>NC_140047.1:1200000-1916000 GCF_963513975.1 Fringilla coelebs | reverse complement strand
GCCTCTTCTCCTTGCCCAGCACCAGTGGAGTCACCTCTGCGGCCAGTGCTGCCCACACCACTGTCCCTGGGGCACGGCAGCATGGCCCCGCGCTCCACCAGTACAGCCTCCCAACACGGCCCTGTGCTTTCAGCACAGTCCCCCAGCCCAGACCCCAGGACAGCCCCAGCACGGACCCTGCACTGCCCCAGGACAGCCCCAGCACGGACCCTGCACTGCCCCAGACAGCCCCAGCACACACCCTGCACTGCCCCAGGACAGCCCCAGCACAGACCCTGCACTGCCCCAGGACAGCCCCAGCACAGACCCTGCACTGCCCCGGACAGCCCCAGCACGGACCCTGCACTGCCCCAGGACAGCCCCAGCACCGACCCTGCACTGCCCCAGGACAGCCCCAGCATGGGCCCTGCACTGCTCCAGGACAGCCCCAGCATGGGCCCTGCACTGCTCCAGGACAGCCCCAGCATGGGCCCTGCACTGCCCCAGGACAGCCCCAGCACGGACCCTGCACTGCCCCAGGACATCCCCAGCACCGACCCTGCACTGCCCCAGGACAGCCCCAGCACGGGCCCTGCACTGCCCCAGGACAGCCCCAGCATGGGCCCTGCACTGCCCCAGGACAGTTCCCAGAACAAGCCCTGTGCTGCCCCAGTCTACCTCCCTGTCCCCCATTCTGGTCCCTGTGCAGGGCATCCTCTCCTTGTCATGTCCCACAGGCAGCTTGCAGGGCCTGGAAGTTTCCTTCCAGGTTTCCCACCGGGACAGTGCCCCAGAGGAGGAGATAGTGGCACCAGGGTGATGACTGACATGCAGCAGCTCTGCAGCAGCCCCACTGTCCCTGGCACCTGGAGACACAGCCCAGCCAGGCTGTGCAAGTGCAAGAGCTGCTCAGAGCAAGGCAGTGGGGTGGGGAGTCCCCAGATGCCCCTGTTTCCCCTCACTGCAGTACCACAGCTCGAGCAATGCCCCAGGCACTACTGCTCAGCCCTGCAAGATCCCATGACTCGACCATGGGAGGGTGGGTCACAGGCATGGCGTGGCACAGCTGTCCCTTCCTGTCCCAGCCTGCTCCCAGGGAATGTCCCTGCTGATTCATGCTCTGGTCCTAATTGCTATTTACGCAGTGGCACCCAGTTTCCTGAACTGGGGGAGGAAGGTGGTGGCACTGGTCCCACTGGGGCATGGGCAGGGCCAAGAGGGTGCACAGCCTCGAGGCTGCAGGGAAAGGGCTGGAAGCAGCTCTTAGGATGGGGTGGAGAAGAGATGCAGCTGAGCAGGCACTCAGGGAAGGGGATAACTCAGCAGGAACTTGGAGCTCAGACCTCAGCAGGTTCAGGGTGATGAACTGGCAGCAGAGACAGAGGCATCAAGGCTTCCTCCTGTGCCTGTGCCTGCTGGCCTTGGCCACTGGAACCAGGGGGAACAGGTCTGGCCAGGCAGCAGGCCAGGCCTCCTCCTGCAGCAAGCGCTGCTGAGTAATGCCAGGGTGGAGAGACTCTCATGCAATACTTCCCTTCCTCTGGCCCTGCCACAAACAGTGGCCACTGCCACTTCCACAGCTCCAGCAACACCCTCGGGTGCCACCTACCCCATGCAGGGACCCCCGGGGCTGGGGCATGGGGGCAGATCAGTCCCACACTGAAGCCAACCAGCAGAACCCCCAAGAGACCCCCAGCCCCTGCTCTTGGTGGGGGGTGTGGGCACAGGGAGCCAAAGCCCCCAGGAGATGGGGTCCCCCCACTGCCACGGCCCTGCTGCTGTCAGGGAGGGGCTGGTTGGGTAACTCCACCCCTATCCTGGCTGGGGTAATCCCAGCCCAAGAAATACACCAGAGGCAGATCCCTTTGCTGGCTCCTTTATTCAGGCAGTGGGAGGGGAGGCAGGGAGCCAGGCTCACGACCAGGTTTCAGACTGGAAGCGCCAGGACCGTTCCAGGGCTGTTAAATGCTCCTCTGCTTCCAAGGGGGACAGGCCACCCTCCTGCTGCAACACTGACTGCAGGGCCTCAGCCACTGCTGCTGGCATCTGCTTGGCATTCCTGGGGAGAGAGCAGGACACAATGGAGGGCGAGCAGGAACACAGGGTCAGGAATCAGCAGTCCCTGCGGCCAAGCCCACCACAGGGCAGTGGGAACCTGCCTCATCCTGTCACAGGCTGCCTGACACAGGGTAAATGACAGGCCTGAGAGGCAGCTCCTACCACTCCCTCGAGAGCAGGGCTGTTATCCACAGGGTTCCTCAGCACAGGCATGTGAAGCAAAGACACGGCCATGAGCCCCAGAGCCCAGGGAAGAAGCGTCACAGGTCAGGAGCCCAAACACCAGCCCCACACAGCTGCATTTGCCAGCATCCTCATTAGAGAGACACAGGCAACATGCACGGGTTGGAATTTATCAGCAGGAGGGCAGGAACCTGTCCTTTCATCTCTGGAATCACTCAATGTCAAACATGTCTGATCCTCAGCTGGGCAGGAGCAGCCGCTCCTGTCCTGCTGCTGCCTGCTCTCAAGAAATCCAGAGTGATTGGTTTTATAGTGACATTTGGAACCAAAGCCAGTTCAAATCTCAAAATCAGAGAAATGCCGGAGAAAACATTGAGCCCCTGTGTAGAAAATACCCAAACAGAACTCAGCTCTTTCAGGCACAATTATTTCTTATAGGAAATCAGAAATTCTGACTTTTTTTTCCTGGAGAGAATTTCATTTGATGAACTGCCTGTGCGACAAAAAAAACATCTCATAAAAAATTTTCCCAGCCTGCTCCAATTGGCACGAGCATCTGGCAACGTCCTTGCTGTTTCCCAAGAACAAGGCAGAATTCTGACTTGCGTTTGAAGCTGATTAACATCCCAAAATACCCAGAAAGGAGGTCTTCTTTTTTTGGAAGAGTCGCATTGTTTCTGAGTCAGGCACTGATATGCAAGTACAAGATAATGGAGCTGGGCTTTGTGATAGAAAACATGTCAAATAGCTATTTTTCTTCAAAAAAAGAGACATTTTCAACCTTTTTGCCCCTGAGTGAGACAAGTGAGGAGCAATCAGAGTAGATGCAGCCCTGGCTCCCCAGAGCCCGCCTGCCCAGGAAGGGAAGGCAGACACGAGTGTCCCATGGCCCGGGGCTGCTGCTCAGGGTCACACAGCTGGAGTCACTTCCCCCAGCTTTCTCCCAGTCTGGCTGAGACTGTGAATTTGGGGGGAAAACAGGATCACCCACCTGCACTTTCCTGCCTGGCAGCTCACTTACAGTTCAGTCTGGGGGGATGGGGGGCATGGTGATCCTGGAAGCCTTCTTCCAGGGTTTGGGCTGTTCAGGAAAGGAGGAACGGTGTCCTCTGCAATCAGCACAATATCACCTGGACAGGGATCCCAAGGCTCAGGGATCCCACCTGCCTGATGGGGGCTCAGGGATCCCCCACACCAGGGACAAAGCTCCCAACAAGAGCAACCCTGATCTCCAAAATACCATTCTCACGGCCACACAAAATCTGCCATGGGGATAGCTGTGCAGGCCCTGCTCTTTCCAAGAAACTGATCCTCTTTGGGGATCTCCATCGGCACCAAAAAGTAGGAAAGAAAATAGAAGGAGAGAATCAAGCCATGACCCAACAGCTCAGTAGTCTCAGCATTTGGGCTGTAGATGGAGGCACAACCCCAAGTCCCAAGGGCTCCAAACCCCAGACCCAAGGGCAGGAATGCCCAGTTTGGGGTGAGGCTCCAGGAAGCCCCATGCTGCAGCAGTGAAGGACAGAGTGGGGTGGCCTGGCCTCCACCTCCTAGGAAGTAAACACCAAACTCCTTCTCCCAGGAATGCAGCGAGGCCAGTCCTGCCCCGTGAGGTGTCGGGGCAGTTCCTGCTCTCCCGAAGGACAGGCAGAAAGAACCTCCTGCAATCGCTGCTCTTGTGACAGCCGGGCCCAGGCCTGCCCTCCCCAGGTCACAGGGGGCACGGCAAACGCCACGGGCAGGGCGGGCTCTGCCCAGCTCCAGCAGCCCAGAGCATTTCCCAAGCCTTGCCCTGCAGTGCAAGCAGGTCAAGGGCTCTGCCCAGGACACAGAGCTCAGAGCAGAGCTGCCGACACTCTGACTCCCAAGGCCAGACCCACCTTCTGGCCAGCAGCTCCAGATGTGCAACCAGCCCCAGACAGCACCTGGAGAGGGCCTGAGCTGTGCAAGGACACTTGCTGTGGTGCAGCAGGGCTGGTCCCTGCCCTGGGAGGCAGCTCTGGGTGCGAAGAGCCAGAGAAAGTGCCAAGGCTCCCAAAGCTGCTCCTGAGCCCCAGCACTGCTGGGGGTCCTGCCCACACAAGTGGCCACAGGTGCCACACAAGCCTTTCCTCATGTTTCATCAAGCACTGTCGGAGGAGAGGGCTGTGCAGGGGGCTCTCCTGTGTGTGGATGTGCTGTGGGTCAGAGTCTGGGCAAGGGGAGGGTTGGGCAGGTGGCATTGGCTGGAGAAGCTTTATCAGTGCCAGCTGTGCCCCTCCTAAGGGGAGCATGGGGTAGTGACCTCATGCTCTCAGCCCAGGGCTCCTGGAGCAGGACACAGAGAGGAGGAATGAGCTGCCCCTCTGCAACACGGGGCTGAGCTGAGGAAATGCCTCCAGGTGGGTGAAGAAGTGGAAATGTGCAGCCCCGCTCCCTCAAGCCCTGCACAGAGAGCTCTCACTCACCCAGCCAGGTAGATATGAGCATTCTCACTGCTCAGCAGCTCCCACACCAGCTTCCCATTCTCCCGGATGCGGTGCTGGACATAAACCTTCTCCTCCTGCAGGGAAACAAGGCACTGAGCCCACCAGCTCTGGAGCAGCCCCAGCTCTGCTCCTGCTCTCAGGGGCTGTTTCCAGGAGCTCAGGGCAGCACAGGAGGCACTGGGAGAAGCAGCTGGATCAAAGACCAATGTGGGGAAGAGGAACCCCACACCCGATTGTCTGCACTGGGTTGGGCTGGTGGGAGATGGGTGCAGTAGTGGGGAACACCAGGCCCCAAGCAGCCCCCAAATCCTTTGGGTGTCCACTGGTCAGGGCCATGACCTGGGGAGGCCCTGTGAGGGCTTCCCTCCTGCCCTCTTCTCTCTTCTCCCAGCACGGGCAGAGGAGGCTCTGTGGTCCTTGTGTGCCAAGTCAGCTACAGGACAGAGACCCTTCCCTGCACCTCGGACTGCTGAAGACCTGAAACAGCTTGGAAGGGCAGAAAGCTTGGAGGGACAGCCTCAGTCCCAGTCCCTGCCCCTCCACCATGCTTAGGGACTGGATGGGGGCTGGCTCTGCACACAGTACAGCCCAGTCAAGGAGAGTTCCCAAAGGGTTAATCCACAAGATTTCAAGAATCCAAGCAACTGCCTACAGCCCTGGCTCCTGCCCAAGAGAACACCACTGCCAATGTGCCTGAACTCACTGCTGGCCCAGAGGGCTCCCGTGACAAAGGTGACACTGTGATGAAGGCCAGGCCCTGCGCTGGGTGTCCCCCACGCCTGATCCTGCACTGGTGAGCTGGGCCATGGGCACAGCCTCCTCCCCATGCCCCCCCCTCACTGTGGCTCAGGTCCTGCAGGCTGGAGATGTGTGTGGGAACAGCCCCAAGCAGCTCAAGGCCAGGCTGTCACAGGAGCTGGTCACTGTGGGTCCCACAGGCCCACTGGGTGATGGCCCTGGAGTGCCAGCCCTGACTGGGCAGTGCCCTCAGCAGCACCAGCACAGCCTCAGCTTCAATAGTAACGAGCTTGGTGCTGCCAGAGGCCCTGCCAGCCAGGCTGGGCTTCAAGGGCATCATCTAAGGACCTCAAAACCAGAGCCCCCCAGTGACAAACTGGGGTCACAAGGTCTCAGGGCATCTAGGTTTGGCTGGGACCAGCCTGCATTGTGGGTGGATGTGCTGCGACAGGGGCACCTGCAAAAGGACTTCAGAGAGAAGAACAAAACTTTGCTCAGCTATGGAGCACCCCAGCCCTCACCTGGGTCTTTGACAACAAACTTTTTGATGAGTTAAAGGCTGTGGTATCTCCTGAAGCCAAAGGCAGAATGAGCCCAATGTGGCTCATCTCACCTGGCTGTGGGACGTGGCTGTGCTCCCACTCTGCCTTGGGGGCAGGGGACGCTGGTGAGAAACTGCTTTGGCCAGTGGAGCAGGAGAGAGGGGACACTCCAATGGAATTCCTGTCCCTCCACAGTCAGCAAGAGCAGAATGTGACTCTGGCTGCTCTCCAGATTCAGAGAGCAGCAGGTGCCCCTTCACTGGTCATTCAACACCCCTCTGTGTGCTGCTCCTCTTCATCACAGACTTGGAAAGCCTTCACAGAAGCACCCAGCTCCTGCCTTACAAGTGAGTGGATAAAAGACAATGAATTCATGTCAACACATGCACACAGCCAGGAGAAGGGACTTGGGCTGGTGCAGCTGAGCTACTGAGAGATTGCCATTCCCTTTTTATCACATCTCTATTCCAAAGCCAGGCTAAGCTTTCGGTGCCATCAAGGGACAGAGGAAGGCAGTGAAACAGATCCCCAGCTCAGGGAGCCTCTCTGGCAGCACTGCAGCCCCACGGGGGGATGAGGGCTGCCCACCAGAGACACTGCCTGGGAAAGCAGGAAGCAAAGTGAGGGGCTGAGTTGTGGGCATGCTCATACTCATGGGGAGCTTTTCTCTGTATATCTATCTGGGACTCAGAGACAGCTGGCACAGAGGCCAAGCTCCTCAGCTTCAGCCAGGGCTCAGAGGGACACCATGAGGAGGGGTACTTAACCAAGAAGTTATTGCCTGGTGACCCTCCAAGAGTCTTGGGAGGCTTTTATCACTCACGTGGTCCAGCCAAACAAAGCTGGGTAATGCCTTATCTGCTCTGTTGTTCTCCAGCCTTGTCCCAGTAACCTTTGCAGCTCAACTTAGCCAGACACACCTCTGCAGGGCAGGAGGGGATCTCAGCCAGCACTGAGGTGTGTGGGGGAAGGAGGTGCACACTGGGCCACCCCACCAGATCCTTCGCAGATCATGCCAACAGGTACAGGGGACACCCTGGCAGAGTCCCATCAGCGCTGCCTGGGATGTTCTTGTACCCACCCTTCTCTTCTGGGCACTAACCTGGTCCCTGGAGAAGGCTGTGAAGAGTGTCAGGAAGCCCTTTGTCACCAGCTCTTCCCACTCTGCCTGGCAGTAGAAGTCCTTGGATTGGTGTCGGCAGCCGAAGAAGAGGCAGTTCCCTGCAGGAGCAGAGCACCAGGGCTGTGCTGGGAGCACCCAGTGCTGGGCACTGCTGGTGCCACCTGCCTGACACCCCGGCCGGCAGAGCCACGAGCATCAAGTGAGCAGGAAGTCAAGTGACCTGTGGCAACCAGAGGCCCCTGTCTGCTGAAAAAGGAGGAGGTCAGAAAATGTCCTCCAGGGCTGCCTGTTTCCTGAGCCAAGGGAATGAGCATGGGACAAGCTGCAGCAGCAGCTGAGCTCAGTAACCTGTGTTCACTCTCAGAAGCCAAGAAAGAGCCTCTGCAGAGCCTGATCCAACCCCAGGAGCTGCCCTGCAGCACAGCCTGTGAATGACCACACAGGCTGCACACAGCAGGCTCTGGGCCTCACCTGCCCCAGAGCTCAGCCCGCTTCTGCTCAACACAGCGAAGTCTGACCTGGTGGAACCCTCACAAGCCCCCAGTCCATCCTTCCATCTGCTGACACAGATCTGGCTGTGCAAGGGGCAGCCTGAGTGCCTCCCAGGACCATCCCTCACCTCGACGTCCCAGCGCCACCCGTTCCTGTATCGCTGCTCGGAAGGGTGCCACCCCTGTGCCAGGGCCAATCATGATCACAGGGGTGGCAGGGTCAGCAGGGAACTTCATTCCTCCTTTCTTCACCCAAAGAGGCACCCGGACATCACCTGTGGAACAGAGAGACTGACAAGCATCACTCCACCACCAGTGCCCTGTTGCTGCCTGCGGAGCGTGAGTGGGCACCCAGCTCTTCCAGGGTGCTCCAAAGACACAGGCAGACCTGGCTCATCAGCCCCTGGCACTGAGAGCACACTGGGTGTGTGAAAAGCCCTTCAACCGTTTCATCATGGCCTCTGCAAGAAGCTGAGTGAAGCCCAGAGCAAGAAGCAGAGCCCCCCAGCACACGGGCTGCAGGACACCTCTCTCCTCACACAGCCCATGCCAGGGAACACAGTGATGGAGGCAAGCAGAGATCCTAACCTGGCTGGATGTAAGGGAGGCCCCAAGGCCGCCAGAGCTCCAAAAGCATTTGGACAAGGCTCTCAGGGATGCACAAGGTGGGATTGTTGGGGTGTCTGTGCAGGGCCAAGGGTGGGACTTGATGGGTCCCTTCCAATTCAGCTTTTTCTGTGATTCTGCGGAAGAAGGGACCAGCCTTCCCAGAGCTGTGGCTATGGGACTGGAGGTGCCCAGCAGCTACCTGGAGTGCTACCAGCTCCAGGACACCAGGAGTAGCCCACAGTGGAACAGCAGGGTCGAGCAGCTGGGAGAAACCCGGGAGGTCAGGGTAAGCTGGAGAGGCACAGCTCTCTGTGTGCTCTGATGAGGATGGGGCAGTGAGGAAGGACAGCAGGACCATCCTGCCAAGCCAGTGTGCTCCCCATGGAGCTGGTGCTCCAGCCAGGCAGCTCCTGCCCGTGGTCAGCACCCACACAGCTCCATCACAGGCCCGAGGGATGAGCACTGGGTGCTGTGGGAAGCACTCAGGATTCCCATAAAGTCCAAGCACTTACCCTGCTCTGGGTTGAGAGAAGCCAGCCAGGTGGAGCAGAGCCCACGGCGGGGTTTGTTGAGCCGTGTCTTGTACCGCACCACGGCCACGAGGATCTGCATCCGCTCAGGATGGGCCTGTGTCACACAGAGCCATGAGCACACACCCTGCACAGCTCCTCATGGACAGCACACCTCCCCTTCCCCAGGGACAGAGCCTGTGCCCAGCTCCCGCCAGGCTGCCTGCAACACCCGTCCTAGTCTGGCACAGCCACTTACAATGGAGCACACCCCTGCTCAAAACCTTTCCAGCGGGGAAGGGGGCTCTCCTGGGGAACCACTGCTACAGGGATGCTCTGCACAGCTGGCAACAGTGATGGTCACTGTGCAGCCCAAGAGGCTCCCGTGGAGGACAAATCCAGCAGTGCACGGGCTGAGTCCGCAGGCAGCCAGGCCGGTCCCACTGCCACCTCCTGGCAGGAGCAAGGAGCAACACTCCCCAGTGCCCAGCTGCCGGGACACTCCTGTGCCACCACACCCCACTGCTCCCCGGGACAGCGACACCAGACCCCTGAGGTGGGCTGGGACAGTCCTGGCACTTGCAGGGCTGCAGCAGAGCAAGTCTCCTAATCTGAAGGCTGACCTAGACCTCAAGTTTGCATCCAGCATGTCAGGCTGCTGCAGGCCGAGTGCAGAGCAGGGATTTGGGCAGGCTGTGGAGGCTCCAGGGGACATCTGCACCAACAGTCAGTGCAGGCCTTGCCAGACCCTCTGCTCACACTCTGAAATGAGGCCAGAAGGGCTGAGCTCTTACCAGCAGGGAGGAGGCGATGGAGAAGGCACGGGGTCTGATGCGAGGGATGAGGTCGAGCAGGTAATCAGCTGGGATGGCACATGTGCTGTGAGGGAAATCCCACAAGACCTGCAAAGCCAAGAGGGTGAGGCCTGGTGACCCCAGAAGGCAGCCTGCCTGCCCTCAGGCTGCCAGAGGCTGTCCCACACAGCTGTGCCACGCTGACCTCAGCCAAAGGCACCCTACGGGGCACCTCGGAGCACCAACCACCCTGTCCCACTGCCCTGTGCCCCCCAGAGCAGTGCAGAGCCCACCCGAGAGCCCACAGGGATCTAGAGCCGGTCTTAACCATCGGTGGAAATCTATGGAGACTTCAGAAAGTGGGTGAAGTAGATTAAACTCCTCAGCCAAGAAAGCATGGCTGATGGGTCCTGGGTGCCTTCAGGCCCAGCAGAGCCCTGAGGGGCAGCCCTGCCCTGCTGCAGCCCCACCTCCAGTGTGGTCCTGCGGGGCCGGTTGCAGTAGCTGTACAGGTCCTCCTGGCCCTGGGCCGAGCTGAATTCCTGCAGCTTCTCCCGCTCCAGCTCATTCGTGGAGAAGGAGGCCAGGAGCTCGAAGAAGGAGCGCCGTGGCACACAGGAGATGTCCAGGTAGTGCGTCACCAGGTACTGGATGGTGCAGGGCTGTGGCAGGAGGGGAGGGAGGGATGTGCCTGCAAGGCAAGGCAGCAGGGACAGCTCAGGAACAGCACCTGCCTGTCTGCTGTCCCCAGAGCAGGGCAGCCCTGCTGCCTGCAGCACCCACTGGAGCCAACTCCCCCTGTCCCTGCTCCCACCGTGGGCCTCCAGTCCCTGCTCTCCCCGGTTTGCTTTTCAAACCCATGAGTCTGCAACAGAGGAAGTCTGCAGTGTTCAACCGTCCCTCACTTTTGGCAGGTGCTTTGGGATAATGTCTTGTCCACATGACCTCCCACCCTGCCTGCACACAATGCGGAGGAAATAACCAGCAGCGTCATGTGTTTGGCCTGTCCGTGTCTCCCACGTCTCTCCCAAGGGTGTGAGGAACAGCCTGAATTTCTCTTGGGTTTGTCTGCCAGGCAGAAATTCCAGCATGGACAGACACAGGGAAGTTGGAGGCGGAATGGACGCTCAGGAGCCAGGAGAAAAACTCTCCCAGTTCCACACAGGCACCAAGAGCTCTGAGGGGCCTCCAAGGGGTTCCTCTGGTTGCTTGTGCTGTTTTATGGCTGCAGGAGCCCCTCAGGAGGTCCCATGGGCACTGGCAGAGTGGGGAGACCTGCACACCCCATGCAAGAAAGCACAAGATTCCCAGTGTGGGCTTGGGGCTGAGGAGGCTGCCGAATCCTCCCCACTCCGTGCTGGGGCTGCCGAGGCACAAGGCTCAGGTGGAGCCTGGCACTGCTGGATTCCTCCAGTCACACTGGCTCTGCACAGGATGCACACACACAGCACTGGAGGGAAGGACAGGCAGGTGTCCTGTATCCATCCAGCACTTCCAACCAGGTCTACAGCAAAGGAAGAGCACAGCTCCAGGCCCAGAAGGCCCAGCCTTCTCCTGTCTCAGCAGGAAGGGGAAGGAGCAGCAGGCAGGACCTACCAGGGTCCGTGGGTTCCAGCACAAAGCGTCTGTGTGGCTCCAGGCGCAGCAGCTGGCAGAACTGCTGCACATCTTCAGGGCAGTTCTGGGGCTGGATCATCACCACGTCCCCTGCGCTGAACCTGGGGATGCAGGGGGAGCTGCCAAGCACAGCCACGGGGCAGAGCCACAGGCACAGCACGGCCACCCCGACCAGCACCCACAGCAGGGGAGGAAAATTCCCTGGGCCACCAACAGGCAAAAGGAGCTGGCACACGGGCAGGACCCCCACTCCATGGATGGGGACTCGCAGCAAGGGACCATGACCACAAGACTGCAGCCTCAGATATCAGTGAGGAAGGGCAGCAGAAGAGGAGGGCAGGCTCCAGGACCCCTGGTCCCACACAACAGAGCTTGGAGGAGTCAGGAAAATGCTCACGTGATCCCTGAGCCCGCGATGTCAAACTCGATGAGCCGGACATCCTGGAAATGGGACTGTGCCGTGACCCTCTGGTTGGACACCACGCGGGCAGCGAAGGGCTGCAGCTCGCAGGGGGCAGCCCGGGGGGCTGGGGGCTGCAGCGGGGCACTCTCGGGGTGCGGGGAGTCCTCAGGCAGGTAGTGCAGGGTGTATTTGGGGGGCAGGCTGTGGGAATGAGAGCGATGCAATGCAGCAGGGTTACCTCCATGCCACAGCTCCTCTGCTGCTGCACGATGAGAGGCAGGGAGAGGCCTGGAGTGTCCCACTGTATCCACCAGCCATTATCCCCATAACCTGGAGCTGGCCTGTGTAAGGGAATGCAATGGAGACTGCCAGGAGGAGATCCCAAGGCTCCAGAGCCTGCAGAGGAAGGCTGGCTGGGCACACACACTCTGCCAGGGCCAGGGGCACATCAGGACAGAAAGATGGGCAGAATCCAGCCAGGGCAGCTGTCACACCCCCCAGGGGAACAGGGGACACACATCCAGAGAGAGATGGGCCACGTGTGGCCAAAGCACAAGGGACACTGGGGACACCAGGAGCTGTGTAGGGAGTGTTCCTGCTCCAAGCAGAGCACATCTCCACTCTGGAGAACAGCCAAGGAAGCAGAGCCTTTCACCCCAGCCAGCCCCAGCAGTCCCTGCTCACCCTCTGCACTCACCGCACGTCGGGACTGATGATCTCAAGCCCAGGACGGAGAGGATACAAGGCAAGGATCTTCTCCCACAAGGCCACGAGCCAGGGATCAATCACTGCATCTGGCCTGCAAGTGGGAAATTGAGGCTGCAGCAACATCATTCCTTCAGGGTCAAGCCCTGCTACCCCTGCACATGCCCAACAACCATTCCCACAATCACCCCAGGCCATTCCCTTCCAACTTCAGGTCTGGGAAGAAACATATCTCAGCCCCTCTACACACTCAATCACTCTCCAGGGCCCAACCACTGACCCCTGAACAGGATCTCCAGCCCCTGAGCAGCACTGAGTCACTGGGGCCATCCACAGCCTTTGCCCCGTGCCAGGTGAGCACAACTGAGGCTGCTGCAATGCCTGCAGGTACAGGGCTGTGTGGCACAGCCATGCCCTGCTCTGAACAGGGCTGGGGCTGAGCCAAGGGTCATGGCCACATTCTGAGGTCATAGGACACCCTGGAGAAGCGGGTGGCCCAGATCCTGGCACAGGAGACTAATGAGCAGAGATCAGCACGCTCCCAGAGAGCTGCAGGAGCAGCCCCATGGTGGGAGCAGCACACAGCCCTGCCATCAGCCCCAGGACAGAGCTGCAGGGCACCCCAGGGCCCCCCCACCATCCCTCCTCTGAGCTCTTACCCCAGGTCATGCTGGTCATCTCCCAAGGCCACGGGCAGCAGTGGGTTGCCCCCGAGCTGGAGCAGCCGTTTGTGCAGCTTCTTTGCAACGAAATTAAACCTGAGCAGAGAATAACTCAGGGCAGGGCTGCTCCAGCAGCACAGCAAGCACTGCCACAGCCCCAGCACACACTGCCAAGGCCACCAGAGCAGCACACAGGCAGAGCCAGCACTGTGACCAGGCCCATGTCCTGCCCAGCCTGTGCCAGTTCACAGAACCAGCTAGGTGCCACTTGCTGGCCCTCACAGGCTGTGCCCAGCCCTGAGATGGGACAAAGGGAGTTCCAGGTTCCCTTCAGGGCAGCTTGTGCCCTGAGCCATAGAACATTTCCTTCCCTCTAGCCCCTCACTGCCCCACAGAGCTCAGGCACACTCATCGTTCCCACAAGAGCTCTTTGAAGCACACAGGAACAACCTGCTGGGAGAGACCTGGGACCAGGATGGCTGGCTGCCACCTCTGTTTGATGTCTCCTGTTGCCTTGGCCCATAGCTGTGATAAAAGACTGACACATGATGTCTGACCCACCATAGCATCCTTGGTGAGCTTGGGAGGAAAGAAAAGGGCAGAAGCCTAATTTCTGGGGGTGAGGAGGGACACAGCAGGGGAGGGATTTTTAAGGCTGGTGGGAGTTACATTTTGCTTGAGCTGCTGCTCCAGAATCAGACTCTGTCTCCCCTTATCCCCCTGGCTCTCCAGCCACTCTGCTCTCCACTGCAGTCAGAGCTGTGAGGAACAGCTGCCCAGGGGCTGCTTACTTGGGGTAGGAGGAATCCCCGAGGCCCAGCACGGCATAGTCCAGCTGGCACAGGGAGCTGGCAGGGAGGCTCTTCCGGAACAGGAACCGCCAGAACATCTAGAACAGACACACCCAGCCAGTCCTGCTGCTGCCAGGCACCCTCCTGCCTGCCTGGCCCTGCATCCCTGCTCACCCATCCCAGCAGAGTGGGGAGCATGGCTTTCTGCAGAAGTGCCCCTGCTCCTGTTCCCTGGGATGTGACTGCTGCTGCTGCAAAGCTCCCCCAGCAAGAACAACCCCTGCTTGAGCTGTTTCAGGAGAGAGAGCCCTGCAGCAGGAACATTAAAGCAGCAGGACAGGAGCACGTCCTACCTTCATGTTGTCAGGTGGGTCTCCCTGGCCTGTGGTTGCACACACAAACACCACCAAGGGCTCATGGATGAGGTTGGCCTGTGGGTACAAACACGGCACAGTCAGGTCAGCAGCCTCCAAACTGCTCTGGAGCCAGGCTGGCACAGCTTGGGGTGTTTGGCCTGGGGAAGAGAAGGCTCCAGGGAGACCCCAGAGCCCCTTCCAGTGCCTAAAGGGGCTCCAGGAGAGCTGGAGAGGGGCTGGGGACAAGGCATGGAGGGACAGGACAAGGGGGAATGTCCAAAAGCTGAAGGAGGGGAGGTTTAGGTCAGATATTAGGAAGAAATTCTTCCCTGTGAGGGTGGTGAGGTTCTAGCACAGGTTACCCAGAAAAATTGTGGGTGCCCCTGGATCCCTGGAAGTGTCCAAGGCCAGGCTGGACAGGGCTTGGAGCAACCAGCACCAGGCCTGTCTGAGTCCAACAGTGTTTGGACAACACTCTCAGGGACAGGGTGGGATGACTGGGGTGTCCTGGGCAGGGCCAGGAGCTGACTCAATGATCCTGATGGGTTGCTTCCAACTCAGCTTGTTCCATGGTTCCGTAGTGCTGTGGGAGGTGACTGTGCCCATGGGGCTGGAGCAGAGCAGCAGTGCCCCAGCAGCCCCTGTCCCCTGCACTCACCAGGTCACAGCTGTCCAGGGCACAGCAGCAGTGCCCCAGCAGCCCCTGTCCCCAGCACTCACCAGGTCACAGCTGTCCAGGGCACAGCAGCAGTGCCCCAGCAGCCCCTGTCCCCTGCACTCACCAGGTCACAGCTGTCCAGGGCACAGCAGCAGTGCCCCAGCAGCCCCTGTCCCACCCACTCACCAGGTCACAGCTGTCCAGGGCACAGCAGCAGTGCCCCAGCAGCCCCTGTCCCCTGCACTCACCAGGTCACAGCTGTCCAGGGCACAGCAGCAGTGCCCCAGCAGCCCCTGTCCCACCCACTCACCAGGTCACAGCTGTCCAGGGCACAGCAGCAGTGCCCCAGCAGCCCCTGTCCCACCCACTCACCAGGTCACAGCTGTCCAGGGCACAGCAGCAGTGCCCCAGCAGCCCCTGTCCCCAGCACTCACCAGGTCACAGCTGTCCAGGGCACAGCAGCAGTGCCCCAGCAGCCCCTGTCCCCAGCACTCACCAGGTCACAGCTGTCCAGGGCACAGCAGCAGTGCCCCAGCAGCCCCTGTCCCCAGCACTCACCAGGTCACAGCTGTCCAGGGCCTGCACCCGGCAGCGCAGGTGCCGCCGCTGGGCCTCTCTGCCGACCCTCTCCGCCGTGTCCTGAGCTGTGCCAGTCTGGCTGCCAAAGAGCACCAGGAGTCCCTGTTCTGCCATCTGCAGGAGACAACAGCAGGGAAGTCACAGGAGGGAAGGGACAGGAGGGGAGGCAGGGCTGAACCCCAGGGGCTGGCACAGCACTCAGCCAGCACAGGGATGGTGAACAGCTGGCATTCAGCAGAGGGAGTCAAGGCTCCCAGGCTCTCTTCCCACCCCTGTGCAGCACTGAGGGAGTGATCAGTCCCAGCCCACAGAATAAGCAGGGACACTACTGTGCTCCTGGTCCCCACTGCCAGGCCAGGGGGGCACTAAAACCCACATCCTGCCCCGTTGAACTGCCCTCACCAGCACAGGGTGAGCACAGCCCTGGGATCCGCTGTTCCCCAACCCTGGTGTAACCTTCCTATGTGCCCTGGGAATCCTCCCTCACCTGAGGGGGCTGGGGCTCAGAGACAGATAAAGGTGAGACCACACGGAGCTCTCAGCCAGCCTCTGGCAGAGCAAGGGCCCAGCCCAGAGGGAATCCAGCCCTGGCACCTGTCTGAGCTGCAAACAGCTGCCATCACCATGTGCCCACAGAATAATAGTAAATTAAATCTTAATAATAAAAAATAAAATCGTAGAATCCCAGACTGGTTTGGGTTAAAAGGGACCTTCAAGCCCACCCAGTGCCACCCCTGCCATGGCAGGGACACCTCCCACTGTCCCAGGTGCTCCCAGCCCTGTCCAGACTGGCCTTGGGCACTGCCAGGGATCCAGGGGCAGCCCCAGCTGCTCTGGGCACCCTGTGCCAGGGCCTGCCCACCCTGCCAGGGAACAATTCCCGATTCCCAATATCCCATCCATCCCTGCCCTCTGGCAGTGGGAGCCATTCCCTGTGTCCTGTCCCTCCATCCCTTGTCCCCAGTCCCTCTGCAGCTCTCCCGGAGCCCCTTCAGGTCCTGGCAGGGGCTCCCGGGGCTTCTCCTCTCCAGGTGAGCACCTCCAGCCCCGGGGCCCGGCCCGGCCTCTCTGCCGGACTCACCATGGACGCGCCCCATCCCTCCTCTGACGTCACCACTTCGCGACAGCACCCGCTGACGTCATCATCGAGGCTGATCCGCCGGGACTCTCCGCCCGCCTCCCCGCCTGATGGCGTCATCCGCCCGTCGCCTCCCGCCGTGACGCCATCGCCCCGCGCCGCCGCGCCGGGCCGGGCCGGGCCTGGCGCCGGTTCAGGGGCCGGGGTTGGTGTCGGTGCCGGGCCGGGCTTGGTGCCTGGCTGGGCCAGGGCCGGTGCTGGTGCCGGGGCCGCGGCCGCGGCCGGGGCCGGGCCGGGCCGGTGCCGGGTCAAGGGCCGGTGTCGGTATCGCTGCCTCTTTGGGGACTGGTGCCGGTGCCGGTGTCGGTGCTGGGCCGGGCCGGTGCCGGTGCCGGTGTCGTTGCCGCTTTGGGGACCGGTGCCGGTGCCGTAACGGCAGCGCCGGACGATGCTGTTCTCCCTGCGCGAGCTCGTGCAGTGGCTCGGCTTCGCCACCTTCGAGATCTTCCTGCACGGGCTGGCCCTGCTCGCCTTCTCCGTGCTGCTCGTGCTCAAGGTGGACGGCGCGGCCGCCGCGCTCTCCTGGTGGATCGTGTTCGTGCCCTTCTTCGCCGCCGACGGGCTCAGCACCTACTTCACCACCATCGTGTCCGTGCGGCTGTTCCAGGACGGCGAGAAGCGCCTGGCGGTGCTGCGGCTCTTCTGGATCCTCACCATCCTCAGCCTCAAGTTCGTGTTCGAGATGCTGCTGTGCCAGAAGCTGGTGGAGCACACGCGGGAGCTCTGGTACGGGCTCATCATGTCGCCCGTGTTCATCCTGCTGCAGCTGCTCATGATCCGGGCCTGCCGCGTGAACTGAGCCCCGGCCCGCGGGGACCGCCCGGGGCTGCTCCGTCCTGTCCCCGTGCGGAGGGGCAGGTGACAGGAGGGGCAGGTGACAGGCGGGACAGCGCCGTGCCCCGCTCGCGGCCGTGCTGCAGAGCATCACGTTTATCCACAAGCTGCACGTCCCTGTTTGTGCCCCCTCAGCTCCTGCCTTGTCCTGTCCTGCAAGCACGCCTGGGCGTGACAGTTATTTTATTTTAGAATAAAAATGCGTTGAAGGATCGGGTTTATTTATAAATTCTTTTTGCCTAGAAAGCTGTTGTACCTCAAACTGTTGCCTGGAGGGTGGGTGGTTGCTGTAGATCTCCTGGTAGAGCTCAGACTCCTGCCCTGCCCCACCCAGCAGCTGGTTCATGTATTTCCATCTGTCCCCTCTCTTCCCTGAGCACTTCATACCTTCAGTGCTCTGACAGGGTTTTGTGAGATCATGTCGAGATCACTGGTGTGTGTATTTTTGAACAAGAATATGATTTTTCTATGTGCTTCTCTCCATTTCCTAAGCATGGAAATGGGTGTGTGGGGAGGCAGGAGCGTGCAGGGCTGGTGGTGGTTCTGAAGGTGGTCTCACTGAGCCCCACCTCAGGCTGCAGCACTGCCCCCACACCCCCAGAGAACAGGAGGAATTCAGTATTCCCTGTGGGAGTGCAGACCAGTGTGTGGAGTGCCAGTGTCACGGGCATGGCAGGGTGGCATTGTTGGGGTGTCTGTGCAGGGCCAGGAGCTGCCCTGTGGGTCCCTCCAGCTCAGGAGGGTCTGTGATTCTTGCACACCCTGAGGTGGCACTGGACTGCCTCACAGGTGCTCTTCAGCTCCTCTTGGGCTGCAGTCTCCCAGGGCTTGCTGTCACCTGCTCCAGGTGCTCAGGTTATTCCCCTTGGAGCCTCTCTCTGGCTCCCCTGAGCCAAGGACACAAACATCACCTGGCTGGTGGCAGCTGCCTGCTGCTCGTCACCCCTGGCTCACAGCTGTGTGAGCTCATCCCCCTCTTGCTGTGGTTGTGCCACACGCCCCCAGTCACCCCGAGTGCACAGGCCAGGGCTGTTCTGTCACCTGCTGTCCTAGGAGGGGTGTCAGCAGCGGCCCCAGGGTCACTGGTGTGGGGCTGGCAGGGGACTGTGGGGTGGGAGCTGTGTGGGGTCAGTGGATGCTGCAGCTCTGGGGAACTGGAGCTGCAGCAGGTGAGGGACAGGAGAGGAGCAGGACAGGCAGCAAAGCCTCTGAGTCAGGAGGGGACACTCACAAAGTGGCCCTGGGGACCCATGGTGCCTTTGGACACTCCCACAGCTGCCAACCACCAGCTAATTAATAAACTCAGGAAGGGGCTCATCAGCCCCAAGGAAGATCAAACAGATGATCACATCCCTCAGCCTCGTGCACAGCACGGAGCCCTTTGCTGCTGCCCAGCCCTGCTGGGGCTGCCTGCACCCCAAGTCCCAAAGCAGCACCAGCCCTGTCCCTGGGGTGCTGTCTGACAGGGGGACGTCTCCCTGGGGGCCACAGCCCCGTGTGCCACCCGCCCCACCTGCAAGTGGCTTTGCCAGTGTTCTGCTGCTGCCTTGGGGACAAACCAGTGGTCAGCGTGTCCCAGCTCTGCTCCTCTGAGGTAAGGCAGCTTCCCTGGGGTGTGTGGGACACAGGGGTGGCACACATTGAACAGTGGCACTGGCTGTGCTGCCCTGGTGGGGGTGCTGGGGTGGGGGGTGGTCTGGCTGCCAGGACCACCCTGTGTCCGGTCCCAGGACTCGTGCTTGGTGCAGAGGAGTCCCCTGCTGTGCCCAGGGCCACCAAGTCCTGGAACAAACCTTGTTGTGGCATTTGCCCTGGCACTCAGCAGTGTGCAGTGCTGGCACACCAGCCTCTGGCTGCACAGATTTCTTTCTGGGAGCACCAGCCATGGGGAAATCCTGCTGGAGCCTCCCCCTCTGACACAGCTTGAGGGGACCCTGACACCCATCCCCTGCCCAGTGCGAGCATTGAGGTGTCTGGTCTGGAGACGACTCAGGTCCCAGCCAGAACTCTCCCCACACTGCAGGACACCCTGGCAAAGATGAAAATGTCTCCTCTGGGTTCAGTTTTGTTGCTGTGGCTGGTGGGTCCTTTCCCAAACCCAGCAGCAGGGGAGTGCCCTGCTGGTCTGGCTGTGTGGATACCCCGGGAGAGAGGGGCAGCTTCCCAGGGCTGCTGCAGCCCTGAACCCCTCTGTACCCTGGGCTGGTGGGGAAGGAGCCTCTGCACAGCCTAGCCCAGGTGCCAGAGCAGCATTCCTGTGGCACAGGGGCAGTAGCAGCCCCAGCTGCCACCCTTCTCTGTGTGTCCCAGCTCCTGCAGGGACGGGAGCAGCCCCTGGAGAGCCATCTGAGCCTGGGGAGGGTGCACTGCAGGAGAGCAGCAGATGCTGCCGTGTCCATGCCCAGAGCACTGGCACAGCCCAGATGGGCTCCATGCATCAGGAGGACAGGGCTCCAGCATGGCCTGGCCTCCAGGGGGACAAGGGAGCTCCCAAAAGACATCTGGGAACGGGTGGTCCAAGGGACCTCTATCTCTCCTTGCAGCTTGCCTGGGCAGCACTTGTGGACGGGAGGCTTCAAATGGCCCAAACCCCTCCAGTGCTGCTGGGATCAGTGGATGGGAGGGCTGGAGCTGGTCTCTGCTGGGACAAGTGACAGCAAGACCCAGGGAAGGCCTGGCAGAGGAACACAGGGCAAGAGCAAGTGGAGCAGCTCCCTGGAGACATGGGACATGCTCAGAGCCACTGCCTGCACCTCCCATCCTGGGACTGGGGTGACCTCATGGAGCAGAAACTGAGTTCTGGGAAATGAGAGTCCCTTTTTTAACCCTGAGTCAGAGTGCTTTCCTTTCAGAAGGCACCAGGAAGGGGCTGGCAGAGGAGGTGATGTCATTTTACAAACACCCATCATCCTGGCAGTGGTGGCTGGGCTAGAGTCCCCACACCAGCCTGGCAACTCCCTGCTGGGTGCCAGAGCTCTTGCAAGGGCCACAGGCAAATAAATACCTGTCAAAAGCAGATCAAACAGGGGTGTGTGTGTACTCTAGCCATGCTTCCCCAGTGCAGATTTGTCTATAGAAGTCAGAAGGAGACACTTGGTCCCTTTCTCAGTCAGCAGCAAATAGCACATTTCACTCTCAGCAGAGCACAGCCCTGAAGCCAAACAGGGCTGGAGTTGCTGTGCCCAGGGACCCGAGGGGAGCTGTGTGAGAGCAGCTGCTCCTGGGGGCCAGGCCCCTATGGCCCTTCCAGGTCCTGGCTGCTCCACAGAGCCCTGAGACCCCGAATGCAGGTGAGACACCCCTTTGGGTGGGACTGCCTGGAGAAAATTGAGGGCGGGGTGGAGCACAGAGCCGGGTGTTGCTGGGGCCTTGCTGGGGAGGGTCAGGGACACCGAGGGCTCCTCTGCACAGCATTTCCTTCCCCCAGCTGAGATAAGGCAGCTGGAACAGTGTCCTTCCACACAGATCCCTGTGATCCTGTGGTTCACAGCCAGAGCCCAGCCAGGGCAGCATCACCTGGCCGAGCTGCAGAGCTGCACATGGGGCCAGCATGGGCAAGGGGGAACAGCCCCTCAACAAAACCTCTGGGACTCTTTCTTTAGTACAAAAAGGGACAGGAAAAGTGAAGAGCTGCTCATCCTGTGTTTGGGTTTGGAGCTGGAGGTTTTGGTCAGCTCTGGGTGCACACAGCCCCTGGCAGTGCCACATGTCCCCAAGGGAGCAGGTGCCTCTCTGTCCTAAGTGGGGACGAGACCCCTGTGCTCAGAACAGCCCTGTGCAGTCAGCAGGGGACTTCCAGAGCAGGGACACTCATCCACCCCTCCCACTGAATCCAGGTGAATCCAAGGGTTATGTGTTGTGAGGAGGTGGGAATGCAGGAGTGGTGGCACCCTCTGGGCTGGAGTCACCCCAAAGGACACTGCCATGGGAATGCTGAAGTGCCATGAGCCCACAGACACTGTACTGACACGCCATCATATCACAAAATGAAAGAGTTTGTGTTTATTTTGTTCTTTCGGGTAACAGTTAACTCTGTTTTTCCAAAAATAGGGTGAGACTAATGGGAAATGCACTACGGACATTTCCCTAAGTGTCAGAGAGGGAATTTGTTGAAATGAAGTACCATGAGAAGGTTAAAAATTCACTGCAGTATAGGATAAACAAAAGAACTTATGAAAGACTTGAGAATAACAAATCCTGAAGTATGTGAGAGCCATGACCCGAGAAGTAAAGACCAGAAGTACACTATAAATCAAATTACAAAGCCAAAGAACAACTTTGTGTGTTTCCAGTGCTCATTAGCATTGTAAATCCCTGCCCACAGGCTGGGATCACCCTTTACTCACATAATCCCCTTCCCCACAGAGCAGAAGCAGTAAAAGAAGTGTGCAGGGGCTCTTTAAATGAGGCAGAGACTGCAAAACCAATGGCTGCACTAGTTGTGGTTAGCTGTAGGGAAATGCTCATTTCTGTTGCTTCAAATGTGTAAAAATGGGCACCTGGCATGCTGAGGTTGTGTCAGCTTTGATTCACCACCCAGCACCCACCTCTGCAGAGATGTGAAATAAAATCATTACCTCGACTCAGAGCGTGAATCTGCTCCTTGCCCAGGGGTGGAAGATCCCAGACTGGGGACAGAGGGAGAGGGAGGGCCTGGAGGCACGAGGAGCCCCTGCTGTCACAGCATGGTGACACTGCCGGGGTGACACTGCCGGGGTGACACTGCTGGGGTGACACTGCCGGGGTGACACTGCCGGGGCACACAGCAGCACCTCTGCGACCCGGCCACGGTGCTGGGCAGGCCAGGGCCAGGAGCGCTGCCCAGCACAGCCTTTCCCTCCTGCATGGGCTCAGCTGAGCAGCTGGAGCTGGCTCTGGCCCTGCAGCCCCTGCCATAGCCCAGGGGCTCTTACCGGGGAGCTGCAGCAGCAGGGAGCAGCTCCGCCGTGGGCCCAGGGAGAGCGGATCCTGCTCCCCAGCCCTTCCACTGCAGGGAACCCCGAGTCCTCCCCAGCCCCTCACCTCTCCTCGGGCTCTGCAGGGACCCCAGGAGCAGCACAAGGCTGGGTCAAAGCCAGGGAAGGGGTGGCCCCAGTCCCAGCTGGGCCATGAGGGTGCCTTGGGCTCTCCCAAGGCCATGCCCAGCCGCTGCTGCTGAGAGCCCTGGCAGGGCAATCCTCCCCTCTGATGTGAGCTTGCACCTCACTGAGGTAAAACCTGCAGTAACCTCCCATTCTTTTAGTTTGCAGGGCAGTGGATACTGCAGATATCACACCCACCTCTTACAGACCTTGTAGAGAGCTTGTAATGGGAATGTGAAGGCTGGGGAGAACAAAGAGAAAACAGAAACAGCCAGCCTGTGACAGCCCAGAGAAGCAGAGGGACAAGGGTTAAATGCAGTGATTTGTCCTTCATTCAAATGAGGAGGAACTAACTGGCTGAAGATAAAGGCAATGCCAAACTGGGCCATGAATATACACCTGCAAGGCAAACAGGAGAACAGATATTCAGGAGTTTCACCTATGGCTGATGAGCCCTCAGAGAAAATAATGGAGGAAAGATTTCCCTGCAGTAACCACTTCCAGAGGACATAAAAGGCAAGTCCAAGCTGGGTTTGCTGCACTGGAGGAGCACAGAGGGACCCGAGGGACGCCCCAGGGCACAGCCTGGTGAGCTGGGGCAGGGCTCCCGGAGGGCAGGCAGGTGAGCTGCCCTTCCCAGCCCGTGAAACTCACCCTGCCTGCCCTGCTGCAGTGCCTCAGTGAGGGCTCTGCAGCTTCCCATGCTCTCTTCTGTTCTGTGCAGGGCTCCTCTCACCCTTCCTAGGCCCTGGTGTAGGAGCTGGGAGATTGCTGTGATCCCATCGTGGCTCTGCCAGGCTGTGGTGCACCCAGCCCCTCTTTCCTCCAGCTCCTGTATTTTATCCTAATAGTGCTTTTCCCAGGAAAAGATTTGATTATCCCCAGGGTTTCTGAGTGGCACGGCTTGAGGCAGGGTCAGCTTTGGGAGCGGGTCTCCTCGCAGCTCTCACTGGCACCTTTGTTCCCAGGTCCAGCCACACTTCTCCCCTGTCTGGGTTTGCAGCAGCCCTCCCCCAATGCTGGCCAGGAAGAAGTCCTTCAGCAGTGCCGTCGTCGGGGCGCTGGTGGCACTCTCCATCATCGTCCTGGTTCTCAGCCTGGTCAGGGTGGAGGATGTGATGCTGCCACCCACGGTCAAGGTGAGCCCAGAGAAGGTCCCTGAGCATCTGGTGAGCCCAGTCCCCTTGGGCAGGTGCTCCCAGCCAGCAGCTGCTCTGTGGGGCTGGGAGGGGCAGTAGCAGGGTGGGTGTTTTGTCCCCACTTTGAGGTGCAGGCAGAAGAAAGTCAGAGGGGAAGGCTCCTCTAGAACTCATCCCCGCTGTGCTGTGCCAGGTTTGGAAATTTCCTTGGGGCAGATGCTTCCTGTGCTCTGCCAGGGCACCTCGGTGTGCCCTTTGTTCCTGCCAGCTCTCCCTAGTCCGTCCCTACCCTCACACCATGGCACAAACATCCTGCTTCCCCCTGTCGTGCCCTGGGCATGGCATCCCAGCCGCTGGGGAGGGCTGGCAGGGCTCTGGCTGTGGGGGAAGGCTTTATGGGGCAGAGGCAGGTGGCTGAGTGCTCCTGGAGATGCCAACCCTGCCCAGGCTGGGTGCTGCCATGGGCTAGCAGGGAGCACGAGAGATGGGAGAGTTGCTGGCCCCAAGGTGGGGCCAGTGTAGACACAAAAGGTGTGAGAGCATGAAAGAAAATAAAACAGCATGAGGAAACAACAGGAAATGCTTGTGTGGGTTGGCATTGCAGCACAGAGCTCAGGAGAGGGAATGACAGTCCCTTAGTCACTGCGGGGGGCTGAGGCCACGGCTCTGCTCTGCCACGGCACAGCTGATGGGTTTGGTGCCTCAGACATGGGTTTGGGGGAATCTTCTGGCCCCACTGCCCTGGCAGGGCCACAATAGGGCCAGGGCCAGGCTGCTGCTCCTCCACCTTGATTCTGTATTGATTTCCCTTGCAGTATGGGATGGTGTTTGATGCGGGCTCATCCCACACCTCTCTGTTCGTGTACCAGTGGGATTCAGACAAGGAGAATGACACTGGAGTGGTCAGCCAGACCTTGTCCTGTGACGTCCAGGGTCAGTATCCCCCTGCCATGGGCTCTGTCCAGCCAGTGCTGGCTGGGGTGACCTGGCTGGACAGCCCTGTCCCTTGGGCTGGCGCTGTGGGCACAGGGAGCTGTGGCTGTGGCTGGGGGCCCCCCCTCAGCACCGTGTGGTGCCCATGCACTGGGGGGACTGGAGCATGCTGATGGTGAATCAGTTTTTGTTCCTCCACCTTGGAGTGGTCCCAGCTGCTGTCCTGGCTGGAGAGGGTGTCACCTAGAGTGACACTGCTGAAAGCAAGGGACACACAGGAGAGGAATGAACGTGTGAGTCAGTCAGGTCTCAGGGGACCCTGGAAAAGTATCTTTGTTGCTATGAGGTGACAGCCCTCATTGCCCTGTGCCCTTTTGTTCCCACAACCCTGACCCAAGCCATTCCCATCAGCCTGTCCCATCCTGATTCTTTTTCAGGGCGAGGCATATCAAGCTATGCCAACAATCCCCCTGAAGCTGGCAATTCCCTAAGGGAGTGCTTGGATAAAGCCCTGCAGGTTATTCCTGCTGAGAAGCAGAGGGATGTCCCAGCTTATCTTGGAGCAACAGCTGGCATGAGGCTACTGAGGTACTGCTGGGGCCAGGGGGTGGCAGCAGTGACAGAGCTGCAAACAGCCACTGCCAGGACAGTTCCTGCACAGGGGCAGGACCCCAGCTCCCACACTGCCATGAGCAAACTGGCGGGGAGGAGAGGGGGAAAAGGCAGCTTGGTGAGGACACAGGGAGGGCTGAACTGTCCGGGGCAATGTCTGTTGAGACATCCCCCCACATGTCCCAGTTCTAAGCAAGGTATGTTTTTCACTGCTTTGTTTGCTCTTCATTATTCCTTAATAACAAGGGGGTTGGTATGCCAGCAGATGTTCCACCTGCCCAGGTGGATGGCTGCTGGTGGGGCAGAGGTAGGAGGCAACAAAGTGCTGCAGGTCCTGTCTTCACCTTTCACCAGCCCGTATTAGCTCTCTTCAAATGGCAGCCTTCATTTCATGGCTCTTGGTTTTATGGCTGCAGATTATTTCTGTGCCCTGGCAATCAGACCTGGGAAGGAGCTGGGCCATAGCCTGCAGGTTGCTCACTTCAGAGAGCAAGAACAGCCCTGAGACACCTTCCCCCCTGGGAGGGCTGAACCCAGCCTGAAAGCTTCCTGAAAAACCCCAGAGGTCAGCACCCAGCTCTGTCTTGGGCACAGCCAGGGGGTGATGTTCCAGCCCGGCTCTTGCAGCACAACTTCCTCCAGCCTCCAGCACTCAGGCAGGGAAGGGTGGCCTGGGAAGGCTCTGGGTGACTGGGCTCAAGCTGCACTGCAGGGGAGGGGTTGCTGTTGCTCCTAGATCGGCAATGCCAAGACGAGGCAGCTGGGATCACCTCAGATGAGCAGCTCAGACAAGCCATGTAGCAGGAAACCCGTTCAGACAGACTGCTTGTTGCAAAAACTGGGAGTGGAACTGGGAGAGTTTCTTTGTGCTCCCTCTGTTGTAGTTGGGTATGTGTCCTGTCCTTTGCATCCTTCCTAGGGAACAGAACAGCTCAGCAACAGAGCAAGTCCTGGCTGAGGTTGCTAAAACCATGCAGGAGTACCCTGTGGCTTTCAAAGGGGCTCGGATCCTTACAGGAGAGGAAGAGGGGGCCTATGGCTGGATCACCATCAACTACCTGCTGGACTCCTTCACCAAGGTGGGAGAAGGGTGGAACACCCACTCCTTGGCTAATACAGCTTTTCTGATTTTCCTCAAGCTTTCTCAGAGCAGGAAAGGTCAGGGTTAGCAGCTTTTGGGAATGATCTAAGGGAAGGAGAACACATCCTCTGGTTTGCCCACAGTGAGTGAGGAGGGAGGACTCAGGAAGGAGGGTGTCTGCTGAGAGCTCAGGGCAATCTCCACACCAAGTAGACAGAGGGTGTCTCAGGGACTGGGAGGTCAGTGCAGCACAGCTGAGCTCTGTGTCCCTGCCTGGGAAGCTCCATCTCCCTGCAATGCTGGGTGACTCCAGCTGAAGGCAGCTCAGACTGAAGCTCTGTCCCAGCCCTGCCACAGCTCAGTGCTGGGCTCCTGTGGGGTCTGTGGGAGGATTCCTGGCTAGAAATCCTTTCTCCTGCACCAGACCCCTGCAGCCTCCTCAGCAAGGGCAAGTCCCCGAGCCAGTTGCCACCAGCACTTTGGCCTGGGTGTGGTGACTCAGAGCCAGGTGAGCCCACAGGTGAGGTCAGCAGCTACTGACCACCTGAGAGTGTCAGCACCTGCTCACCACCTGAGAGTTCCGTCTCTGCCGTGGCTCTGATCAATATCCCAGCTGCCTGGGCAGGGAGGGTAGGAGGGCTCACATGCAGAGGCCCATTGAATTTAATAACAAAATCCTTTTGTCTTCAATGGGATGAGAATTCTGCTCAGGGTATTCTGTGCTACTCCTCTTCCTCCCCTGGCTCTCGTTGGCAGTACTCTCCCAAAGCACACACGTGGCTTCATCCAGAGGCAGCCAACATTTTTGGGGCACTGGATCTTGGAGGAGCATCCACTCAAATCACCTTTATGCCTGAAGGTTCAGTACTGAGCCAGAATGAAGCCTCTGAGTTGACCCTGTACGGGTACAGCTACAAGATCTACGCTCGCAGCTACCTCTGCTACGGGCAGGACGAGATGCTGAAGCGGCTGGCGAAGGAATTAATTGTGGTGAGAGGCTGCTGAGGCCTGCAGTGTCATGATGCCAACCACACACCTGTACATGCTTAAAGTAAGGACAGGCAGGGCTCTTCTAGAGAGGCATCAGCAAGGACTGAGAGCGAGGACAGACTCCTTGGAGCATGGCAGGGCAAATGTGGAGAGGAGCACGGGTATAATGGAATCCCAGGCTGGTTTGGGTTGGAAGGGACTTTAAGATCGTCTTGTTCTACCCCTGCCATGGGCAGGGACACCTTCCACTATCCCAGGCTGCTCCAAGCCCCATCCAACCTGCCTTGGACACTGCCAGGGATGGGGAAAATGTCACAAGGGGCAGTTTGGGATCTTCTGGCTTCACATGGGGTGTGCAGAAGTGCAGGACCAGGCTCTTCTCAGAGGTTCAAAGTGCCAGGGCAAGAGGCAAGGGGCACAAGCTGGAACATCTGAGTTTCCAACCAGACAAAGGGGAAAAGTTTTCCCCAATAGGAATGATCAGATATTGGAATAAGACCCAGAAATGCTGTAGAGTCGTTGTCTCTGGAGATCCTCAGAACCTGATGGGTCAAGGCTCTGAGCAGCCTGCTCTAGTTGGTCATGCCTTAACAAGAGGTGATCACAGGGAGCCTACAGCTCCCCTGAACCTCAGCTACTCTGTGACTTCACAACCTGAGAAATGTGAGCTGAAGACCTTTCTCAGGCCATTTTTTGGAAGGTCTGAGGTGAAGAGCATCTTTATGGGCGTGCACCTCGCTAGCAGAGCAGCCATGGTGAGCCAGAAGGGTTTGCCCTTGTTGTATGGCCAGGAAAGTCCCATATGGTGACCTTGGATAGAGTTAGAGCTAGAACCAGAGCTAGAGCTGGTTTTAGAGGTTTTAGTTGGTTTTAGTTTTAGCCTCTCTAAAGCTAGAGAGGGCTTTACATGTCCCCAAAAATGATCCTTCTGGCCAGGGCAAACACATGCTGGGTCCTTGAAACTGGTCTGCCTCTGTGGGAGAGGGAATGAAATAAAGCAGAGTGAGAATTAGTGCTGGGCTCATGCTGGGACAGCCAGCAAGACCAGGACTGAAGGGCAGGAGGGTCTTTCCCTGCAGAGGAATTGGGAATGCCGGTGCCTGGGCTTTGGGGAGATGCTGGCTGTGTCCACACGCAGCCAGGAGGCTCCGGAGGAGCTGCAGCTGCTTTTTGCTGTCCTCAGGAGTCATCCCCCAGCACACGAGTCCACCACCCCTGCTACCCAAAGGGCTACAAGGAGACCGTGTCGCTGTCCTCCTTCCGCGCCAGCCCCTGCACGGACGGCAGCGACCCGCGCCTGTCCCTGGGCGACAGCACGGTCACCCTGGAGGGCGGCGGCAGCGGCAGCGGCTGCCTGGCAGCGCTCAGGAGGATCCTCAACTTCTCGGCGTGCGGCCAGCGCCGGGACTGCGCCTTGGACGGCGGCTACCAGCCCCCGCTCCGGGGGCACTTCATTGTAAGGCAAACCCGTCCTCCCGGCTCCTCGGAAAGGCGTGCCCCGGCGCTGGGCTGTCCCCGCTGGCCCTGGCACTGTCACCTCCCTGCAGGGCACAGGGGCAAGAGGCTCCCCCAGCACCACGTCCTGAGGGCTCACTGGGGTTGCTGCTGGGTGGTTTTCCAGCCAAACCTCCGAACGGCACCATGCTGAGACTCATCGGATCCCAGACTGGTTTGGGTTGGACCCGGCCTTGGACACTCCCATGGATTTGTTAATCAAACAGGGCTTGTCTATAGGAGTTGAGACAGCAGCTTCAGGCAAGGTCTGGCTGGGCTGGCTGTGCTGCTGTCACCAGCAGGCACCAACCCCCAGCCCAGCACCTGCTGGGACAGGGACAGGGACAGGGACAGGGACAGCAATGCCCTGGGACTACCTGGGGTGGGACAAACCCCGTGAAGGAAAACTTCACCTCCTGCTTCAGGCAGCTGCTGGGGCTGCCCCACCACAGCTCACCTGAGACATCTCTCTCTCTGTTTCTGTGCCTTGCAGGCCTTCTCTGCCTTCTACTATAACTTCAAGTTCCTGAACCTGACAGAGGGGCAGCCGCTGGCCGTGGTCAGAGAGGCCATCGAGGGGCTCTGCACAAGGAGCTGGGAGGATGTACGCTCCTCAGCATGGAGGCACAGTGGAACATTCAGAAGCAAACGGGTCCTGGGGTGGGGAGAGGGAGTGGAGACTCCTCCAGGGCAAGGCTCTCTGGTTCTGAGCTGTGTCCTACACAGCAGAGCCACCCCTGAGCTCTTTGTGGAGCTGGGACTGTCCTACATCCACTCCTTGCTCATTCACCCTTGGGAAAAGGGCAGCTAGGGCAGGCAAGGGCAGCAAGCAGCTGGGGTTGAAAGGAGAGATGGGAATGGAGGTGGGGATGCCAGGGATGATGGTGAGAGCTAAGCCAGCTGCTGGCACCATGCTGGAGACAAGTCAAATCTTGGAATCATAGAATTCCAGACTGGTTTGGTTAGGAAGGCTCATCTTGTTCCACATCCCTAGCATGGGCAGGGACACCTTCCACTAGACCACGTTGCTCTAAGCCCATCCAATCTGGCCTTGAGCACTTCCAGGGATGGAGCAGCCACAGCTCCTCTGGGCAATACATGGGGGTGGATGAGCCCAGAAATGTGCCGGCACCACCATGGGGCAGAGAGCAGGAGCCCCTTGCATGAAGAGGCTGAGATGGAGAATCTGGGGCAGGAGGTGCTACAATAAGCAACTATATCTGCCTCTGTTTCCACGTGGGGTGTAAATTCTCCCTGAAGGAGTTGCCCTGCATAGAGAGGTCCAAAATCTGTGCAGCCCAGGAGTCTCTTCATGGATGCTAATGACTGTGGAGCTACTGCCACTCATGCAGCACATTTCAGGGCTTTGTCTCTGCACAGAAAGTGCCTGTCAATAACCCCCCTTCATCCCCAAACATTCCCCACCCCAGCTCTCTTCCAGCTACCCCACAGAGAATCCCAAGCGACTGCCAAAATACTGTGCCAACGCCAACTACATCCTCACACTCCTGCTCGACGCCTACAAGTTCAACGAGACCAGCTGGAACAATATCTGCTTCCAGATGAAGGTGGGCAGTGCTCCCAGCCCTTGAGGGGGAGCAGAGGTGGTCCTGGGAGAGAACCAGGCCCACATTGGGGTGCTGGGGAGAGCCAGACCTTGTGTGGGGGTGCTGGGGAGAGCCAGACCCTGTGTGGGGGTGCTGGGGAGAGCCAGACCCTGTGTGGGGGTGCTGGGGAGAGCCAGACCTTGTGTGGGGGTGCTGGGGAGAGCTGGCTCCCACATCGGGCTGCTGAGGGGGAGCTAGCCCCTGTGCTGGGGTCCTGGTAGGGAACAAGCCCTCGTTTTGGGGTGCTGGGGAGGAGCCAGCCCCACGCTGGGCTGCTGGGGTGCTGGGGAGCAGCGGTGCAGAGAGCCCTGCCTGCCCCCATGGCACTGCTGTGGGCACAGCTGCTGCACACCGTGTGGGCTGAGCAGGATGGGTGGTGGCCCTGGGCCAGCAGTGGCTCCCCTGCAGGGCTGACCCCATCCCCTCTCTCCGGCAGGCCGGGGGTGCTGACGTGGGCTGGACACTGGGGTACATGCTGAACCTCACCAACATGGTCCCAGCTGAGGCTCCAGCCAGGCTGAAGGGCCTCAGGTCTTCCCTGTGGGCTGCAGCCATCACCTTCATCATCCTCACCCTTGTCTTGGGGCTCGCTGCCCTGCTCCTGCAGCTGTGGGTGTAGGAGCCTGGCCACGTTTGGGAGCCCAGCAGGGACAGACTGGGGCTGCAGGGTGGTGCTGGAGTCCCTGTGCTCCTGCCTGCATAACTGGAGCCCAGGACTGGGTCTGTGCTGCTGAGCAGAGTCATCTCCACAGCTCCAGAGAACTGGTCTTTGCTTTTCCATGGGCCTGGCCCCTAGCATGCAGACAAGCACTCTCTGAGGTTTCCAGAGGAGCTCCACTCCCATGGGGACACAATGGGATCAGCCTGCAGAAACCTCAGCTGAGCCTGTGTGCCTCCTGCCAGCGCTCTGCGTGTTACAGACATGGCTCCATCCCACCAGCTGGCCCTGGGGCTGTGGAGGGTCAGCCTGGCAGTGGGACAGTGCCCTGGTGCCAGCCTGGCGGGGCATGGGGCAGGCACCTGGGGACAGGGTGCTCCGTGGAATGCCAGCTCTGAGCGTGGTCACCAAGAGCCAGCGGGTCCCTGCTGGGTGTGCCAGCCTGAGGGATGCTCTGTGGGACCCCAGCTGGCCCTGTGGAGGGTCTGTGGCTGGGGCTTTCGTGGAGATGGTCTTGGAGAAAAAACACTGAGCATCCACAGTCAGAAGTGTGCCCTCCAGAGAGTCCATCTCATCATCTCATCACCATGTTATGGCATGTCACATCATCTCATCATCACGTCTCACCACCCACCTCATCCTCTTCCTTTTCACCTGGAATAAAGGGATTGATGTTCCTCAGTGCCTTCCTGGAGACAGCACTGTCCCACCAGCAGAAGGCCTGGACCCCATGGGTGTCAGGATGAGGCTCCAGCAGGCTGTGAGTCCTGCCCTGCACATGGCTGCGCTGGTCCTACCCATGGCCTTTGCCTTTGGTTCTGCTCATTTTTAGCTGCTCTGTTGTCACCGACATGTTTTATGAAAAATCCTTTCCTTAGGATATTTCCTCCTGAGAAGCTGAGAGGCCTCAGTAACAAAATGTAAACTATTCTTATCTGCTGCTGTGGAATGCAACAGGTGGATCTGGGATTGGTCTCCTGTGGTTGTTTCCAATTAATGGCCAACCACAGCCCAGCTGTCTCGGACTGTTTCAGTCAGCCTGAGCCTTTGTTATTCATTCCTTTTCTATTCTTAGCCAGCCTTCTGATGAAATCCTTCCTTCTATTCTTTTAGTATAGTTTTTAATATAATATATATCATAAAATAATAAACCAAGCCTTCTGACCATGGAGTCAACTTTCTCGTCTCTTCCCTCACTCTGAGACCCCTGTGATCATGGTTACACTCTGTGGATGATTCATGCTGTTGTTTGCGTTCCCACAGTGAGGAGCAGACCTTTGGTGTCCCTGTGGAATGCTGGGCACCTCACAGCTCTCGTCACCCAAATAAACATTGTAAAAGGCAGCATGTGGGGAAATGCCTGCTACTCTGCTCCCAAATCGTTGTGATTTTATTCCTTCTGTCTCCCAACTAAGGGCTGAGGATGACGGAGACTCAGGGGTGAGGCAACGAATCCATGGGAGGTGTCCCTGCAGACACTGAGGTGTCTGCTGGACTTTGGAGTGGAGCCAACAGGGCACAGGGACAGGCCTTTTTCTTTCTCTGAGGAGGTGTCTCAACTCACCCATCACTTGGCTGCCAGTAGGACTCCCCAAAAATGTACGGGTGGCCCTGGAAGCTGCCTCCGCCGTGTGCCAGCAGTGTTCCTAAGTCACCCCGTGTAGGGAAGGGCGGATGAGCTGCCTGCCAGGCACAGGGAATGGGCTGCAGCTGGACTGGAGAGGAACCTCATGCAGGAGAGGAGGGAGCTGTGCCACTCCCCCCCCCCCCGCCCAGGGTTTCCCAGCCCCAGGCAGAGCCCTGTCTACCAGGCCAGTGTCCCAAACATCCCCACAGCCATGGCCCCTGGGGCTGGTGCTGGCCGTGGGATAGGGCAGGACGTGTGTGTCCCACCCAGGGTTTCTGCTGTGGGCTGTAACCAGCCCTGTGACAGTCCCACTGCTGCCAGACCCCCCAGTCCCCATCTCCAGCCAGCCCGCAGCACGGAGCCCCTGCCCCGCATGGCCGAGCCCTCCCTCCTGGAGCGTCTCCAACCAGCAGCGCAGGGAAAGGAGAGCCAGAGAGCAACAGCCAGGAGCAGGTGCTTTACAGCTGTGCCAGTTCCAGCTCAGCAGGCCAGGACTCAGGGCCCCCCAGGACAAGTCCGTGGCCCCTGGGCACACAGGGGTGGTTCTCGGGAAGCAGCTCCTTGCAGAGGTGTGGCAGCAGGACTTGCAGCCTCGGCAGCCTCTGGAGGCAGTGCTGCTACAGCTGCTCATAGTCCAAGGAGTTTCTGTGGCAGCACGTGGCTGTGAGCAGGCAGAAGATGAGGATGAGCATGATGGCCAGCAGAAGTGTGGCTGCTACCCAGATGCTTCTCGGGAGCTCTGTGACTGCTGTGGGAGGCTCCGAGGGGATCATGTTGGTGAGATTGAGCATGTAGCCCAGAGTCCAGCCCACATCTATGTTAGCAACCTGTGCAGACAGACAGGGAAGAGGGATGGGAAAGGCTGCAAAATACCAGGCAAACTACAGAAGAGCCTGCACCCCCAGGACCTGCTCCACAACCACCATTTCTGTGCCCACCTTGGGCTGCAGAGGCTCCAGCAGTGCCATAAACTGGGGGAGAGCACAAAAGGCCAGGCCAGATGTGCCAGCAGCTGCGTGAGCGTAGCTCAAGAGCTGCCCTGGGTATGGGCAGTGGGGCTGTGCTGGTATCCCCCTGGTTTCCCCTGTCCCCAGCAGCAGCAGGGTGGGCACAAGGCACTTCATGGCACAAAGTGTGGAAGCTGGGGGCTGCTGGACACTCTCCTACCTGCCGGATGAAGTGGATGCTGGACCACGTTGTGATGTTGAATTTGTAGCCTTGCAGGAGGAGGGTGAGGATGTAGGAGCTGGCTGTGCAGGCGTCACGGAGCTGGGTCCTGCTTGCTGTGGGGAACAACTCCTGCACCTGAAGAGGAGGGAGAACAGGGGGAGGCTGGACACAGAGCAGTGCTGGATGTGCCCACACTCGGGAACAGCCCCTCAGTGCAGCTGGGAGCAAAGAGACTCCGGGGAGCTGCAGACTGCTCTCCCATCTCTCTCCAGGGGCAGAGACCTTTGTGCTCCTCCTGGCTCTCTACAGCTGAGCACAGCAGAGGATGGGCTGGGGATGAGCCTTCAGGGAGCCCAGTGCCCAGGTGAAACGCACTCCTGGGCAGAATCTCACCTGTTTCCAGCTGCTGTTGCATATCTGTGTGATGGTGGCATTGACCAAGCTCAGGGACTGCCCTCCTGTCAGGTTCAGAAAGTGAAGGCTGTGATAAAACCCTGAAAAGGCCTGTGGGTGGCGAGACCAAAGGTGACAGGTTATTGAAGCACTCAGGCCACTGATGCCACCAACCCCTATGCAGGGGTCCCTGTAAGGCCCTGCCCATCACTGCAAGGTGCTGGCACTGACCCTGGGGGAGGGAGTTGGGAATGCTGCCCACACAGACAGGGAATGGCGCTGGGAGAACAGAGTGCTGGGGCTGCCTGCCACACAGGTCAGCAGCCCTTTGATGGTCTACCAGAAAGTGCTGGCTCACAACCCCAGGGCTGTTCTTGCACTCTGAGCTAACTCACACAGGCTCCCTCAGACAAGGTCTTCCCGTTTCCCTCAGGGAACACGGGGACATGGCAGGAGGCACAAGCCACCTTCGAGCACAGAAGAGCTCTGCAGATAGAACCAGCTCCGAGGATGCCTCTCTCCCCACCCCGTTCCACAACCAGAGACTCCCAGTCCCTGCCTTCACCCTCCCCCAGGGAGGGGACGGAGGCTGCTTACGAAGAACTGTCCCCGCACGGGGGGCTGATAGACGCCATTGAACCCGCACGGCCCCTGCGCCCCGCAGCTGAAGTTGAAGAGACTCCGGACGGCCGTGCCACACGCGGCTGGGTCCCCTGTCCCCGTCACCGTGAGGACAAGGCCAGGGCTGGCTGAGCTTGGCGCACGCACACAGGGGCTGTCGTAGAGCTCTGCCACGGTGATGTTCTCCTGGTACCCCTGGGGGTAGCAGGGGTGCTTGATCTGGACACTCGAGCTGGCCTGGAGAGAGATGGAGCCATTAATGGGGCTGCAATGCCACTGAGACCCTTCCCACAGCCCATCCCAAAAAGCAGGACTACACCCCAGGAGCACTGGATGCACCCCACCTGGGAGCTCCCTGAGCAGCCCTGGCTCCCACAGCACTGGGCTCTGCCTCCGTCCCCAGGCAGTTGTGCAGGAACTGTGCAGGGAAACCTCTCTCCGGGCAGAAATGGAGCAAGGCCAAGAGCACGGTGACAGCAGAAAAGCTACACATACAGCTGGCCTTGGGAAATTACAAATAATGCCACTGCACGCCAAGATGTGGGGAGAAGGGAGCCCTGGATGGCAGCCACTGCCACCTTCCACGCAAACGAGGCAATTTTTTGCTTCCCTAGATAAAACCCAAGCCTCTGCTAATTCCCAACTCTTTGCCCACAGGCACGCCCGACACTGCAGGCGGAGATGTGCCACGGCACTGGGATAGGGCTGAGCAGCTCCTGTGGCACCTGGTGCAGAGCTGCCAGCAGCATCTTCAGGGCCTGGCTCTGCCCGTAGCACAGGTAGCTGTGGCTGTACAGGGAGTAGTTGGTGCCGTAGAGCCGGAAGAACACGGACGTGCTCCTGTCCTCCACGGGGACCCCGGGCTGGAAGGTGATCTGCGTCGAGGCACCGCCAAGGTCCAGAGCTCCCAGAACCTCGGTGTCCTGGGGATGTTCCCATTTCTCTGCAAACGAGAACTGACCCAACACACAGCAAGGCTTAGGCTGAACTGCAGGCACTCACACTCACACTCCCATCCTGCAAGGAGTTTTGGGCCCCGGGGGCACCTTTCACGTGCTCCTGGCTCCCCATTTCACCCCTGCCTGTCCACATCCTCCTCAACCCACAGACATTTCCACGGAGCACTCAGGCGCGGCCTCTTGGCTGCTGCACATCTGCTGGGATCCAGACACTTGGAGCAGGGACAAAGAAACCCTGTCTCCCGGAGGTTGATCCCACTGCCATATCCCTGGGAGCCCAAAATCCGCCCGTGTGTCAGCACACGAGAGCACAGGGCCAGGCTGAGCTGGACACAAAGATCCTGTTGATCATATTAATGAGGTGGAATCTGCAGCCCACTACCACAGGGGACCTTTGGCTGGGTGACCAGTGCCCCAAAGCTCCATTCCTCCCTCCTCTGCAGATGAGGAAAGTTGGCTGTAGCTGAGACAGGGACTTTCTCCCCACTACCCCTCCCCTGCCCTCTCCCCAGCTGCACCTTGACCAGTGTCTCCAGCAGGTAGTTGACAGTGATCCAGCCAAAGGAGCCCTCCTCGCTCCCCGTCAGGATCCGAGCTCCGCGGAAATCCACAGGGTACTCCCCAATGGCCCTGGACACCTCGGCCAAGACCTGCTCGGCCTTGCTGCTGTTCTCCTCCCTGCCAGCAAAGGCACAAACACCTCAGGTGCTGCAGGCCCTGGCTGGCACCTCTGGCAGCCGGGCTGGCACTCAGAGGCTGCCGTGCCCTGCCAAGGAGCTGCTCCCAGACATCTCTCCAGCACTTCCGTGCCCGCAGGTGGCTCCTGCAAACCCCAAATCCCTCGCCCAGGGCCTTGGCACTCTCCCTAAAAACGCTGCCTGCAGGCTCTGCTGGAGCCCTGGCAAAGTTCGTGCCACTCACTCTGGCAAAGGGGGCTCATCCCCTCCGGGGCTGCTGCCAGGCTGGCGCTGCAGAGGGCCGGGCGCGTCCCCCAGGCACGGCCAGCGGCGCTCCCGGACACCCCCTGGCACCGCGGGCAGGGCTGCTCTGCCCATCCCCACGGCCTGGCCGGGCAGCACCCCTGTGGCCCGGGCCGAGCGCCCCGCTGCCAGCCCCGGCTCCGGCGCGCCGCAGAGCGCCAGGAAGGGCAGGAGGTGCCGGCCCGGCCCTGCCGGTACCTCAGCAGCCGCATGCCGGCCGTGGCCCCCAGGTACGTGGGGGTCTCCCGCTGCTGCTCGGCCGGGACGATCTTCATGGCCCTGTCCAGGCAAGGCTTCAGGCTGGCACCAGCCCCCGCGGGGTCGTCTGCGTAGCTGGAGATGCCGGGTCCTGCCACAGGGAACCGCTGATGGAGAGAGCCCAGCGCCACCCCGGAGGGACGGCACAGCAGGGGACATGTGCGCCCAGGAATCCCCAGGGAGCTCTCCTGGCCTGCTCAGACACACCCAGGTGTCCCTGCCATAGCCCCAGCCCTGCTCGGTTTGGAGCGGCACGTATACACCAATGCAAACTGCCCCCCAGGAGCTGTCAGGCCCCACCTGGATGGGGACAGGGGACTGCTAAGAGATTTGTGCAGAGCTTTGGGGAGGCCCTGTGGGCACACAAAGGTGGACATAATGAAAGAATGTGTGAACAGATGTGGTAAGAAGAGCCAAGGAAGCTGAGGGAGAGGAGAAGGAGCAAAGGGCATATCCAGCATCCCAAGCTGTGAGCTGATGCACATCTGGACAGGACTGGCTGCAGGATATGAGCTAAGTGGGGGCCCAGTTCCTCCCCCACCTCTGCACCTACCAGTGACTGTAGGGCTCCCTCAGGTGCAGACAATCCCGACCCTTTCCTGTGATTCCTCACAGGGCAATCTCCCTTCAGCCCAGAGCAGGCTGAAAGGGATCATTGATGGTGCTGTGAGAGTTGGAGACAGCGATCCAGGAGGCTGCCAGAGAGGGAAGGCAGACTCTGGCACTCACCGGACACAGAGCAGGCCTCCACCTGGGACACGATGCCCGTGCCGTTCTCCTTGTCTGCGCACCACCGGTAGATGTAGAGGGACGTGTGTGTGGAGCCAGCGTCAAACACCAGGCCGTACTGGGGAGGAGAGGGGACATGGGCTCACAGCTGGCTCGGGGCTGCACCAAGTGCCACGGGGGTTTCTGAGAGCTTCTGCCCCTGCTTCCCCTGTAGGAGCGTGAGCAGCAGAGGTCTGCACATCACCCTCCCTTCAGCAGCCCTGCTCCACCTCTAACAGCCCCGGGTTCGCCACTCCAGCGAGTCACAGCTCAGGAAGGACGCGCAGGTCAGCGGGGTGAGTCGCAGGGCAGGGAGGCATCCGGGCATGGCCCAAAGGGCTCAGGCTGCTCCCAGGCCTTTAGCAAATCTCACAATAACTGACATTTTTTAGCAGACCAGCCACAGAAAGCAGTAGGGAAAGAGAGGTGTAAACCCAACAGGTGACCTGGATGTCTGAAAACAGGGAAGAGAGTGACTGTGGTGGCAGATGGGGCAGCTGCGGAGAGAAGGCTGCACCTCTCTCTCCCACCCTTACCAAGCAGCCAGGACTGTGGTTTGGGGGAGGCTGATCTGCCCAGTGCCACCTTGATGAGGTTAAGTCCCGAAAAGCTGGGCTGGTTATGGGGAAACTTGCAAGCTGAGAGGAAGGCAGGGCTGATGGAAGAATTCGAGACAGAAAGGAGCTGGTGGGATTCTCAGGCTCCCCCAGGTCTCACTGGACACCTACTTTGATTCTGGTAGGAAGGACAGCATCCTTTGCCGGGATCAGGACCAGGACGAACACGACCACGGTCAGCAGTCCCAGCACGGCCGCCCAGCCCCAGCCCACCGCCCGGAGCAGGCGCGGCGACATCGATGGGCTCTGGGGAGGTCTGTAGGAAGGGATGGATTGGGGAGGGGTCACTGGGGAGGGATGGTCTTTGGGAGGTTTGCGGGGAGGCGTGGTCTCTAGGAGGAGGGCCTGCAGAGAGGGACTGTGGGCAGGGGCGGCTTTTGGGCGGGGGGTGTGTGGGGAGGGAGGGTCTTTAGGAGGAGGGTTTGGGGAGGGAGGGTCTTTAGGAGGAGGGTTTGGGGAGGGAGGGTCTTTAGGAGGCGGATCTATGGGGCGGGATGGTCTTTGGGAGGATCTACAGGACAGGGGATCTTTGGGAAGTTCTGCGAGGAGGAAGGGACTTTGCCAGAGGAGACCCAGGCCGCCTGCCTGTGCCCCGAGCCTGCAGCCCCTCTGGGGGTCCCCTTCGCCCTATAGCTCGTGGTCCGCCCCACCCCCTAAGTGACCCCCTAGGACACGAGCTGGGCCAGTGGGGAGACCATGAACTTGTCTGGCTCCGAGCCACGGCAAGGGGCAGGGGCGAAGCTCCCGCCTGCCGCGGTCCGGCCGCCCCGTACCTGTGCCCGGAGCCCTCTCTGTCCCCCCGTGGGGCGGTGATCGGGGCACGGCCCGTTCCCCGCCGGCTCCGGGCCCACGCCGCCCCGGCGGAGCAGAGCGAAGCGAAAGCGAAGCTGAGCCGCTCTCGGACGTCCGGGTCCGGCCCCGGCCGGGGCGGGCTCTGGGCGCTGCCGCGGGCGGAAAGAGCGGGGAGCTCGAGGCTGCCGCTGCCCGCACCGGACACCCGGCTCCGGCCCGCCTGCTCCCTCCCTGCTGCCTGCCTGTACCCCTGTCTGTCCCCCTGCCTGTACCCTCCTTGAACCCTGCCGGCACCACGCTCCCGCACTCTGCCTGCTCTCTGCCCTATCTGCCCGTCCGTCTGCCTACATCTCTGCCCGTACCCTACCTGCTCCCTGCCGGCACTGTCCCAAAGCCACGGGACTCTGGCCATGGCCAGGTGCTGGCCATGGGGACAGACCGGACTCTGGCAATGGGGTGGCTCCCTAACCGTGCGGACAGTTCGGTGCCTGCCTGTGGGGATGGATCCCACGCGGGGACAGCTCTTCACCTACCAGGTCCTTCCCGTTTCTGTGCCGAGCCGCGCTGCCAGCCTGGCTCGGCCTGCAGCAGGACAGCGGGGGTCTCGCAGAGCCGAGAGACAGCAGGGTGACAGGGCAGGCTCGGCCCCTCACAAACCCCTGAGTTTGTGCCGCAGGTCTGGCAGGGGTGTCTGAGGTCCCGGAGCTCAGCTGCTGCCTCCGGCGCCAGGCTCTCGCAGGCTCCGGGGGCCGGGGCTGCCTGGGATCTCTCTATTCCCTCGCTGATCTCCCTGGGCAGCGCAGCCCCTCCGCCCCCGGGCTGAGCGTGCCAGGCTGTGCCGCTACTCCAGCAGCGAAGTGGTTAATCCCGGATGCTCTTAACACCCTGGCTCTCCAGCCCCAGCCCCGCTGCCTCCCGGACAAGCGCTCTCCTGGGCAGGTTGCTGGTCCGGGGCCAAGGGGAGGGCCCCGCCGGCGAGGCAGCCTTTGACCAGGAGCGGGCTCCCAGCTCCAGGTACGCGCTGAGTCCGGGCCGAGCGCGGCGGGGCCGGAGCGGCGGCCGGAGCCGGCGGGGTGAGCCGGGGCAAACGCGGCGGGGAGCCGGGCCCGGGGGCTTCTGCCCCTCGATGGAGCTGGGCTCGGAGCGGGCCCCGGGCAGCAGCGGGGGCGGTGCTGGGGGCAAACACGCTCCGTGGGCCGGTGCCAGGAGGACGAGAGGGCCGGGGCGGCCACTCGCCGCACGAGGTTCCCAGGTGCCGGGGGCAGAGGGGCACGGAGGGCACAGGGACCAGGCATGGAGGGCACTGCCAAGCCCCAGCACTGGTGGGAGGTGGGATGCAGGGAACTACTCTGCCTGTCAAGGATGCTCCTGGCATCCCTAGTCACCCTCTTAGAACCTTCAGAGCGCTTTTGGCTTTCAAATGCCAAATGTGCCCGGTGGGAAGTCGGCCCCTCTATTGTCCTGAGCAACAGGCAGTTTAGATCCAGCAGTGGCTCTGTGCCTTTTGCTCCAATTTTTGAGGCCCTGCTCCCTGTGCCCAAGGGATGCTGCAAGTGAGGGATGTCCCACAGGTGTTTGTCAAGCCCTTCATCATGGCCAGACCTACACAAACAAGTGCAGCCCTGCTCTAGCTGCTGGGCTCAGCTGGAAACTTTGCACACCTGGAAATGGGCAGGCACTGTGCAGCATTGTGCCTCCTCTGCAGCTCTGGAGGCATCAGCACCACTCTCCTGTCCTGAGTGGGTGGTAGCAGGTACTGGAGCTGGCCAGCCCTGGGATGCCACAGAAAGCCTGGGCAGATCGATCTGCTTCTCACACTGTTTCCCACCCACTGGGCTCCCTTTCTGTGCCCTGTTCTCCTGCCTGGGAGAGCTAGCTCTGTGCTGCCTTTGGGTGTTGCCCCCTGTCCAGTCAAAACGGGAATTAGTCCCTAGGAGAGCAGGAGGAGCCCATTTCCCACCCTCTCCTGCATGCAGCACAGGGCAATTTGTCACCAATCCGTGTCTTTCCATTTCACAGCGCCTGGGACAGAGTTTTCCAGGATGTAGGCTGGGCTGCAGACTTTTCCCATGGCTTTGTTTGTTACCTGGAGCAGATGAATCACATCCCAACGGCACAGTTATAACTGGGCAAACCCCAGCAGGGCTGGTAGGATGTAGGACTGCAGATATGACAACTGGGGACATAATTAGGTGGTTATCTTGGTGGTGCTGGGTTAATGATTTGAGTCTGAGATCACTTTGAATCAATAGCCACTTTAATATCTCAAAGAGGTTCTTAATGATTCCCTCTTTCTATGACAGGGATTTATCAGAGGATTCCTTACAATCTCTTCATAGCCATTGTAGAGAGAAGGCTCCTGGCTATAGGACAAGGTCTGATAAGGGATTTTGGTGGCCCCATGTCCCATGAGGTAGGCCCAAACAGCTGCTGTTCATTGTTGTGCATCTCATGCCATGCAGGAAATTGGTCACCCTTGTTCATTGCCAGAGATGCTGACTCCAAAACAGGAATCAACATCTCCTTTGACCCTGGGGCTTTCCTCTTCACTGGCCTGGGAAAAGGGCAGGGGAATTTCTCAGGGATTTTATGCCACTGCAGGAGAATTGTGTAGCTGAGTGACAGCTCCAGGTTCCACCCAAAGCACTGGTGGGGTTAAACCACACCTCTCATGCCCAGGGCTCTCAGGCCACCCGCAGTTTTTAGCTGAAGCGTGAAGCGAGGTCAGCCTCAGCAGGATGCAGCAGGCATCCTGCCTGTGTGGCTCAAGGCACCAGGCGGGGCAGTGCAGGAGGAGGAGGGAGGGCTGTGCATTTCAAAAAGCACATCTGGACCAGCTGTGAGGTGCTGAGCACATGGGTATCTCAGCTGCCCTGTGCACAGAGAACCAGACTCTGCTTTGCTACAGTTTCTTAGGAGTGTCTGGGGGCAGTTTCTCTTGGGAGCTGAGCTCTGGATGGACAAGTGGGAAATGCTGCAGTCCTCAGCGGCAATCGCTGTGGGCATTCCAGCCTGGCTGTGTGCCCAGATCAGCAGGAGCTCCCTGCCTCTGCCCTCCTGCCTGCCCTTGGGGCTGCAGGAGAGAGAGGTGTGGGGATCACAGCAGGCATAGATACTGTCTTTGTGCACATCTCTTACATGCTGTGGCATCAGCCAGAGCTCGGCCAGGCAGGGGACACACAGCTGGAGATGCTGTTTCCCTGCCTGAAGCAGAGAGGACCCTCTCAGGGACAATCTGGGGCTGCTGGGCAACAGATGGGACCTGGTCCCAAGTGTTGTGGGATGGGTTTTGAGGTGGCAGTATGTGGGTGCTGGAGAGATGTGGGTCTGCACCCTACAAAGGATGGACACACTGGTACCCTGCCAATTCCTGCTCCCAGCTTGGAACTCCAGCTAGCCATGGCTGGGGTTCCCCCAGTGATGCTGCTGTGAAGGAAGATGCTGATTGCCAGCCAGGCAACAGCTTGAGCAGGGCTGGGGTCCAGGCACAGAGGGACCTGAGGGGCTGCAGGTGAGAAGGCAGGGCTGAAAAAGCTGCACTGAAAATCCTCCAAGGAGGAGTGCTCAGAATGGCAGAGTGTCCCAGCCCTGAGGCTGCCACCAGCCCTATGGGGATGGGCCCAGAGGAGCCTGTGGATATTATCCTCTTCCATGCAAAGAGCAGCCATGCACCAGAGAATGGCTACATTGTCGGGAAGGGAAAGTCCCATACCCATGCATGAGGTGTGAGCTGAGGGCTTGGGCTGTCCCTGCAGGTTGGAGGAGGAATGGGATCCAAAGCCAAGGCCATTGCCGGTCTCCTGGCAGCCACCTGTGTCTGCAGCATCATCGCCCTCATTCTGAGCGTCGTGAATGTGAAGGATGTGCTTCTGCCCCCCAGCACCAAGGTAGGGTCCTCGGGGGGAGCACAGCTCTCACTTGGCTGCTGGCTACTGTTGGGTGTTGGGTTTTGCCTGGGTTTCAGGCAGGCTGTTCTGTTTGTCACCAACATGGGGACAACGCCCTGCACAGACTGGAGCAGGTCTGGCTGAATTTGGTCACTATGCCTGGTCCCACAGCATTTGCAACTTTTTCATCCCAAAGAATGACAGCTCCAGGGGTTTGGGATGGATCCTTGTCCCCAGCACAGCTGGTAACTGCAATGCCACCAGACTTTTTCTGTCCTGGTGACCACCAGTCTTGTTTGGCCATTCTAGGCTCCCTTGCCCACCAGGAGCTCTGATGGCTCTCCTGGAGCTTCTCTCACTCACTCTGCAGCAGGCGATGCTGGTCTGCTCCCCTGACACCCCATGTCCCCTCTCCTCTCCAGTACGGCCTGGTGTTTGACGCTGGCTCCACACACACGTCCCTCTACATCTACCAGTGGCGTGCGGACAAGGAGAACGGCACGGGCATCGTGTCCCAGGTGGAGGCCTGCTCTGTGTCTGGTGAGTGCCGGGGTCTGCCCTCTCTCTCCATGCCCAGCTCACCCAGGGCTGGCCAGCCTTGGTGCTGCCTTGCGTGATTGTTCCACACACCAATGCTGATTCATGCCAGGTGTGGTAAATGCTAATTTATCGGGCATTTCTGAATACCCACAGGGGCGTATATTCCTATTGCAAAAGTGCTGTGTCAGGCTTTGGCACAAGGACAAGTCTCTTTGGAGGAAATGCCCACTCTAGAGAGCAGATCTAGGAGCAGATAAATGGTACATGGAGCCGGGCTGGGGCTAGCAAAGGCCACCAGGCCAGGGCAGAGGTGGCTGGGCAAGGGGAAGAGGGCTCAGAGCCCACCTTGCCCTCATGTCCCGCTCGGCAGTGGCGGCATGGCAGTTACTGGTTAACTGCAAAGGTCAGGCCGAGGGCAAAGTGTAACGCAAGGGCTGCTTGGGCTAATGGCAGTCATTGAGTCAAAGCTCCTGGGAAGATAAAGAATGAGATTTCCACCCCAGAGCCTGTCCCTGCCGACTGGAGAACCATGCCGGGTTCTCAGATCCAGTGCCAGCCTCTAAAAATAGGGAGGCTGTGCAAGGGCACCTCTGTGTGCCTATAAGCTCCACGTGCCCTTGCAGCAGGGTGCAGGCCACCCTACCGCTGCCACAGGGAAATGGGGAACAGGTGTGTTTGTCCCCAGCTCCTGCAGGAATGACTGGCCGTGCCCAGCACTTCACCCCCCCCCCCGAGACCAGGTGTGTGCTCAGCATCCCCAGGCACACCCGAAGCCCTCCCGCTCTGCCCGGAGCAGGCACACCTGTGGCTCCCGGGGCCAGTGGCTGTGCCACAGCTCTTGCCTCCTGGCGGGACAGCTCCAAGCACGGGTCGGGACTACATGGGGGAAGCAACAAAAAAGCCCTATGGGATTCCTGGGCGCACATGTCCCCTGCTGTGCCGTCCCTCCCGGGTGGCGCTGGGCTCTCTCCATCAGCGGTTCCCTGTGGCAGGACCCGGCATCTCCAGCTACGCAGACGACCCCGCGGGGGCTGGTGCCAGCCTGAAGCCTTGCCTGGACAGGGCCATGAAGATCGTCCCGGCCGAGCAGCAGCGGGAGACCCCCACGTACCTGGGGGCCACGGCCGGCATGCGGCTGCTGAGGTACCGGCAGGGCCGGGCCGGCACCTCCTGCCCTTCCTGGCGCTCTGCGGCGCGCCGGAGCCGGGGCTGGCAGCGGGGCGCTCGGCCCGGGCCACAGGGGTGCTGCCCGGCCAGGCCGTGGGATGGGCAGAGCAGCCCTGCCCGCGGTGCCAGGGGGTGTCCGGGAGCGCCGCTGGCCGTGCCCGGGGGACGCGCCCGGCCCTCTGCAGCGCCAGCCTGGCAGCAGCCCCGGAGGGGATGAGCCCCCTTTGCCAGAGTGAGTGGCACGAACTTTGCCAGGGCTCCAGCAGAGCCTGCAGGCAGCGTTTTTAGGGAGAGTGCCAAGGCCCTGGGCGAGGGATTTGGGGTTTGCAGGAGCCACCTGCGGGCACGGAAGTGCTGGAGAGATGTCTGGGAGCAGCTCCTTGGCAGGGCACGGCAGCCTCTGAGTGCCAGCCCGGCTGCCAGAGGTGCCAGCCAGGGCCTGCAGCACCTGAGGTGTTTGTGCCTTTGCTGGCAGGGAGGAGAACAGCAGCAAGGCCGAGCAGGTCTTGGCCGAGGTGTCCAGGGCCATTGGGGAGTACCCTGTGGATTTCCGCGGAGCTCGGATCCTGACGGGGAGCGAGGAGGGCTCCTTTGGCTGGATCACTGTCAACTACCTGCTGGAGACACTGGTCAAGGTGCAGCTGGGGAGAGGGCAGGGGAGGGGTAGTGGGGAGAAAGTCCCTGTCTCAGCTACAGCCAACTTTCCTCATCTGCAGAGGAGGGAGGAATGGAGCTTTGGGGCACTGGTCACCCAGCCAAAGGTCCCCTGTGGTAGTGGGCTGCAGATTCCACCTCATTAATGTGATCAACAGGATCTTTGTGGCCAGCTCAGCCTGGCCCTGTGCTCTCGTGTGCTGACACACGGGCGGATTTTGGGCTCCCAGGGATATGGCAGCGGGTTCAACCTCCAGGAGACAGGGTTTCTTTGTCCCTGCTCCAAGTGTCTGGATCCCAGCAGATGTGCAGCAGCCAAGAGGCCGTGCCTGAGTGCTCCGTGGAAATGTCTGTGGGTTGAGGAGGATGTGGACAGGCAGGGGTGAAATGGGGAGCCAGGAGCACGTGGAAGGTGTCCCCGGGGCCCAAAACTCCTTGCAGGATGGGAGTGTGAGTGTGAGTGCCTGCAGTTCAGCCTAAGCCTTGCTGTGTGTTGGGTCAGTTCTCGTTTGCAGAGAAATGGGAACATCCCCAGGACACCGAGGTTCTGGGAGCTCTGGACCTTGGCGGTGCCTCGACGCAGATCACCTTCCAGCCCGGGGTCCCCGTGGAGGACAGGAGCACGTCCGTGTTCTTCCGGCTCTACGGCACCAACTACTCCCTGTACAGCCACAGCTACCTGTGCTACGGGCAGAGCCAGGCCCTGAAGATGCTGCTGGCAGCTCTGCACCAGGTGCCACGGGAGCTGCTCAGCCCTATCCCAGTGCCGTGGCACATCTCCGCCTGCAGTGTCGGGCGTGCCTGTGGGCAAAGAGTTGGGAATTAGCAGAGGCTTGGGTTTTGTCTAGGGAAGCAAAAACTTGCCTCGTTTGCGTGGAAGGTGGCAGTGGCTGCCATCCAGGGCTCCCTTCTCCCCACATCTTGGTGTGCAGTGGCATTATTTGTAACTTCCCAAGGCCAGCTGTATGTGTAGCTTTTCTGCTGTCACCGTGCTCTTGGCCTTGCTCCATTTCTGCCCGGAGAGAGGTTTCCCTGCACAGTTCCTGCACAGCTGCCTGGGGACGGAGGCAGAGCCCAGTGCTGTGGGAGCCAGGGCTGCTCAGGGAGCTCCCAGGTGGGGTGCATCCAGTGCTCCTGGGGTGTAGTCCTGCTTTTTGGGATGGGCTGTGGGAAGGGTCTCAGTGGCATTGCAGCCCCATTAATGGCTCCATCTCTCTCCAGGCCAGCTCGAGTGTCCAGATCAAGCACCCCTGCTACCCCCAGGGGTACCAGGAGAACATCACCGTGGCAGAGCTCTACGACAGCCCCTGTGTGCGTGCGCCAAGCTCAGCCAGCCCTGGCCTTGTCCTCACGGTGACGGGGACAGGGGACCCAGCCGCGTGTGGCACGGCCGTCCGGAGTCTCTTCAACTTCAGCTGCGGGGCGCAGGGGCCGTGCGGGTTCAATGGCGTCTATCAGCCCCCCGTGCGGGGACAGTTCTTCGTAAGCAGCCTCCGTCCCCTCCCTGGGGGAGGGTGAAGGCAGGGACTGGGAGTCTCTGGTTGTGGAACGGGGTGGGGAGAGAGGCATCCTCGGAGCTGGTTCTATCTGCAGAGCTCTTCTGTGCTCAAAGGTGGCTTGTGCCTCCTGCCATGTCCCGGTGTTCCCTGAGGGAAACAGGAAGACCTTGTCTGAGGGAGCCTGTGTGAGTTAGCTCAGAGTGCAAGAACAGCCCTGGGGTTGTGAGCCAGCACTGAGACTTTCTGGTAGACCATCAAGGGGTTGCCAGATGCAGAACTCTGGGAATTACTTGGGACTCTCTCACCAGGCAAGAGGGGCCCCTGGGTCATCTCTCAGGTGAGGAAGAAATTGTTTTTCTCCATGTTCCCTTGCCCCTCAGGCCTTTGCTGGCTTCTACTACACCTTCAACTTCCTGAACCTGACCCGCCAGCAATCTCTGAGTGAAGTCAACACCACTGTCCTGTCCTTCTGCAGGAGGAACTGGACAGAGGTGAGAGCCCTGTGATGGGCAGCCAGGAGCCTTGTGCTTATCCTGTCCCAAATCTCTGTCCTTGGAGCACAAGCCTTGCTGTTCCCTGGGCTAGGGAGGCTTTCTGAGCCTCTTTCATTCCCTGTTGCACTCTCTCCTTGGTGGCCTCACAGCTGGTGCAGAGCTTCCCAGAGGCTTTGAAGTACCTGCACACCTACTGCTCCGTGGCCTTTTACATCCTGACGCTGCTGCTTGATGGCTACAAGTTCAACGAGCACACCTGGAGCAACATCCACTTCAGCAGGCAGGTAAATACCTGTGGGCAGCAGGAGAGGATGGACATGTTCAGGAGCAGCATCTCTGGAGTGCTCTGTGCCAGAGATGTGTCCCTGTTTCATGGCTGCTTCCCCAGGAGAGCTTTGCTCTCTCTTAGCCACCCCCAAACCTCTGACCCAGCTCATATCTCACTTTCCCTGCTGTGAATGTAATTGATTTTAGAGGGGGTCAGGGAAAAGCAGAGCAGGATTTGGCTACTTTGGTCTCTGATGTTGTTATCTGTTGTCATCATATTGCAAAGCTCTCATACCTTCTCAGTGATTTGTCATGAGCAGCTCTTCACAGCACTAATTCCTTCTTCTTCACAGCCAACAAACTCCATCTCTCTTCACAGCACAACTAGCAAACCCTAACTCTCTTCACAGAACAGCCAAAAAACCCCATCTCTCTTCTCAGCTAGCTAAACCACTGTTTTGTGGCACTCTTATTAGATACAGCTGTAGCTTATCAAGAGCAAGCTTGTTCTTAATCTTTAGTGATTAGCACAGCTACAACTCTTCAAGTGTGAGACTACCTTCTGCATTATTTTCTTACATTCCATCTCCACAGTTATCAGAAAGGTGATGATGGCCCCATAACCACTTTGAACCAGAGTATGGCCTGACCAGAATATTTCCAGGATGAGAGGAGACAGCCTCAAGTTGTGCCAGGGGAAGCTTTTTTTCATGGAAATGAAAATGGAAAGGCTCAGGTTTTCGAACAGGCTGCCCAGGGCACTGGTGGAGTCACCATCCCAGGAAATGTTCAAACAACATGTGGAAGTGGCACTTGAGGACACAGCTTAGTGATGAACATGGTGGTGGTGCTGGGCTGATGGCTGGACTCCATGATCTGAAAGGTCTTTTCTGACTTTACTGACTCTGCAGCCAAATTAGAAGGATTATGGTGATGGAGGAAACCCCTGATCCAAAATCATGTGCAGGTCACAGAGGCACACCTGGATCAGTACAGTGATCCATATTTAGCTGTCCCTTAGCCCTGGGGGAGGGGAGACAGGAAAGCTTTTTGTGCAACTGCTGCTGGCAAGATCAGGTTCACCACAGCCTGGTCCCCATGTGAAATGGCAGCTGGGACAGCTCACAGGACAGGTGCCCCTCAGCCCCTACCACCAAGCTGCTGGTGCCTGGGAGAGGTGCTTTTGGATCATGCCCTGTGCTGTCTCCCCCCAGGCAGCAAACACAGACATCGGGTGGACATTGGGCTTCATGCTGAACTTGACCAACATGATCCCCGCTGAGGCTCTGCAGCACGTCAAGGGCCACCAGCCCAGCCTGTGGGCAGGGGCTGTCTCCTTCCTCGTGCTGGCCATCGTGGCAGGCCTGGTGGCTGTTTTCCTGCATTGTTTCTGGAAAACAAAGTAGCTCCCAGCCTCCTGACTAGAGGCATCCTAGGCATCCTGCCTACTAAACCAGGCAGGGAAATGGTGCAGAAGAGGTGGAAAGTGGAGAAGAATGAAGGCATTAGACCCATCTCCATTGCTCAGGAGATCTGACTGGATCATCTCTGTGAATGTGGAAGGTGACTTGATCTCTCTCCAAGAAGAAGACTCCTTTAATCTGACTGCCAAAAGCTGATTGAGACTTGCTGGCTGGCTGAAGCAAAAAAAAATTAAACTAGAAATAAAATCAGTTTTGTTTTTCAAATATGAATGTCACTGCTCAGCCTAGCACAGTTTTCTTGGCATTCCCAGTCCTGCTGGGCTATTCTTCCAACAGTCCTGGGAGGCAAATGGCAATGGAGAGTGGTGCTGGGCACCTAACTCTGAGCAGAGGGATGACATTATTTGTATCCTGCCCTGTGCAAGATGTGCAATATTTTTGTAGTATGTGACAGAATCTCTTCCCAAAGACACTGTCAGCTGTTGTTAAAAATACTTACTGGCATATCTCAGGAGAAAAACACAAGTGGAAGTTGATTTAAGAGTTGCCAACTCTGGCTCAGGGTTTATTTTATATTCAAGTTACATAGCCAAGTTTTGTCAAGACACCAAATCCAGAATAGGTTCCAGCTCCAGGCACTTAAGTGTTTTATTTAGATCAGCCCAGCCCAGTTGCAGGAATTGGACAGGGCTTTCAGCCTTTGCAGCTCCAGCCCAGCACTGCACTTCCCAGCCAGCCCTTTCTCCAGGGCTCTCCCACAACCCAGAGCTGCTCTGAGCAGTGGAGATTTCCACAAGTGCCTATTTTCTCTGTGCTCCAAGCTCTCACCTTGGCCTTAGGGCTTAAGAAAAATGCCTGAGGCACCTGGCGAAGGAATGGTCAGGTCCATAGCTATGTGCTATGGAAGACAGTGGTCCTAACTCATGGTGTTATCCCATTAATCCCACTGCAAACTGGTTCCAAAAGTCTTTTTAAAGAGCAGCATCTCTGGCTGGTGGAGATAAAGTTATGTGACCCGAGAGCCTGGGGAACAGGTCTCTGCCCCCTGCTCCCAGCTAGCCACCCTTGGCTTCGGGAGTGAGGCTCAGCTTTCCCAGCCTCAACACGAGCAACAGGGAGAGGGGATGAAGACTTCCACCCAGGGGAACCTCTTCCCACCCAGGGGAACCTCTTCCTACCCAGCAGCCTGAGCTCCCACATGGACAGTTCCTACAGCCAAAGCCCAGAGCCCTCTCCCTGCTCTCTGCTCTTCACAGATACACCTTTGGCAGTGTAAGCAGGAGGTAAAAAATGCCAGGTCAGGGAACAGGCTGTGGGAAATGCCATCACTGCTGGAAATGACCCCATGGATCTGAGCGGGAGATATCCCTTGTCCAGGTACAGCAGAACTCCTGCCTGTGCTGGCTGGGTCCCAAATGAGCTGGGACGAGTGCCTCCCACCTCTGGGGGTGCAGCCAGGCAGGAAAAGGCTCCTGTTTGCTATAGGAAGGCAGCATCACAGCTGGTCTGGGTGGCAAAGCATTTGGGGAAGATGCCAGTCTTGCCATTGCATCGTCCTTCCAGCCAGTCCTCATTCACTGGAAAACATAAAGGAGCAGGAATGAGCCCTGGCCCGTAAGAGTGGGGTTAGTGAGAGTTTTCATGGCTGGAATTTAACTCTGGGGAAAACCCGGTGCAAGCCTGTAACTCCCGAGAGTATGAACCTGAGCCAGCACTGTAGAGGCCACATTTTCCCCACTGCCTCCCCAGAGCAGACTTCAAAAGCCTGGCCCAGCAGCAGGACTGGAGGGCTACCTTCAGAGAGGATATCCAGCACATCTCCCTTGCTGAAATCCAGGTCCCCTGGTCCCTGTGCCAGGTAAGAGTGCTGAGCCAGCATCTGGTAGAGAACAGGTCTGCCCGAGTGGGAGTCTGAGTCCTGCAGGAAAAAGCCAACATGGAGGTTGCAAAGCAAAGCAGAGACTGGAGCCTAGCCCAGCAGAGACCGTGTCCCAGCTTACGTACCTGGCAACAGAGTATCAACCTGCCCTCCATCAGCTGCTTCCACACCTTCCCCAGGTCTTCCTGTCCCAGCACTGTCCCCAGCTCTGTGCCATCCAGGAGCCTGTAGCTGCAAGGATTCATTAATGCCGAGCAAATAATTTCATTTAAAGCCAAACTTGGAGGTCGGCCCAGCCCTCTGCCACCCTCAGTCTTCACAGTTCCCTCTGCAGGCCAGTTCTGAGCTTGTCCCCTTGCACAGTGACATGGGGCCACCCCACATGCTCAGTGGGCAGAAATGGCTCTGTGGGGAGTGACACTGTCACCTCCTCCCACACAAACTTGAGGGAAAGAGTCTAAACTCTCCTGATGCCACTGTGTGTCCCAAGGGGTGTCACAATCAGGAAGACCTCACCCCAAGATCTTCTGCCTGAGCGTCAGCTTGTTCTGCACTGATCCTTGTTACTGCAGAGGCTGAGCTGAGTGGGACAAAATCCAACCTGCGGCAGCTCCATCTACACAGGGTTTTTCCTTCTCCCTTTTTCTTGCCCATGGTACAGTTTCTTAGGAAAGATCCTATAGGCTTCCAAGGCCCATAGCATCACAGAGTTGTAGAATAGTTTTGCTTGGAAGGGCCTTAAAGATAATTTAGTTTCAACCCCCTGCCACGGGCAGAGAATCTTTCACTACACCAGGTTGCTCCAAGCTCCATCCAATCTGGCCTTGAACAATTCCAGCTATGAGGAATCCACAATCTCTGTGGGCAACCTGTGCCAGGGCCACACCACTCTTATATTAAAGAATTTCTTCCTAATATCCCATCCAACCCTGCCCTCTATCAGTTTGAAGCCATTCCGCCTTGTCCTGTCACTCCATGCCTTTGTCATAAGTCCCTCTGCAGCCCTCCCTGAGCCCCTGATGTACTGGGAGGGGATTACAAGAGGAATAGCATGTGCTTCCCTACGGGGATCATGCTGTTGTCCCACCCAAAGCCCACGGTGAGGTTTACCCTCTAGGCAGACTGTGTGCTTACATCTTTGCTGGTTTTGGCCCCAGATAAATGTTCCCAGGAGCCCAGAGGCAGCTGGATGCCTGTGTCCTGAGGGGAATGGCTGCTGGCCCATCCCACCTCACAGCCCCGTACCTGAGTGTGCCCCGCTGTGCCTGCTGAGCCAGCCTGTCCCGCAGCAGGGCCCGCAGGGCCGGCAGGGCCGGGGCCTCGCCCGCGCGCAGCACCAGCGAGCACTCGCAGCGCAGCCGCAGCACTGCCGGCCTGTCCGCGCCTGCAGAGGCCTCCCCGCACCTTGGGGGCACCTGTGGGGGGACGGGCTCGGTCAGAGTGAAGAATCACAGTATCCTGAGCTGGAAGGGACCCACCAGGATCATCGAGTCCAGCCCTGTCCCTGCCAAAACACCCCAGCAACCCCACCCTGGGCATCCCTGGCAGCGCTGTCCAAAGGCTCCTGGAGCTCTGGCAGCCTCGGGGCCGTGCCCATTCCCTGGGGAGCCTGGGCAGTGCCAGCACCCTTGGGAGGAAGAACCCAGACTGACTATGAAGTTCATGGACTAAGAAGAGCCATGACTGACGAACAAACCCAACTGACAATATCTGCTCACATACCAAGAGAGGTGACACAGACACAATCCCTCATCTCTGTGCTGCCATGTTGCAGTAAAACAGCATCAAAATGCAGACCTGAATTTCAAAGAGGGAACTCTGGATTCAAAGCATGGGATCAAATGTTCCTCCTGTGACTCAGGAATTCTGGTTTTGGTTCTGATTTTACAGGTACCTCCTAAACCCAAAATTGTATGAGCAGGGCCCCAATTCCTCCAGCCAGCTGGAGAGGAGCAGCCACATTCCTCTGTTGTGTTACCTTCTGGCTGAACTATACCTGAAAAAATTACCCCAAAAGCCCTAAAAACAGGTGTGGCAGAGCTGACCTGCAGCTGAGGGACAGAGGTGGTGTCCCCAGAGGGTCACAGGAGTCATTCCAGAACCATTACATGCAGGGGCTGGCAATGGCATGGAAGTACCTCAGAGGACATTACCCAACAGGGCAAATTTGAATGAACTGTGCTATCCAGACTGATAAGGACAGAAAATGGGACACAGAAAGAGGGGGGAAGGGACAGCAGGGTGTTCAAAGACAACTGCCTCTTGCAAAGTGGGCTGTAAAGCATGTGCACAAGAACTCTGATGCGTTTGGTGCTCCTGGTGCCTCAGAGGGTGGCAACAGGTCAACCTTGGGCTGTCTCACAAAGTGGGATGGTCACAAACTGGGAGGAAAGACCACATGGGAGCTTCTCTTTAAAACTGAAAAGTGGTCAGAGGAAGGAGGTTTTTCCTAGTGATTTGGGAGCAGCTCAGGAATTCTGGGCAAGAATCTTGCACTCTTCCCAGCCCTGGTCTCCTGAGGCTGTGCCAGCTTCAGCCTGTGAAGCACCTCACCTTAGAGTCCATGTGAGCACTGGCATCATTGACAGAGGCATTTTCTTCCCCAGGAGGATCTGCAGAACAGCACAAAGGCAGGGGAACAGCCCTGCAGTCAGCAGAGGCTGCAGTGGGGCCACCACTTCCTCACGCCCCCTAAAGAGCAGGGTTTGGGCACAGCTTCATCCACTGAGGGCCCAGGGATTACCTGGCTTCTGCTTCACAGGGAGGCGGCTGGGAGGCACCTGGGCAGGAGGAAGGGGAATCCCAGTGCTGATCTTCTGCAACAGAACAGCATCAGAAAGTGGAGGGCAGAAGATGGGAGCCTGGAGAAGGCTGCTGTGTGACAGGCTGCAGCCAGCTACAGACTCGTGGGTGTAAGCCCAGAGAGAGCCCCAGGGAGAGCTGCTCACTGAATGGTCAGATGAGTTGGAGCAATAAGGCTCTTGAGGGCAGAGGTTTGGGGACACTTCCCTGGTACCCTGCTCCCTGCTGGGTTGGTGCTGGAACAAAAGGAGGCTGCTCACACTGTGCTGAGGGTTCTCCCCACTTGGGCTGGTTGACAGTGACACAGCCATGGAGCAAACGCCCAAGTGTGTACCAGGGATTCATTTGGAGGGGGGAAAAATGACAACTAAAAAAATCATAGCAACATCAGAACAAGCATGTGCTTAAAAACTCCCTCACAGGAAATGGGGATGAGCTGCACCCTTCCACACTGAGTTCAGATGGGAAATGATTGGGATAATGTGTGGCTATGCCTGTGGTGGAGATGAGAGATGAAGTTCTCCCAGGTCAAAGGGATTTTTTGTACTCCTAACTCTTCTGTTGTTCCATTCAAGAGCACTTGATCTTCAGTCAATAGTCTCAGTGCTTCATACTCTACGTTTCTCTTACAGAGTTGTTCTAACCTCTAATAATTTTACAGATAAATGTCCCAAATGTATGTCTTGGTCCCTCCCTCCCCCTGGTTGCAAGGTTGCCAGCTCACCCATTTATCCATCCTTGAGGCAGGCTCCAGGAGAGAGCTTGGGATATGCAGCTTCTGCAGAGGGAAATGGAGCAGAGCAAGGTGAGAGAGGAGCCCAGTGACCCCAGCCCAGCCCAGCCCCAGCACTGCCTGTCACCCTATGGCCACACAAATGTGCCTGAGCCACCCAAGTGCCCAGTGCTCACAAACTGCTGGACAAAATCCAATGATCCTTCTGCAGCTTTTCCTGCTGAGAGCAGAGCTGCTGCTAGAGTGGCTGCAGTGGAACAGACCAAACACCCACCAAACCCCCTTCTCCCAAAACAGAGCTCAGGCAGAGAGCAGCAAGGATGTACAGGGATACCAGTCCAACAGCATTTCTGTGTCTTCTGGCAATCACTGCTGCTCATTTCAACCGAGCACTGTAATTTTTTGCTTACAATGCTTTTTTTTTTCCCTGTTGAGAGTCTATTTTTATTTTTTCTACATTGAATTTCACCTGGCACTTCACTGAGCAGTCAACCAGTACATCTGAATACTTGTGTAACTGTTCATGTTAGCTCCAGATGCTTCAGGCTCTCCCCCTATTCCTATATCACTTAGGAATATGTTAAATGCTTATGTCACAGATGACTTGCTGTGGGGACATATTTTTTTAAAAATTAAAGGAAGAAAAACCTGTTCCTTTATACCCAACTTTTAATTCTGTATTTTTACCAGTACTCAGAGCACTGCCTCAATTGCTCAAACATCTTACTGGTTTATAGTGGTCTTATGAAGAATCTTGTGACTTTTTTGAAAGACAGGCAGGTAATACATTCACTGAACCTAATCCAGGTATACAATGGCTCTTTCAAAAAGTGAACTAGACAGGTGAGAAATGGCTTCTGCCAACAAAAGATTTTCCATGTTGTGTTTATCTGTTTCTATTCAATCTGTTTACGCTACAGCTCCCTGGCCTGCAGGAAGATGTCAGATTTGTTGGGCTCTAAGTCCTTAGGACTTCCCTAGAGCCGTTTATAAATCCTGCCTGTACAGCTGAAACTGTCCTCAAACCTTCCCAAAGTTCATTGAACAGAGGCACCACAGACCAGGTAAGGACCAGCCCACCTCCTCAGCTCCATCAGAGCTCTCAGAGGATAAATCCTGCTCTAAATGGTGGTCCTTGGTGAGGTCTGCTATGCTACAACTCCTCAATAGGATCCCGTACGGTGGAGAGCCCAGAGGCCATCCTTGTGGATCTACAGAGGTGAATGGCAGAGGCCGTGAGAGCCCACTGTCAGGAAATCTGGAGGGTGTGGGAAGGAGCTCCTGAGGACTGCGCTCAGGGGGGCTGGGGCCAAGCCCTGCCCTCGGGGCCGTGTCCCTCCCTCAGCACCCTCAGCACCCTCGGGGCCACGTCCCTGCCCTACCCTCGGGGCCGTGTCCCTGCCCTACCCTCGGGGCCGTGTCCCTCCCTCAGCACCCTCAGCACCCTCGGGGCCACGTCCCTGCCCTACCCTCGGGGCCGTGTCCCTCAGCACCCTCGGGGCCGTGTCCCTGCCCTGCCCTCGGGGCCGTGTCCCTGCCCGCCCTCGGGGCCGTGTCCCTGCCCGCCCTCGGGGCCGTGTCCCTGCCCTACCCTCGGGGCCGTGTCCCTGCCCTGCCCTCGGGGCCATGTCCCTCAGCACCCTCGGGGCCGTGTCCTGCCCTACCCTCGGGGCCGTGTCCCTGCCCTACCCTCGGGGCCGTGTCCCTGCCCTACCCTCGGGGCCGTGTCCCTGCCCTACCCTCGGGGCCGTGTCCCTGCCCTACCCTCGGGGCCGTGTCCTGCCCTACCCTTGGGGCCGTGTCCCTGCCCTACCCTCGGGGCCGTGTCCCTGCTCTGCCCTCGGGGCCGTGTCCTGCCCTACCCTTGGGGCCGTGTCCCTGCTCTGCCCTCGGGGCCGTGTCCCCTCCTCAGCACCCTCGGGGCCGTGTCCCTGCCCTACCCTCGGGGCCGTGTCCCCTCCTCAGCACCCTCGGGGCCGTGTCCCTGCTCTGCCCTCGGGGCCGTGTCCCCCCCTCAGCACCCTCGGGGCCGTGTCCCTCACCTGCCCGTCGTGGATGGCCGTGGCCCAGCCGTCTGCCGCTCTGCCCAGCACGAACACCAGGCTCCCGGCCGCCACCTCCGGCCCCGGCGGCTCCTCGGGGCGGTACCGGGACATCACTCGGTAGTAGCCGGACTCGGCATCCCTGCGGGGAGAGGAGAGCACAGACCGGCCTGGGGTGCGGTGCTGATGGCTCTGAGCCACCACACTACACCGGCCCCAGCTGGCACGGCTGTAAGGCGAGGGTCCTGGGAAATCGGGATTTCCATTGCTGCTTTTTGGTCCAACTGAGAACAAAAGGGGCTTGGGAAACACTGATTTGCCAAATGCAGCTGCATTTTCGTTGTACTGATAAACAATGTCAGGATCAAAACATTGATCGACACAGCCCTGATGCAGCACTGCACAGCTGGTGCAGTATCACCAAAACAAATTACTTTCTTGGGGTTTGAACGTGATTTTGGCTCAGGACACTAGGGCTGGTAGTGAGTATTTGGAATTGTCCTGGGAATTAAGATGGGAAAGCTGAGCATCCTCTGCCGCAGACCTGGGCAGGTCCCACAACCTCTGTCTGCTTCCATTCCCTAGGCATGCCATGATCCGTGCCGGTCTCTCGGCACTGAATTAAATCCTGCATACTGCCCAGAGGCTCTTGCAGAGATGCCAGAGACCTGCAGCTCCTCTGCAGCCACAGAAGCCTTTGTGTGTTTGTCATTCACTCCATTCCTGGTCAGAGTGGGTGTGGATCCCTTGGAGTCCTCACACAAAGAAGCCAGAGAATAAAAGACTTTCTGAACAGTAGTGAGAGAAGGGTAAGAACAAGGTGGGACTGAACACTCACCGCAGAGCATTGGCACTGGGTTCATAAAAGCCCTGTTTCTGTGGGAAAAACAAGAGGATCTGTTTGTAACAGTGCCTCCTACAGCAGCAGTACCACCTTACCTCCTGACTGTGCTATTTTGTCTTTACTCTTGACCCCATTTGTCATTCCACACCACCCAGAAAAAGTCTGCTGCTCCACACCTTACCAGGATGTGCCTTCTCCTTCCCATCCCTCTTTATCTCATCAGGAAGTAAGACAATCTCTTCACCCTCCCCTGGTTCCAAGGAACTCCCAGCACAGTGGGAGGCAGCTGTGCTCACACTGACACATTTACTGAAGTGATGAGCAGAGACAGGCTGAGCACACCAAAGCGCTGCTGTTTTGACATGGCGAAGAGCCAAAAATGCATCTTTGAAGGGCTGGAGATTCCCGTCATTGAGTCCCTTACAGCCAGTGCTGAGCCTGGCTCTGAACATCCCCGTGGACCCAGGCTGGTATTACACTGGTTTTACCAAGAGTCCACTCTTCCTTGCCTTGATGGTTTGGATCTGAGCCCCTTTCTGGAGCTCCCTGACAGCTCCATTCCTCCTTTCACAGCCCTGTCCTGCTCACCTGAGGCCTGAGAGGCTCAAAGCCAATGTACTCGTCGTTGGGAATGATGGATGAGATGACCTGTTGGGAGAACAAAGTAATCAGTGAATCTAGGCTGGATGAAGAGACCCCCAAACTTCATCCAAGATTATCTGCTCAGACCCCTTTCCTTCTGGCATCCCAAGGTCAGGCAAAATGTGGAGTTGTACATGCAATGGAAGAGGCAGAGCTGGATTCCCAAGACAACCTCAACCATTTGTGTCCCATATTTTTAGTCTTCCCAAGGTTTCTTTAAAAGTAGGTGAATTTATTACTTTCCCTTTCTTTTATTTGTTTTGGAGCTCTCTGTTCTGACTGCACTGGTCACAGAAAAGGTCAGAGAAATTCTCTGCTGCCTTGTATTAAGGGATGTGACAAAGCATTTGTCCCCTGAGTGCCAACCTGTCCCCCTGGGAATGCAGGACTGAGCAGCAGCATGCTGCAGCAACGTGCCCCTCTTAAAAATGTTATTGTCAGCAAAAGGGCAACCATGGGTTCCCAGAGCACCTGCTCAGCCCTTTAAGACTTTAAAGTGACTAAGACTGGGAAGGTATTTTAGTGCCAAAGTGCATTTTTTTGGTAGAAGGGGTAGCAATTCTAACAAATTTTGGCTTCTGCGTCCCGACTGTCTGGACTGGCTGCAAGCTCTGCCCATCCTGCTCTGGGTGCCCACACAGCACTGCTCTCTGGAGATGGCAGAGGCAAGATTTTTTTCTGCTGTTAATCGTGACAATTATGTGCCTGTTACCTTGGGTTTACCCAGGAAATCTTTTGAATCCAGCTGCTCAACTTCCTTCTTTCGTGGTCTGAAAAGTTCCCCAAGAGGAACCAGCATGGGCTCTAAAAACAGGTGGTCCTGGGGTGGAGGAAAAGCCATCAATTTGCATTGAATGAAACATCAGAGCTCTGAAAAGCAAATACAAGACCAGCTCCAGGAAGATATTGGGGCAAATTGGCTGTGAACCCGACAAAGGCCACTCAGGCGCCACAAAAGCATGAGCAAACTGAGAGCTCAGCAGCCCCTCCCCAGTGTGGAGGCAAGGACTGACACTGCTGGCATGGGTGTGAAGGGGGGCAGTGCAGGAAGGTTTATCAAACAAATCTTCTAAACAGCTTTTCTGTTTAGATGATTTCAGATGTTTTCTGTTCAGCCACCAAGTAGCATGCTAATAGCAAATATAAATAATATACTGGAAAAGCACAAATGTGATGCCAGAAAAGATGATCAGATTAAAAACAAAATATGAATCTCTTTAAAAGTATGAAGGTAGCAAACTAATGAATCCTTCAGGAAGAGTAAATCAGAGATCTGCAAATGTTTTCAGATGATAAAGGAGTCTAACAGGAAAGTTTTACTTAGAAGCAGCCCTAGAAACAGTTTCACACCCAACTTAAGCTCTAAAAGTGCTTGAAATTAATATCTGAGCTACCACCAATTGTTCCTGCAGCCAAAGGGACTCAAAAGAAGCCAGCAAGTGCCACAAAAAGGGGGAATTTCCAGGCCTGCACTTGTAGGGGTTCTGCACTGGAAACACTGCAAAAGGAAACTGGTTTTGCAGGACGAGTACAAATGAGCTGAGCTCCTGAACATGAAGGACCAGGAAGCCATGTCCCCAGCCTCAGAGGTCATCCCAAAATTCTTCACTATGGTGTTTCTGGGCAGTGAAGCACCTGGGAAGATGGAGTTCCTTGATCCCCTGCAGCCCTGGTTTGGCAGAGCATCATGTACAAATGGCTTAGACTGTGCTAGCAGGTGGCCAAGCAGGTGGGTGGATGGCAGGAACATGCAGGTGTCAGGAACACTCAAAATGACAACTTTTAGCACACATCCCTGAGCTGAAGCCGAATGCACACTCCCAGGAGCTCACAGAGGTGGCCTTACCTGCACCTGCTCAAGAGCCAGCTCCAGGATTGCTGTTCTTCTTTCAGGTCTCCACACAACAGCCTTCTCCAGGGTGACCCTGGCCTCCTGCCAGTGCTGCAGGTGGCACTGCACTGCTGCAGTGCTGTACAGCACCTGGAGTGGGCACAGGGAAGGGACTCAGAGGGCCAGGACCAAGGGACACCCAACACATCCTCCTGAGCTCAGCCAAGAAGTAGGGACAGGCACTAAAGCACCAAGAGTTCAGCAACAGGAGAGTCTCTCTGAGCAGCATAGCTGGGAACATTTCACAATCAGAACAGAAAAATAAAAGCTTGGATGTGCTGGAGCTGCTGGTCAGGGTGATGAGAGACATGAGGACAGCAGGTGAAGACTCTGGTACCACACTGTTAAATTCTGATCCTTCCTGCAGGCAAAAGGCCAGGAAGCTTTCCTTGGATGTTCTTCTGCATGAAACTCGGTAATGATTTTTGTAATCCTGACTCCCTGTCACTGCAAAATAACTTAACTGAAACTATTTCATGTTGTAGTGGGCTGTGAATGTGCAAACTGTCAGCTGTAGCTTGTCACTCTTCAGCAGCATGTCAGTCTGTTCCTGGGGAAGAGCAGGCTGTGGGAGTGTTGCAGATGGGGTGTTGGGGAGCTGTGCTCTATACTGAATGGGAGACCTCTCCCTGTCACTGGCCAGCTGGGCCACAGCCAGAGAACTGTCAGACAGCTTCTTATCTCCTGCGACAGGGTTATCAGCTGGGAATTGAGGTGTGTACCTGGCTGCATGCCCTGCTCAGGACAAGGCTCGAGCAGGGCGAGCAGGAGTAAAGGATGCTTTTCCTTTACTCCTTAACCATGGCAGGAGAAGACTCTGTTTGGGGGTGGGGGGAATGGCAACCCTGAGAATGTATAGGAAGTTCAGGGACAGCCCTCTCGGGAGGCAAGGCAGCAGTTCTCACTCAGTCAGAAGTGCCACAGCCTTGCAAGGGGCAACTATTTCTGGGTTTTCAAAGGATACATGTATCTCCCACGATGAGATCCCCTGCAGCACGTGAGAGGCCACGCATGGGGAAAGCTGGCACAATTCTGCTGGAAGATGGTGCTTGCGTATTTTGAAAAATGATGTCCAGGTAAGAATGAGATACAGCTAAGTCAGGATGCTGATCCCAAGTCTGGAGGGCCAGCACATGTCCTGGTGATGCCTGGAGTATGGGGTCATGTGTCCACACCAGGAAGGGCTCCAGCCTCCTCGGGACACTCCTGAGCCTGCCCCTTTCCCAGGGAACTGCTCCTTTCCAAGAGAAGGCAGCGCTGTGGCACTGAAGCTGTTAAAGCCAGGGAGGTTGGAGTAATACCACGGATGCCAAGGATAGCTTCCTTCTGCCAGGTACGTGGTGCATGAAAATTGCTGAGATGCTTGGCTGGAGTTACACAATGACTCCTCACTCTCACGGAAGTAAAGAGTTAAATCCTCTTTCCTGTATCTGCTTTTCAATCTGTGTGTGTGGACTCAGAGAAAACAAAATGAACCCTTCCAGTAAAGGACAGTTTCTAGGAATCCTTTACATATGTCCTAATATTACAAAAATTTACAATCAGTTCAGCCTTTGAGCTTCCTTGAACAGGATGTGGCAGGTTGGCTCTGTGTGACAGTAAGAGGTGCAAGGTGAAGCATTACAAACACAGCCTGAGCATGGGGTGTAAGTTCAGGCACAGAGGGAATATTAAGATCAGTTGCTGCAGTTGAAAGAGGTTTTCATGCACCTGACTTTTCTAAAGCCTACATTATGCATTAGCACTGTTCTCATCTATCAATGTTTCAACCTCTTTCGTTCCTGAGAGCTGAGGAGTTCCCTAAACTTCCATGTGTATTTATACCCAAGTGTAAATATTACACAGAATCCCAGACTGGTTTGGGTTGGGAAGGACCTTAAAGCTCCCAGTTCCACCCCTGCCATGGCAGGGACACCTACAGACCAGGTTGCTCCAAGCCTCATCCAACCTGGCCTTGGACATTTCCAGGGATGGGGCAGCCACCACTTTGTCAGATACAGAGAAAATAAAAACCCCTCAATATAGAAATTCCTGTGCACCTGCTCTGAACAATTTTACTTTTCAAACTGCATCATTTGCTTTCCAGAGATGATATTGGTTTACAACTTTTATGATTAGGTTACTTTTTAAAAAGTACAAGCAAAAGATTTTTACAGTTCTAATGCACTTTCTCAAAAAAGTCTTGGGTCACAAATGTCTGCTATTGACACCCCCAAGAGTGGGGAAGGATTGCTGACCCAGGCTGACTCTTACCTCCCAGGCGTAGAGGATGTGCCTCAGCCCCAGCTGCTTGTAATCAATGAAGGGATTTTCCCTTAGATGACTGAAGGCCATGTGATAATCAGAGAGAGCTTCTTCATACCTGCAATGCAGAGGTAACACAAGAAACTGAGCCTAAAACAGCTAGACTGTTTAAAAATCTTAAAAATCACACTAGCAAATAACATGTGTTTTGCTCTGCAGCCCATGCAAGGGAACCTGCACCAGAGATGTGTTATAAAGAGGCAAGGTTACCCACTGCGGGGAGCTCCCTGCCTGTCCCAGCACATGTCCCAGGAAAACTGAGGGCTGGGAACCTGACTGATGGGGACCAGAGAGGGCACACACATGGCCAGAGCATCGAAATTGAGAAACTTGAAATTTAGAACCTCAACATTTCGAAATTTAGAGAACCTCTGTGGATAAGGAGGGTATTAGTCTGAATCTACACCAGCTATGCAACTGAAATCCAAGCAGGTGCCCCTGAGGCTGCAGGTGGTGAAAGGGTGGGCCCAGGAAGGGCTGTGCAGTGGGCACCCCGCCAAGAGAAGGTGCCCAGGTGGGTGTTGGTGGGTGGGAGCAGCTTCTGATGAAGGAAGGAGCCCTGGGGGCTGGAGGTCATCAGTTCTCTGGGCAGGAAGCAGCTGCCAGCTGTGCTGCCTCTGCAGTGGCTGTGCTTGGGGCACAGTTGCCTCTGCTGCTGGTGGAGCAGCTCCAGAGAGCCCTGCCTGGGGCTCCACCAGCTCCAGGCACAGCCCCTCTCCTGGAGAAGCCAGAACTGCTCACTTCAACTCCCTTCCAGAAATAAAAGCAGGCATTTTGTGGAGATTAAGGTCTGGGAAATATGGGGAAAACAAGGGGAAAGACAACAGCTGAGCTCAAAGGTAAGACAAGATCTGTGAAATACTTCACCCAGCTCCCTGAGGAGGATGTCACTGTGATTTAACCATGGAAACAATGAGTAATCAATCCCGTGACACTTCTGGAGCAACCTCAATATTTTATCAGTGAGACTGAGATCAGGCCCCCGAAGTCTGGCAGGAGAGTGTGCAGGCTGCATTTCTAGGAAGGCCAGACTCATGTGTGTCATGTGAAGACATACCAAGCAGCACAATTATATTATTTTAAATTTCTAGAGAAAATCTGGATGGCGACATAATATTGTGGCAGCCCTGCATCCAGAGTCTCTGTGTGTAGGAGACAGCAATGCCATGTGTCAGCCACCCCAGAATCGTGCACCTCTTATCAAAGATAAGATTTGCTGACTTCTGACAGAGTTTCCAAGGCTAAAGCAGACCCTGTGAACCCTGTAAGGTTGCTGGAAGAAGTGAATTTTGGAATCAAAGAATCATTTAGGTTTAGGAATAAAGCAGGACTGAAAGGAGAGAACCAAAGACTGCATTGGCTGTGCACCTCACTCACATTTTCAGCTGCAGGTGGACAAACCCTCTCTGGAAGTAGCCCACAGCAAGGGAATTGTCTTTCTCAATGGTTTTATCGAATGCCTGAGGAGAAAAACACAGGCAGGGCGCAGCTGGGATCTGTCCTGTCAGTGCCCGGGCACACACACCCAGCCAGCCATGTCCCAGCTGCCCTCACAGAGGCAGCCCCTGGTGTCCTGCCCAGCTCCAAGGGCTGGGCAGAGCTTCTAACCATCCTTCAGGGCTTGTGAGCTGAGCTTCAGGCTTTTACCCCTCCTTGCTACAATGGACTGGACAAAGATGAGCTGCATTGGCCATCTGGCTTCTAAAATGGGAAAACTGTAGCCTGAAGCAGAGTTGGCCAGTGGGAGCAACAGGACTGGCCAGGCTGGGGAAGGCTGAGGGGATGAAAGTGTGAGAGGGAGGAAGCTGCAGGGCTTCTCACAATGGCCTCTAAGTCAGTATTTCTGCTTCGGTGCCCCAGCTAAAAACAGGCAGTGCTTGTGGTAGCAGCTCGTGGTTCAGTGTGCTGGGAGAGCCAGGAGTCCTCTTGGGGCAGCATCAGGGGTGTGCTCCTTCTCTTGCCAGTGCAGACACCTCGTGGGTATAACAAGTGCTGAAAGCCCAGCCCTCCTGCCCTGCCTGCACAGGGACAGCTCTGCAGGGGAAGGGGAGTCCCTGTGACCCCACACACCGTGCTGGAACGTCTGCCTGCCTGGGCCATACCTGAAAGAACAACAACCAACCCTGATCCATGCAGAAGTAGAGCTGAGCTTCTTCCCAGTCACTGCCCCTTGACTGGGGCTCAGAAGTCTCTCCTGAGCTCTCTCCCTCACCTCCATGGCACCACTGTGTGCCAAAGAGCCACTGCCTGCCCAGGCTCCACTGCGCTGCCCCAGCCCCTCCAGCACAGCCTCAGCTCCTCCTTACGCTGTTTGAGGAAAGGTTTATCTGCATCTCCTCCCTGGAGACAGATGAATGAATGGATGTGCAGACACACCAGGTGCTGTCACAAAAAGGCTTTTCCTCAGGGCACCTCCTCTCCCTTCCCAAGGGCAGTGGTTTTCCCGCACAGCAGCTTTGTTCTGGCAGTCTCCACTGCCAAGCAACATATTTGTACTTTCAAAATACACCCATCTCATGTCCAAACCCACGCCCACAGACCAGCTATTGGACAACCTTTTTCCTGCTTTGATTTAAACCTACAATGCATTTTTAATTTATTGTGCACGTCCAATGGGTTGAGGTCTTCTCTTGGAATCAGGCAGGCTGAGCTTTAGAGGTGTGGATTTCACATGATAACGAGCTAAGTTCACCTAAAGGATGGGATTTTAATTGATTTAGCTTTAACAAAACTTAAGGTATATTGCCAGATGCAGTTTCCAATATCTAATTTAAGTACTCTCTATTATCTTGTTTTGAAATGATTCTGCCCACTGATCTGGATTTTCATAGTATTTAGAGAACCGTGGAATCACAGAAGCATTAAGGTTGGAAAAGGCCTTAAAGATCGAGTCCAACTGTGAACCGGGCATCACTGAGTTCACCACCGAACCCTGTCCTCGACGGCCACATCCGCCTTTTTAACTTCCACCTTCTTCACTTTTATGTGATTCCCTCTGCTAAACCTTTTCCTTCAACCATTCACCCTTCCACATTCCCGCTTGCACTCCCGCTGGGCACGCAGGACACGAAACGCCGGATTCCCGATCTAGTTTCAGCATCGTTCCCTCCGAGGCGGACCCGGGGGAGCCGAGCCGCCCATGCCCGGGATCCCCCCGCTCCCGGCCCGCTCACCCGCAGGGCCGCCTCGGGCCGCCCGGCCAGCAGCTGCACGCAGCCCACGTTGAAGCAGATCCTGGCCGGAGGATCCGCGATGCCGCCGAAGGCGTCCAGGGCAGCGTCCCAGTGCCCGCGGTCCGCCGCCCGCACGGCCTCGTGCCAGCGCCGCACCAGCTCCCGGTACGCCATGGCCGGGCTGCGGGAACGGGGAACGGGCACCGGGCACGGAAACGACCCAGGCACCTGCCGACCGCCCGCGCCTCACCTGCGCCGCACCTGCCGGGCCGGGGCGGGGCGGGGCGGGAGAGCGCGGCTGCCTCTGCCCGCTCCGCTCCTCCCCTGGGCGGCGGGAACGAGACGCGGACACCATAGTGGGACATGGACCGGGAAAGGGGGACACTGAGCCCGGAACGGGACACGGCCCGCGGCAGGCGGCGGGAGCCGGCGGGGCAGAGCGGGGAGGGCGGCGGCCACAGCTGAGCGGGCACTGGGGGGTGCTGCTGGCCGAGGGCACCAGAGGGCACCGAGAAGCCGCCCGAAGCGAGCCCGCGGCCAGCGCTGCCGCGGCCAAAGCACCGCTTGGGAGCCTCTCTGAATAAAACATTTAACGTGAGTTTAATATGGTAGACGTTCTCACGGCCATGGGCGTGCGAGTTAACTACAGTAAGTACGGTAGCGCAGATGGCGCCGTACTCTGGTACATACGGTAGAGCCCCCCCGCCCTCCGGGCCCGCGCGCTGCCGCGGGCGACATCGCCCCCTGGCGGCGCCGCGCGTCGGTGCGCCGGAACAGGAGACCGATGAGGGCGCGGCGCCGTGCGCGGACGTTCCGGGGCCGCTGGCGTTTACGGCGCGGAGCGGCGGGGAAGGCTTTAGGCGGCGGACCGGCGGTGCCAGGTGAGTCCCGGGCGGGCCCGGAGTGAGCGGGGCCGGCCTGGCCCGGCCCGGGCACCCGTCCCGGAGCGCGCCCGTGCGGCTCGGGCTCCGAGCGGGGCCGGCCCAGTCCAGCCCGGCCCGGGCACCCGTCCCGGAGCGCGCCCGTGCGGCTCGGGCTCCGAGCGGGGCCGGCCCAGTCCAGCCCGGCCCGGGCACCCGTCCCGGAGCGCGCCCGTGCGGCTCGGCCGCCCAGAGGAGCGGCGAGCGGGCGGCGCTCCCGGTGTCCGCATGGCGCCACGAAGCGGCCCCGGGGCTGGCGGGGCCGTGCCGGTGCGGCGGAACGGGCCGGGCCGGGCCGAGGGCCGGGCGAGGAGCCGGTGCCTGCGGGGAGCGGGGCGGAGAGCACGGACAGAAGCAGCGGGGATTGCACCTTCAGCTCCGCGGGGCGGCGGGACGGAGTCACAGCGGTCACAGCGACTGGAGCGAGTTAAGGGCCAGTTAACAGCCCGGAGACATCCGCGGCCGCCCTGCGGTGCTACTCGGGGGTTTCGGTCTGAAACAAACTGGTTGGGCTCCTGCCGCTGATCTGAAATGTTACAGAGAATGGGAAAGAAGAGTCGGTGGAATTGGAAATACTGCGAGTATTGTCCACACGTGGAAAGATAAAATGTGGTTTAGGAAAAGACAGTTTGTTAACGTGATGTCAGCAGCAGGAGTGGAATAAAATGGGTGGCTAAAATTTTGTGTCTAATTAGATCCTGCAGTTGCAATGAATGTAAAGATTAAAGGCTAACCCACGTGTGGTTGGAAAGGACCCCACTGGTCCCTTCCTTCTTGGGAAGGGATTTCACCATCTGAGCCAACTGATGAATGCTTAGAGCCACGTACTTGGATTTTCCGAGGAATTGAACTCTAGTGCAACGTGACAAGTTAATTCAGCAGATGGGGTTGCCAGACAAAATGTAAGAATGGCCTTAGGACAAACTCATCTGTTAAATGGATGGGTGGGAACCAGCTTCTCCCCACACCTTGGTTCAGTCCCTGGCTGAGCCCAAAGCAGCTGTGCCACCTTTGCTGTTCGGGGTCCCTGCTGACACAGAGGGGACGTGGCAGGGGCAAGGTGCTGCTGGCCTGCCTGCCTGGGTAGTTCCACGTGGCAGGAGGATCTTCCCACCACAGCCTCTGGTGGCGGTGGAGGGGGACTGGCAGGACACAGCTGCATCAGTGGCACCATCTGAGCTGCACTGCTGGGGGAGGAGTTGATTGCTTGTGTGGTTTGCAGTTTTTCTAAAGAAAATCAAACTGTATGACCATGTGTGTGCTCGTGGTTGGAATGGGCTGCCAGGGCACCTCTGGTTCCAGGAGCTCTCCAGTGAGATAGAAAAATCCTGCAGAGTTCAGGGCAGGCCACAGAAATGCTCTGGTTCTGGAAAACAAGCCCTGAATAAGCTCAGCTTATTCAGGCACATTCAGAAGACAGCTGAGGAGTGACTCAGGCACTCTGGAAATCCATGCCTGTGGGAAGTTCTCCCACAGCTGGATCCTGTCAGCCTTCCCCAAGCCCACAGTGGGATCTGGTAATTGAGGCACAGTGACTCAAATTCTGTTAAATGTGCCCCGGGTTCCCAGCAGTGCTGGAGGGTAATTACAGGAGGAGTTGGGGCAGAGGGGAAGGCCTGACAGTGTTGGGAGCTCCTCAGCTGAAGGGTCTCAAGGCTGAAGATGTGCAGACTCCTGGGCAGTCTCGGGGGCCAGGCCAGTTTGGGCAAGCAGTAGGGCAGAAACAATCAAATTTTAACATCTGGAGCAAAACCAGCAAAATGCGTCTTCTGGAACGTAAATTCTCCATCAGAGAAGCTCTGTCTGGAGTTCCTAAGGCAGCAGTGCTGCCTGTAGGAATGCTGGCACTCTGCTGCACACACTGTGCTGCTGGTCACAGTTCAGCTGTGAGAACACTCCTCTGGTGGAGCAGAGGCAATGCTGCTCACACAGAGCCCATGCAGATACAGAAGGACTAAACTGAACACTTGAAATTGCTCTTTTCCACTGCAAACAGCAACTGGCACAGCTGGAACCAGTGCAACTTGTGGGATTCTTCAGAGGCAGCATGGAGAGAGGTGAGAGGCAGCAGGGGAAGCTCCCTGGGCTGGGAGTTCCCAGCTCTGAGGTGGTGCATGGGGATCCTCACACAGAGGTGGATGCCAATTCACAGAGGCTCAGTTATACTCAGACAACCAAAGCAGCTGCTCCTGTGAATAAATAATTTACCCAAATAAGCATTAAATAACTTGCTGATGTGTGCAGGGATGTAACCTGGGAGGAGAGGGAATGACATAGGGCACCTCTGGGATAATGACAAAGACACTTTATTGGAATTCAGAATGCTCTTCTGGACCAAGTTTGAGGAATTTAATTCAAATGCTAATTACTGAGTCTGTGTAATATGTCTTTAAATAAAAATACATTTTTTGTAGCTCTCTGAGGATTCTTGGTGCTCTGGCAGCCTCCTCAAGCAGCTCCCTTGGTAACCAGGGGCACTGGAGGGAGGGCTGGTCACACAGGAGCTGAGGAACAGAAACAGGACGTGTGCCAGGGCTAAACATCCTGCACATTCACATGTTCATCTCTCATCTGAATGAATGGGTAATAAATCGATACAGTGTTGGAAGAACTATGGCAGATGTCAGTGGTAAGGGTCTGAAAAAACCCTACAGACAAATGAAAGCAGGGGATGTGTATACATGGGATATTGGAAGTCTGGAAAGCTGTTTTCCCAGAGCATAAAATCTTTGACTCTTTTGGAATACATATGGAGGCTTGGTGTTGCAATTGACCAAGTGGCATTAACTTGGGCCTGGCAGGTGAGAGCCTTGTCCAGGTGTCTGAGGTCAGGGGCAGGGTGTCCTTTTCTCCCCTGTGCTGGCTGAACTCCCTGCTGGGAGACCTGGGGCAAATCCTGCTTTGTGTCGGGCAATAAACCCTGCTTGCGTCATTACCAGTTTACTCAGGCTCAGCTTTGCCACTGACTGGGCTCTGGACAGACCTGTTTGAGGGCTGAGGCAATTGCTTCTCTCAAAGACATTTCTACAGAAGGGAGAAAATTCATCTGCTGCTTATTCTTACAGAATAATCCTCCTTGCAGTTTCTTCTGCAAGGAATAGGAGGGAATACAGGTAAAAAAAGATGAAGTGATTTGGAATCTGATCAGACCAGGAGCAGTTAAAAACTCTCCAACTTCTGTCATGTAACACATGAGGGGTTCTGTGCCTTCTCTGACCCTATCCCATGGACAAGGTTGTGCATTCCTTGTACTTGCCACACTGTGAATGTGAAGAAGGAATTTGCTAATGAAGAAAAAGGAGATATAAATAAGAAGAATGGAAGAATTAAGCAAAGGAAGAAAAAGTCGAATTTCTGTTGTGTAAACATTTGAACAGTAACAGCCCAGAAACCAATTTGAAACTGTCTTATCAGGAGTGGTTCCTCTTGGTGTCCTGCTCTGGGGCTGCTGTTCCTGCAGGCCATACCTGCCCTTGCTTGTTGCGGTAGCAACTGACATAAAAAATGCATCAAAGACTCTTTTTCCTGTCATAATATAGCAGCCAAATTCTCTGCCCAGTGCTTCAGTCCATCTATGAGTCTGTTTGGGAGAGCAAAGCTGTGTTTGCACAGGTGAGCTCTGGCTCCTGTGCGGTTGCTGGGCTGGCATTGCTGTGATCCTCGTCCCACTTCACTGAGTCAGGGCAGGAGACACTCCAGCTCTACATGCATTTAATGCCTTTAAATAATTTCCTCTTTATTACATCTCCAGCTCTGCCAAGGGTATGGTCACATTTCATGTTAAGTCTAAATGTGTGGCTGCTGTCATTTTAGACTCTTATGATTAATGTAACACTTTTTTTTTGCTTATTCCATGGTTTGTGATACCTGCACAATGTGATTTATTCTTGCCTGTTGCTCACCTTGCCTGCAAAAGCAGAGTGCCTAACAAGGGGTTACCTTACAGCTCTGCACACAGCTCTGGTTCACATACTCATTTCAGCTATTAATTTGCTCTTGCATTTTTTTACACTTTTTATTCTCTGCTTAATAGGATGCAGGTTTGGTTCAAAAGAGACTGTCTAATCACTTTTGATTTTACACCAATTCACTCAGCCTTGTTTGGGTTACATGTTCATCAAAGAAAAGTCTTTTTCAAAACAGCCAGGACACTGTCTGCCCACTGCTGATCTTTGTAATGTCAAGCTCTGCCTGAATCTCCTCAAGGAGTAAGCTGTTTTATCAGGAAGAGTTGGCTGGAAGGTAGCAGTGCTGTGAGGAGTGTTTGAACACAGGAGAGGGACTCAGCACTGCTTGGGAAGCGCTGGCTCTATCAAACTGCTCCACGTGGGTTCCTTGGCTTATACAATTGTCTGTACACTTTTGGAAAATATTCCTCGGGGACTTGAATCTCCATGTGTTAGAAACTGAAAGGAAATGAGTTTGGCTGTTTGAGGAGGGCAGTGCAGTTGGGCTGTACAGGCTCAAGCTCCAGTTTCAGCTGGAGCAGGGCAGGTTTTTGTTACCCGTGCAGCTGAGGGCTGTTTGTGAGCAGTGGTGGCCACGGGGCCATTGCAGGCATGAGTGGAGCTTTCCTCGAGGTGCTGTGCTTGTTGAAGTGGATAACCTGTGTGGGTCAGGGTGCTGGTTCCTTGCATCCTTCATCACATTGGAAAGGTGTTCTTAGTCTTTGGTGACCCAAATGGAATCACAGAATCCCTGAGCTGGAGGGGACCCACCAGGATCCCCCAGGCCAGCCCCTGTCCCTGCCCAGACCCCCCCAACCCCACCCTGGGCATCCCTGGCAGCGCTGTCCAAAGGCTCCTGGAGCTCTGGCAGCCTCGGGGCCGTGCCCATTCCCCGGGCAGCCTGGGCAGTGCCAGCACCCTCTGGGGGAAGAACCTTTCCCTGAGCTCAGCCTGAGCTGCCCTGGCCCAGCCCCAGCCGTGCCCTGGCTCCTGTCCCTGTCCCTGTCACAGAGACTGGAGCTGCCCGTCCACTGCCCCCTGGGAGGAGCTGCAGGTTTCTCTGAGGTCTCCCCTCACTTACCTCATGATCTTAACATTACAGTAAAAATGCTTGGCAAGAAGTAAAGAAGTTGGCAAGTGTGTGAGAGGGGTTCAAGGAAGAATGTGCTGCCTACCAGGTCTGTCTCCCAGCCTGCATTAGCCAGGTGCCTGCTGGGGCCGTGGGGAAGAGGTGTTGAGTTGCCAGGTGTCCAGGTGCTCACAGGTCTGTTTGCTTCCTCGCAGCTCCTGGTGGCAGCAGGGTCCCCCAGACATCGCCAGCAGTGACACCTCTACCGTCCTCCTTCGGGGTGAGTTTGCCAGATCTGTTCAGAGCCTTCTGACACACATCTGGCAGGATGGGGGCACTGCAGCTCCAGGGACTTCTGCCCCCTTTCCGTTCTGTCTTGTAGGAACGTGGAAAAGGATAATTGGCACCTTCTGCTCCCAGCTGGGGTGTTGGGTGGGATCCCACCTGAGTGGGATGCCGTGGTGCAGGACAGGGGGGAGGGAGGGGACAGGAGCTGCAGTGACTCCTCTGAGCCCACCCTGAGCAGCTGTGTTCTCCTGGCACAGCTGCAGGTACAGCGCCGTTCTGACAATGTGGTGCTGAGATTATTCAGGTGAATTTCAGTTCTGAGGATCAGCGTGGGGTTTGTGTTTCAATAAGAACATTTCTGGTTTGCAGGATGCTTTATTAGTTTATGTAGGTGGGTGAAAGGGAACTGGGCAATAAACCATGTGTCTGCTGTATGAACTTGTAGCCAGTCCTGTTCCACCACTGCAGCCTGTGTGACCACTCTGACCAAGTAGTCAGTATTTTATGGTACACCAGTATATTAAGGAATATATTCAAGGAGATTCCATTTTGATTTGTGAACTTCATTGATTATATTCACTTATTTTTGTAAAGTTTAACTACATCATGTGTTGAAAAGTTACCCAGCAATTCCTTACAGATTGTGTAAAACTCAGTTTATCTTAAAAAGTTGTACTGGGTTAACTTTCATCTTACTCAGTATCCTTTCTTCTCTTGGAATGGGAGAACTGTGAATTTTTCCATCTTTCTCTGTAGTCCTGCTGCCTACTGAGGTATTTACCAACCAGGGCTTGCACAGTGCCAGGCAGTATAAAATATCTGTGCAGGAGCAGTCACCAGTTAGTGTCTGTCATCTGCTTTCCCGTTTTCAAGTGGAGACAAGGCTCATTTGGGGTTTTCCTGGTGTCCCTGTGTGTGTGAAATGCAGCTGCAGCCTCGTTAGAGGGCACTCTGGAATCACCCAGGGAGCTGAGCAGCCTCATTCCCCTGCAGCTCTCCAGAGAAATCCTGCTGCAAACGTCCTTGGCCCCCAGAGCAGAAAGTGGGAATGTGGAGCTGGATTACCCTGGGTACCGGTGGTCCAAGGCTGGGCTGCCTGTGCTGTGGGCTCAGTTCATGCTTGTGTTTTATATGGAATATAGCAACAATTTATTAGAGAATTCACTGCAGTTTTCCAAATGTGAATTAATGAACTTGCTTTTCTTTACCCCATAAACTGCTCTGATCCTAAATCTATAACCATTTTGGATATTGTTTTTTGGTTGCTATTGTCTTTAAAAAAGTAAATCCTTGATAAAAATATAAGGTGCTTCAGAAACTCTTGGGTTTTAGTACCAGCCCTTCCACCAGTTCTATCTGTGTCTTTGACAAACTGTTGTGTCTCCTTTCACTTTCTTTGTGTCAAAAAGAGGATAATGATTTTTACGTTGGGTGAATTAATCAATATATATAAATGTGCTTTGAAATCTGAAGTGGTTTAGAATTTTTTTAAAATATAATTAAAATATTGAACAAAACAGGAGTCAGAGAAGTCAAATTTTAGACCATGATTATTATTCAACTGCTTTCATGGCGCTTCTGTTCTGGCAAGATTATAGAGCCAGATCATTTGCATTACTTTTGATTTCCTGATGTTTTTGGTTTTTTGTCCAAGTAACAGCAAATTTATATGCAGGAGTCAGATTGTCTGTAAACACAAACATAATCTCACCTTTGTCCAAACACACCTTGTTTTGCTTTTACAAAACCAAACCAAACCGGTGTGACCCAGAATTGCTAATTCTGAGCAATTAGCAGTGACTCATGCCCAGCCTGGGGCAGCTTGGCAGGAGTCGGGCCGTGTTTCCCGGGCTGGAGCCGTCCCTGGGGGCACAGAGCTCAGCCCTGAGCTGTGGCTGCTCTCAGCCCCTGGGCTCCCTGTGCAGCGGGAGCTGCAGGTGGGGGCTGCGTCCTCTCCAGGACGGGAGGGGACAGTGGCGTGGTGTGACAGGTGACAGGGACAGCAGCTCCGTGTGTGCCCTGCCAGGGAGCTGTGCTGCCAGGGCATCTCTGCTGTCCGTGGGGCAGGGAGGTGAACACTGACCAGGAGCGTTTATCAGAGCAGCTTCTGCGCTCAGCCAGGAGACAGCGCTTGCTTTGGAGTCCTGAATCACTGTGCCAGGCTTCTGTGAGCTCTCTTGGCCACGAGACTTCATTCTCCACAATCAAAGCAGAATAATAAGAAAAAGTCCTGGTTGGGCCTACTTTTTCCTCTCCTAGTTTTTAATCTCCTCTTGCACTTTCCCTTTCTGTCTCCCTAGAACTTTCCATCCCCTTGGAAACTTGTTGGCAAGGAGGGCTTGCCTGCTCAGGGGTCCTCCAGCATCCCTCGGTGGGAGAGCACAGGAGGAGGCAGCAGGAGCTGCCTGAGCCCTGTGGGTGGCTGCAGGTGTGTGGGACACAGAGCCAGGAGATCCTGAGCCTGTGAGGCAGCTGATGGCACGGGTGACAGCCCCTGCAGGCAGGGCTGGGCTGGGCTGGGCATCCCTGCTCTCCTGGAGGGTGGCACAGCTGCTCTGGGCAAAGGGAGTGGGTGGGGGACAGAGCGGCCCAGAGCTGCTCGGGCTGATCTGGGAATACAGCAGCAGACAGGCAGGCTGGCATGGCCTCCCAGTAACTGCATCAGCTGGAATTCCTGAGGAACCTTTAATTTGGCTGGCTGGCAGATGGATTTTAAGGTGGAATGGAATACACAGGGACTCCTCTGGCAGAGATAAAAACAGTTGCTGGGCTTAAAGCATCTCGTCTGTGAGACTGGGGATTGCGGTTTTTGATGGGTTTGAAGAGTGTTTCTTGTACTCTTGTGATTTCTGCAAATGACTTCAGGACCAACACCGTGAATGGCAGAGGCTTCAGCCAAAATCTTCACCACTTCTGTGTTATCCTGCATCCCATAGCCAGATCCCTCTCGTGTTTTACCACAGTTTGTATATTCTAAAAAGTCACGGTAATCCAGGAGCCAGGGACATTTCAGAACATGTCTGAAGAGGAGCTCTACCTTGCTTGTAGGAAACACTTTCTGCCGGTTTTGAGTAATATCTCCTCACAGAACATTTCTGTGGAACTGAAAGTTTTGTTTTATGGTGATGGTGTTTTGGTTTTTGTCACTGTTTGAAGACAGCTGTGTTCTGTGGTGACATTTGCCTGAGTTGGCCAGTGCCACCCCCACAGCACAATGTGGGTGTTAAGGGGAATTGTTAGATGCTTTAGCTCTGAAATCAGCTCCAGGTACAAATTAGATTTTTATTATGCAGCACTTTGACCCATCTATAGTTACAGTTCAGTGTTGTACTGCCAAACCCTGACTCTGGGCAGTGTTTTGGGGCTGGTGGTGTGGCTGGGGTCTCTGAGCCCCCCTGCTGTTCACCTGCCCCAAGTGATGCTCTGACTGGGCAGGTTCTGTGCTGGGCTCAGAAGCCACTGTGGGGCAGTTTGTGTGTGACAGGGGAAGGCAACAATAGTGGAGAGTGTCTCCTCTTAAAAAAAGAGTGAAAAAGCCCCTGCTGATAGAGGTGAAGGGAACAAATACAGCTGTAAAAGCACCCAAGAGAAGCATAATAGGGAAAGTTTAAATTTTGGGCAATTTTCTGCCTAATGTAATGATGTAATGGAGCAAGAACCAATTTTTCCTTTCTTTTTTCTTCTCTTGTTTCTGTAGGAGCCCAATGGAGGTGTCTGGCTGACTTGTCAGAGGTTTAAGCACCAAAAAGTAACCAATTTTAAGAAAAGCAAATGCAAAACTTTGGGTATACACTTAAAACTCAACGGAAAATGAACAAACAAAAAAGAACAAAAATGGAGAAAGTCTTTTGTGTACAATGTCCAGAGAAATTCTAAAATACTCTTGTTCCATGCCTAAATAAATGGTTGTTTCAGCCAAAGAGAAATCTTTCCTCATGATTTATTACACTAATCTGGATATAAGGCCTCTGAGCAGGATTGTCAGTTTATTAGAACAGCTTTCTTCTCCTTTCAGATTTAATCCACATGTTGTTGTGAGCCTTTGCTCAGTTAGGAGTTATCCTTTTTTAATAATGATAAAAAAGTGAAAACACATGTTTTTTAACAGCCTTAATTCAAAGAAACCTAGGATGACTTAGGGAGAGGTGATCATCAAATGGTGACTGTGATTTGTAACTTCAGAGTGGTAAAAGGGTGAAAAATGGCCCTTTCCTCTCTGCCTGGGGCAAGCCTGGCAGGGACAGGAGGAGGCAGCATTATCTTTGGCCAGGATTTCCGAGGTTTTCTCCCCAGCTTGTGCAGTGATCCTAAACATGCTCTTTTTAGTTAACTCTAATTTCCTTCCGTTTTTTTTTTTTTAAGAGGAACTTATCTAGAGGTGTATGTAATTCACATTTCCTTCCTTCCTGTCTTCCTCCCATGTAAAGAAGTTCTTTCTTGGACCCCTCCTGTTTTCTAAATGGAGAGGAATTACTCTCAGGAAACTCATGAGTTTGGTATTATTCCTATACTTGGTGTTGTGAGAAAACATTTACTTTAACTATAAATGCTTGCTCAATACTTGCATGAGGGTTCAGAAGTGCACGTGAGAGCTGCTCAGTGAAGCAGCTCACTCCATCACATGATGATAACCTTTGCTTGGCCCTGTCACCCCACAGTCCTGCAGCATCAGGAATTAGTGCTGAAGCACCTCAGCACCTCCTGAACTGGCAGCTTGGGACCCAAATGTGGCCAAAGGCAGAGCAGTTCTGGTATTGATGTTTCTGGTGCCAGTCTGGTTTCTTCCAGCTAGTGCTGGACTCCTGGCAGTGATCACAGTCCCCTTTAATTCTCTTGCAGATGTCAGCACAGCAGCTCCTGCCTCAAGTGTCGATATAGTCGTTTGCAGTTGGTGTGATTTTAAAAGAAGCTGCTAGTCACATGTCTTAAAACAGAGGGAACTGGTCTGGCATTTAAAAGATGTGGTATAAGCCTATTCTACTCCTCAGAAGTCTAGAAGAGAGTAAAAAAAGATCCACCCTCAAGCCTTAAATAGTCAAGGGAAAAGAAGGTTGTGTCCTTGCTGCCAGAAGCAGATGCAGGCATAGCCTGGCAGGGATATTGGAGCTCTGGGGAAGGAGACATCCTGCTCTGTCAGACAAATCCCTTGGTCCATCTTGAATCACAGAATTTCAGACCGGTTTAGGTTGGAAGGTACCTTAAAGCTCATTCAGTCCCACCCCTTCAATGGGAGGGACACCTCCCACTGTCCCAGGCTGCTCCCAGCCCTGTCCCTGTCCCTGGGCACTGCCAGGGATCCAGGGGCAGCTGCTCTGGGCACCCTGTGCCAGGGCCTCCCCGCCTCATAGGGAAGATTTTTTTCCTAATCTCTAATTTAATCCCACCCTCTGGCAGTGTGCAGCCATTCCCCTTGTCCTATCACTACCTACCTGTATAAAAAAATCTGTCTCCCTCCTTTTTACAGGCCCTCTTTAGGCTCTGGAAGGGGCTCTAAGGTGTCCAAGGAGCCTTCTCCTCTCCTCTCCAGGTGAGCACCCCCAGTTCTCCCAGCCTGGCTCTGGAGCAGAGGGCTCCAACCCTGGAGCAGCTCCAGGGCCTCCTCTGGACTCTGTCCAGCAGCTCCAGGTCTTTTCAGTGCTGAGGCCTCCAAAGCTGGGCACAGCACTGCAGGTGGGATCTTATAAGGGCAGAGCAGAGGGGGAGAAAAGAAGCCAGGATCCTCAAGAGCTTGTGCAGACCCTCAGGACTGGCAGCACCTTTTGGTGGGAGTCAGACTGGCCTGGCTTTGTCAGTGACCAGGCAGGCAGGGCAGGCAGAGCTGTGCCAAAGCAGCAGGCTGTTCCTGTATGAGGCAGCTGAGGGACAATCGCCCCCCTGGCTGTGAACTGTTGGAGTGTTCCTTGTACAAGAAGGAAAACACCTCCTTTGAGTGGCTGTGGAATGCAGACTGGGGGTTGGGTTTGTTTCTGTGCACACTGGCCTTATGTCACTGCTGCCTTTTTCTCACGGGCTGAGCGTACCTCTCCAAAGTAAGATAAATTAAAACACAGATCTTGGGAGGACTGGACTTTTCAAGCTCTCTCAGAGTCTCCTGTCCTCAAGTCTGCCTTCCAGCATCTGAAGTTCTCCATCCCTTGGTTCTCCTGGGTGCTCAGATTAGGTTTGTTTCCTTTGCAGTGTACCTCTGTTCCTGATGGCTGCTGGCCCTATTGCTTCTCAAAACAGCTTTGAGTGGAATCATTTCCAGAGCAGTGGTAAATTAAGAGGACATTTGGCTTGGAGGAAAAATGTCTTTATAGGTGGATTTTGTAGGGCACTGTACTATGTTGTGCTTTCATCTATAATATCTTTGGGCAACCTCACCCCACTTTGAAGTTGGCCATTCTTTGAGGAGCTGATTGGATTGGAAAACTCCAGAGGTCCCTCCCAAACTAACTGACTCTGATTCTCTTTTCTTGTAGAGTTCTGGCAAAGATGTTTCTTTTGGCTTCATTTCCATCTCCCTTCCTTCATGCTCAACAGCTTTCATCATGTTCCCATCATAAGCAGTTCTTTAAACTGAAGTGATGTGTAAACATCAGGAACAGTTTCTAAACTGTAACATGAGTTTCCTTCCCTCATAGTTTAGACTTATTTTATGTTGCCATATTCAGATGATGTGAAAAATCAATTTGCCTTTATTACTATGTATTAAGAGCTAATAACTTTTTTTTTGTCCTCGGAGAGAAATGTGTTACCATGGGACAATAAAAAGAATAATTCTCTTAAAGTTAGTGGGTTGTGTTTTCAAATCAGCTTTGGTCCTGTGCACTTTTTGTTGGAAAGCTGCAGAAGAAGGAAAGACAAAAAGAAAATAGCCTTGTTATTTAGGATCTATAAGATGATATTGCTACTGTCTTTTTAGTGAGTGTTGCATTTTTGCATTAAAAACTGGAGTTTAGGGAAAGATACTGATTTTATGGATATTGGTAACTATTATCCAAACACTTTAGCTCATACTTAACTTCATGCTGTACAGCATTTTGATTAAAATTTCAGCAGTTGTTGAAGTTTCTTTGCTTGGTAGTGGGCCTGGTGATGTGTGTTACTGCTGCAGCAGCTGTGCTGGGCAGGGACTGCTGACAGCTGCTGGCTCGCCTGCATTTACAGTTTTATTCTGGGGGCAGCACAGGATGGCAGGGCACTTAAATGGAGTTCCAGATACCAGAAGTATAATTTATCACATGTGTCCTCCAAACTGGAGCTGCCTGATCTCAGAGTTGCTGCCTGCTGTGTGCTCAGACCTTAACCTCTGTGTTTAGATTGCCAATGTGGTGCCAATTAGTGGGACTGGGATGCGGACGCTGAGGAATATAACTCACTTCACATGGGCTGCCAAACAACTAGCAGATGTTGAGCTAATGGGTCTTGGCTACTACCAGCCTGACTTGGATTTCAACCCAGAGGTGAAGGAATTTATTTCTCTCTCATTACCAATTCCCTTGTCCCGAGATTTGGGAATTCCATCAGCTTACTCTGGGAGATGATGTAAAACATTTCCCCTCTCCCTCAAACCCGTTCCCAGGGTGTCTTGTACCTTGCTTTATTTTGCTGTTAATTTTCCACCTTTGGTTTGTGTTATCCTACAGAATAACATGATGATCCATGGAAAATGAGGGTGTGAGCTCAAACATGCAGCTGGAATCCTGAACAGGAGAGCTCTGTGTGAGTGTGGGGTGGGTCAGGCACTGTCCCTGCAGCCTGCTCAGAGCTGTGAAGGAAAGCCTATCCTGGGATTCCTGTAACTCCTTTGAGTAACAGAGGCCATAGGAAGTGCTGGGGTCTGGCTTGCTGGGGTCTTGCCTTTCTCTGTTCTCATGACTGGATATTGTACACTCAAACCCTGGAAAATGTGTAACTGCAGGCTCAAAGTTTTCCTTCTGGTGCTGAGTCAGGGCTGGAGAATGGCCTGCCAGGGTCCGTGGCTTCTCTGGTGTGATTTAGAGGAGCAGGCAGTAGTTCTTACTCAAGTCACTTGGTCTGTTCAGCCTGGAGGAGACCGAGGGGAGACTCATCACAGTTACAACTTTGTGGTGAGGTGAAGCAGAGGGGCAGCTCTGATCTCTGCTCTGGGACAGGGACAGCAGCCAGGGCACGGCTGGGGCTGGGCCAGGGCAGCTCAGGCTGGAGCTCAGGGAAAGGTTCTTCCCCCAGAGGGTGCTGGCACTGCCCAGGCTGCCCAGGGAATGGGCACGGCCCCGAGGCTGCCAGAGCTCCAGGAGCCTTTGGGCAGCGCTGCCAGGGATGCCCAGGGTGGGGTGGTGGGGGTCTGGGCAGGGACAGGGGCTGGGCTGGGGGATCCTGGTGGGTCCCTTCCAGCTCAGGGATTCTGTCACAGAAGTACAAGTAGGATAAGGGAATCATTGTCTCCATAACCTCAGCAGCTTCAGGAACAGAGACAGGGATCTGGGCTCAGCTGAAGGAACAGTGGCACTGAATACTGACTGGTACCTCAGTCCCATTTCATACCTCTCTCTACAGCCAGCTGACACATTTAATGAGTGTGTGCAATATTAGGGCTGATGCTTTTTGTTCTCTCTGCAGTAAATTTGGCTTTTGTTCTGTGAGGATTTAGCCTTTGACCTAAAAATGCCATCTGCACCATTTTGTCCAGCATTCAGGTTTTCAGCAATTTCTTTACCTTGCTCATTTTCCACTACAGTTCAAGGCTATGCTATTCCCATAACAGGTGTCTAAAAACCAAAATCTTACTTAATGAGAAGTTTTCAGTTTTAGCTTATTTTCTTACTGGCATGCTGATTTGAGGTGTCAAACATGATCAGCATCAACAGCAAGAGTTGAGTGAGGGTTAAATAACTGTCACAGCTATTATTCAGTGAGCAATGAAAATAAACTTCTTGCAAGGTCCTGTCATTTCTTGCTTTTCTTTGAGGTTTTAAAGAGAATGTTTCATTCAGTGATGTATTTCATTCTGAAATTCCAAAGAGAGCAATTATTTTTAATTCCTTGGTATGAGCAGAACTGGATCTGTTCTGTGGATTCATCTTTCTGGATGTTTATGTATTTATTAAGGATAACAAAACAGAAGCAATGCGAACAATTATTCTGCACTTACATGATGAATAATAGCTAAATGATAATTACCTTTCTTGAAGCATAATTAGTTTTCACAATTTCTGTAGAACAAACAAAGGAAATGCAGCATGATAAATCAAGCAATAAGCTGAAATACCTGCTTTTTGACATAGTAAAAGTGTAGAATAATAAGGAGTATGGAGCTTTAAAACAGGAAAAACAATGGGAGAAAACTGGCACCCCAGTCCAAGAATGACATCCTTGGGAAACATCTGGTGAAGGAATCTAGAGAGGGGAAGATAACTTTGACTTTCTTCTGGGAATTGTGCAGAACTTGGTACAGAATTGTACTGCCAGTGAACACAAGTGCACTTATAAATCCTACAGAAGTAACCCAATCCAAAAACTTCAGAGAAGTGAAATTCCTTGATTTGCAAAGGGAAAATGTATCAGAATGAGGCAGCAGGTTAAAAAGAAACTGAAAGGAGCAGTGACAAGGGTGAAACCTTTGTAGGGAGCTGAAGCTGGTTTCAAGGCTCTGTGCTGCAAAGGAAATGCCTCAGCTCTATCAATTGCTGTGAGAGAGTTCTGATGTGAAGCAGCAGGGAAGGAAGGCTGGAGAGGCAGGGGCATCCTTCCAAAAGCTGAAGTCATGACCAAGTGAGGAAGATAGAAAAGACTAAACACTTTCAAAGGCTTTCAGAAAGTATAAAAAGTAACAGTTCTTTCCCAAATATGTTGGGAATAAGAAGCTTGTCCAAAAGCTTGAAAAAACCCGTGGAGACCAGGGTGTGAAAAATCAGGAGGTGGAGCAGAAAGAAACATTGAGTTTCTGAGGCATCTACACTGTGCTTAGTTTCCTTAGCAGAACCCATCTCAAACCCAGCTACTAAATTAAGAATTTAAGAACACAGGAGTACCTGCCTGCAGGGACCAGGATGTCAGTGTCTTGGAAGGAGTCAGGAGAGGAACTGTTAAATAATTAACACTTGAAAGAAATGGTCAGCAAAGTCTGTGTTGTACCAGTACTGAAGACCTGGCATGTGGAAATCTTAAACTGCAGCTGCTGTGGAGTCAGGGGATGGGCTGGGGACACAGCTCCCAGTTCTCTCCCTTAGGACGCTGCCTGAGACATGGCACTGGCCAGCTGGAGGGTGTGATCTGACCTGGGAAGGCTCCTCTTCAGTGCCTTTTTCTCCTGAACTGCCTTCACTGCATTTTATTACTTCTGTGCTTGCCTGTTTCAAGCTATGCCTTCTTCTCTGATGCTCCTCTTACCAAAAAAAAACCCCAAAACAAACAAACAACCAACAAGTTTGTTTTTTACAAAAACACACTTTTTTGTCTTTTTTTTCCTATAGTACATTGAGTTTTCATGTGTGTAACTTGTTTATTGTGTTTGTCTACAGACTGCTTGGACAGAAAATAGAGCTGCTGCTTAAGCATTTCCATATGTGTTCAGCCACATTGCTCAGCTGTATTCTTCACCTAATGTAACTTGTAAAAAGAAACATTTTTAAAGTGTTATTTTTATGTGTTGGGTGAAGAGTTAATGGAATTAGAAAACGTTCCAGACCAGTGTCTGTCCCCAGTGTGGATTGTGAGGAGACCATGTCATGTCCTGCTAGTTTTTAAGCAACCTACAGCTTCATGTCTAGGAATTTGAAGGCCAATTAGTTGATCCCTCCAGGAGACTTTGCTGAACATAATCCTCCAGACATTTGAACACAGCACAAGACTTGAACATTCACAAGTTTTCCATTTATGAGAGAGTTGTTTGTTAAAAGTGGAGAGAACAATCCAGCCCTGCCAAGTACACGCCATGCTTACACAGCCCTGCTGGCCTCAGACAGAATGTGTTGTCAATTCTGGTTTATTTAGGGCAGATTTGCAAAGCTGGTGTGTTGATATGACACGAGGGAGTGTGTGATAAGTCCCATCTGTGCAAGCTCCATTTCCTATAGGCTGCCTTGCACAGATGGCCTCCTCCAGGATGGTTTTAATTTCACACTTGAAGCTGAGAAAGCCAGGTTTGAGGAGATGTGCTGTAAGGCACTTGTAAACGCAACATAGATAAAAATGTTGGTGAAGGGGTAAGTGGCAGGAAGGAGAAGTCATCTCTGTCTCCTGACTCAGCCCATGTCCCCCCACCTTTTCCCATGGAGCAGGTAAAACTCTGCCTCATCTTTTCTGTCTGGGGAATTGAACTGTTTTATCACTGCAGGAAGAAGTTACTGGGAGTCCTGACGTGGAGGATGTTTGCTCCTTGTCAGCTGTCTGAAAACATGCTTATTTGGGTATGCAAATTGAGCTACATCTCATTGTTTTCTCTTTTCTAGTTCCCAGCTTTTCCATCACTGGTAGAAGTGAATGAAATAGGAACAGTGGGGTGAAGTTAGAAGAGCACAGTACTGAAGCAAAGTCAGTGGCCTTTATGTACAAGAAGAAATCAGTGCTAGAATCCTGCAGAGCGTGGGAAGAACTTTGAGATGCTCCAGGAGCCTGTTGATCATTCCTGGCTAAAGTTAGCCAACATCTCCTTGGTGTGTCTGTGCAAAGTACCAAAAGCAGGGTGGAGACAAACCTTTGCTTTTCCCTGTTGCTCTCTACAACTCCCTGACAAGAGGTTCTGGGTCAGTCTCTTCTCCCAGGTGACAAGTGACAGGACAAGAGGAAACAGCCTCAAGTTGTGCCAGGGAGGTTTAGGTTGTATATTAGGAAACTGTTTTTCATGGAAAGGCTTGTCAAGCATTGGACCAGGTCTTTTCCCACCTCACTGATTCCATGGTGTGTAATGTTGAGATGTTGGGATGCTCCAGAAGGACCTCATGGAGTTTGCTGGTGCGTGATCACCCTGGGACAGTGTGTCAGGAGCACATGGGACTTTGTTTAGGTTCAACTCAAAGGTGAAATCAATAGATGGTCATCAAAAGAAGAAAAAACTTGTATGAGAATTCAAGTTGTAAAACTTGTATGAGAATTCACTTTTGCAGATTAATATTTTTAGCACTTATATTGAGGGAAGCTGCCCAGAGTGCCCAATAGAAAGAGAGATGCTCAGGAGATCACCCAGTGATCTGGGTGACTTGGGAGAGTCTCCTCAAAGGAAATACCTCCAAAACCACAGTTTGTTAGTGATGGGATGAGAACCTTGGCCATGTTGGTGTTCCAGGGTCTGCAGAAGATGTGCTGGTGCTGCTTTTTGTGACAAAGGGAGAACATGGGTAACCTGTGATCTGCCAACCCTAGGCTGAGGTCAGCCTTCAGCTGGGAAGGGGGAACCTGTTGGTCAATAAAATCAGAGCAGGGTGACAGAAGGAGCAAGGATTTAGATTCCCTGCCCTGCTGTGTGTTCAGGTTTCATGGTGATGATGAGAAGAGTGCAGCAATGGTCTGTGGTAGCTGCTGGAGACAGGAATGACCTTCAAATGTCATCCTGTGGTCAGTATCTAGTCCTGCATTTTGGCATGCAGGGCACAAGTGGGATGAAGGAAATCTGTTTAGTAGCACCCTGTGACAGCAATAGCTGTGGCTGCAAGAGAAATTTAGGATCCCCAAAGAAATTTGACCTTCTAGCTGTTCTTCACTGATCAATTGCAAATTAAGGGTTTTCTGGGGCTCTCAACTTGGCCTGATTTTCAGAGATTTCAATGAGAATGGCAAAGCCACATCCGAGTATGGAAAACATAGGTACTTCAGAAATGGAGGAAATGCTTATGAAGGAATTTTCTCAAGTAATTCAGTCTGCAATTTCCATCAAGGAAATATCCGCTGAGATAAAGTTCTGTGAAATTATGAACAATTTCAGATCACAAGGGCATTACAGCCCTGCTGTTGGGGTTCTGTAGGCCTGGTTTATAATGATTTCTGCCTTTTCTAGAATGGAAAATAGCTTGGAATCAACTTGCTGTCTTCACATGTTTCAGTATTTGCCCTCTGCTGCTGTGCTGTGTGCGTGGTGTGGTGTTTAGTTGGATTTTTTAGTCTCTTTTGGGTCCTGTTTTAAATGCCATCCCTCCCCTTGGTGCTCTAGTCCAGGAGAACTGCAGTGCTTATGGGAGTGCAAGTGATGCCCTGAGTCCTGCATCTCCTCCCATTGCCTGGAGTGAGACCAGACACTGTATTTTGGATTAAGGGAGTGAGAAGTCCTTGGGACAGAGTAAGGTTGATATCTCCTGTGGCTCTGTGCTCCACAGGGCTGGTCAGCCCAGGATCTGTGCAGCCAGCAGGGAATGAGTCTAAAAGGGCATGAGTTGTAGCCAAAAATGAAAGGTCTCCTAGAAGTGTGTGTCCTTTGACAACCCCACTAACTGTAGAAGATGTCTTAAACAAAGTAGAGGAGAAAACACCCTGCCAAAAAAGGACCTGGCTAAAACCAAATCAATGAATTCAAATGTTTCTATTTAGTAAACAATGGGAAATTGCTTTCAGAGCGAAGTCCTTGAGAGCGCTTTCCCCATTTCCTGTCTCCTCTGGCACTGGTTTCCATTCCCTGTATTGTTGTTACAGCACTTGTCAAGGAGCTGCTGAGGTTTAACCATGGACAAACCAAACTCTGCCATATGTGCAAGGAGATTTGCCGCAGCCCCTGAGGCAGAGTGGGGTGCAGAGCAAATGTGCCTAATTTTTCCTTCCACCTCCCATCTGTGCTTGCACAAAAGCCCATGGGGATGTGGTTGGACAGCCCTGCCCAGCAGGACCCAGGCAGGACACTGGTGGCTCTGCTGCCCTGGGGATGGGATAGGAGACTGTGCAATACAACAGGAGGCTGTACTGAGGTGCTTCCAGTCCGTTCCAGCTGACAAATTGTGCAATATCTCCTAGCCAACATTTTGCTGAAGTGGTTCAGTAGATGCATGTACTGGATCTGCTTCAGTGAGCCCAGGATGGGTTTTGTGGTGGAGGGGATACCCTTCCCTGGTCACCAGTGCATTTGTCGGCATGACTTTCAAGAACTGGACATGCCTGTGTTCTGGAAATGATGGCTGAAGTGCTCTGTGTTAGTGAGCTGAGATCTGAAAGGAGATTTCTTGGGAGGTTTTGACCCATTCTTGCCAAAGTAATGGAATAGGCAGGTGTACACTGGTGCTCCTAAAGCTTCATTTATTTTTACTGTTCCTCTAATTGCCAAAAAAGATCTGGCAGGTACCCAAGTGCCATTGAACCATCTGTAGATGGAAATTCCATTTCAAATAGAAGATGGATATCTTCTATTTCCTGTTAGCTCATCCAGATTCTTCACATAACTAGGAAATATTTGTGTCATTTATAAGCATTAATAAACTGCAGCCTTGGATTATGAAGCATTCATGAATATTTAAAAAATACAAAGGGATATGAAGAACAAAAAAATGAGAGTAGTATGGAGGTCCTCTATCATTGATCTGTGACTGGCAAAAGTGTTGTTGTCTTTCTGAGTGCTCCCCAGCACATCCATCCTGCCTTCTGGAGCTATAACAATGCAGCAACACCAAAGCTGCTAAATCACTCCATTACTTAATTTAATGATTGAGGTATGGAGTAAATGCAGGATAGAAATTAAGTGCATTTTTCAAATATCCACTTATATTGAATAGAGCAAGAGGAATGGAAAACACAATTAATGCAGGATATCAGGTAGGTTTGAGCCTGACCTAATAGTGCCCCCAAACCTGTGTTACTTTCAAGTATTTCTTAACTTTAATTTAAAATCTATAATTTGTATTTATATATTTATTATTATATTATATTTATATATTATATTTATATATATTATATCTATAATATTTATAATTTAGATTTAAAAGTAAATTTTGCCGATTGATGTGAGGTGCTTTGCTGGGGCCTCAAGGATCATATTGGAATCAGTGGGACATGGAAATTCTATAAAGGTTTGTTTGACTTTCCTTCTTTGCTCCGTGACACTTGCACAGTCAGTTCTGTTAATGCAGTCCAGATAAAATGGAGACCAGGATCTTTTCTTATTTAACTCGTTGTGCTGAAGATCAAACCCTTTCTTGGAATGAGTCTGTAATTTCTGGCCATGTTCTTGCCCTACTGCTCGCTGTGGCCCGGCAGGACGTGGATGTTCCTGGCACTGCCAACCTGCCAAATTCCCTGGAGAGTCTTTGACCAAAGAGCTGTGGGAGGTTAAAAGGATATGGCTCCCTAAAGTCCTTTCCAGGCACATGTTCTCATTGTTCTTATAATTGGAAAGGATTTAAATGGCAATCCATGCTGGTGGCAGACTCAAAGCTCTTCTATTCATTTGATATTTATTAACTCCTCAAGAAACAGCAGCATTAAGTGTAGAGGAAGGTACACGTTCTGTTTCTCCATTTCTTCATTCTCCAAGATGCTACAATAAATGCCTGATGTTTCTACTGTCTTAAAGATATCAGGATTTATTCCATTGTATCAGCAACTACTGCTGAAATTCATGGAAAGGAAAGCAAGATCTGAACTCTCTTACAGCCTCCACCAGAACCCAGCAATCATCTCTCCAAGTCCTTCAGAGGTACCAATAAATGTGCCTGGGATACTGGAAATCCATGTGCTTCCCAAAGCTTTCCAGAACCATCCATGTTCACATTCTGCTTAATCACAGAAGTGGATTAATCTGGTGTACTTGTGTCTGTTCTTTTTCTGGAAACATTAGAACAAAAGAAATTGCTGGATTTTTTCAGCCAAAAGAAAATAAAGGAAACTTCCCCAGAGCCTTGTATTCATGAAAGCTGATCTTTCAGTGTTCCTGAAATATCTGCTGATCAAAACTTTGTTCCTCTGAAAAATGACTCAAATTTAGAAGCCTGTCCTCTCAACATTCAATTCTATATTTTGTTTCTTTGTTCTCATCTGCTTTTCAGCTCTTCTGACATTTCAGTGGGATGGGGCTGGGTTTGATGTTGCAGCTCCCATCTGCTGTATACAGTTGGTTATTAGAGAAATAAGGAACAGGCGATAGGAGGGATTGTGACCAATCTCTTCTAATACCAAAGTTGTGGGGCTTCAAAATAACAGTGGAAAGGTTTAGATCTCTCTAGATCCATCATAAGGTGATACTTTTTCATGCACCATGGATGGGTTATGGAAAGCTGTGGTATGGGGTGGTGCAAATGCTAAAACTTGTGTGAATTCAAGAAACAACTGAACAAACTGATGGAATAAAAACACCAAAGACTTTTACAAACAATCTCCATCTCTGTCTAGCAGACTTCTAGAGGGTGGGAGAGTGTCAGGGAAGGATCTGTTCACAGATGCTCTGTTTTACTGCTATTCCCTTGGCATCTGCTGTTGCCTAACTTTGGAAAACTTTGGGGACAGGACATGGCTCGATGATTCTTCAATCTGGAAGGACCATGGGAAGGCAGGAAATGCTCTGCTATCCCATGAAGCATCTTCATGGTCTTCTGTGCAGTAACCCAGCCAGGAGCTAACAGAAAGGACTGGTACCTTTGGGGAGCACACATACACACAAAAAAGAGATGACAAAAAAATAAAGACATGATGAAATACAGATCAAAGAGAGTCCTAATCATTATCTCTAGGCAAGAAGATGGGCCTCCTACCTAAAGTGTTAAACATTAAGATACTGTTGTGTGTTTATATGAGCCCTTGATCGGAAGGAGGGTGCCTCATTCTGCACAGCTGCCAGTGTAAAGCTGACAGAAACTCAGAAAATTGAGATGAGGTTTGTGTGTTTCACACTGGTTTAAGATGACAGCTCTGCTCCAGTGCTCTGCCCTGATGGCCAGCTTCATCAGCTCCATCATTTTCTGGGTGCTTCACTGATGTGCCAGTAAATTCACCATGAGGGAACAGTTCCTTCCTGCAGGAGAGGAAGGGTTTTTAATGGACCAGTGTGTGTTTACACTGGCTCATCCCTGGATTTAACACTTTATCCCATTGGTAAGTGCCTGTTTATTTGGTTGTTGTGGCCAACCTCCATTAGTCAACAAGTGGAAGGGAAGCTCTGGCCTTTGGTGTCTCCCACAGCTGCATCTGCAGTGGCTGCTCTGATTTGGATGTCAGATGCTGCTTCACAGAGGCCTGATTGGATCCTGGTCAGTGCCAAAATGGATTCTGTGCTTGTTACAGTGGTGGGAACCCTGCACAAGGGAAAAGCTGCTGGCACTTCTGCTGTGCTCCAGTGAACTGGAGTGAACTGGAGAGGATGAGACAAATACAGAAAAGCAGTTTGGCCAGCCAGCCATTTTCTGTGTTTCCATTGCTGCCATGTGTCCTTGGAAAAGAGTCGCTTCTCTCACAGATGTGTCTTTAAATATTATGTTCCTCCGGCTTTTTTTTTTTTTTTCCTTTTAATCAACTTCAGCCCTCTTGTTTTCCCCAAAAGCTTTAGTCTGTGTCTCACTTTTGTCCTCCTCAGTATCCCTGGTGAATTCTGCCTTACAAAATCTGTGGACATAAATTGACCCATCATTAATATGAAAATAAAATAACAATGAAGAGACACTCCCAGATCCCTTTCAGTCTTTGGTGTGGTCTGTCTTGAGACCATACCCATGGTAGTGAGGGACTTGGGGCTCGTATGGGGCCATAATTAATGGTAACACCACAAATCCAGTGGTGAGGTCATGGTCTTCTCTTCACAGAAATCGGATCTGGAAATTGTCTTGCTAACACGTTTAATCCATTTCCTTGCCATTGTCTGACTCTTTCCTGCAGTACATTTGTTGGTGGTGTGCCCAGTCTCTCATAAAATACCCACGCAAAGGCTCTTCCACTGTTTCCCTGAGGACTAATTCCTTATATTGATTCTCACTCTTTCAGAATTTTTTTCCCAGATACTCAGCCTACCTTTTGCTCTTTGTTAACTTCCTTGCTGCCATGCCTGTCTGCTGGTGTAGTCTTTGGTATTGTCTGTGAAGTCCAGGCTTGCACCCTTCAGGTCAGGTCTCCCACTGTGCTCAGGTTTTGCCTCCACCTCTGCTGGTCCTGGAAGAGTCTGAGCTTCATCCTGGGGGGCAGCTCCTGTCTCTGCTCCCTGTGACAGGGACAGGAGCCAGGGCACGGCTGGGGCTGGGCCAGGGCAGCTCAGGCTGAGCTCAGGGAAAGGTTCTTCCCCCAGAGGGTGCTGGCACTGCCCAGGCTGCCCAGGGAATGGGCACGGCCCCGAGGCTGCCAGAGCTCCAGGAGCCTTTGGACAGCGCTGCCAGGGATGCCCAGGGTGGGGTGGGTGGGGGTCTGGGCAGGGACAGGGGCTGCCCTGGGGGATCCTGGTGGGTCCCTTCCAGCTCAGGAGATTCTGTGATGTGTTGGCTTAAGCAGGCTCTGCAACAGTGTTTTTGTGGTGAGATGCCAAAGGTTTAGGAGATGCATGTAGGACCCCCCAGCTGGGATGTGCCTCTGGAGCACTTGTGCGTGTGCAGCCCAGCATACAGATTTTCACAGAGCCTGTGTCACCCCGTGAATCCCCCGAAGCCACCACACGATGACGTGGTCTTGGTTATCCATGTATTTAAGAATATTTCTCTGCAGTGTCTTTAGTTTACTTTTTTTTTCTCAGACTTCTTTTATTGTTCATTGGTAAGCTTGAGGTTACACAGAGTTACTTTGTTTCTGTGGCCTTCTGCCAAATTATTTGAATAAGGATCATCTGATCAATTTTTTAATGTATTTTTTTTGTTCTTTAGAGTTGTCCAAAAAAGATGGAGCCAGCAGCAGCATCTTTCCAAAGGATTCTCAATAAATATTAACTACAAGATTTTGAGTGATGATGTTTTACCTGAATTTTGCAGGTTTTTTAAAAAATCAAAATGCATTTTTTGAGTTAGTCTGGGTAAGGTTTATTTTTCGGGAACCTGTCTGTGGTTCACTAATTGCTTTTAAAAAAATCCTAAATTTATTGGAGGGAATCGCAACCTTGAAGACTTAAGTTGTTGATACTATTTTCATCAGCATTAAATTTATAATGTAAATCTCTAGTTGATTCCAAGAGAAAAATGTGGAAGTAGGTGTCATGTCACAAACTCAGTATGAAAAGTGTTTTTTTATGTCTCCATCAGTGTGTTTCTGCCTACAGGTGTGGACAGAAGCAGCCAGCAAATGCTTGCTAGGACAACATATCCCATCTTTGTTTTTAGCATGTATGTTAAAATAATTTGGCTTTCAGCAAGAGCACTGGTGGTGTCAGAGCATTGAACTGCCTCCAGAATATTTCTTCCCCTTTGCTGACAAGGTTAAATAGCAAAATCATCTTCTCCCTTCAGTTTATTTTTACTGGTCTGATTTATCTCTGCATTATATGATAATATTTCTTCAGAAGTGATAATGTTTGCCTGAGGTTATCAGCATAAGCTTTGGTAGGTGGGAACTGAAATTAAATTTGTTGCTCCCTCTCCATGCAACTAAAATTTTGCTCCTGTAAAAAGTGTTGAAAGAACCAGAGTGAAGTAAAATATTTCAGTCCATATGTTCACTGGAAAAGTGTGTGATGGGGGATGCTTCTCACTGAGAACTCCAGTTCAGCAGGTGCCCTCTGCAAGGGAGGAAAGGCACATGTGGTGGGGATGGATGAGGTTAAGCCTTTCTGTCTCCTGGGAGTCCTCTTGCCCAGGCTGGGACAGAGGAAAAGTTTCTTTGGCTGGGCCTTCCTAGGCTGTGCTCAGATGAGAGCTGATGTGTCTGCTCAGTAAAATGCATGTTTCCTGGAAAGGAATAGAAAGCCTGTGCCATGAGATTCTGAAGTGCCCCATTTTGAAAAGAGTGATGTAACGATCCTTAAGATGTCTATGGCAGTGTTCAGAAAGGTCCCAGCAGCCAGGCATTGTCATTGTTCCCAAGGGGAGCTGCTGGCCCTGAGGGCTTCAGGAGAGCTGCTCTGGCAGCGTCCTCTGTTCCCTGCCCTCTCAATGTGCCACACGGAGGCAGGGGGAAAATACCTTTCCCATTCTGCAGATGGGAAATGGCACCTGAGCTTCTTTGTCTGAGTTACTGAACTGAGCCAGGTGCAGAAATAATCCCAGGTTTCAATGACACAATCAGTAAAACATTACCTCTGTTCAGTGATGGCTGGGATTCTGAGGACAGTCAGACCAACTGCACTGCTTCACTTGTGCTACTGGCCCCGAGTGTTGCTCAGGCTGTAAATGCAGCAGTGTTAGGTAAACTAAGCTCCTGCTTTTCTTTAGTTATCCCTCATCTGCAGGAGCCGGGGCTGTGAAGGACACTGCCTGTCCTGTGCTTGCAGTTAATTGTTGTCCATGGGGTCTCCAGTACTAATGGCAGCCCTCAGGAAGAGGGAGCTTTCCTGTCACTCATGGCCTCATGGGACTCCACTAGTCCACACTCAGTAGGAATTATGTTGTAAAGGGCCACTCAGAAGGGTCCCTGACTTTGTTCTGCTTGGCTGTAAGTGCAGGGAGGAACTGCACAGGATAGAAGCTCTGCAGTCAGGATGCTTCTGGAAATGAGTGTTCTTTTCTGGCTGCCCTTTGGCTCCAGGAGCTGCTGTGTCATCACCACTGCAGCCAATGTGCAAAAAGAAAGGGTTTTTTGCCTCTCATGTATTCTTTCTTTCTTAAAACATTCATACCAGGTACTGTTAATTCCTACTGGAAAAAGTTGTGTTGAAAGTTGCTAAAGACCATCAATCCATTTTTAAAACCCCTTGCTTCATTGCAAGGTAATGCTATTTATTGCCCACCAGGATCATGGAGGAACAGTCCTAGCCATGGAGGATACATTTAATTTGTTACTTATTTGTTCTGTCCAAAAAGTCGAAGTCAGACATGTACAGCAGTACCATTCTGAGCTGGAGCTTGGGCACCTGTTCCATGTTGGTCACATGAAAATGGTGAGAGTTGGTGAAAATAAATGGTATCACAGAACTACAGACTGGTTTGGGTTGGAAAAGACCTTAATTATCACCTTGTTCCCACCCCCTGCCCTAGGCAGGGACAGTTTCCAGTTGGTATGATTTAAAGTCAACTTTTGGTGAAGTTGTGTTGATCAGATTTCAATCACATTACCGTTTCTGTAATCCTCCTAAGCATAGGTTTGTAAGCCTTTTTCTAGAGGTTTCAGTTTTTACTCACTGTGTGCAGTGATAATCTAATATTGGGATTTTGGAAAGACATTACTTGTGAGATACTTCCAAGGTCTGGAAGTAGTTTTAAAGAATTATCCTGGGGCAGAGTCCTTTCCGAAATAAAAGGCAGTCACATGCAGTATTCCTAGAGGCTGGAAAAATGTGTTGCTGCAATTTTTAGTAACAGTCTGTGAGCGAGATCCAGAAAAGTCCATTCTTGGCTGAGACATTCATGTTAACGGAAGGGTTTTCAAAGAAGGCTCTGGGAAGTCATTTCAGGATACATAAAAGTTGTAGCCTGGAAGGGGGCTACATGCATGTGGTTTTCACAGGGGCAAAAATCCTGGCTCCTTGGAGCTCCTGCAGAAGGGAACATGATGTTCTCTTTAGAAGAAGGGCACTGAAAGCACAGCTGCTCCCCAGCACCACAGAGCTCAGAGCATGCTGTGCAGCTGCAAATAGATGTGATGGGAAGGTTGTTGTTGGGTTTTTTAATTAAAGCTATGGTCTAAACTTGTTTACATCAGTGTTTGTACAGTCTTGCAGTTCCAGCCAGTGTACACAGCATAAAAACTCCACAGGACCTCCAGACCAGCTGAACACCTTTGCTTTTGCAGCCTCCTTTCCTTTGGAGGAAAGGAAACTCCTCCTGCTCTTGCCCTGGGTATGGGTTATTGAGGATGGGCACTGGCACAGGCAGCCCTAGTGATAATCAGCCATGGGTGATGGCAGAAGGTGGGAACAAGCTCCTGCCTGTTGCCATGTGTGGCCCAAGAGTAGCTGTTCCTGACAGCATTGAACTCCCTTGGAGTTCTTCCTTCCTTCCATGTGTGTCTTTCCCAGATCAGGATACTCTGTGACATGTATGTGATTCTATTAACTAATAAAATAGGATTCATTACTTAGGGTGATCTCTTGGAAGCATGTTTGCTGCTGGCTTGCAGGTTCTGGTTTTCTTTTTTCATGTTTTGTTTTTGTTAATTTTCCCAATGAAAGACTTTCTCTCTTGAGCTGTCAAATGTCAGTGTAAAGGTTTAGAGATTTAATTTAGGTTTCTGTTGAAAATTGAATTAATTCTGCCTTTAGGCAAGAGAGGAACATTAGATGAGATTGTAATATCCCTTCCAGCTCTGCTTTTCTCTGATTCTCTAATGTTTTCCTGCCACTCATTATTGACATCACAAGTGCAACTGCTTGAGAATGTGCCACCATAGCAGGGCTGCCAAGCAAATTCAGTGACACACTGTATACTCAATACAAGCTTGTTCCCAGGAATTTTTCAACCTTTTCCAGGATGAAAATGAAAATAAAGAAGATAAAGGAATTATATCTGTATTTCATTTTCAGTTTGGTCAAATTGGTCAATCAGAATCTGAGAGTGTAGAGAATGTGGAAGGAAGGTTATCGTCCACTCAGCCATCTGGAGGAGAATATTAAAAGTCCCTGGAGAGGCTGTGTTGTGCAATAGCCAAAGTTCTGATTTACCTTCAGGAGCTGGGGATAGGAAACATGTGGAGGGTGAAGGCAGGATGTAAACAGTAAAGCATGAAAGAAACACTAAAGCTTTGGGTGCAGCCTGATGCTGTGAGTGTGAGATCAGGCAGGGAGGGTTGCGTTACTCAAACAGGAAACTGAAGGGACATTTCTCCAGTGTCTGTCCTTCCATTATCAGCTATTTGTTAGGCTGGGCTGATAAGGAGGAGACATTTGTCCTCTGGCTGTAGCCTTGTCATTCCTGGGACAGTCTGGCAGAAGCACAAACGCACTCTCCTGTCTGCTTCCATAGGACCACATCCGAATCACGGGTTTGGCCTGGTGAAGCCTGAAAGAAGCAACCAGTCCTTCAGCCTCAAGAAAGGGAAATCTTTATCCACCATTTGTGCTGATCAGAGCCAAATGTGTCATGAGCAGGACAGCAATAAGAGATGCCTAAATTATGAAGCTGTGCCTGTCATGTGTGCTATGCAGAGAAACAAGAGCTTCTGAAAGATTTTTTTAAGTGAAGGTCTCTTAATTATAATAGCTTGGATAGAATTGAATGACACTCATAAGGACAGAAACAGAATTGTTAGTCTTCAGCTGTTTTACCAGATAAAAAGTCTTCACTCAGCAAGAAGAATGTTCTAGTTGCTGTGCCTGAGGTCTGGGGGTTCCTGTGCCATGGTGATAAGGGATGCACCCACAGCTCAGGAGTGCAGTGTGTGTGTTGTGTTTGAAACAAGAAGAGCAGGGAAACAGAGATAATTGCATTTGTATTTCAGAATCACTTCTGAGAGTAATTGCCTTCATGTGCCATGTCTGCAGCATTCCATCTCATATAGCTGATGTGTGGGAGGCAAATACTGATTTTTGGGACACATCCATTAAAAGTTTTAAGCCAGTGGTGTTTCTCGAATGGGAATTCTTTTCATACAGCTGGATGAAAATTTCTCACAAATTTTCCCTGAAGCCTCTTGAGGTCCCCTTCTCCAAAGTGGGAAATTAGTCTCGTTCGTAGAGGAGTCACTTCTGTTTAATGTGGTGAGCTGATGGGAGAGGGGTAGTAAATGCCCATTGCTATGTTAGAAGTTTTCTGTGTCCTGTAATCAGGCATACAACACTCCGAACAGTCTTGTTTTATCAAGTAGTTGCTGTTGTTTCTGGCAAAATGCAGCTGATGAAATGCACAGCTTGGCTCCCCATGCAAAGGGAGCCCTTCAGGAGGAAGCGGGGACTCCTCACCATGAGTAAGTGATTAGTACCGGATTGCGAGAACTCATAAAACCATTTGGAGTTGGTTGGAGAAGTAAGAAATAAAATGAAAAACTAGAATGAATTGCAGATGTGTGTTGTAGATTTTAAACTGGGAATCCTGAAACTACTTGCCTAAGCTGAACCACATTAAGGGCTTGAGAAACACCAGGTCCATGGGAATCCTGTGCTGTTGGCATGGTGTCCACAAGCCTCTGTTTTTCAGGCTAGACACCACATTTTCAGCTAGAGACTGTTTGGGTTCCAAGCAGATTTTTAAAATTTTGTTTTAAGCTACATTTAAAAAAAAAATGCAGCCAGCAGCCAGGAGAATATCTGGCTTTTGTTTCTATACCAGCTGTTTTTGTTCTCAGAAACTGATTTTAGATCCTGGTGTGTTTTTGCAATTTGTAGCTCATGACTTGCAGGAGCAGATCATCTACTGCCAAGTGTGCCCTGCGCGCAAAGCTGTGAGAGCAAGGGCAGGCAGAGCATTTGTCATTAATTCCTAGAAAGCAGGAGATTTTGGGTGAAGGTCACTGGACAGGATCTTGTGACAATGGAGTTGGCTGTATCCAAGAAATCTTTCTTTGTAAGAGATCTTAAAGTTTTACCTTTAATGGAACTGATTGCAACAACGCCCACAGAGCAAAGGCTGGGAAAGGTCTGTACACGGTGCTCTTAGGGTTTGATAGAGAGCAGGCTGGAGCACCTGTCCTAGGAGGAAAGCTGAGAGAATTGGGATTAGGTCTGGAGAACAGAAGGCTCCATGGAGACCTCAGAGCTCCTTCCAGTGCCTGAAGGGACTCCAAGAGAACTGGAGAGGGACTGGGGACAAAGGATGGAGGGACAGGACACAGGGAATGGCTCCCACTGCCAGAGGGCAGGGATGGATGGGATATTGGGAATTGGGAATTGTTCCCTGGGAGGGTGGGCAGGCCCTGGCACAGGGCCCAAGGCCAGGCTGGACAGGGCTGGGAGCAGCCTGGGACAGTGGGAGGTGTCCCTGCCCACGGCAGGGGTGGCACTGGATGAGCTTTAAGATGCCTTTCAACCCGAAGCAGTCCGGGACTCTGTGATTTCCCTGTCCCTCTCCTCTCAGGTTTGGGAGGCAGCCGAGCCCGGCTGACGCAGGCCGGGCCCCTCCCGAGGCCGGGCCCGCTCCCCTCGCTGCCGCCGGCCCGGCCTGGCAGTGACGCCTCACGGGGCGGGGGCCGAGCTCCCGCTCCTCGCAGCGTAAACCCACAGTCTGGTGCGGTTTTGTTGAGATGCTTCTTATCTCAGCCATTGTTTCACCTTTCCTGCTTGTTCCCTTAACAACCACTTCTGCTCCGGCCCCGTGGCTGCTGCCCCATCCTCCCCCCACGCCCAGCACGCAGCATCCCCAGGGAACAATGCCATTATCTCCCCCTCGACGCCGATGGCGTCAATATTATTCTTCATTTGTCTGCTCTAAGAATACGGGAAGGCTCTTGGGATCTGTACTTCCGCGAATGCCGGACTTGTCAGCCTGAGTCCTTTAGGAATCCAGTTGCTTTCCAGTTTCTCTCTTTGATCTCAGCCCGTGGCTCTCTCCGGAGCTGTGGTTTGTGCAAGCTGTGCTGCTCCCGCATGTGCTGCATTTCAGGCGCAGTCAGTGCTCCTGTGCTCGGGCTGGTTCATAGATGTGCTGCTGTCCCCGGGCTGGGCTGTGAATGAGGAGCCAGGGATTGTGGCTTCATTCTAGCAAGGCACAGAGCTGGGCTTTCATGACGAAGAATTGTTCTTTAGGGATGCTACTTTTTCTGCACAGCAATTTATGGTGCGGTACGATAAAAGCAGTATTTAGATTTCTAATGCAAGGAGCCTGAACTGAAGAAATGCCAGAGCTAAGGATGCCTGCACACCACCAACCTACCACAATGTGGGTGTGAGTTATGGCAGGCTTGAATTACATGACCACATACCAAGCTTTTTCCCCAAAGAACTGTTGCTTTTTTCAGTGTTGAAGATGGATGTGCTCTGGAGGGAGGAATTAAGAAAGCTGAAAGTCTGTCACAGCTGTGCCTCACTTGTCACTCCAGTCAGGGCATGCAGAAGCCATGGAGCGGTGTATTCCAGGATTAAAGGGAATTCTGTATTGCACAAAAACCTGACTTCTATTCTGAATTCCTCCATAGAGGTCTCAGACAGAGGCAGCTCTCTGGAAGCTAAGCACACCCAGAGCAATGCTCAGAGTTTCAATTAAATTGTCCCTGAAAGGAAAAAGCAAAGGGATTTGTGGAATAGAGAGCAGAAAGGGTAGTGTCAGGAGTAGGATTGGTGAAGAACAGCTTTGATGAGGGGATTCTCTTTAGGGAGGAAAGAGCTAGATAAGTAGTTTATTACCTGTAGAGCAACCTCGGTGAATAGTGGGGGAAGTTTAAATGACACAAAATCTCTCCTTCAGCTCCACTACCTAAAATATGCTGCTCTGCCTAAAATCTTTCACAATTTTTCCCACCAGCCTGGTTGGGGTAGTTTAGTGAGAGCTACTCAATGACAAACATGGAGAAACACAGCTGTACCAGTATCCCTTGGGTATATATTAAGCTGAGTGCTTTAAAAAATAAGAAATAACTCCCCAATCCGGAGAGCTGAAGGTGTGCATGTGCCTCGCGGCAGTGGAAATGCCTTGTCTCCCTCAGTGTTTCAGTTTGCCATGTAAAACTGGAGCTAGCACTGCCTGGTACACTCCCAGCCCATGTCTTCCAGTCTCAATCTGGTGTGTTTTGGTGCATCTCCCTCTGTTTTGAGGGTGGCAGTACTTGTGAAGAAGGTTTAAATTTTAAAAACAGATTCTAATTCTGCAGAATTGTAGTTGTTCTTAATTTGATTTCATTCCTCACAGAAAATTCCAAATGAACATATTGGTTTTGTTTTCGAGAAAAAGTCCTTCCCCTTCCCCTTCCCCTTCCCCTTCCCCTTCCCCTTCCCCTTCCCCTTCCCCTTCCCCTTCCCCTTCCCCTTCCCCTTCCCCTTCCCTATTCTGTCCTCCTTTGTCCCACGCAGTCCCTTTGCTCCACAGTGAATCTCACAGGACCAAAAGTGGGGAGGCTTTCAGTGATGAACAGCAGTTTGTTGTAATCTTTTAAGTTCAAATCCTCTTCTGTCCAAAAACATGTTCTTGCTGAGGCTTGGGCAGTTTGAAAAAAGAAAAGATGAGCAATTTACTTTTAATTTTTTTCTCTTACTAAGCCTGATTATTGTTTTAATTACCCATTGTTATTGTTTGTGACCTTCCACTAGAATTGTTCAGTGTGAGTTTAGAAAGATTCCTGCTTTTATGTGCAGAGGGTGTGACTGGGAGGAAATGTTTGTTCAGATGGGTGGAACCACTTATCTTTCTTGTGCTTGCTTTGTGGGACATTCATCTTTACTGAATGCTGCAGGGTCACTTACTAAACTGTTTATCATCTCCAGAAAGAAAATGGTATTTAAGATTTAGCAGATTGAACTGGCTATTCCCCTAAGCCCTCAGGTGATGCTGTTGACTGGGGTGGAATGCTTGAACAACACAGATGCTTTAGTACCCAACTTGTAGCATTTAGGAAGAGAAGGAATCATAGAACCATGGAATGGTTTATGTTGGAAGGGACCTTAAAGCCCATCCCATTCCACCCCTGCCATGGGCAGGGACACCTTCCACTATCCCAGGTTGCTCCAAGCCCTGTCCAACCTGGCCTTAGACACATCCAGGGGCAGCCACAGCTGCTCTGGGCACCCTGTGCCAGGGCCTGCCCACCCTGCCAGGGAACAATTCCTAATTCCCAATATCCCATCTATCCCTGCCCTCTGGCAGTGGGAGCCATTCCCTGTGTCCTGTCCCTCCATGCCTTGTCCCCAGTCCCTCTCCAGCTCTCCTGGAGTCCCTTCAGGCACTGGAAGGAGCTCTGAGGTCTCCATGGAGCCTTCTCTCCAGGCTAAATGTCCCCAGCTCTCCCAGCCTGGCTCTTTAGGAAACACCAGAAGAAATTGGAGGGGAGGGACTGGGTAAACCTAAACTCCAGAGAAGCTTCCCTCTGGAATCAAAATCTTTTACATTGGGTTGTGCAATACAGCCATGAGGCAGGAACGGAATGTGCTTTCAAGAATGAACTATTAAAATTGTCCCTCTCTAATTTGTTGTTGGCGCATTTCTGGTTTGTGTCTGGAGGAGTCAGGGGTTGATGGGATGCTGGAAAGCCAACACTGCCAATTTGGAGTCCCTGCCTCCAGTAACTGGTGGGCCCAGTGCCTCGGCCATGATGAACAGACAGTGCAAATGCTCCACGTTCCGAACCTCATTGCCTAAAAGCTCTGCTTCAGTGTTTCATTTCTCATGGCCTGGGGAAGGGGGAACGGGAGCCCTGCACTGTCCGAGCTGCAGCAGCCATGCAAGGCAGCCATGCAAAGCACTCTTGGTTCCGGATGAATTCCATGAGGCCCCTCTGGAGGTCAGAGATGTCGGAACTCAGGACATCCCTTTGGGAGTCTGGAGTTGCCGGAACCCCTGCCAGGGGGCTCAGAGACCCTGGCACACAACCCAGAACACCAGTGGGTTCGATTACGACCCTTGGAACCAATTACCAGCTTTGCATGAAGATCTAAAAGCTGCAGGAACTTGAATGGTGTAATAATAAATTTATCACAAGGTAAATGTAGGTTTTGGGATTTTTAATATAAAGGTTATGGGGACAAGATGGAGGGACTTGGGCGTGTGTAGCCTTTCTTCTTCTTCTCTACCTCCATCTTCAGTGGTGATGTTGGCACTTTTAGATTGGTCTAGAGTAGAAGCTCACTGTCTAACATGGGTGATAGGTATTGGAAAATAATTGTAAACATGTTAGACGTAGTTTTTAGTATATAAAGATAACACCGCCCTGGGGGCAGGCAGAGTGCCTGGAACTGTCCTGCTGAGTGCACCTCGGCAGGACAGGAGAAAAAATTTTATAGATAAGATATAATAAACAACCTTGAGACCGAGAAATGAAGAGCCCTGACTCCTTCAAACGCCGGGCTGGGAAAAGAGACTTTCCAACTCTCGAGGTCAGTCCGACAAGCTAGAGACCACGACAAGAGATGGGAGGTGTATGGCTGAGGAACAATTCTTCCAGAGAGCTTTGGAGGTGAGCAGCTTCACCTCTGTGCTACAGACCTGTGTGTCACTAAGGAAAGGATTTTCAAAGGGGTCGCTTTGCCTGATGCTGGTATTTTGTGGGTACACTTTGGAAGTGTCTGATAGCTGAGGTTGTGACTCTAGCTTTTTCAGTAAGGAGAAATATACAGATGCATATTTTTAATCATCTGTGCACCGACTTGGTTTCTCAATATTAAGTACAGTTCCATTTAAAATAAAAACAATTGCAAACAGTTTTATAGTTTAGTCATTATTTACATTTGATTTGTTTAGGGCAGGGAAGAAGCAAATATGCAGAGGGTTGACTTTTTAAAAAATAATAATTAAAAATAATTACATTACTTGATATACAGATTAGATGTTTCTTATTTATTAAGAAGCAACCAGTTTAAAAAAATCTATCTGATGAAAATAATGTAGATAAAGGCAGTAAAACTGTCAGCTACAGAAGAAGCCACTGTGTCATTTCAGACCGTTCACGTTTGGGAACAGGTTCATGTTTCAGCTTCTTAAAACCATCGCCTTCTGTTTTAATGAGCAGCATGCTTGTTGGAAATAAACTGAACCTCCAGGGGGGAACCCAAATGAATAATGACCCACTTTTCATTAGAATCTCATTAGTTTTGCAGTTATGAGGTATAAATCAAAAAACATAAGCGAAACCAGCAGCCCCCAAACACAGGGCTGTTAAGATTGCTGCTAATGGATGTCTGGCTCCTTGACTTGATGTCAGCCTGTGACTGGAGTTCAGCCGGGTACGGAGGGGTTTTTATGCTCAGGCTAGTTAGTATCAGTAATTCCTATTCACAAGGCTGTGAAGAGGTGGGAATTCTGCTGCCAGTGCTTTCCTGGGAGTTTGCATCTGCAGCCTCTTTGGGCACGTTTGACTTGGCCTGGGGAAGATGCAGTTTTAAAGAGTTTCTGCTACGATTGTGAAAAGCATCTTTTAAAAGGCTTAATTGAAACTTTTGTCTTGAATGTGTTTTGCAACACAGTGATTTTAATTTTAGTGAAAAATGGACATTGTGAAATGACAGAGATCTGAAAATGGGCATGAAAATAAAGGAAACTTTCAATGTGTTTCCATCACACAGTTTTTGCAAGCTTATGTTAAACCAGATCATCGCAGATGCCGAGCTTGGAGGTTCATGTAACTGCCCGAGATGTCCATTCCTTTCCATCCATGGGGTTCAGTCTTCCCTGGATATTTGGAAAATCTGGATCACTAGGCCTTCTTTTCCTGCTGTGTTTTTTAAGCCAGTTGGAAGCAGGAAGAGCTCACCATCTTCACTACAGACTGTGATTTCTAGGACAGGCCACGAGTCACTGGGCTATTGTGGCAAAGGTGCATCTATATAGGAATAAGGGCCTGGAAATAATACCAAACATGAAGTAGATGAGTAGCAGCCTCATTTCCCAGCTCCCTGCAGTAGCTTCAGTGCTCTAAAGTGGAAAAATTTCTCATGCTGTAAGAGAAAGATTGGGTTTATTTCTAAGGCTGAGTGTGGTGCTGTGTTACTTTCCCACTTCTGCAGCCTTTTCCATTGCCTGGCATGGGCCAGACCTCTTCTGAAACTTCAGATGCAGGAACGGGCTGCACTCTGAGGCAGGTAAAGCACAACCCCCTCAGAGAACAGCAATCTGAGGCACTGCTGCCTGTGCTGGGGTGAGGGTGCAGGTGAGAGGCTGTCCTTGGGCTGCTCTGTCCCTTGCCTGTCTGTCCTGGCTGTGGGTCCTGTCTCTCCCCAGCCCCCAGTGCTGTTTGCTGGGTGCTGTTGTTACCCAGCCCCAGCCCACACAGGCGGCTCTCGCCTGTGCAGCTGCTCCATAGCCAAGCCTTTGGGACAAAGCTCCACGTCGGCTTTTTGTGGTTGTGTCTGCTTAACCACATGGCTGTTATGGTAAATATAGGAGAGAACGTGTAGAGCAGTTCAAGGAAAGGAAAATGTCTCTAGTTGAACCAACTCCTATGGAAAAATCCATTCCCATTTTTAGTGTTACTACCAAAAGACAACCTGCCTGCATTCACATAATACCCAGGATGTGTCACTGTAGAAAGTGGCACCTTTCATACCAAACATTCACTCCCTGGGCCCAAACAGATTTAATAGCTGAGATTGGAGGGCACATGCAAGTCTGTTCAAAATCTGCTGTAATTTGACACGAACATTGATTTCCTGCCAGCCTGCAAATGTAGGTCAGGAAAAACAGGTACTTGTTTCTACAACTCCCTGATGGCTGTGCTAGAACTCGCGGGAGTGTTCTGCTGGCTTTTCTTTTTTTCTTTCTTGAAAAAGATTTGCATTGATTTATAAATCTTTAAATTTAGAAAGGCAAACCGGTCTTTCATTTTTTCCAGAATTGTTTCATTCTTTCCAAATTTGTGTTTGGAAGTCTGAGTCCTCTCTTGCTTGGAGACTGGGGGAGAAGGGGAGGGAAGCACTTGCCAGTTTGAAATGTTTTACATTTTTGAGAGCAGCACAGGCTGCAGTAATGAGCAGTGGGAGCCCTTCCCTCCGGAGTGCCCTGGGATGCCGCGTGGCCTCATTAACTTGGCTGCTCCAGGAACAGATTGAAAGCTGCTATTTTCATGGATATTGTTTAAAACTTGGCTGCAGTGATGAGGTGGGGAGGGAGAAAACAAACAAGGGAGAGAGCAGGAAAAAGAGCCTTAAGGCTGATATTACTCTTTTTCTGGTTACAGATATGGAAAATGTTGCAATTTTGCTAGGATAACATCATTTTGGCTTTGATATATTCCATTTGGGATGTTTGCTTTACGCTTGCTGAGTTTAACTTGGATTGAGATGAGGAACTTGTTCAGATTTGAACATAGCTCTGCAAAGTCTCTCTTGGTGGTAGGTTAAAAATAGAGCAGCTTTGCATTATTTTTTTCCCCTGCTGTGGCCTAGATGAGGTGCAAAAAGAAAGACTTTGCATCGTACGTGCTGTCTCCTGGGTTTCATTCCCTCCTGAGCACAGGGCACAGCACTGTTGTGTCTCCTCTGGGGGAGCTTTAAGCCAAGTGGCAGGTTGTCCAAGGTGGGGCCGAGGGAAGATGGGACACCTGGACACATCTGTGAGTTCCTCAGAAGGGTGTGCGCACAGATGAAGTTTGTCACTCTGTTCTGTCCCTGTGGATCTGTGATGGGGTGGGGGGTGTTTCACTCTGCCTTCAGCTGGGAGTGGGGCTCTAGGTTGCCATTGAACCCTGTCTGAAATGTTGTGTGAAGAAGCAGAGGAGGGGATTCTCCCCAGAGCTGGGCTGTGAGGGGGATGTTGCTCAGGAGATCAGACTTGTCCTTGTGCTAAACCCTTTGTCCTCCCCATTCTCTGCTGAAATGGCGCTGTCAGGCACTTCCTGGGGAGTCAGTGGAGGCTTGGGGGATTTGGACAATACAGTCAGAAATTTTGAGAATAACAGTCAAGGATGGATTTGACCATGGAAGACGTCAAGCTTTCTGTTAGAATCACCAAAAACTCTGAGCTGGAAGGGACCCCTGGGATCATCAAGTCCAGCTGCTATCCCTGCACAGACAGCCCAGCAGTCCCACCCTGTGCATCTCTGAGAGCACTGTCCAGACGCTCCTGGAGCTCTGGCAGCCTTGGGGCCACTTCACACATTTGATGGGCAGTGAAGGGTTCTCACATTTGGATATTATTCAGCCTTCCCTTCCCATGTCCCTTTCTCCTCCTCCCCACCCCTCACAGAAACACCACATTCCCTTCTTAGTCAAATCAACACATAGGAGTGAATGGCCGGAGGTCAGTGACACTGTGGTCACCAGTTCTGGTCAGTGGAGTCCAGAGCACACTGGAGGGGAGTGACAGACTGTCCCAGCCTGTGTCCCCAGGGCTTGAGGAGCCTCACCTGGGAGGCAAGGGCTGCCTACCTACCTGCTTTCTGCTTCACTCCTGGGAATGACAGCCCTCTACAGCCCTATGAAATCTGCACCTTGCAATAGTGATTAATTTCGGTTTCAGGTACTGCATTTGAATTCAAAAATTCAAGTACTGGGTTGTTTGATTTCCTTACAGAAAATCAGTAGAGACTGCTGCTGTGGTGTAAGAAAACAGGCACTTTGATGAAGGAGGGGTCAAATAGGTAATGGTTTTTGTCCTGGTTATCCCTGGGGTGACGGACCCGTGCAGCTCTGCTGACAGGGATGAGCGGAGTGCACTGTGGGGAAGACATCTCCCACATCAGGAATACAGAGAGGGGAAAACTTCTGGATTTTGCAACCTACTGAAACACTGTCCTCGTTTTACATGAGAAAATAGCTCTCCTCTGTAACTGCTGTTGGTCATGACCCATCCACAGACGGGGTTACTGTGAGCTGAGCTGTTCCCCGGGTACCTGATGCTGGAGCTGTCCCTAAACACGGGACTTGCTGAGCTTCCAGCAGCTGAAGAACAGCTTTTGCTGCTCTGTTGTGCAGCTGTGAGAGCAAGCCTGGTGCCGTCTGACCAAAGCTTTGGTGTTTGCAGATTGTTTCTTCCCCAGGACCAAGCCAAAGGAGGGTGCTGGAAATGCTTTTGCTGGAGCATCGTTTGCCGTTGTAGATCAATACAGTTTGAAGTGTCAGTTCTATCCAGGAATGCCTTCTTCCCCCCCTCCCCCAATTGTTTGCCCAGCCCTGCCGCGGCCAGGGACTGTGGGATGGCCCAGGATCAGATGGGTTGTTGCAGTGTCTGAGGCCTCATTGTCCTGAGCTTGGCTTCTGATGCTGCGTGCGGCCGCGAGCGGGGAACGCCAGATGAGCCGAGGCAGGGCAGCGCATCCCCAGCTGTTGGGAGAATTGAGGGAGAGAAAAAGGAGAAAGGCAGATTATCCCATGATGTTTACTGGGCATCGGTCACACAAACAATGACTGTCCTCTTTGACAAGAGGATTGTTTAATTAGTTAAGGGTTTGATAAAGAGATGACTGAACATACAGTGCTCTGAAGGCATCTGCCTTTTAGTACAGCAGGCACATCCCCCCTGCCAGCCCTGGGCTTTTCCTTTCTCCTGAGGAGCACCAGAGGTCTCCAGAGCTCTGTTCCAAGTCTCAGAGCTGCTTACTTTGAGCATATTAAGTTGAGTTCCTGTTATCTAAGAAGCAGAATTATAATTTAGCTGCCTGTGAACTAGTTCTGAGCATTCAGAAAGAGAGAGGCAACGTGAGTTATACTTGGAAGTGCATCTTTTTTCATGTCTGTATTCCAGTATTGCTAGTCCTCTTATCTGTTACAGCTTTTCCCTTGCTCCTTTCTTCTTAATTTTTAATCTGTGACAAGCATTGCCAGTTAAATTGCATAGACTCTGAACTGAGCCAGAATGAGAATCTGTGTAAAGAGGTAATGAATTAAGCATAGGCAAGTGGCTTCTGTGAAGAAGTGAAATTCCAAGTGTGTGCAGTGGCTGTTGGTACAGTGTTACACTGGCTTCACCTTGCTTCTGAATTTGACCATAAAATCCAATTTGAAATACAGAAATAATGAGTAGAGAGTGGATTTAGCTAGTACATTGTAATGTTAGTATTAGCATTGATTCTCATCTGTGTAACTCCTCAAAAGCAAGGAGTATACAGAATTTAAATCAATATTCAGTACTTCAGAAAATATTCCAGAAAATATTCCAGCTCAACCATGACATATTTATGTTTAACATCCTGCTGAATTTGCAATGGTTGGCTTGGGTTTAAATTGGCATCTGCCTTTATACCCTAATACTCACACATAATTAAACACAACAGGTTCTGGGTAATAAGAAACAATGTAGAAATGCAATTCTTTAAATGACATCTACAATCTAAAAATGTTTTGTTGCTGTATCTTACTTTCAAGCCAACATTAGAAGCCACTTAGTATCTGTATTTTTTTTTAAGGTTTAAGCCTCCTGTTGTTTTTTTTTTCTTGGAGATTTTTTGCACTTTGTAGTGTTCTGTGGCCCCAGCAGAAGCCCTGCTGCTCTATCAGAGTGTGTGTTGTCATCAGCTGTTTGACCACAGCCAGAGAGGGGCTGGAGGAAGCCTTTTAAATTCACAGGGGAGTTGTGCATTAAGATGAACTGTCCAGCATTGGGAACAGACTGCCATTGTGGCTTCCAGTTACTGCCCTGGCCTCACCAGCTTCCTGTGTGTGTGCTGAGCAGGGCAGAGTCGGGAGGTGTGCCCTGGGCCAGCTCCTGCCTGCTCCAGGCAGGGACAGCAATGCCAGTGGTGGAGCTGAGGGAAGCTGAGGGCTGAATTCCTCCCTCTTGGACAGCAGGATTTGTTCTCTTAGCATTCTTAGTGCTTGGTTCTTAATCCTAGAGGGCTGCAAGTGTGTCCTAACTCTCAATAAAAGAATCTGTATAAAATAAGCCTTTCTCCAGGTTAGTGAAAATGTGCAAACACAGTTGCAGCCTGGAACTGCGAAGATGTTATCAGGGCACAGACACTGCTCTTGGGGGGGCCCTTTCTGCTTCTTCTTTACCCCTCAGTGTGGGGCTTAGAGTGCCCCAGGGGAGCTGAGCAGGGACTTTACAGCTGACCCTGGCTGCCTACAGATCTCATGGAAGTTTCTGGAGTCCCAGGTTTGTGCCTCACTTGTTGGCCAGAGAGGTTGGGGCCTCCCCATCTCTGGAAGTGTTCCAAGCCAGGCTGGACAGGGCTTGGAGCAACCTGGGATAGTAAAAGGTGTTCCTGCCCATGGCAGGGCTGGAAGAAGATGAACTTTAGGGTCTCTTCTAACCCAAGCCATTCCATGGTTCTAAATTCCTATTACGGCTTCCTAGGGTGATGCACAGCATTCTCCCACTAAATACCAACAGCCTTCAATTTCTGTCAATGAGCAGCTTGCCTCTTGCTGCACCCCTGAGTGTCTCTGGTTCAGGGGACTGCTGCCACAGGCTGCTTCTCTCTTCCTGTTTTCCACACACTTAAGCTAAAAGAGGTGGCAAAAGGACCTTGAAAGAAATTCAGGTCGAGTGTCTCATCAGCACAGGATGCTGCTTCATGCCGTTGTACCAGCGAAGATCAAGTTCCTTTTTGGCAGGAGCTGTGCCAATTTCACCACCCACACTTTGACAAAGGGTATTGTTTTACCATTTCAAGTGATTAATAATTTTTAGGAGGTTGCAATTTTCCGTTTTCAGCATGTCGCCTCTGATTTCCTCTTCGTGTCCCAGAGGCTTTGGAGAAGGTGAGGGGCACAGTGAGGAATGTGCTTGTGCAACCAGGATTACCTTCACCAAGTGGGGGATGTTGCAGTTCTTCCTAATCCAGCCCTGCTTGTGAACCAAGTCAGTGGCTTCCTCAGCCACCAAATAATGTTTTCCTTAATTGCCATCAGGCTGTGAGAAATTTCCTCTCCAAAACTGAGTTTAAATAACAATTTTCCTGCACTTTATTTCCATTGTTAGCCTGAGAGAAGTCCCTGAAGAGGGATGGCAGCAGCCCAGGGTTGCACAGAGCTTGGAGAAAGGATGCCCTGCAGAGGGGCAGTCAGGTCATCACTGAATCCAAAGTGACCTCAAACAAGATGAGGAAACACATAGGACAATGACAAGCAGCAGTGCTGGATCATTTCAGCTTGTGCCTTTCCTGTTTCTTGCCCTTTTTCTGGAATCTCTCTTCATCATGCAGGGAGAGCTGTTCTGGGGCTTCCTACGCTGCTCTGTGCTGCATCTCTGGCATGGAATATAGACAGGAGAGACATGGCTGTGCTGCTCACCTTCATGCAGGTATCAAGGCTTCTATGAAAGAGAGGTGGTGTGAGCAGTGGGGAGCCCAGGAGATGCAGCAGGACAGCCTTGTGTTGTGGCTGCATCCAGAGCAGCCAGCACTGCTGCCATCCCATCCTTAGGTGGCCCTGTGCACCATGCAGCCTGCTGGGGGCTTGGGGAGGGAGCCGAGGAGCTGACCTCTGATCCAGCTGAGATGTGCTGGTAACAGCACATGCTATCCTGGTCCTTCAGAGCCCACCACGAGCAGGTATCACCCCAGCAGCGGGGCTGGCAGGGCTGGTGATCCCAGAGGAGACACCAGGGCTCCCTTTGGTTTGCTTTTCAGCCCCTGCAGTTTCTGGTAGGATCTGCAGATTCCAGTGGGGAGTGAGGCAGGAGAGAACCACAGGGTGAGATCTCTCTCCAGTGGTTCCTTTGATCAAGTGGGGACTTGTGTATTGGTCGTGCTTTACAGCAGAGGTGCTCTTGGCTTTGTGGCAGAGCAGTGCAGACACAAACTATCTTGATGGAGCTGACTTGCTGTGCTGTGAACAAGTGAATTAGATTAGAGCATCCCAGAACAGACATAGCATTTCATGTCCAAATGCAAAGGGGAGGAATCCCAATCTTGCCAGCAGTTGCCCACAGTTTTGCTGTTTCACTTTGAATTTGTTGCCAGCTGTTCAGATGCCAAATCATTTGGCAGCCAAAAATCAGATATCCCTGCCCATGCCTAAAGGAGAATAATATGTTGTTTCTGACATTTGTATTATTTTATGGGTCGATTCATCACTACTTAAAGGTTTTCAAAAGGTGGTTAAAACTATGCATAAACTGTAGTACTTTCTGAAAAATTATAGCATGATTGTTGCAACTCTAACTACAGCTAATAAGAAATCACACTGAGAAAACACATGCCTTTCAGGTAAATAATGTTTGTGGATGTGGAACAGTCCAAAAGCTGGGCAAGGCCGCATTTTTCTCAACTTCTGAAGACAGTGGTGGAGACGTCTGTAGCTACTGAGATCTCTTGATCTGAGCAGATGTTTCACTGTGGCTGTGCGTGTCGCTGCTCAAAACACCTGAAAATTAACCTGAGCCTTTGAACTGGAGACTCTGTTCCCCAGTCTGATCCAAGTGTTGGGGGTGAGGCAGGAGGAGGCTGCAGGTAAAGCCTTTGCTTGTGCATTTTAAGGAGAACCAAAGGGCGAGGAGGAGGCTGCTGGAGACCCATCTTCCAGACACGTGGGAAAACTTGGCACCCTACCCAGGAGCTTCAGGAGTGGTTTCTCTGTGCTGGCCTTCCAGGAGTGCTGCCAGGAGAAAAAACCTGCACCTTCAAGACTCTCCTTACTTCATCCTTTAGTATCATCTTCTACAAACTTGATTACAAACCAACATCCCTTGTAAAAGCCATTTATGCCACCAAAAGTGATCTTGTTAATCCCACTGGTGGCTTAATCAACACTGCATTCAGAACCTGCTTCCCTAGCCCTTTACCTCCTGAATAAGCTTAGAGAAGATGTCTAGATCTGAGCTAAGAAGGTCTCTAAGCTTGTTCAGGATGTAAAGTGTGAAGAACAACTACCCATGAAGGAGTTTGGAAAGCAATTTCTTATCAGGCATGCTGGAGAGAATACTGGCATGGCTTGGGAAGAGATAAGTCAGTGCACAGTGTGTGGTGAATAATGTGACTTGGCTTTGTCCTGACCTTGTGGGATTGGACACTATTCCTTCTTTCCAGCAGAATGTTGTTTCTCTTGCTGTGGGTGTGAGTGTGAGGAAGTGTAAAAGGAGAGTGTGGTGCAGGTACTGGCTTTGTGCTTGACAAAGACTTAATTGAATTTGATAAGCAGCCTTAATTGATCATGAGGTCATCCGGTGATGACAGTGAAATGAAACTTTTTCAGGAAGAACAGGAGGGAAAAGGGACATTGCCTGGGTGTCAGTCGCTCAGGTGCCAGCTGGTGGGATTGCCCAGGACAGAGCTCTTCCAGAGGGTGGGGAAGCAAAGCCACCAGTGCATTGTAAGGCATGATCTTGTAACAAGAGCTACTGGTCAAGGTCTCAGACCAGCAATCAGTCATCCCTTAATTTATATTTCAAGTAGCAGTCAGGATCTTCAGCCACAAACAAAGCCACTGTCTCCTGCAGCTGTTCAGACATCCCCAGATGTTGCAGCTGATCAGTGCTGCAGCTCCTGCCTCTCCACCCTCACTGTCCTCCAGCATTCCTCTCCTTGGTGCCATCAACAAGGAGGAGACCCCCTGCAGGACAGGGGAGGACTCATGGGCAATGATGTGGGCAAAAGGCAAACAGAAATGAAATAGCTTGTTACTAAAATAAGTAGCTGCCCCTTGTTGACCCTGTATATCAGATCTCAGGGAGAAAAAACTCCAAAGGAGATCTGAGTTAAACATGACAAGAACCTGGAAATGAAAATGCCAATAGCTTGTGGAAGGTGTGAATTCTGGCAGGGTTTCCAGGGCAGAGTAGCAGTGTCTGGGAGAAGCAAAGGAGCTGCCCATGCCCCTGAGGGTGCCTGGGAGCTGTGCAGGCTGCAGGGCCGCTGGCTCCGCTCCGGCTGCTGAGGAGCTCCTGGCCAGGGTGGAAGATGAGGAGCTGCAGACAGTTGGGATCTGAGGGATTTGCTAGTAACAGGGAAAACAGAGGAAATGGTGATTTGAGAGGAAATCCTTGGATTATTGTGCTTTGATTCATGGTTAGACATGGTCTGGAGTGAAAGTGATCAAGGAGAAATACACACAGTGGAGCTTCAGCTCCTGTGAGTGAATTGAAAGGCAGATAGGGAGAGAAACAGATCAGGATGGAGAAAATTTAGCAGATTTCTAAAATTACTCATCCATCCTGTAAAAGCTTTTTGTTTAGTGTTACATCTACATCTGGAGGTATTCAAGCAAAACCCTGGGGAGAATGAAAGCTTCAACACTAATAAAAATAAATAAAAAGAAGAAGGTGGAAAAAAGGTACTTTTATCAAAGACAAACCTTCCTCCCTCCCTTCTTCTGTAAATGCCATGATTCATGAAATTCTCTCTGTTTCACCTGGGAATTTGCTGGAGCACATGTCAGTTTGGAGGTGATTGCATTTACTGCAATTTACCAAACCTGTGCAGTGGGGATGTGACTGCAGAGTGTCTGCGGGTGATCCCTGGGGACACCCCCAAGGTGTGGGATTGTGGGATTCATCCAGAGGTGAGCTCAGCCCGTGTCTCTGTCACTGCTCTGACCCTGCCCACCAGCTGCACTTGGACATTTGTACCTTGCTGTGTGCCAGCCCAGGGCCCCGTGGTTTTGTACAAATCCTTTCAGCCACTGTTCTCATTAATGTGCCAGAACTGCGAGCTGAGCCCTCGGGCAGGCAGGCCCAGCCAGCTGTACTGTCCTGGCAGGGCAAGGTGGGACAAACATCTGGTGACACGAGGGCTGCAGCTGCCAAGCCTTTCAGAAGTGTCAGACTCTGGAGGATGCTTCATGCTTAAAAAAAAATAAAAAGTGAATATGCTTATGAGGGATGATAAATCTTTCTCAGCAATCCAGGAGGGAACGTTCAAACACTCCATAAGAGAGCTCTGGACAGATGTTGGTAATAGTGGCTTAACACTGCTGCCTAAACTTGAAATCCAAGTCCTGGGAGCAGTCAGAGTGTCTGAAGAACTCACACTGATGCAACCCTGGCCCTGTTTGGGAAGTGCTGAAGTCCTACATTGAGTCCTCAGAGGAATTCTGCTCACAGTGTTAATAAAGCTGCTCTAGGACAGGAAAAAAGCAAGCCAAGTAAGCTCTTCTAATGTGAGAGAGCTCAAGAGAGACTGAGTTGTCAGCATTTAAAGTAACTGCTGGATCTCCTCATAAGAAGGATTTACATGTTTCTATTACAATCACCCTGATTATTTAGTCCCCTGACATTTTAAAGTTTTCCAAATTTTTCTATATTATAGTGGTTTTCAGTAGAAGCCAAAATTTGGAATGAGATTTGTGAAATGTTTTCAACTGAGCTACTTTTCTATTTGCTGAGAATTTTTGTTTACACTTTGATTCTGGTGGAAATCCTGAATTGCATATTTCCAAAGTTATTCCTTGGGGTTTTTTTGTTTTTTGTTTAAGGTCCTGGTTTGAAGGTGAAATGATCCTTTGAGATTCTTTCTCCTGAAGTGCAGACCCTTTGATAGGCTAAGTATGGCTTGCACAGGTTTGAAATAGCTCTAGAAAGTGCCAGTCTGTTCAGCAGCTGAGCTCTCTGTGCCTTACCCAGGGTGTGCTGTCACCTCCTTGCAGCCTTCCCTACAGAAGAAGCAAGAATCAAAAAATTGCAGACAATAACAAGACTGAAAATCAATCTCTGAAGTTAACACATCCCCAGCTATCAGGTTTCTGTTTCACTGTTGCCTGCACACGGAATTTTCTGTTCTTGGTGTTCATTATTCCCTGGGAACCTTCCCGTGCAGCACAGCAGGGTCAGGACGCTGTGCCTTGGGTCAGCAGGGTGGGTGTCCCTGGTCACAGCCAGCGCCTCGGGCTGTCTCTGTGTGACACACTGGGGGTTGGACACGTCAGGTATGTGACCATGGTGTGTGTGGTCACCTCCCTGTCCTTCCTCAGTGCCAGGTTGCCCTGGTGGAGGGGGTGGCACCGAGTGCCCCTGCCAGGCACAGCTCCTGTGCCGTGCTCGGGCACAGGGAGGGGTCACAGCTGCTGTGACACGGGTGGCATGCAGACTGCTGAGCGAATCTTGCATCAGGAGGGTGGGACTGGCAGGTGTGTTTCCTTCCAGGGATGATTCCCTCAGGTGGATGAGGGGTCCCCTCCTAGGTACAAAACTTTGAGAAATAAGGGAAAGGATCGATGCTGCCTGCAGGCAATTGGGTAGTGCTGGGAGATGGAAAGGACAATAAATCCCAGAGGTTTTAGGCAACCCAGGGGTTTAGGTGAGCCCGGAGACAGGAGAGTAGGGCATGTCCCTGTGCGGGCTGTGCGCGGCTCCCAGAGCAAGCCCGGGGCAGATGAGCCCGCTGTGATCAGTGTAATTTTACAGAAATATCTGAGCAGACAGATAAAACGTGTTAAAAGCTCCTAATATGCAGCAAAGGGAGCCCGGGCCCGCGCGGGTTTGTCAGCAGAGGGTGCCAGAGCCCCGCGGCTGCTCCGCGCACCGGGGAGCGCACGGGGAATGTACCGGGGAGCGCACGGGGAATGTACCGGGGAGCGCACGGGGAGTGTACCGGGGAGCGCACGGGGAATGTACAGGGAGCGCACGGGGAGTGTACCGGGGAGCGCACGGGGAATGTACCGGGGAGCGCACGGGGAATGTACCGGGGAGCGCACGGGGAATGTACGGGAGCGCACGGGGAATGTACCGGGGAGCGCACGGGGAATGTACCGGGGAGCGCACGGGGAATGTACCGGGGAGCGCACGGGGAGTGTACCGGGGAGCGCACGGGGAATGTACCGGGGAGCGCACGGGGAGTGTACCGGGGAGCGCACGGGGAGTGTACCGGGGAGCGCACGGGGAGTGTACCGGGGAGCGCACGGGGAGTGTACCGGGGAGCGCACGGGGAGTGTACCGGGGAGCGCACGGGGAGTGTATGGGGAGCGCACGGGGAATGTACGGGGAGCGCACCGGGAATGTACCGGGGAGCGCACGGGGAGTGTACGGGGAGCGCACGGGGAATGTACCGGGGAGCGCACCGGGAATGTACGGGAGCTCACGAGGAATGTACGGGGAGCGCACGGGGAATGTACCGGGGAGCGCACGGGGAGTGTACCGGGGAGCGCACGGGGAATGTACGGGGAGCGCACGGGGAGTGTACCGGGGAGCGCACGGGGAATGTATGGGGAGCGCACGGGGAATGTACGGGGAGCGCACGGGGAATGTACGGGGAGCGCACGGGGAGTGTACCGGGGAGCGCACGGGGAATGTATGGGGAGCGCACCTGAGCCCGAGCTCGCCGAGCCTCCTGGGCTGCGGCACGGCCAGAGCCACCCCAGCCGCAGCACCGTCCTGGCAGCGCTGCCCGGAGCCACTGCGGGTGTGCTGGTTGTGTCCAGGGTTCGCTTTCCCAGTTGCTGGAGGTGATTGATGGGTAAGAAGAGTGAAATGAGCAGGGAGAGCTGGGTCGTGGAACTCTACAGGCATGCAGGGAGATACATTCTTTGGTATCCAGGGCTTCCTTCGGGAGTTCAGGTTGTACTTATGGCTTGGGGTCACAACAATTTGCTTATTGGTGTTAGGAACTTGGACAGGAATTCCATAAAAAATACATTCCTGTCAAGCTGGCGGGCTTCACCATGCTGAGGGGACAGCCTTGAATATCCAACAGACTTTGACAGACATCTGTTGATGTTTTTTCAGCTGCTTTCCAGTTTTAATGTCCAAACTAATGAGGCAGAGGGTGTTCTCTCAAGCAGTGTGGCTCTGCTGGCTTCTGCCAGGAGTGTTCTGCTTTGAAACTTCAGCACTTCCAATGCATCTTATTATGGCACAAATAGTGGGAAATTATTAAATTACTCCCATAAATTATCAAAAGTCAATAATCTTTAATAAAAATTCCATTAAGTGAAGTTATCTCCTTAGAATAAGCTCCAATCAAATGAATTTATACAGGAGGTAGGATCATGTCCTGAATTTATACAGGAGGCGGTGGTCCTGGTGGTCCTGAGCAGCCCTGTCCAGATGGGAGCTCATGGACCCCTGCTGGTCTCAGGGCCCTGGAGGGGAGGGAACATAACCTGGAGTTCTTCACATAGGCCCAGAGTCATGGCAGACACTGGCTGAATGCTGCCTGGTTTGAATTTTTTATTTTTTGCTTGTGTTAGTGTTTTTTTTCTATATCCTTATCACAGCAAAGTGAAGTTTCCATTTCTGAGTAGTTAAAGATTTTTGTGATAATGGGAAGTCTGTAAAATTAGGTGGAACTGCAATTTACATTTCAGCCTGAGGTGCAGAGAGGCTGCAGCCTCTTCATCACTTCTGCGCACTCTGAAAGAACATATGCTACAGACACAGCTTGTGAAAGGACTCAGCAGGCAGGTCATTTGTGACACACTGCAGCCTGAGATGCCAGAATTTAAGCAAAGATTCTGAATGGTATAGCTTAGCTAGGACATTGTGAAGAATAAAGCTTGTATGAAGTTTGTGAAGAATGAATGCTGGGTTTGTAGCTGATGGCAGCTAAATTGAAGCTAAACGGGGTTTGAGTTCAGAATCCAAAGTCTGTAAAAGCCAATGTAAAGGTAGCCATGATCTTCAGAGGATGCTTTTGCAGGCACTCCTAGAACCACAGCTCCTTCACCCATCTCTTCATTCATGTTTTTCCTGGGGAGGGGTCCATGACACTGGAAACTTCAGAGCAATGTGCAGCTTCCTCCCATGGGGCAGCTCTGATCTCTGCTCCCTGGGACAGGGACAGCAGCCAGGGTACGGCTGGGGCTGGGGCTGGGCCAGGGCAGCTCAGGCTGGAGCTCAGGGAAAGGTTCTTCCCCCAGAGGGTGCTGGCACTGCCCAGGCTGCCCAGGGAATGGGCACGGCCCCGAGGCTGCCAGAGCTCCAGGAGCCTTTGGACAGCGCTGCCAGGGATGCCCAGGGTGGGGCTGCTGGGAGGTCTGGGCAGGGACAGGGGCTGGGCTGGGGGATCCTTGTGGGTCCCTTCCAGCTCAGGGGATTCTGTGATATCTTTTTTAGCTGTGTGTGCCTGTATATTCTGTAACACAAAGGCAATAAAAGGAAGGTTGTAAAAATGTGAAATAGGCTTCAAAATCCCCAAATGAAGACACCTACAAAGAAGTACCGCTTTGCAGTGTTTCTGGATTGCTTGTTTCTAAAGATTTGCTTGCTTCTAAAGATTTAAGTTACTCTCACTTCAAGTTTTCAAATCTTTTCCATACCCAGGCAGAATAGAAACCTACTTTTTTGTTTTGGGGACATTTTCTGGGAAAAGATTTTTTTATACGGTCACTTCACCATGTTTCTGAGCATTAAGGGAATCACCAGCTCAGGCAAAGCTTGAGATACCAACCCAGAGCTGATCCTATGGAGGTTAACAGACTGTCAGGAGGGAGACTTCCTGCTTTTCCCTGCATGGGTCAGGAGCACTTTATTCACTCCAGCCCAGCAATGGCCCTGATTGAACTGAAATCACTCAAAAGGAAACCAGTGGACCCCAGTTCCCTGTCTGGCCATGGCTGTGGCTTCAACTGTTACTGAGAAAGCATAATGGGAGCTCTGTTCACACCATCTCCATCCACCTGGGGGTTGCTTTGCCCCAGGGACAGCTGCAAGCAGGGCAGGTGTCAGACACTGTCCATCCATCCATTAATCCATCCATTAATCCATCCATTAATCCATCCATCCATCCATCCATCCATCCATCATCCATCCATCATCCATCCATTAATCCATCCATCCATCCATTAATCCATCCATCCATCCATCCATCCATCCATCCATCCATCCATCCATCCATCCATTAATCCATCATCCATCATCCATCCATCCATCCATCCATCCATCCATCCATCCATCCATTAATCCATTAATCCATCATCCATCATCCATCCATCCATCCATCCATCCATCCATCCATCCATCCATCCATCTATCCATCCATCATCCATCCATCCATCCATCCATCCATCCATCCATCCATCCATCCATCCATCCATCCATCCATCCATCCATCCACCCTCCTGCCTCAGCACAGTGTTATCAGGCTGACTGTGTGCTCCCTTAGTCCTTCTGGCTGCAATACAAACCAAAACAGTCCTGCATGGCCCCAGCCATGAGCTCGGCATCAAAATCAAGAGCTTGACAATGACCACAGCTGCTCTGGAGAAAAGCCAGCAGTCCTTGGAGAAGTGGTTGGCAGCTCTTTGCAGAAGCCTTTTCCTTTGGCTGCTCCATGCTGGGTTTTCATACAGGGAATTGTTTGAACCAAGCAGGAGACACTCATGTCAGCAATTGCCTTCTTGTGGGCCATCACCCACCCCTGCACACTGGTCACTGCCTCATCCTGCAGGACTGAGCACCTGCAGGTATCTTCTCCCTCTGGACACACTTGATTTAGACCTAATGGATAAAGCTACAAACTGGATCCTGACCCCCCTGAAACAGCAGGCACGTAACGAGAGAATAGCCATTTGAATGGAGAGCAATGGAATTTCATTTCATGTTAATTCCTGAGTTACTCTCATATGATGTCAAAAAGCAATGCTTGAGGAATTTCAGATCACGTCAAGGTCAAAAGAAGCTCTGAGGAGAAATTGTGACTTTTTTTTACTGTTCAAAGGAGTTGAAGTGCCTCAAAGTGTCTTCTGGTGAGAAACTTCTACTGTAGTAGAAGCCCCAGCTTGGGGCTTGTTAGAGCTGCCCTAGATATGGGTGTGACCCCAGGATGGTGCTGAGAGGGAGGCTTTAGTTCCCTGTCCCCCAGGAGTCCTCAGGTCCTGCTGGGATTCCCATACAGTGATATTTGAAGGGGGTGTCCTGAGATCCAGCCCACGCTCTGCCCTCTGCCCAAGCCTGTATTTGTTGGTTACTGTGGTGGGGTCCCGTGGGACACAACCTGGAAAGCCACTGCTTGTGAATGGAGAAATTTCTCCCCTTTGCCCAACTGCTGAGCAGAGCCAAATTCTTCAGAGTCCTGGACCATGAATCTGCCATTTCAGAGGGTTTGTGTTTTTTGACAGATCGTGGATGAATTACAGCCCTTTTTGTTTTCTAGGAGACCAATGGGGCAAAGTGTGTTTAGGCTAAAACATATTTGTTCCATTTTTGGTATCCTCCCCTCATACACACCCTGTGGTTTTATTTTTTTTATATTTTGGAGCTGAAGGCCTTCAAGAAAGTGAGGGCCCTTTGCTTGTACAACATGTTGAGGTTAATTCTGACTCTCTGGATCATATCCACAGCTGCTTGCACTTGGCAGGTTTGCTCCCAAAGGTGACCCCTCCCACTGCCTGCTGAGAATCCAAACCTTTTGAATGGTCCTGAGCGACATACACCTCGTGTTAAATGTGGGGAAGAGACTTCCAGAGTCACAGATCACGTGTGGAGAGCAGGAGGCTGTTCCTGGGAGCCATCTGGATGCGCTGCTTGTTCTGTGTCATGTCCTGCTCCCTGGGGCCTCGCTTCCACTGCTCCACAACAAACCCAAGGTGCTGCTGTGCCTCCAGCCAGCACAGGGACTTCAATCACTTGTTGTTATTGCCTCTCTGTTTGTGTTTTTCTAAGCATTTGTGTTCTACCAGCACACTCAGAGTGAGTGCTCTCGAGGGGGAATTTCCTTCCTGGTAAACAATCCCGCAGTGTGATTCAGCAGGAAGGATGTAGTGGTTAAGGCACTGGACTGGGATTTGGGAGACAGGGGTTCTGTTCCCAACACCACCACAGTCAAGATGTGATGATGAGTGGAAGGGCAAGCAAACAAAGAGGAGGAGCTGTGTAGCTGTGGCAAAAACACGATTTCACATGGCCTGTTAGTCCAGATTGGGGTTAGGTAGGTCTGGGGTTTGCATAGAATCATAGAATCTGCTGAGTTGGAAAGGATCTCAGGATCATCAAATCCAACTCTTCACCTTTGCAGGAATTTTGTTTGGCTACTCAAGTAGAGCATTAGGGACTCCTGTTTGTGCAGTTCAAATCTGGAACTCAGCTTATTCCAGGAACCCAGCTGGGTTTTTAACTCCATGTAGTTTTACCTTCCATGGGCTCTCAGATGCCACTTTCCAGGGCTTCTTGGTTGACTCAGTTCAGTTTCCCATTGCATTCTCTGATCTTCTGGCACATGTTCTATGGCTCCTACACCAAGTTGCACATGCATGTAGGTTCTCCACTCGCCTGCTAAATTCAAGGACAACAGTCCACACACAAGATATTATCTTTCTCACACAGGATGAAGTTCCTACAGTTTGACAGTAACTCTATTTTTTCTTTCCAGAAACAAGAGCTTGGGCTGCATCTCCGAGTTTAGACCTTCAACCTCAGCATCCTGATCTGGTGTCGCCTTTGGGAGGATGAATCAGGACAGTCACTCAAGTGATCAGCCCACGGGTGAGTTTTCATTCAGCATGACTTGCTTTCCATTTATTTTCTTACTGCTGTTGGAGAAGAATGCTGAGTCACAAATAAAGCAAAACGTGAATCAATGCCAAACTGCATGCCATAAAGATTATTGGATCTTTGAGGTTTCCTGTCCACATCTGGATATCAGCATTCTTACAATTCTAGTCCAGGTTGAAATTTTTTCGAACATTTTTTTTTTCTGGAAGTTCTCAACAGTTCAGAAGAACTGTTTTATTACTGTGTTAGACAAGTCATTCTGCTATTTGCCATTACTTAGTTTTCTCATTAATTTCATTGGTAATTGGTTACCCTTTACAGTAAGGGAAGATGTGCACATACCATTGTCAGGTATGTCCCATCAAGTCCAAGGGTCAGGGTCCCTGCTGGAGAGCATGGATAGACAGAAATTTGTTACCTCTGGCTCAGACCTGCCATAAATTTGCTTTCTTCTTCCATCCCCATCTTTGGCTGTGGGAGCTCAGCCTCACCGAGTGCTGCTGGCAGTGTGTGCTGGGAGGGGCGGATGCCAGGGGCTGTGCCTGCAGCCTCCCAGGCTCTGCTCAGCCTGGGCTTTTTTGGAAGTGTCAAGGGGCATTCTTAGCTCTGACGTGAGGGCTATTTTTTGACAGTTCCCATTGTTCCCCACTCTTTGTTCATGGGTGAAGTCTTTTTGTCTGAGGCCTTTGTCAGAAATAGAGGCTGTTAGGAGAGCTGTCTGCTCACAGGTTGGGGGAGTTTTCTTTTGTTGTTGAGTCCTGAGAATTTCTTCCTTGCCTTTACAGACTCGCTTGGGCAAACTTGCCCAGACAAATGAGGGGATTGCTGGGATCTCCCTTTGCTAGGCTTGCAGGGAGAGGGGTGCTCAGAGCCACCACCCGTGTGCCCTGCTCTGGCTGTCCTTGGCCACATGGCTGGGGCAGAGCAATTTGGGGTTCTGAACATCTGCCTACACTAAAGGCCTCACCATTGTCCATGGGTTTGAATCTGGGGCTGAAAAATGGAAAATTTAGAAAAATTCCTGTGGTAGCATGAAATATCTGTTCTCTAATATGCAGCACGTACTTTTATTACTGTGAACAGGTGATGATGACACATCAGGATGTCATGGAGATTCATGAATCATCCACAGAAGGACCTATAGAGGCTGGGTTTAGGGAAAAAGACATTCAAGTCTCTGTAACACATCCTGGGTGCTTGTGAGAAATGTCTGGTCAGAATATTCACAGATTGCTCATTGCAGCCTTCTTTTCTGTAGGTGTAATAAATGCTGTGGTTTGAGTTTAGATCCACTCTCTAAAACAGGCACAGGAATTAATCTGTCCGGAGGGACTAATTTTCCATGTATCACTTATGGACATTTTACACCTCCTGTTGAAGTGCTTAGTCCTGGTTCATCTTGGAGTCAAGTCCTGGGTTAGACAGGTGTGATCACTGGTGATTTACACCTGACTGAGGATAGGGATCTTCCAGTCTGGATCTCCATTTGTTCAGCTTCAGCACCACCTATTGAGTTTGACATTGTTGGTTCATTTCATTCTCTGAGCCGCCACTGGAGCTAAACTTAGAGAGGAAGGATATTATAATCTTGTGAAAGATTAAAATACAGTTACTGTAATCCAGCTGGAAGGGGAGACCTGTTCTCAGGGTGAGACACAGCCAAGGTTTTTCCCATTCTGTCCTCCCCTTATATGCAGGAAGGAAGTACTGGCAAAGGCCCCCGAGCTTCCTGAGGGCTGGGGAGCGCGTTTGCAGACACGGCCCCGCGCACCATCCATCAGCAGCCGGGCAAACAATCGAGAGCGCGGGGAAAACAGCCGGGATAAACACCGGGGACAGGGCCTGGGGCACGGCCTGGGGACAGGGCCTGGGGACAGGGTCTGGGGCACGGCCTGGGGACACAGCCTGGGGACAGGGCCTGGGGACACAGCGTGGGGACAGAGGCTGGGGCCAGGGCCTGGGGACACAGCCTGGGAACAGGGCCTGGGGACAGGGCATGGGGACAGGGCCTGGGGACAGGGCCTGGGGACACAGTGTGGGGACAGGGCCTGGGGACACAGCGTAGGGACAGGGCCTGGGGACACAGCGTGGGGACAGGGCCTGGGGCACGGCCTGGGGACAGGGTCTAGGGACAGGGCCTGGGGGCACAGCCTGGGGACACAGCGTGGGGACAGGGTCTGGGGACAGGGCCTGGGGACACAGCGTGGGGACACAGCCTGGGGACAGGGTCTGGGGACACAGCGTGGGGACAGGGCCTGGGGGCACAGTGTGGGGACAGGGCCTGGGGACACAGCGTGGGGACAGGGCCTGGGGACAGGGCCTGGGGACAGGGCCTGGGGGCACAGCGTGGGGACACAGTGTGGGGACAGGGCCTGGGGACAGGGCGTGGGGACAGGGCCTGGGGGCACAGTGTGGGGACAGGGCCTGGGGACACGGCCCTGCAGCCCTGCAGCAGCCCACTCCTCGGGGGCTGGGCCTGGCAGCAGGCACTGCACATTGGCTGTCCTTCCTTTATCATTAAGCATCTTAATAATCAAAGTGCCCCTTCAAAGAAGCATCTCAGCAAATGAGAAAGGGAGGAAGGGGGGCAAGGGGCTGATGTTTGCTGAGGAGCTGCTGTGCTGGCTGGTGGTGGGGCCTGGGGCCAAGGAGTGCTGGGGATGCTCTGGGGTACAGAGCACCCCAGGTGATGTCTGGGTCACTGTGGGTGCTGGGACGAGGCAGAGCTTTCTGTCAGCTCTTCAGGGCAGTGCTGAGGCAAAGCCCTCGGTGATGCCTTAAGGAAGGAGGAGCCAAGTCAGGTGGTGGCCTCACCTTTGACTGGATCACCTTTGCTAAATAGGATTATCTCCAAGAAGAGGCTCAGAACTGAATTGGGATCTTTTTACCTCTATCACTGCTTTTGTTTAAATGCTGCATTACAATATTTGGGTCGTATTTTCAGATCTATCTGCTCTGTAACCTGTTTTTAACCATTCCTTAAACCAACTATTTGGGTTTATTAATTTATATTTCAGTATGACTTTAGTATCCTCACAAACCTTGAGCTGGGAATTTCTCCCTACAAGTACCTGAAGGGAGTTGGTAGTGAGGTGGTGGTTTGGTCTCTTTTGCCCTGTGCCAGGGGACAAGCCAAAATGAAACGGCCTTAGTTGCAACAGGGGAGGTTCAGATTAGTTATTAGAAACATTTTTTCACTGAAGGAGTGGTCAGGCTCTGTGCTGACTACCTGCAGGAGCACCTCATCTTCCCAGCCAAATGTGCCTTTCTGGGGTTCTTTCATTCCTTCTCCTCTGTTTCACATTTTTATTGTCCTTTGTCTGGGCTTGCAGCAGGCATGGGGTGGGCAGCAATCTCCTTAAATGCCTTTACAACACACTGCAGTACAGAAATAATTTTTTATTTAAGCTCTATTAAGAATGCAGGATTATGGAACCCTTATTTTAAAGCTGAAGGTATTTCTGCAGTGCTAACACTTACTTTTAAATCTATCAAAAATGCACATAAGCAACAGCGAGTGAAAAAGAAAAGAAAGTAAGAAGTTCCTGGGGATGGGATGGATAATAAACAGCAATCCTGGCTGCATGGTTATGAAAATATTAACCCAAAAAATTTACCCATCTGGCCTAGAGCATGAGAACAGCAGGTTTCCCCATGCTCAGTGCTGTGTGTAGATGCTGGAAGTTGAAGCTGTCAACTTTAAAATAAAAACTCAGCAACCTGGTTTCAGGTCCTGCTGCAGCCCCCCAGTCCCCAGCCTGCTGGTGGCATTGGGTACTCTCATTTCCCTGTTTGGGAGAGCATTAATCTTCCCCTTTGTGAAGCTGTGTGACTGTACATGGCAAAGTGTTCATGCTAACTGCTTGCAGCATTTTTAAATGTCTTTCTAGAAAATAACTGGTTGTGTGTTTGCTTGTTCTGGGCATCCTGTTTGGAAGGAGGCACCACATGAGTGGTCATGGGTGTGATTCTGCTCAGGTCCTTCATGCATTGATCTCATTGTAATTTTATTAACCTAATGATGCCCTGTCACAGCAATGGGTTAAAGAAGAGACAGGACTGTGGTTTGTTGGCAGTGTCCCATGAAGTCCAAGAATGCCAGCTGGAGATGAACCCACGAGCAACAAGGGGAACGTGGCACCCTGGGACAGGCACTGAGGTTGTGTCAGGACACTGGGCTGGAAGGACTGGGAATTCTCAAAGATGGGAGAGCAGCAGGGACTGCCAGCCTGTCCTGACATGTGGCTGTTGTGGTTCGTGGCGCAAGGGAAGCCTCGGGACTGCCAGAGTCTTGGAAAAGACAAAGAAATAGGCTTGTGATAGTAAGTGCTGTTTGCCCAGGAGTACAGAAACACCGTGTGCCTGGGAAGAATAATGTTTAGATTGGATATGTGGTCATACAGCAGAAACTGATGGATAATGAAGGAGTTTTCCAGGAATTGCCTGCTGGTCTCTACATTCCTCTTTGCAAAAAGGCATGGAGTATAACAGCTGCTTCCACCCACTCTGGTTCTTTCACATAAATCTAGTGAAGAAAAGGGTCAAGTTAAATCCAACTGTCCCAAATACCTTCCCAAACCCTAGCAAGGTTCAGGTGACAAGCCTTGGTGGAAGAACATCCTGTGAAATCAAACAAGCACTAGTTACGAGAGAGACAGGAGGTGACACTGTCCTGCAGCCCCGAGCCACAGCGCTGCCACTTGGTGCCTGCTACCATCCCGTGCCCCGGGAGGCTGCAGGGCTCCCTGCATCCTCCTCGTCCTGCTGCACAGCCCTGGCTCCTGGGCAGATGTGCTGTGTGCAGCGCCACAGCTGTAACCACAGCTCTGCAGTCCAGGTGTTGGAGCACAGCCCTGCCCGGGTGTGTGAGCAGGGAGGGACTTGTTTGTGCCGCAGTGGGAACGGGGAGCAGCGGACACGTCCTGCTCAGAGGCTGCACCAGGGTTTGCTGTGTGTGATTGTGCCTTCTTTTAAATTAAACTATTTTGCAAGCACTTCCTTCCTGCATTTCTCAGAAGGAGGGAGGGGGGTGTGCAAAGAATGTTGAACTGCCTTTGACGGAGGAGGAAAACTGAAGAAAACAAGAGATGCAATCCTAACTACTGACCTTTTACTTGAGCTTGGTGATGTTTTTCAGCAGCAGAGCCTCTGGGGAGTAACAGCATCCTCCTTGCTATTGTGCTGCCTGCCCAAAAAGGGGGCTAAAGTTCAGCTTTTATGATGTTCTCACTCTGGGCTTGTGGGAAAAAGGCCACATTCCCTTTCTTAGGTCATACGAGTGCAAGAGATGACAGAGTCCTACAGTCTAACCCCAGGGCAGGAGGCCAGTGCAGAATGGGACTGGGATAGACAGCTTGGTAAATACACTGCCAGCTTTTTCTCCTTATGGAGAGTCACAGCAGGTGGGAGGGTAATTTACATTGTTAAATTAAAAGGCACTGATTTATTTTATGTTGGTGTGTTATTGTTTCATAAGAGCACATGGGTTGCCATAACTTCTGATGGACTCTTGCACTTTATTGTTAAATCCTCCTTTTCCACTTTGGTCAACAGTTACTGGAAATGAACATTATCTACCAGGACAAAAACAAGAGGCAAATAAGCATAAAACAAAATCCCAACTTTCTCCCCAGCAAACTAGAGGTTTTCAGGGAACCTGCCATAGTTTTGAGGACTGGGATGGTGCTCCTTGGCCCTCAAACTGTTCACTTTACCTGGGGTGTAAAGAGACTCTGGTCCCTTTGCTCACGGGTCAGTCTCTGTGTCTTTGAGCTGCCACCTGGTCTGACTGTCCCACTTCCCTCAGCCACATCTGGTGTTTCTCTCCATTGAGGCTTCCTTCAGCCTTGCTGAAGTGTTGTTCAACAGACACTGAGCTGGTGTTTCCACATTGCATGATCCTGACTGGTCTGTGCTTTCTGAAATTCAGGGTCTGGGAGCAGAGGAGGTGGTTCTGCCTGGAAAGGCTGCCTATCATAAGGATAAATGCTGTTCTAAAATTACAGATACTGTTTTAAAGTTTCTATAAGGCATACTGTTTAAAAAACAAATCTGGATGACGCTGACATGCACTTGTGCATTGACATCCTTTGGCAGTGCTGGTAACTCTGCTCCAGGGGCTCAGGTTGCTGATCAGCTCCCAGCCCCCCATGAGCAGCAAGCTGAGAAATCCTGTCCTGGGGCTGGTGTGTGAGTTTGCCTTCAGCTGGAGTCTTCTGCATGGCAGAGCACATAAAACCTTCAGGACACTGAAGGATAGGTGTGACTACCTGATGTGCAGTCAGTACTGTGAGTTCTGTGTGATAAGGAAAGGTAAGGTGGGTGTTCTGGCTGAATGGAGCAAGTGGAAGTGCTGACTGATCAAACAGCTGAATCACAGCTCCAAGAGAAAGGTCTTGCTCCTGCCCCTCTCTCTCATGCTCTTGCACCCAGTCCTGGCACCCTCCTTGCTCCTGCGCTGGACTTGGAGCCTTCACTGAATTGGGTCAATTCCCTGGCCCACTAAGAGCAGATCTGTGTTTTGGCCAAGTTCATTTTCTGTGGAGGTGAAGCAGAGGGGCAGCTCCAGTCTCTGCTCTGGGACAGGGACAGCAGCCAGGGCACGGCTGGGGCTGGGCCAGGGCAGCTCAGGCTGAGCTCAGGGAAAGGTTCTTCCCCCAGAGGGTGCTGGCACTGCCCAGGCTGCCCAGGGAATGGGCACGGCCCCGAGGCTGCCAGAGCTCCAGGAGCCTTTGGACAGCGCTGCCAGGGATGCCCAGGGTGGGCTGGGTGGGGGTCTGGGCAGGGACAGGGGCTGGGCTGGGGGATCCCTGTGGATCCCTCCCAGCTCAGGATATCCTGTGATTCTAATGAGAATGTCACTTTGCTTGTGGACACCTCATGTCCTAGTAGAATGTCTTGGCACCAGGCAGGTGGTGTGATACAGCCAGGTGTTTATTCAGAGTGCTTGAGGAAACGTGCAGACACCCAGCCCATCTTTGGGTGGCTGTTTTAGGGGCACAGATGTGTTGGTGTTCCCTCCTTACCAGGGTACCCCACCCTGTGGCACGGTGAGCTGTCAGACTGTGGTCAGAGGAGGCAGCTCACCCATCTTGTTATTTTTCATTTATCTTTTGTGAGTCTTGCCTTTGTAGTGGCCTCCAGTGACTGTCCCTCACATGTGGAAAACACAAACACCCAGTTACCTGAGTGTGCAGGCAGATGTGTGGGTTCTGAAGGAGAGAAATGAGGTGCTTGGAGGTCTGTTAACACTCTGGCATTTCTGGTTATCACAGTGAGGGTGGAGGGAAATTAATGCTGTGAAAACAAGCCTGAAAATGGGGGGGGTTTGCCACAGACAAGGGATTTGGACCCGTGACGTGAAGCCCAGGGCAGTGGCATTCAGGTAACACCTGAAGTGTGTCTGGTGAAGGCAAGATCACAGCCCCTGAAGATTATTTAATATTTCTCTGTCTTTCTGGCTCACAAGTGTTGATTTTCATATCTGCCAGGACTTGCCCGTGGCACCTTGTGGTGCTGTGTGGTGCAGGTGCTGGCCATGCACTCCTGCCCCACTGCTCCCCTCGTTCCTCACCCAGCACTGAGTGGCTGTGGTGGCTGTGGGAGATCCACCATCCTTGCTGCCCCCTGGGAGGTGCCCATTGCACAGAGCTGTAGCCTTTGGCTCTACACATCTCTCATTTAACCTTACTTAATTTTGGCTAATCTGAGAACGGATCTCTTTTCATTTTCTGCTGGATGCACTTTGCACTGAGCTATACAGACATTGGAAGGGAGAAGAATTTGTCTAAATTGTTTGTTTTTCCTTGGGAAAAAAGAAATGGAGATTTATTACCAGTTTTCCCTCTCCAGGGCTCTCCCTCAGCAAAGCCCTGCTTCGGTGGCAGAGGTTTGCAGCGATTCAGCACGACAAAAGTTCACACAGTTCAGAGCTCCAACAATTACAGAGGAACATTTCTTGGGATTTTTAAAATGTCCTAGACACAATTAAAAGAATTTCTCAGCAAGGAGAGTGCAAGCTGGGGACTCTCCAGCAGATGTAATCACTCAAGGAAAACTTTGTTTGGCTTGGCTGGGCCCTGCCTTCGTTCCACGCTCTTTCATCCCACCACCAGGCTTTGTCTCAGCCTTTGCAGTGTCTCTCTGTCTTTCCTTCTCTCCATCTGCCCCACATTCCACTGCAGGCTGAATGGGACAGCCTTAACCTGGCTACTTCCAAGACAAACAGCAAGTCAGATGGAAAAAGGGGGGCCCTTGGCTGTCAGGAGGCTCCGTGGTCACTCACTTCCTAGAATTAAAGTCTGGGAGTTGATCTGTAAGCCAGCCAAGCCAGAGACAATGATTGGGTTCCCATTTTGTTCCTTTGATACTGTCTTAAATATGTGCAATGACTGGGAAAACAAAATTTGCATAAAGCAGAAATCCACTTTCTCATGCAGATCTGTCCTACCCTGTGTCCTCCAGTGTGGATGGCACAGGTGGCAAAGCTCAGCTGTTGTGTCTTACAGGGTTTTGGGAGCCAGGCCTGTTGTTAGAGAACAAAGCTGTAACCATTCCTGGCTAAGATGGGATAGTTTTGGTGGCCACATTGATGGGATGGGTACAGCTGGAATTCCGGTGTTGGACTGCGTGGTCCTTGTGAGTCACTTCCAGCTCAGGAGGTTCTGTGATTCTGTAAATCAGCAGGAGAGATGCATTAAAGCCACTGTGACCCCAGGTCAGTTCCAGTATGTCCAGCCAGGCCCTGTTTTTGTGCCATGGCTTTGCCCAGTCTCTGGACAGGGGTACTGCCTGTCCCACGTGTGACAGGGGTGCCTTCCCCTGCTCCAGAACCACCCCTGGACAAAGCTGCTGCGCTTTTTGGATGTGAAATTTTCAGTTCTAAACCCCAGGGTGCTGCTGGGCTGTACCAGCTTGTGGTGATTAGAGAGCAGGTAATTATTGACTGTGTAGTTTGCAAGTTCTGTCGCTGATGAAGCTGGGATAAGAAGAGGGCAGATTCCCTCTCAGGCACTGAGGGACATTTAAAATGCTGCAAAGTGCCTCAGGTTGGGTGGGAGGCCTGAGATGTGCCTGTGAACTGGTGCTCATGGGCACAGAGCCCTTGAGAGCAGCCTGAGCTCTCTGTGCAGCCCCCCACCCTCTATACCCACCCCCCCAGTGGGGCCCAGGCAGGGCTTGGGGTGGCAGATATCACACACTGAGCTGGCTCTCTGCTTTCATTCAGCGCTGTAACTCGGTACCACGCTCTAAAGAGAATTTCCATTGGTATTCAAGGCTCATAGACCAGCTCTGCACGGTTCCTGCAGCTTCCAGGGGAAAGGACTTTTCCATGCATAATTTAATCACGTTCAGCACGGCAGCAGTGGGGTTTTTTTCCTCAGAAAGTCTATAACATCTCATGGGTGAACTGCTATACTTGGAGAACTCTCAGTGCGCTTGCTTATCTCGCTCTCTCAGATAAACACCTCTCAGCATCCTGTTTTTCTTGTGCCATACGAACAGGAAGAGAGCGATTGTTTGAGATGTGCGTCAGTCAGAGCTGGAACCAGGCAGCCCCTTACCCTCCCCATCACCATGGAAACCACCAAATCCCTTCAAACACATTGGTGCTGAGCTGACAGGTATCCTGGCTTTTCCACTTAGCTTCCCCAGAGCTGTGATTTTAACATGCAGGACCTCTCAAAAATAGATTTTTTAAATTTTATCTACGAGGTGCAGCTATAAATTTTGGAAGCCATCACTACTTTTGTTTTAAGTAGCAGTGAGATCTTTTATTTGGCCATGGATTTGGTGCTAGGAGCAGTGGAAGGGCTCAGAGGCAGCTCTGCAGTCAGTGGGAGCGTGGGGTGAGGGACTGGCAGGGTTCTGCCTGAGCCTTGGGCAGTGTCTGCAGCGTGTCCTGGAGAAGCGGCTTCAGCCAGCCAGCCTTGGGAAAAGCTGTTCTGCAATCACTTCAGGGTGACCTGGAGAGCTCTGTGTGTGGAGAGAGCAGATTTGGGATTTGGGAGTGATTGGAACTGTTCCTGGAACCTCAGGGTGGGATTTTCAAAAGCTGCAGTAGAAATATGGATGAAAAATGCATCATTTGAAGATTCTGATAATGCTGAGTGTCAGTGCTGGTCTAGGGGCAGATGTCCCTTCCCATGGCAGGGGAGTTGGAATGAGATGATCTCTACGGGCCCTTTCAACAAACTAGCCTGGGATCCTACCAGAGATGGAGTTTTAGTCTACCACTCTGAGATGTAATTAGCCAGAGGAAGAAGGAGAAATTCTTTTAACTTAGGGGTTTAACCATTGTTTTATTCAACATAAGCAAAGCAGCAATTTCCCTCTGCCTCCAGAGGGCTAGGTTCAGCCTGGACAGATGGGTCTCCTCCACTTTGTTTACCCGAGTAAACATGTCACCATGTCCCCAGGTGCCACATCTCCGCCTTTTCAGAACACTTGCCAGGCTGGTGACTCCTCCACTGCCCAGCACTCCTGGCTCTGCCCAGGGCCTGGCTCCCCCTGACCTGGGAAAGGGAAAGGTGCTGCCCCATTCAGCAATGTGCTGCTGCTGAAATATGCTCAGGGGAGGCACTGGCAGAAGAAAAGCTGGGAATGTCTTTTATACAAGAATCAAACTATTGTTACTGTTCTCAAAAGAAAGTTGGATGGATTCAAATATGTACTACAGCTTTTTAGAATTAGCAGGTGGGGTTTTTCAAATAAAACTACTTAGGATGCACAACCTAAAGGTTGTTAGGTTTAGGACTTGGGGATTTCCAGAGATGTCTGGAGGCAAAAAAATAGATATAATTTTAGCTCTGTGATAGTACTCTGGATCTGATGATTCTTTCCCATCCTGTGCTTGAGTCCTCTGGGGCTGCTGCTGTTCCTGGCAGTCTCAGTCTCTTACATAATTAAGAAGTTTCCCCTTTTATCCTGCACAATATCAGTTTTCTTCCCCTTTGCAGGGTTGATAAGTTTGAAAGAAGAAATGGTTACTTTTCTGGAGGGCTGTTGAAGGTGTTTTTGAAGTGAATTTCCATTTCTATGAAAGTGCCATTAACTCAGTGCAAGGGCATTAACTGGCTGTGACAGAACCTCCTGCTCCTGGCCTGAGGAGGTTGGCAGGACAGTGGGATGTGAGGAAGGGCTCATTCCATGGCACTGATTGTTGTCCTCCTTCTGGGAACGTGGTGACTCGCTCCTCACCCTTCCCTCAACACCAAGTTGGTTTATGGGAACAAAACCTAATTCTCTTCATCACTGGAAAAATGCATGGAGCTGGTGCCTAAAGGAGGTAAGGGTAACCTGGCTGAATTTTTGAAGGAAAATAAAAACTGTAACATGAAACTGGGGGTTTTGTTTAAACAGTTTTGAACACAGTAGTGCAGAGTAGAGTACAAACCCTGGTTTGGTGAGGATGGGGACCCACCCAGCTCAGGGCCTTGAGCCACCCCTCTGGCTGTGCCTGGCCATGAGGGTGGAGGGAGAGGTGTAAAATGGGAAGGGAATGAGGGACTGCAGTGCTCTGCTCCCCTCCCATGTGTGTCCCCACTGTCCTGTGCCAGAGAGTGTCATCCTGGTGCTGCAGAGCCCTCAACACTGAGGTTAGAGCCTGTCTGACAGGGGAGGAAGCCATGTGAGACTATTGACAACTACCTGCACAAGGGTTATGATTATTACATTTTTAGGCTTTTATGAAGCTGGAGTTCATTAACTGCCTAGAAAGCAACCTCTTGGTGTTATTTTTAGAATTGCTATTTCTGTACAGATTGCTGCACTTCTTGTCCAGCCAGGGTGCACTGAAAGCATCCCCAAACGACCTCTGCTTGTCTGGGGCAATGTCACACCTTGTTTGGGGTGACAGTGTGGGACAGCCTACTTCACTCCTGGGCAAGAGAAGTTACTGCTGCCCAGGCTGGGTCATCTCAGGCACTGCAAGGATGTCCCAGAGCTGGGTGACACCTTGGTGAGGTTTCATTTTTATTTGTTGAGTTGGCACTAGCTATGAAGGGCACCCTCTGCTCTGGTGCTGGGTGTGGTGCCCAGGTGTTGTAAGGGAGGGGATTCTGCCCCTCTGCCCTGCTCAGGTGAGACCCCACCTGCAAAGCTGTCCGAGCCCTGGGCCTAGCCCAGGGAGGATGGGGAGCTGCTGGATGAGTCCAGAGGAGGCCATGGAGCTGCTCCAGGGCTGGAGCCCTCTGCTCTGGAGCCAGGCTGGGAGAGCTGGGGGTGCTCACCTGGAGAGGAGAAGGCTCCAGGCAGAGCTCAGAGCCCCTGCCAGGGCCTGGAGGGGCTCCAGGAGAGCTGGAGAGGGACTGGGGACAAGGGATGGAGGGACAGGACACAGGGAATGGCTCCCACTGCCAGAGGGCAGGGATGGATGGGATATTGGGAATTGGGAATTGTTCCCTGGGAGGGTGGGCAGGCCCTGGCACAGGGTGCCCAGAGCAGCTGTGGCTGCCCCTGGATCCCTGGCAGTGCCCATGGCCAGGCTGGACAGGGCTGGGAGCAGCCTGGGACAGTGGGAGGTGTCTGTGCACGTGGTAGAGGTGGAATGGGATGGGCTTTAATGTCCCTTCCAGCCCAAACCAGTCTGGGATTCTGTGCTGTTGTTGTTGCTCAGGTGTCTGTAGACTCTGGGAGGGAGAGGAATGTGGATGCTCTCAGGGCCAATGTGGGGAGAGAAGGAGGAAAGCCCCTGTTTGCAGCACAGGGGTGGCGTTGTGCTGAGCCTGCCCTGCCCCACAGAGCCTGGGGAGCAGCTCTCCAGGCTCTCCATTGACAAAAAGCACTAAGAAAATAAGAGGGCAATGTCACTGCCTGTTGTGCTCAGCCAAGCGAGCCTTCTCTTTTAATGAGAGTGCATTTTGTTTGATCTGAGTTTTTTGGGGGGGAAATGATGAATTTTAGCCATTAGGAAAACAAAAGGCATGGTTATTTGTGAGGATTGTTTTATAAGAAGCATATGTGTGCTTTATTATTCTTGTGCTTGAAGTGTGGGGATTGTTTTCAGTTGGGAGGCTGCAGTAGAAGAATGTGAACTTCTGACTCACTTAGAAATCGAGCATGTATCAGCCAAATGCTGAGGTTCCTAATATGTTTTCATAACTCGAATTTCTCAGAATGGAAAGGATCTCACTTGCCCTTAGTTACAGCAAGATTTTTGTTGCCATTGAGAAAGGCTGGCTTCTTTTCTAGAAAAACTTCTCCTGCTTTCAATACACTGTTCATTTCCCTTTTCCCTCTCCAGCAGGGCAGTTTCTCCATGTTCTGCCTGTGCACCTCATTCTCCCTCATATTTCTGTTTGAGCTCCTAATTCTGCCTCTCCAATAATGATGTAGTCAGCAGCACAGACAAGGTTTGGCTTCACAGAGCGATCCCAGGAAAGTGAGGGCTCAGCTAATGCACCTGAGGAATTCTGGTTGTGTGCTTGGTGTAAGCTTATGCAAGGGTATTAGAGAACAGACATTCAGTAGGACTGATTCTGTGATACGTGACTGCATGATGGCACATTTACAGAGTAGTTCCAAACCAGAGTCTCTTGGAGGAATTGCTGGCCTGTACCTTGCAAGGTCCACCACCAAGTTCAGAGTTTCTGTTAAACAAGTCTGTCTGAAAGATTTTGATAAAGAGCCACAAAAAGATAAGCCTCTAGATACTGACCTCCTTCCTCAAGTGAAGCAAAATATTTCCTGCTGAGTGAAACAGCTATCTCAGATTGGAATAAAGCTTTGCCCCTGCTCTCAATACAGGCAGAGCGCTGGGCTGGGGTAATCACTCTGAGCTGACTTTTCCATCTGGCCTATGAACAAAACATAAACTGGTTCTGCAGTTCCCAGGGATGCCTGGGCCAGCTTGTGGCAGTGTGTTAGGTGATGTGACCCCTTCATTTCAGAGCCAATCCCAGCTGTGGGAATCTTCATCTGCTGTGGAGAGGCCGCAGGGGCAGGCGAGCAGGAGGTGGCTGTCGTCACAGGGCTGGAGAAACAGAGCAGTCACAGCTGGCTGATGAATGAAGAAATGTGGAACCATTCACCTTATATGAGGTTTCTGGTGACTGAGAATGAGCTGATGTTCAAATCAGGTGATTGCAAATAAGAACGTCAGAGCATTTTGGGATATTTTCCCCTCCTGTCTGATGTAGATCCTCCCACTGATTGCATTAGTGCAGAAGGGGAATCCAAATGTGTGGATGAAGAGCTGGAGGAACAAGTAAGAAAAGCCTTTCTTTCCCTTGCTGAACCTGGAGTCCCAGACCTCCCCAGAGGCTCTGTCTTTAATGTTAAAATGGCAGGGGAGGTGTGTGGTGTGAGGAGCTCAGGACTGTGGTCGCTGGTGTGGTTCCTTCCCTCCCGGGATGGGAAGGGTTTGGTGCAGCTGAGTTCAAAGCTCTGTGGATCAGAAAACAGCAGCTCAAACTGGACACTGAGCCAAGGCTGCAGTGAGCCAGACAGGCCTAATAACAAAGGACTCTCTCCATCTTCTTGCTTCATTTCCTTGCTGCAGGAGTTCAGCTACAGGCACAGTTAGCCATTCTCATCATATCTGCCTTTTGTGGGAGGCACAGTGAAGGAATGGGTTTGCTGGGATGGGGAGGGAATGGGTTTGCTGGGATGGGGAGAGAGTCTTGGAGCTCTGGAAATGGTGCTAAAGCAGAGCAATGTATTGTTTCTAAAATGAAATCGTTTTGTGACATCTGATGCTCTTGTAACTTTGGCTCTTATGGTTTCAGTGGTGGAAATGGAGCAGCCTGTGCTGGCAGCATTCTCTGTCCCTGCAGGCACTGCTACCTGAGCACTGCAGGGAGCACCTCTGGCTGCTTTCAGTCTTTAGTGGGGGACTCAGCACTGCAGTCAGGGGGGATTGGGATCAATCACCAAGTGCTGACTCAAAATAATAAACTGAAAGGTTTATTTATATTACATGTGCTCATTAAAGGGGGCACAGCATGAACACCTGGAAGGTGTCACAATCTGGGGGTTTCTACAGAGGAATTTTGTACCTTTTTAATTAGATCAGTTTATCCTCAGCGGTTCAAATTTAGGCACTAGAAAATGTATCCATTCATTTTTGCTCCATGTAAGTGATATTATTTCTGTGCCTGTTCTTCTGCAAGACCAGCACAGTTGCTGTGAGCTGCAGCCACTTCTGAACAAAATTGAGACAAACTAGGTTTGGGGGGTAAGAGACTTTGATTAATTCACACATAACACACAATTTGTTTGTCCTCAGCTGCAATTTAAATGACCCAGAGTGGGTGTACCCCTCATGCTGCTGGGAGCGGAGAGGGTGAATGGCTCTGCTCACCCAAACCCCCAGCTTGTGCATTGTCTTCATTGAGGTATTGGAGTTTTAAAGTCCAAACAGGCCACCTGCCCTAAGGGGGTCATGGAAATACCTTGAATTTTAGTTTTCCTTTCAGAACTATGCCTCAAAGACGTGTTGAGATAAGCAGGAGTTTTCACTGAGAACAGATTCCAGGGATTTATTGGGGCAGAAGGCACACAAAACAATATGTAATAGTAAAAATTCACTGATTGTCTACTGGGTGGGTTGGATATTCCATTAAACATTTATTAAAATTCAGTTAACTTGCAGGACAGGGGGACAAGCTGGCTGCCTAAAGAAAACAACCATTGTAGGGCAGCAGAGGGACAGCTCTGATCTCTGCTCTGGGACAGGGACAGGAGCCAGGGCACGGCTGGGGTTGGGCCAGGGCAGCTCAGGCTGAGCTCAGGGAAAGGTTCTTCCCCCAGAGGGTGCTGGCACTGCCCAGGCTGCCCAGGGAATGGGCACGGCCCCGAGGCTGCCAGAGCTCCAGGAGCCTTTGGACAGCGCTGCCAGGGATGCCCAGGGTGGGGTTGGGGGGGGTCTGGGCAGGGACAGGGGCTGGGCTGGTGATCCCAATTTTGTTCTTGACTTTTCCTGTCCATGGCTTTCCACTGGGACAGTCTGGGGCTGTGACCCTGAATTTCACTCACTTTTTCCACCTTCTTTGGGGTTGCTTTTTTTTTCATTCAGTATCTTTTCTTCTGCTGCCTGTAATTCTTCCGGGTCTTGGGCCTCAAGGCATTTAATGGCTTTGGGCACAAAGAGGAAGTGTCAGGAGGTTTTTTCCTTGGGAAATTTCCTCCTCTGGGGTTGGATGTCACCCTTTCCTCAGGTGAGAGGAGGCTCAGTTTCAGCTGCACTGGTGAATAATGCAGCAGACTTTTGCAAGGACACCACTGCAAACCTCGCCAGCAAATCCAGTGCTTACCTCAGCAGCCCCCAGGCACCGCTTTTGTTGTGATCACAGCGGGGTTTGAGTGATGGATGCACAAAGGAAATTGAGAGAATGAACAGAAAGTAGTTTATGGCTTTCCTCAAAGGCACTTTTCTAACTCAAAAATATAAGCCTTGTGGTTTATATGGTTTTGAAATGTTACCACAGATCTTGAGAACTGGAAGACATTTGATTTACCATCTCCTGCAATTTTGGTACCAGGTTCAGGGCAGAACTCATTCATTTTCAGAATGAAAAACATTCAAAGGAAATATATTAATGTAAAATGTTTAAAACAGGAACATGCTAGTGGGAGAAACTGTCAGTGCCAAAACTTGAGGTCTTTTGTGTCTTGTTGGAGTTGGTGCAGATGTGTTTTTTTGAGATCTCTACCAAAGTGCTCTAACCTTGACTTGGTGAGGCTTTCCAGCTGTTTTAAGGTCTGCAACCTCCTTTTTTTTGGGAGCTGTGAAGGGTCAGTGTCAGACTGAGCACTTTCTCTTGAGCTCAGTCAAGGAACTGGAAGGGCTCAGCTGCCTGGGACATGTCTCCTGACCCTCCTCACCCAGATGCCTTTGTGGTTCAGTTCTGACCATCTGCTTTTCAGTCCCTTCGCTTTATCCCTCCTTCCCTTGTACTTCTCTCTCGCTCCCTGCTGTGTGGAGCAGCCACAAGATCTCCAGGTTTTTCTGGAAGGCTTGTGAAACTCCCTGTATGGTCCTTTTGTTTTTCCTTGAATGTCCTGGTATTAGTTTATTGCTGATTCTCTTCTTCCTTCTCAGATGTGGATGGGCAGGTACCTGTCTGGTATCCCACCAGAATATAGCAGTAGTTATTGATCAGTTATCCATGCCAAAAATACTCATTTTTCACTCTCTAGGGGTGCCAGGAGAACCATGAGGAGGACAGTCCTCCAAAGAGGTCCTGCAGGAGACAGAGCAGATGAATTGTTCATTTCTTTTAGGACACCTTCACATTTGCATCTTCTGTCTCATCTGGAGAGTAACTGGATGCAGCAGCTGCAGGCGCAGCAGGAGCTGCAGCGTCCTCCCTCTGCTGTGATGAGACAAGGGCACGAGGTGGCTTTGCTCTTCTGTTTATGTCTGGCTCTGGGAGCAGCTGCTTGTGGGTTATTTTGTTATGTTCAGCCCTGACTGTGCCTCATCCTTAGATTCCCAGAAGCCTCCCCAGGTGAGGAAGGGAACAGCTCTGTGCAGACACCCGCACATTTCTCAGTTTCTCTCCTAGTTCAGTCCCTGCCCTCTGTCATTGTGAAGCCATTCCCCCTTGTCCTGTCCCTCCAGGCCCTTGTCCCATGTCTCTCTCCAGCTCTCCTGGAGGCCCTTTGGACACGGGAAGGGGCTCTGAGGTCTCCCTGGAGCCTTCTCTGGAGTCTCTCCCCCAGGTCCTTGTCCCCCCTGTGCTGAGGAGTGGATGCCGTGCTCCAGGGGTGCTCTGTGGAAATAACCCAGCTCTGGGTGTGTCCAGAGCCCGGCTCTGGGGCAGGGAAGGTGTCCCTGTGTCCCTGTGACTGCTCAGTGTCACACTGGCACTGCTGACCTGGCTAGAACTGACTGCAGAGATGTTTTCCTCCTGCTGTGTCAGCTCAGGTTTCAGTGGCAGGGAGGTAAGGTGGGAAACAGTCAGTACGAAAAGGGCTGGGTTTGTTGACTGAGGTTTAGAAAGCTTTTAATGAGTTGAATTATTGGTTGTATGTGAAGTGAAACACTGCTCTTCTAACTGCTGTCATTTCCTGTATCATTCTAGCCTGTTCCCTGCATTAATTACAGCTCAGATTTACAGTGGATTTGGTTACACACTGAGTTGCATTCTCATTTTTTTTCGTCTGTGTGTATAAATTTCTTTGGGAGTCAGGCCAAGAGGAGAGTGTGCAGATATGCACACACACATGGACTGAATTTGACTGTAATTTGCTAATTTACTGGGGAGAAGAGATCTGGCTTTTCTTCTGTTTTGGTGTAAAAAGAGCCTTTTCTTTTTCCGAAGGAGGAACAGTAGCTGAGAACAGCCAGTGTTTGGAGAGTTCAATATTTCAGAACAACCAGAGATGAGAGAAAATATTATCTTGTGAATTGTAAATGTGGCATTTTTAATTTGGCTGGTGTTTCCCAGAGGTTAGTGGATAATGGGAATATTATCATGCTCTTGGCTCAACCAGTAATCAGCTTGCTACTTCAAGTATTTTATAAATGCAGTGCCTCAGAGTTCAGCTGGATGAGGTAGAGCCTTTCACAGCTGAAGGAGTTTTTTGTGACCTGAAATATGAAGTATGATGAGATACTGAGCATGAAATCTAGCATTTGGAAATGAGCTCTTTAGGAGTTGTAAAGCACAGAAAGTGATTTAAAGGAAGTTTCCTTTTGAGTTTAACATTTTTCTTTTGGCTGTATAAAAACAAAAGAGGAGGTGTGTTAGGAGGATTGATTTGGAGAGTTCATTCAGATATTTAAATTCATTCTTCACATTTTAACTGTTGATGCTACAGATGATTTTCATTCAGAATATTTTGTGTCATGGTTTCATAAGTAAATGATTGTGAATTAAGTAGAATCAGATATCAAACATGTTACTGCTTTTAAAATGAAATACTCCTAAACAATTGCTTTAGAAGTACTGGTGTGATGAATATTGCTATGATGAATAAGGGTATGATGACTGTATGAGGAATGATAACACACAAAAGAATGCAGAACCTAGTTCTGTAATAACTAGGTAAAAAGTAAGAGGAAAATTCCAAATAACCTTTTTTTGAAATATTTGATCCCTCTTTGTTTAGCCGTGCCACTTATGACAGCAGCCTTTCTTCCTCAGGCACCCTGTTGCCTGAATCCCCTGCAGCCCCACTGTGGTCCAGCCTGGCAGGGCAGCACCCTTGGGCACACCCAGGGCCCTCTTCTGGCCCAAAGCCACCCTCCTCCATCCCAGCTGGCCAAGGGCTTCCAGGGCAGAGCCATGCATTGAAATCCCCTGTGCTGATCATCCTCCCCGCCTGGGCTGGCTCTCCCAGGAGCCTGGGCTGGTCCTGGGGAGGGTGAGCAGGGCAGGGCTGGGCTGAAGCTGCCCAGCACAGCTTTGGAGTGCAGGGATGCTGAGTTACAGCCTGCCTGTCCAGCACAGCTCTGGAACCAGGGCTGCTGAGTTAAAGCCTGCCTGGCTGCTGGCTGGGATTTTGTTAGGATTTCAGAGTGCTGGGTTTTGCACACTAATCCTGACTGGCAGTTGGAGCTTGGTGCTTTCCAGCATGGAGTAGCAGATTTCTCTGGGGTGAAACAATGCCCCAGTGTGTCTGAGCTGCCTCTACAGAGCCAATAAATCTGTTTTGTTTTGTTTTTCTCCCTCCTTTTCTCTCTTCCCCCTCCTGCAGGCCAGGACCCACTCGTACTGCTGAAAACCCTTCAGCTTCTCTGGACAAAGCAGGAGCTGGGCAAGGTAAGGCTGAGCCCTGCCCACAGCAGCTCTGGATGCAGGGCATGTCCAGGCACAGGACGCTGGCTCAGACCCGCCAGCCTTCAGGGCTGCTTTCAGTCCAGCACTCAGGGGAAGAGCCCCTGCACTTGCAGCTACAAGTGAAAAGAAAAGGTAGCTTTGTGTGATGGGGAGCAGCTCAGGGGCTCCTAGAAAAGATCTGGAGTTTCCAGGGCTGAGTTACAGAAGGAAAGAAAATCAAAGTTGCTTTTGTTTTGTTTTAAACACTTTTTTTGTCCATTAAATGGAGGATCTCGGGGGGAGGGGGAAGAATATTGCTAGAAGCTGAAAAAAATGAGAGTTGAATTTGGAAGTGTTTTTGGTATATCAAAGCTTTCATATTTGAAGTGTTCTTTTTTTTTCCTGATTTGGTTTGGTTTTGCCTTTTAGAGTGGTGAATGCAATTTACACTGCTGTCTAAAATTAGTGCTGTTATTTTTATACAGCACAACCTATGAGCTCTACACTGAGATTTTTCATAGGCAGTAAAATATAATTCATCTAAGTTTGGAAGCTTGAAAACTAACAAAACCAGCAGATGCAGGGTTGAGTTTTCCATGTTTAACTCTGTGCTGCTCAGGCAGGTTCAGAAGTGAAATGGTTCCTTTTCTAGGAGGCCCAGAGCGCTGTAGCTCCCACATAACCACATGGAGCATCTCCTGTGTGGAGTGGCCAGCGTGGCTGAGGACCTGGTGGACGTGCTCCATCCTGGGTGTCTGCAGTGCTTACTCACTGTCCTGGCCTGCTGCTCTTAGACTTTCCATTATTGTTAGTCTGTGGTTGCCAGCTGGAATAAACAACTGGAAACCCAGTGTGAGAGGTGCCTTTCCAAATGGTCACTCACTGGTGGAGACTTGAGCTCAGCAACTCTGAAAAATTGAGCTTTCCATCAAGTTTTGTTAGAGCTGCAGAAAAAAAAATATTGTCCTTTAGGTCTGGAAGGCAGTTAATCCCACAAAACAACAGCAGGAAAGAGAAATCATCAAAATCTCTGCACTGCATACCCTGGGATGTGTATGTGGATTGGGAAGAAAAATACTCTGGAAAAGAAAAAACCTCTCATGGACGTGTCCTTTGGCAGAGAGCACTGCAGTGATTCTGCTGGGGATGGAAAAGCTGGATTCCCAGGAGCTGTGCAATCACAGGCTGGTTTAGGTTGCGAAGGAATTTAAGGCTCATCCAGTGCCACCCCTGCCATGGCAGGGACACCTCCCACTGTCCCAGGCTGCTCCCAGCCCTGTCCAGCCTGGCCTTGGGCACTGCCAGGGATCCAGGGGCAGCCACAGCTGCTCTGGGCACCCTGTGCCAGGGCCTGCCCACCCTGCCAGGGAACAATTCCCAATTCCCAATATCCCATCCATCTCTGATCTCTGGCAGTGGGAGCCATTCCCTGTGTCCTGTCCCTCCATCCCTTGTCCCCAGTCCCTCTCCAGCTCTCCTGGAGCCCCTCCAGGCCCTGGCAGGGGCTCTGAGCTCTGCCTGGAGCTTCTCCTCTCCAGGTGAGCACCCCCAGCTCTCCCAGCCTGGCTCCAGGGCAGAGGGGCTCCAGCCCTCAGAGCAGCTCCAGGGCCTCCTTTAGATTCATTCCTACAGCTCCATGTCTTTCCTCTGTTGGCCACCCCAGTGTCACCTGGGTTTTGCAGGTCCCCCGTGGGGTTTGCAGGTGTGTCCCCCCTCCAGGCTGTGTGCTGAGCAGGAAGGTGTTTCTCAGCTTGGAGGGTGCCCAAGGAAAGCCTTTCTGGAGCAATGGGGAGGGCTGTGGTGAGCCCAGCTGCTGTGGGGGGCCACAGCAGGAATGTCCCCGTGTGTTCTGACTTGTGCTTGTCACACTGTCACCAGGACGGGCTGACCCATGCCCAGGGCTGTGCCCGCACAGAAAGTGCAGGCTCTGTTTTGAGGGGCTGGGCTGCTCTGCCCTCTGTGTGGAGCTCAGGTGGGTTGTGCTGCTACTGCCCCACAAATGTCCAGCCCCAATAACTGAGATAAGTTGACTCAAGTCCAGCTCAGCTTGCCCCAATGGCAGCTAAGTGGCAGGAGCTTCTCTGCCTCTCGCTGTGTGTGCCTGTAGGTCAGTATTGTCCACAGCTGGGGGAAATCAGCCCCTTGGTCTGAAATCAGTGACCATGGGCAGGAATGTGTCTGCCAGGGTGTGACCCCGGTTCTGGAACATGGGTACAAGAAATGGTCATTTCCTCCATAGGAATGACAGTTAGTGAATAACCAGGAAGCATCAGCAGACTGCCCGGAGCTGTGGGACTAGAAAGAGGGGATCAAAGCTGAATAAAGGACTGTGTAGTTTGAGCATCAGCAACATTTTCCTATTCCCATGATCTGTCAGGCTGTAGAAATCCCCCCAAGGAGCATTCCCTGCCATGGGAATCAATTGAAATGGAAATGGCAATTAGAAAAAAAGTTTGAGAGGAATCCCTCTCTGGCAGAGGGAGGAGCCAGGCGGCACAGCACCCTTTCCTCTCTGATTTAGGTGTCTCATGCCCTTTTTGTTCTCTGCCTTTCCCCCTCAGACTATCGGTGCCCTAGCTGAAGGCTTGCTGGGAGGTTTGGAAGGAGGCTTTTTCCCAGCTCATCACAGTCTCTCTGGTACAAAGGCCAGACTCAGACGAGCACAGTTCGTGCTGCCGGCGATGGTGTCAGTGCTGGGAGCTGCTCTGCCTGTGCCAGCAGGATCTGGTGTCTGCTGGAGCCCGTCCTGCCAGAGCCCAGGCTCAGATTCCGGCCCAAGGAGGAGCTGAGCGGGGTGGTGGAAGCTCCAAATGTGCTGAAGTGGGGCTTTTGGGGGAAAAAGCCATTTCCAAACAGTGCAGTGGAGTTGGCAAGTTGCTTTGTTTTCCTTTGGCTGTTGTATTGGATGTTTGTGGTTGGATCAGAGCTCATCTTTGCCTTCTGCTGCATCTCCCAGCAAAGTTGGAGCCCTGTATTTAACATTGCAAACTCTTGCCACAGGGAAAATTTTTTAGAGGGAGAAATCTCTTATCTAAAGTCCCATCTCTGTTAGTCATCAGCTTTTTCATACTGCCTACTGAGAAAGAAACAGTTTCTGTCATAAACTATAGGTTCTGTGGGTTTTCCAGACATGAAAGACACTCTGGAAAACAACTGTCTTCCAGTAAAAATTGTTGATGAATAAAAAAAGAAAAAACTCATTGGCAATTTTTCTGTAGATTTTATTTTGTTTTCCATGTTGCTCTTCAAACTTTATATTGTTTCCACTGGAAGCTCCGAATGGGGCCATGAATCCAGTAAATTACAAGTGCTGTCTGCAGCAGGAATGAGCATCTTTTGGATTTGGCTTTTTAGCCAGAAAAGAAAGAGAGCAGCTGCTCTCAGTGATTTCTTGTTTTCTGTCTCTGCTCTCGCCCTGCTCCACGCTGGTGATGTACCATGCAGTGAGAGGTCCTGTGTGGGTACTGAGGATGCCACCTCCTCACCCTGCCAACCCTCCCAGCTCCCTGGAAACTACTTCTAATGTAAACATTATAGAGATACTGCTCAGTACTGCTAATTTATCACTTCTACCAGATGGGGATTAAGTAGCCTATTAACATTCACAAAGTGAGGGTTCAATTCCTTCACATTTCTAAACACATCACCCTGGGATTCCTAAGATTTATGGCATGGAGTTTTCCCATGTTCTGAGCCCCTTTGTGGGGCCTTTAGGCTCATGGAGGTGTGCAGGGGCAGGAGGTGCTCAGGGAGCTTTTGGGGGAAGGAGCACAGATCTGGAGGATGACAATCTGATAGAATTTGAACGCAGATATTTCATTCACTTTGATCTGAGTGTAGAATCCAAACTAATTTGAGACTCCCAAATATTCTGATTATGGGCACTATTGTGGCTGGAGAGGGCATAAGGTTAAATGTGCAGGTTTGTGGTGCAGCCATGAGGAGGGGTTCAGGTTCTTGTACTACACCTTGCGGGTATCTTAGAGGACCAGGAGGTTTTTGAGCCCACTTCTGTACCTTCAATATTGCCATTTTCCCAATAACACCCCTCTCTCCAGCTCACTTCTCCCCCTCCCCCAAATCCCAAGCCCCTTTGTCTGCCCCACAGAACAACTTCTCTGTCTTTATGGGATAATTAGTGTGGACAATTGCTGCTTTTCCCATTGGGTTTGAGGTGCAGTGAGCCATGAAGGAATCTGTAATGACATGAAAAGTCACTGGAGGCGCGGATGGTGGCTGAATAGCAACAGTTACCTCTCTGAATAGATTAAATTAAAAAAAATAAAGCTTTGTGTTCAGCTGGGGGAAGGGAGGATTCACTAATCTTTTTGTACATGACAATGTGGTTTTGTATCTCGGCAGCTCAAGGAAGAAATCAGACGGGGCTTTGCCAGACTGGAGGACCCTTTGGCAGGACTCCTGGCCATGCTGGAGAGCAGCAGTGATTGGAAGGGGAAAGGGCATTCCCTGGGGTATTGCATCACCACGGAGCTGCAGCTTTGGATAAAAGCACATCCTGCTGTCCCACAGGTTAGAAAAAGAGAAAGCAAGAGAGCTGGGAGAGAGGAGAGAGCACTTGATTGCAAGGTTCCTCAAGTATCTCTAGTTTCACTTTTTCCCAAAGTCCAGTATCTTCTCTGTAGCCTTATACAGAGTGTGACAAGGTGTGAAACACAGTGAGATGTTATCTGTGGCATGCTGGCCTGAAAATGAAATCATATTGGGAGCTGTGCTGCCAGAGCTCTTTCCCCTCCAAAGCTGGGATTTCATCTCTCCAGATCAAACCACTTTGATCGAGCCTTGCTCTTGCTGCCTTTCCAGGCTGGAGGCTCTCCCACTGGAACCCACATCCCTGCTGTCAGGAGAAACCCAGTTGCAGAAATCTGCTCTGTGTGTTCTTCCAGCTCTGCAAATAGAAGCCAGTTACTTTTGGATTGCTTAATTCCTGCCATATGGTGGGAATGCAGAAAATGGGAACAGCCTGCCTTTTCAGCAGCTGGATGATTAGTTCTGTAAAGTTGGGTCATTAGATTATATGTCCTAATGTTTACCATTCCTTCTGCCTTCAGAAATTCTGACCTACTGAGATTTTCTCTTTTCTGTGAGCTTTTGGCTCTGAGCTGCAGGATACTTTTATATTTGTGTTGCTTCCTTTCCCATTTTTCCAAATGGTTCTGGGTAGATGTTGAGCTCTGCCATTACAGGATTGGCGAAGTGCTACTGGCACTGAAATTCCTGTGTCATGAGTGAATGTTCACATGGGAGCACAAGGATTTAAATACCTGCGTCTGTGCATCTTTTCATGGTGCTTTTGCTTTCCCTACCCTTCATGCACCCAGCAGCAAGCCTGGGAATGAAAATGGAATTCTTATGTCTGATAGGTGAGATCTCCCTGGAGGGGAGTTGCTGGATTCAAAGATTCTCTTCTGGGAACTAGGGGGGAGAATTTCTGAAGAGCTCTGTTAGCACAGAGGGCATTTTTCAGTTTCAGATTTTACTTTTGCACAAGGCCCTATCCCTTCTCCAGAATTACCCCACAAATATTTCATGTTCTTAAAGTGGGTGCTGTGGAAAAAATGCGTATCATATTGTTGTGATTTCTGCCTGCAGACTCCGTGGGGAATTCGGAGAATCCTTCCAGAGGAATTCACTTGCTCTGTTTAAACAAGCTGTGCTTTCAACCACTGTTGAATCGCAGCCATCTTTACCAAACCTGTGTTTGATTGTCTTTTGGTTGTTTTTTGAAGTCTGGCACCAAGCTGAAGAAGCTGCAGGCCCGTGTGCTCGGAATGCTCTCCCAGTGCCCAGCTAATCTGCTTGACCCGCTGATTAGCATTTACCAGCTCCACACAGCAGACCGGAACTATTTGCTTGAACATGTCAGTCATCTTTATCTCCAGGGCAATTACAAAGAGGTGGGTCGTGTCTTTCAAATAAATTTACCTTGCCAGCTCTCTGTGAATGTCTGTGTCCTTTTTTTTGGATGCATTTCAATGTGAATTCCATTTCATCCCAGCAGCTGCACGCTGTGAATGCTGCAGCTTAGTGTGCTCTTCCCATGTACAGGAGCAGCCTGGGCTCAGCCTTGGCTTTTCTGCTGACTGAGGACAGAATGCCAGGGAATCCTCCCTCCACTCCTTTGCTGACCTTTGAAAGTAATGGGTTAATAGGCTTTAATTTGGAGAATTTAAGGGGATGGTTGTATTCTTTTTTGTTTTCCTTGTCCTCGGCAAGAAAAGAAGGGATTTTAGTCCTTGGTCATAGACCTACTGTGCTATCTCCAGCCCACCTGCAGCCAGAGGGCTTGGAAAACTTCACTGGTCCCATGTGATTGCCCCAACCTTGGGTCTCTGTTGGAGGAGTTTTGAAGCCTCTTTACCACTGACATATTCCAAATGTGTAACACCTCCTGTGTCTCTGTCTGGGTGGTTGACACAGGCAGGAGTTCACCAGACCCAGGATCTGGTGTGCTTTACCCTGTTTTACAGCCCTGCAGCATCTCCAGCATGGTTGCCCCATCCCTGGAATTGTTCCAGGCCAGCTTGGACAGGGCTTGGAGCAACCTGGGGTATAGGAAGGTGTCCCTGCCCATGGTAGGGGGTGGAACTGAATGGTCTTGAAGGTCCCTCCCAACTATCCTATGATCTTTCTTTTTTAAAGGCAAAAGGGTTTGTTTTTCTCCCAGAAGCATGGTTCATTTGGATGGTATATAACAACTTGACCTTGTTAAGCAAAAGTAAAACTCAAATAACATTCTTAAAATCTTAAAAATAGCAGTCTTAAAATCTAAAATTCTTAGTACAGCTGAATTCCCAGGTGACATCCTGGAATCCCATTCTTTTTCAATACTGAAACAAAGATATTTTGTATTTGGTTTGAAGTTCCCTGGTAGCTGCTTGAGACTTAGTCTTGTGCTCAAAAAGTTTTTGAATGTGAATATTTGACAATTACAACAGGAAGAAATGTCTTATTTGATTATATTCAAGTGGGATTTTTAGGTTCATGGCGCCAAAAATATTTGTTGTTTTCATTAGAAATACAGGCCTTCCTAGATCCAGCTTCGGAAAGCTCTAGATCTTTTGGTGGAATTGTTGTTCTGTTTTTTCTTCCCCAGCAGAGATCATTTACTGCTCATTCCCAGTGTGAAGAATAGGAAACCTCAACGGCTTCTCACTCTCAGCCATAGCTTTCTTTTAGCTTTCTTTTGTTACCAGAAGGATGAATAGAATTCTCTTCAAAAATAACAAGACATCTTTTACTGCCCTTGGGGACTGAACATACCTAAGTCAAGCTAACCCAAACAACCTGGAGCTGGGGCTCTGAGCATTGCAGTGGCTCTGGATGTCCCCCTGTCCTTCTCTTCCCCATCTCTCAGCTGGGGCAGTGAAGCAGACTCACATGGAGGATTGTTGGCTCTTCAGTCTCTCACCTGAAAGGATAGAAATCCATACAAATCCTGACTGCCATTGTTTATTTTCTTGCTGTATTTGCAATGAAACACCAGGCATTTTACAGTTCAGTACTTCAAAGGGCTTATTAAAAAGAGGGAGATGACATTTTTCATGGGTAGATAGTGATAGGATGAGGGCAACTATTTTAAACTAAAAGAGGAGAATTTAGATGGGAGATCAGGAAGAAATCCCTCCCTGTGAGGGTGGGCAGGCCCTGGCACAGGGTGCCCAGAGCAGCTGGGGCTGCCCCTGGATCCCTGGCAGTGCCCAAGACCAGGCTGGACAGGGCTGGGAGCAGCCTGGGACAGTGGGAGGTGTCCCTGCCATGGCAGGGGTGGCACTGCATGGGCTTTAAGATCCCTTCCAACCCAAACCAGCCTGGGATTCTGTGATTTATTCTAGAGCAGGTTATTCCCTTTGTCTGTGGTGTACAGCCATGAATGTCCTCTGCCCTGATAGTTAAGGCTCCTTTTCCTCATGGAGGTTTTGGAGAAGGTTCCCTTTGGGAAGCGAGGTCCCAGAGCTCCCTAGGGATGCCTGTGGCAGTTGTTTGTTGCCGGAGCAGCTCTGGCCCTCCCTTAGCCTGGATTTGGGGCAGCTGGGGGGCGGCTGAGCCCGGGGCTTGGGGCAGTGCTGGCACGGGAGACGGGAGACGGGGCCAGGGACGGGTTCTGGTTGTGCTTTAGCGGCACAGGCTGCGCTCAGGAGGCACCTGCGGCGAGCGGCGCCAGCGGATGGCACTGTGCTCCCGGCGTGCAGGAAACAGGCAGGCACTGGGAGCTGGGGAGAAGCACGGATGTGGAACTGGCTTTTGAGGCGTCCGGGCTGTCTGACGTTTTATCTTTCTTTTGTGACGGGAGCGTGCAGCTGCTGGGGCAGCAGCGAGAGCTCTGAGAGTGCAGCGAGAGCGCCGAGGGCTCCCAGCTCTGCTCCTTGTGGCCGCCATGGCACGGGGTCATGGGAGGGTTCGGCACTCCCCCTCAGGGAGTTCCAGTGAAGCCCAGCAGCTTGTCCCCTTCCCAGAACCCCTCCAAAGGCAGCCATGGCTCCATGCCACCCTCCACCTGGGCTGTGCCAGAGGTGCCTGAGCCCTGCTGGCTGCGGGCGGGTGCGGCAGGGGAAGGGCGATGGGAGCCGGGGCACGCTGTGGGGAAGGGGCTGGGGACCAGGGGAACGCCGTGTGGGAAGGGTGCTGGCTGTGGGAGGATGTGCTGCGGGAATGCCCTGGATCGGGCCTGTGTGGGAAGGGCACTGGGTTGCAGTGGATTTGGTGTGAGAAAGGCACTGGGGGTGTTTGGTGAGGGGAGAGTGCTGGGTGCTGGTGGATTTGGGATGTGTGGGAAGGGTGGTGGCTGTTTCTGCTGTGGGAAGGGCACTTGAGTGTCAGTGGAAGTGGTGCAAGAAGGACTCTGGATGGATTTGGTGTGGGAAGGAGACTGGGTGTTCTGGTGTGGGAAGGACACCGTGTTCTGGTGTGGGAAGGGTGCTGGGTTTGGTGTGGGAAGGACGCCCTGTTCTCGTGTGAAAGGACACTGGGTTTGGTGTGGGAAGGGCACTGGGTTTGGGGAAGGACACCCTGTTGTGGCGTGGAAGGGCGCTGGGTGTTGTGGTGTGGAAGGACACTGGGTTTGGTGTGGAAGGACACCCCGCTGTGGCGTGGAAGGACACTGGGTTTGGTGTGGAAGGACACTGGGTTTGGGGTGGGAAGGACACTGGGTTTGGAGTGGAAGGACACCGGTGTTGTGATGTGGAAGGACACCCTGTTGTGGCGTGGAAGGACACTGGGTGTTGTGGCGTGGAAGGACACTGGGTTTGGTGTGGAAGGACACCGGTGTTGTGGCGTGGAAGGACACTGGGTTTGGAGTGGAAGGACACTGGGTTTGGTGTGGAAGGACACTGGGTTTGGTGTGGAAGGACACCGGTGTTGTGGTGTGGAAGGACACTGGGTTTGGAGTGGAAGGACACTGGGTTTGGTGTGGAAGGACACTGGGTTTGGTGTGGAAGGACACCGGTGTTGTGGTGTGGAAGGACACTGGGTTTGGAGTGGAAGGACACTGGGTTTGGAGTGGAAGGACACTGGGTTTGGGGTGGGAAGGACACTGGGTTTGCTGTGGAAGGACACCGGTGTTGTGGCATGGAAGGACACCCCGTTGTGGCGTGGAAGGACACTGGGTTTGGGGTGGGAAGGGCACTAGTGTTGTGGTGTGGAAGGACACTGGGTTTGGTGTGGAAGGACACTGGGTTTGCTGTGGAAGGACACCCCGTTGTGGCGTGGAAGGACACCCCGTTGTGGCGTGGAAGGACACTGGGTTTGGAGTGGAAGGACACCCCGTTGTGGCGTGGAAGGACACCCCTTTGTGGCGTGGAAGGACACTGGGTTTGGAGTGGAAGGACACTGGTGTTGTGGTGTGGAAGGACACTGGGTTTGGAGTGGAAGGACACCGGTGTTGTGGCATGGAAGGACACCCGTTGTGGCGTGGAAGGACACCCCTTTGTGGCGTGGAAGGGCGCTGGGTGCCGCGGGACAATGCTGGGATTCAGCAGACTGGGGGTAATGCAGCGCGAGCGGGGCTGCGAGAGGCCCTGAATAGGCCAGGCTGTGCTGGAGAAGAATGAGGGGTAGGCAGAAGGCAAGCTAGTGTTTCATGGTCATCTTATGTTACACTTCAGCCTTTCAAAGAGTGTCTGGGGCTGCTTGAATGAACCTCTCTTGCACTGCGAATGCGGGAGCCCAGAGACAAAGGGGACTCTTGTCACTCGCAGGCCCCTTTGGGGAATAAAAGCCATTGTCACATGAACAGGGGCAGTCTGGCAGGCTGTGCATGCTTCAGTGCCCCATGATATCGCTAAGTCTCAGCAGAAATCACATTCAGGGCCCTGTCAGCTTTGATTAGCGGGGTCTCATGACTTAATGTGCTGCGATATTTCATGTCTAAGGGTGGCGGCTGTCTTTCTGAGGGATGAATGCCCTCTATTGTCCACTGAGTTATTTTATTTACATTTTTTAAACAGCTTATAAAGGTAAAAAGATAGCTGTGCTTAAAAAAAAAAAATCAAATTCCTTTGCTTCTGGATCAGCAGTGAGTGCTGCTCGGGTCAGATACAGTGAAACTTGTTTTCACAGTCAGCATCAAAGTTCTCGTCTTGTTTAACAGCTTTATAGTAAATTCTGAACAGGTGGCAGTGGAGCTGGGTTTAGGAAGGAAACAATAAATAATCTTTTTAGCCTCTGACAAGCAGAAATATTCCTGGGCCTGAGAGACCTCCCACTCCAGCCTCTGTGTCAGTGATTCGCAGAGTTGCTCTCCCCTTCATCACTTTGGTTCTTAAAAAAGAATACTGGATGAAGCCAGTAGTGTTTTATTTTTAACAGGATTTTCAGTTGCTGTCTGTTCAGATTTCTCTGTTTTCAAAAGCAGAGTATATTTTTTCATCTAATGTTTTATCCATCAATTTCTAGAAATAATGAAGGCTTGTATGTTAAATGTGGTTCATGTTTGCTCTTTCAATTAAGATAATGTGGGTTATCTGGTAGAGATCAGTTAAAATTTGTCATAAAATATGTTGGAATACCCAGAGAAAAAGTTGTGTAGACAGAGAATTGCAGGTTTTGGTCAGCAATACTGCTACAGACATAATAGAAAGGGTGATTGACCAGAGTTAAACTTAAAGGAGCACAAATACTCAGAAGTGTAAAATGCCCATCATGACCTTCAGTTTCAGTGCAGGGATTTTGTGAACAGAGTCAGGGGTGTTAGTGTTTGTAGCCTTACTTCATCCATGGTGCTGGACTACACACGGTGTATCTCTGCAGATCTGTCAGTAGAGATCAGTGTTAGCATTGATTGAGCACATTAATGGATAATCAGATTTTTGTTTTCCTCACTCTGGCTCTTTCTGAGCTGTTCTCAGGCCAGGGAAAAAGTCTCTGATATTGCTTCTTATCTCCATTCACCGCCTTAATTATACAAGGCATGTTCAGCTCTTGCTATATTTTAAAGTGTGTTCATTTGTATTTCCTTTTTTCTTTTAAATTAAGAATCATATTGGCTCAGAAGCCCAAGGAAAATGTTACAGCAGTTGTTTTACCCATAAAGTTGATGATGTTTCAGTATCCACCCCTGTTTCCTCTGAACATACCCTGCTGCTGTAGTGGCACGTGCCCTCCCGTGATGCCCCTCTGCAGCAGAGGGAGCCAGCCCAGGCCCAGGGGCCACTGCTGCCCTTCCCAGCCTCCAGAGCCACCTGTGCCCTGGGCTGGGCCTGGGGAATGCTGGGCAAGGAGCTTCAGCATTGGTGGGAGTTATAAATGAAATGGCAGATTTCTGCTCCTACTGCCAGAATTTCTGGGCTCTGGGACAGCCGTGGGGATGTGCAGCAGATCCAGCTGTGCAGAGTCTGGGTCTGGTGAGGTGGGCAATGCTCAGAGAATGAGCAGAGCAGTTAAACCTGAGGCACACAAAGCAGAGAGGTCAGGCTTCAGTTCCCTCTTCCCCTCACCTGTGCACATTCCAACCTGGACTTGTACTTCTCTCCCTCTACCTCACATTCTTTGGCTGGGAATAACCTGTCACTGCTCCGTGTTGATGGTCTCACTCTTCCCTGGCCTCCTGAGTGTGGACCTGAGAAATGTTGTGTTTCCCTGGTTTCTGCAGACCTTCCCACAGCCAGCTGTGGATGAAGTGCCCTTTGAGCAGGAAGCAATCAACCATCGAACCTGATGTCATCCACTTGAAGTGATGCACTCTGAGAGCTCAGCAAAGCTGATTAGCCTCAAGTTTGAAATGAGTGATTCCAAAACACAAAACAGATGTGCCCCATGATTAATACCTGGTGTGCCTTTTACTCAATTATTTCTGCCATTATCCAGGCTTTGATCACTGTGATTTTCTTGGAGTTGACATTGGTTCCTCCTCTGCAAAGTCTCCTTCTGTTGTTTTGTTTATTCTTTGGGTTTTCAGAAATTCCCTCACCGTGTGTTCAGAAATAGTGCACTCAGGCACAGCCATGTCTGTGTTTGTGCTGTCCCAATCACTTGCAGCAGAGCCAAGAGCAGGAGTCATCAGCAACCACTGGTGTCTGTCCTGCCTCAGCACTCCAAGCAGTTCTCCTGCACGAGGCAATTCCTCTGCTGCAAACCCCACCGTGGGAAAACTGCAGAAATTGTCAGTGCAGACACCACCCAAGTGCACATGCCCTTGCAGATAAGATCTTGTGTGGCTTCCTGCACCTCATACTGTACGTGGAAAGAATAGTCATTTTTCGATGAGACAGAGCCAGCTGCATTCAAAACAAGCCAAGAGGAGCAGGTATTGGTGCAGGGTGTCTGTGCTCCAGAGCACTCCCCACTTTCCCATACTCGTGGCTTGCATTTGCGTGACTGCGGGAGTGTTCTGGTGCTCGTGGCTGGGCCTGAACATGTCAGGTTTAGGAAACTTCCCCCATCCTTTGGTCAGTGCACCTACACCTGGGTTAGGTGGAATTCAGTGTAGTGTTGCCCAACTTTCAATTCTGCCCCAGACTTAAGCAGCCATCTGCTGTATTTTAAGGATTTCTCATTGGGTTACAAAACTATTAGAAAATGTCCAGATGGGATTTTTGCATTCACCATCATTAAGTCAAACAATGGCCCAAAGCTCCCCAAGGATGAGGAGACTCAGGAGCTTGGATGGGAGTTGGATCAGGCAATGGCCATCAGCTTTTCTCCTGCACTAAGCAGTGCCTGCAGTGCATTCATCACATCCTGCTCCCAGGCACACTTGGGGCTTCAAGGCAAGAGAGGGACCAGCCTCCCCCAGGTTTGTTTCATCTGTGGGAGTTTAGTACAGGTTGAACATTGGTATGTGCTGCAGTAATGAGAAAATGCAGTAATTATTGCTGTTATTAGATTATTCTAGAAACTCTAGGTGGATGAAGCATATTTTTGTGCAAAGGCTCCTTGTCCCACCAACCATGACAATAATTTTCTCTTTGGGGTTTGAGGGAGTGTGTAGACCCTGACAGGTGTCAATATCTCAGCATTCCCCAGAGGTTCCCCATGTTCCTGCATCCTGCCTTGGGTTTTGGCCCTTGCTGACCAGCTGGTGAAGCCGGGGGGTTCCTGCTGTTCCCTGCTGATCCAGCCCGAGGATCTGCAGCTGGATGCCCGGGATTGCCAGATTCCAGCTGCCCTGGCTCGCCTTCCAGCCCGGCACTGCAGATGGGCAATGCTGGCTCTGGGTGGGGAGGGGGTTTCTCGCCCCTTCAGTTACAGCCCGCTCGGCCTCATTAAAGTGTTTGTTTTCCGAGTCAAATGAGCCTGCGAATGAGGTGTTGCTTTGCTGGAGATCTTATCGGCTGTAAACAGACTATTAAAAATAGGGTCCTTTTACACAAAACTTGTTTGTGGAGTGAAACAATTCAAAACACGATAATAACAAAACAAAATCTTAAAATAGCTCGGAGTTGAGACCACAGACACAGCTGCCAAGCACTTTCATCTTTATTACAGTTACTCATATCTCTTCTCTTACTATTCCCATTGTAAACAGGCTGATGTTATCTCTGCTGGCCTCCTGCTCAGCCCAGCCCCTGGAGCTGCACCCTGATCCAGCCTGGTGCCTGTTTCTAGGGCCCAGCTGATGCTTCTCCTTCCATGTGTAGCTTCAGGCATGGACCGGGGAGCTGCCCTGCTCCCGGAGCGCTCCGAGCTGCGCGAGGCTCTGCCAGCAGCACCATGGCTCTGCCTGCTCCATTACCTGCTGCAGCTGGAGGATGTTAAATTGCTGTTAAAAACCAGCTTATGGGCCAGGCTGCCCAGAGCAATGGAGTCATCGTCCCTGCACAGTCCAAAACAATGTGTGGATGCGGCACCCAGGGCTGTGGTGTGGCAGTGAATGCTGTGGTGGTGCTGGGTTGATGGTTGGGTTTGGTGATCTCAGAGGTCTTCTCCAACCGTGCAGACTCCATGAATCCCTGTGGGATTGGAGCTCCTCTGTCCTCCAGGCCTGCTGTGGGGGAGCTGTGTCTGCCAGCCCTGTGCAGGGAAGGGAGGGCTCCCCACACTCTGGACAAATGAACATCTGTTGTTCTACACCCTTGGGGACAGGGAGGAATATCCAGACAGGGAAAGAGGAAAACCCAACCTGACACCACACATGTTCATCTGATTAAGTCACCTGTACAGCTAGTAGAGCTGGAGATAAACCTCTGCCATGTAGATAACAGTGCTGCAATTAGGTTAATCTGAACATTAAAAAGCCATTAGGGAGCTGTTGGATGCTGCAGTTAAAACTAAGGCTAGAATAGGAGGTACTAATGAGATCAAATGATGAAACAAGGCCTGGAGAGTTGCAAATATTTTCTTCTCTTTTTTTTACTTTGGAGACCCAAACCCCTATTCACATCCACATCAGAAATAGCAACCTTCAACCTGAGAATAATCACTCAGCTTGAACATTATGTTGTTAAACTGATAATGTGAGAGGAAAGAAGCAGTTCTTTGCCTTTGACTTGTGGAATAGTTATAAAGTCTGGAGTTGGAGAGGTTTGGTTGAGGTTTAGCTGAGCTAAGCAATGCTCCTGTGTATTTCTGTTCAGTCTCTGAGTTAATGGTGATTCCTCTTTTTGTCACTTAAAATTCTTTTCTTGATTTCTCTTTTGAAGATGAAGCCTGGACTTCCAATTAAGCAGTGTTAAAAAAACCAAACCACCCAAACTTCCCCAAAACCAAACCTAAAACAAAACAAACAGAAAAAACTGTTTTCCCACTTCTAAGTGGGGCAGTAGGATAGAGCAGCTGAACTTCCATGGCATATGTTGGTTCTCTGCTTTTGCACACTCAGTCTGTGATGCAGTGGGTGAAATACAGGCACGAATTCCCCAGAAAGGAACATAATCCACTGCTGCTGCTGTGAGCAGGGATGAGCTGTGAGGAGTCTGGTGCTTGTGTGGCCTTGCAGGACATGTGCTGCCAGTGAAGAAGTGAATTCAGGCGGCACTTGAGTGATCACAGGAAATTTATTTCAAGGCAGGTGCCTGCCCTCACTTGGGTTATTCTGTCTTTTTTCCAGAAAAGTGTCATGCAGGTGACATGTAATGGTGGGGTTCTCTTTCTCTGGGGAAATACACACTTGGTAGTGCATTTTGTTTATGTGTTACAGGGACAAACATTTTAGCAGGGCCTGGAGTGGTAGGAAAAGAGGTGATGGTTTTAAACTAATAGAGAGGAGATTTAGATTAGATATAAGAGATTTTTTTACAGTGAGGGTGGTGAGGCCCTGGCACAGGTTGCCTAGAGAAGCTGTGGCTGCCCCATCCCTGGAAACATTTCAAGTCAGGCCAGACAGCAGCTCTGAGCAACCTGATCCAGCTGAAGATGTCCCTGCTCACTACAGGGGGGTTACAACTAGGTTGCCTGTTAAAGGCCCCTTCCAACCCAAACCAATTTACTATTCTATATTCCAACAAATAGCACAGTTCTAACGTGTGTCCATTTTGACAAATCTGTCATTTTCCTGGTGTTTTTCTCAAATCAAAATCAATCCCCAAGAGCAAGGAAACCTATGGAAGAGAAGAGCATTTCCTCCAAGCCCTACCACACTGGTTTTATCCTGATCTGAATCAATAGGTGTTTGTGAGCACAGTGGACTCCGTCCCATCGCTGGTCAGTTCTGCACACATGCTCTGCCAGGATCACAGATGTCTTTTCAGCACTGCTCACAGCCCTTTGGGAAGATGCAGCCTGACTTGGCAGAGGTGTTGGAAGGACACTCCATGTCCAACCTCCTCATTCCTGGTTCCCTCTTCAGCGCTAACACCCAGAGGTGCTCCAAGGCTCCTTGCCCTGATTGCCCCAGTTACTGGCACAGGGCACTATATTAAAGCTGCCCATTAAGTGCTTATTCTGTATTTGGCATCCAGGTGTTCTCACACACTACAGAAATGAGACACTCTCACCTCCTGTGAATCCTAATCCATGCCTGTGCCTCCCAAGCAGTGCACAGTTAGAGCTTCATCCATTCCTGTGGTCCCCCACTGGGATGGGACAGGCCATGGCTCAACCAGCTCTTCTGAGCTTGAGTTCCTGCAGGTCATCCCAGCAGGTTCTAGAAGATCCTGATTTGGAGGCAGTTTGTGAACGTGGCAAGTCTTGGCTTACAAAGATTCAGAGATCCCATGAAAGGGAAAAATACAATTCTTCCCATCTTGCTGCCTGTGGTGACCCTGGTGCTTTCAGGGCTGTGGAATGACTCAGGAAATAGAGAAACTGTAACCTTTTGATTTCAGGGTGTTTAAAATCTTGAGTTGCTTTCACAAAATGCAGATGTTTTACAAAACTTCAGAGGCAGAGCGAGACTGATCAGGGTGGCTCAGAAAGGTATGGTGGGTCAGGTGTTTTTACCATGGCATTGATAGGAAATATCTATCCCAGCTGGTTTTGTCCAAGCTCTTCACTTGCTTTCTGCCCAGCAACCTGATCTTTAATTTTTGTTCCAGAGGCTGTTGCTACTCAGGATATGCAGCTCTGCCAGGAGTGTTCTTGTGCTTTTGTGGAATGAATGTGGCCAAATGTTTGCAGGATTTGTGCTTGACAACATTACAGAAATAATTAATACATTAAAAATGTGTACAACAGCATTTTCATTTCACTTTGGAATAATGCCCATTTATCCACCCTAGGGTTCTTATAAATACACCATTTTTTTCATGTTTTCTAGGCAGCCATACTGAGTATTAAGCTGAAATTACAGCCAGATCAAGATGTAGAGAAGGTGAGTCATTTTCTCTGCAGGCTCCTCTGTCATCAGATCCACCTTTTGTTAGCAGGAGATCCATCAGGGCCCTCCAAGTCCTGCTGCCTTTCACCTGAGGCTTTACTCCATTCCCAAGAAGTCCCTGTTGTGTTGTTGATGTACCTTTACATGAAGGTTAGGCACAGAGTGTTTTATTAGTCCCCATTACACTTCTGACCTGGTTTTTCTGGCTGCAGCCCCTCTGTAACAAATCCTGGCTGTGCTCATCACTGAGGCAGAGATCAGTACTCTGCTGCACTGAAGCTTTGCTCATATTTGTGTTACAAATGTCACAGAACTCCTGCAGGCAGCACTGGTGGCTTGGGCAGGGTTGGGACTCACTCTCATGCTCCATGGGGATCAAAGGCAGGGCATGGTGCTTTAACATAATTCCTTCTCCTAGATGTGTACCCCACTACTGCTCCAGGATAAAGCCAACTTGGTGGAAGAATACGTGGCAGAATATCCCGAGCTCCAGAGGAAGCTCTTGCAGACCCTGGACACGTGGTGTGAGCCCAGCTTCAATATCAGAGACATCGTAAGGTAGAAACACTTGTCTTTCTGAACAGCTGGGGCCAATGTGCTGCCAGAGCACTGTGTGTCTGTCTCCTGGCTGTCTGTCTGTGGTCAGAGCAGTGTGTTTGTCCCCTGGCTGGTTGGCTGTGGTCAGAGCAGTGTGTCTGTCCCCTGGCTGGCTGGCTGTGATCATGTCCCAGCATAAGGGAGTGGAACATATTGACTCTTTGGCTGAAAAGGAGAAAATTCTGGTGGCTGTGTCAGAGCCTTCTCCAATGGCCCAGACTGTAGAACAGAGGAATCCTTGCTATTGACAGATGCTCCATTCCTGCCAAGATGAAACCTGTGCAGGACACCCCAGCAGCAGAGCAGTATCAAAGCTTCCCGAGGAGGTTGGAGCAATCAGCCTCTTGTGCTGTGCTGCAGACAAGGGCGACTTTCAGTATCGGTTGTACAGGTTTGGCAGGAAGATAACACTGTGATGAAGTGGCAGAAAAACAAGAGATGCAAGTGGTTAACCTTCCTCTGCACATCAACTCATGGTGTGTGTTTTCACTTCTGAATTGCCTCTCACTCGAATAACTCCTGTCACTCAGAGCCAGCAGCACTGTCAGAGTCCCAGTGTAGCTGCAATAGTTGCTGACAGCTCTGAAAAAACATGAAAAGGAGTTGCTCACTTTCTTTAAAATGAGCCTCTGGACTTGCTTCAAGGGGTTGACTGAAATTTGTGTAGTTGTGCTGTTGGCTTTTCACTGTATCTTGGGAAAGGGAGGGGCCTGTCCTTCTCAACATCCCACAAACCCCAATCCCTCTGCTGTTAAATGTCTGCTATTTGGGAAGCATCCTTTAGATGATGCCACAGATGTGTCTCTCTGGTGTTGTTACAGACCATATCAAGGCCTGTCCAAGTACAAACCTGAAAAATTTAACCGCAGAGTGCTCAGTAAGCTCATCTTCAGGCTCCTGGAGAGATTCGGCGTTGACTCAGGTATGGGATATTACAACATACTGTGGAGTTATCTCAGTAATAAAGAACAAAGTCAATTTGTCTTCTTCCATGTTCATCAAGGAATCTTTGCTGTCATTTATCCTGGGGAATTTCAGGGTTTAATTAATGACATTGTAAAAACAAAGCTGGCAAGTTATGGGAATTATCACTTTGTGCTGTCAAAGAATGAAGTGCTGGTGACTAATAGACTGCTTCTGCCATGATCTGAAATAAATCCTGACCTCAGCATGGCTCTGCATAAACACACCATGGTCAGCTCTGAGTTACGACTCCATTCCTCTCACAGAAGAGGCAAGTCATTATTCACTGGGGATCTGTTTTCTTGAGCTGTGGGTGTGTCAGCTGGGAGGAGATAACCCTTGGGAAGCAGGAGCCTCACAGCCCTTTGTATTCTTTGCATAAACTAGGGTTCGTGGGGGGAATTTTAAGGCTCTTGCAACCTTGAAAGAGAAGTGGCACATTTTCCATCACTTCACCAGCAGCTTCACCAGCAGGTCTCTAACAAAATCTGCTTTGCTTTGGTTCTTAGTGGGCACTGTTGATTTTTCCTTCTCTTTGGGGCCTTGCACCAGACCCTTTAAGGTGCACCGTTAGCTTTTACCCTGCAGAGGTTCCCATCATCAACCCAAGGTATGCAATTCTCTTTTCTTGGACTGAAAAGGGTTTTCTCACCACAAACTGTGGGCTTGCTACGCCTCTCAGCAACACTTTTGTGTATTAATCTTCCCATCTTCAGACTGGTGTTCAAGATAAACTTTTCAAACCCTCACTGGAAGAGAAGTGAATATATTTAAACCCAGCATGTTCATGTGAAAGCTGAGACATATGGGAATGATTTATTTAGAAATTAAAAGCTTCCCAGGAGTTCATTAGTTTTCAGTAGTTTTCCCTCCTTGACAGTGTTGGGCATTCAGTTGGCTGTGTTGTCTTTGATGATCTGCAAAGAGAAAAGAGTTGTTCCTCTTTCCATATGAAAGCTCCACCAAGGGCATGATATAATGGTAGAGGTGAAATGATGTAGCTGTTCACATGCAAAATCCTGTTAAATAATAATTAAAGAAAAGAAAAATCTAGAAGAGGAGCATGTGTTGGGCTCAGGTGCACTGCATGGGATGCAGCGTGCTTTGACCTAATGATGCTTTCCAGATGTTGTAGCTGCTGATAGTTGCCAGATTTTCTGGTCCTCTACAGCCATTCACAGGTGAGGAGATTCCTTGGGGTAAATACAGATCCCATTCCTTCCAGACAAATGTCCTTCCAGATAAATGTCCTTCCAGCCCTGTCTCCCATGCAAACTGCAGTGTGCAGTGCAGTGCAGGGCAAGGCCTTGCTCAAGAGGGCTGCCCACCTCTGCTGGTGTGAGAGGGGATGTGGGCACCTGGTTTGGACTTCAGCCAAAGCCAGTGCTGGGTGACTCCCACGGTTCCATACAGGACAGTAGGTGTTTATTTTTTACATTGTACCATGAGCAGGAATTCCCACATTGCTAAACTGTGGCTGTCAGGCTCCTTTGAAGTGCTTTGGAAGGGGAAGAATACCTGCAGAGGAATCGCTGCCTTAGTGCTGGTGTGCTGGAACTGAACTGGGAAATGCTAGCAGCTGGAATAATGTGCCTTTCTTTGTCTTCCCATCTCCCCCTCCCTTTTGCTGAATTTCTGGGTGTTCTTCCTCCATTCTTCAGTAAAAGCAAGTCTGACTGGGAGGGAAAATTACAGAAAAAGTAAGCAGCCACTGCAAAGCATACAGATAAAAGAAACCCTCATTTGTCTTGTTCTGAGCAGTTCCCCCAGATGCTGGTGGTGAAGCAGAGCTCACACTTGTCACCTCACCTGGGCTTGTCTGATGCTGTGGCTGCTTTCAGTCTCTTCCTCCCTGTGACTCCCACTTGCTGTGAGAGCCTGAGAGCAGCAGCAGGGAGGGAAGTGGCTTTGATGAGAAGGGCTGGAGGAGGATGGGGTTTCTGGGTATGAGAAGGCAAACGTGTGTGTGACTCAGTTCTTGCAGTTCCAAATCGACTTGGAGATTTCACTGCTTGAGCTCACTCTTGCCCACTCACAGTAAATCACACTGACTGCCAAACACAGCTGAGGTGTCCATCAGCAACTGAGAGCGCTCCTGGGAACTGCCAGCCCTAAATTTCAGAGCCAGATAGGAGGTGGCCCAATTAAAAAAAGATCTCACACCTCAGGGGGGGAAAAAAAAATAAAGCTGTCCTCTTAGATTAGTCTTCCTGTTCTTTTTCAGAGCTGTATGTCAGTATTCCTGTTAAGTCTCAAAGAGGGCGTGGGAAGTGAGCCGAGTCCCAAAGGTGTCCCAATAAACTGTGTGTGCATTTCATTTAATTACCCTTATTGGGGGAGGAAGGAGCTGGGCAGAAGTGGTGTGTGATTGAGGAAACTGAGGTTTATAGAGTCTTTCCTCACACCTGGGTCAGTGTGCTCCAGCTTAACGAGCCTGTCGCTTTTCCAAGCTAATTACTTAATAGTCTTTGGAGACCCTGTGAGATCGACTTTACAAATTGCAAGTTTCAGTGAAAACAGATCTCAGAGGTGAGGGAACAGCCGTGTCCTAGGGTTGGCACGGTGGAGTCTGTTCTCTGCTGTGCCTTGGCACAGCCAGGACACAGAGCTCAGTGATGTTTTTCGTTGACAATTCCCAAATCTGAGGTAGAAAGGATCCTGCTCGAAGAAGTGTAACAGCCTCATCTGTTGGGTTTAGTGCCTCCGTGCCAATGAGGGAGATCCAAGTGGAGGGACAGAGGGAAAGAGGGGTACCCAAGAGCCCCGGTACCGGGGGGGCTGTGCTGGGACAGTGACAGACAAACAGCCCCGGTTCTGAGCGCTGTGAGCGAGTGTTTGCCGCGGGCTTCCCGAGGTTTTCTAACATGACCCAGGAGGAATCTTTCCGTCGCTCGAGCACCCAGTTGTCCGTTTGGTTTAACGTGGGATTTCCGTCCGTGTGACCGCCCCCGCCCGGCCCCGCGCTGCCGGCAGCGCCGCGCTGCGGGGCAGCAGAGGGCAGGAGAGGGCTGTGCACGGCCACATCTGCACAGGTGAGCCACAGCTGGCCGCACATCTGCACAGGTGAGCTACAGATGGCTCTGCATGGTCACATCTGCACAGGTGAGCCACAGCTGGCTGCACATCTGCACAGGTGAGCTACAGATGGCTCTGCACGGCCACATCTGCACAGGTGAGCCACAGCTGGCCGCACATACTCAGGGCTCGAAGAGCTGCCAGCCCATGTCTAGGCAGTCACCAGTGAGAGCCCCAGCTGAGGCCTGGGAGCCCTCACCAGGCAGAAGATGCTCTGTTAGAAACAAGGGAATGACTTGTACAACTTGACAGGAATGCCTTTGGAGGGAGGGCAGGAGGTTATTCCCATTTTTTGCTCTTGACTTCCATGGTGATTTTCCTCCAGAGTGTTTTATCTCAGGTGTTAAATACCAGCACAGCTCTCCATTCTGTTGTCTCTCTTAACAAGTTACCCTTCACCCTCATGTTTTTCATAGAATCCCAGACTGGTTTGGTTGGAAGGGACAATAAAGCCCATCCAGTGCCACCCCTGCCATGAGCAGGGACACCTCCCACCATCCCAGGCTGCTCCCAGCCCTGTCCAGCCTGGCCTTGGGCACTGCCAGGGATCCAGGGGCAGCCCCAGCTGCTCTGGGCACCCTGTGCCAGGGCCTGCCCACCCTGCCAGGGAACAATTCCTGATTCCCAATATCCCATCCATCCCTGCCCTCTGGCAGTGAGAGCCATTCCCTGTGTCCTGTCCCTCCATCCCTTGTCCCCAGTCCCTCTCCAGCTCTCCTGGTGCCCCTTCAGGCCCTGGCAGGGGCTCTGAGCTCTCCCTGGAGCTTCTCCTCTCCAGATGAGCACCCCCAGCTCTCCCAGCCTGGCTCCAGAGCAGAGGGGCTCCAGCCCTGGAGCAGCTCCAGGGCCTCCTCTGGACCCATTCCAGCGGGAGCTGGGCCCCAGGGCTGGGGCAGCTCTGCAGGTAGGGTCTCCCCAGAGCACAGGAGCAGAATCCCCCCCTTCCCTGCTCCCCACACTGGGGATCTGCCCAGGGCAGGGGGTTCAGAGCTGCGGCAGGTCCAGCTCTGAACCACAGCACCCCCAGGCCCTTCTCCCAGGGCTGCTCTCGGTCTGTTCTCTGTCCAACCTCTCTATATGTTTTTGAGTCATCCTTCTCTGTTTTTTTGTAATAAAATATAGAAGCCCAGTTCAAACTCAGTTCCTTTGCTCCATCAGAATAAAATATATCACCAGCACCTTTAAACGTGTTTCCAGTCCATCCACGTTCTTCTGTCTTTTCCACAAACATCCAACTCCCCCAGTTCTGCCAGAGCCTGTGCTTTGGATATTTCCTTTAGAAGCTCAAAGAAAAAGCTGTTCAGTGGATCTTTTGGGGGTCCTGGAGGGGTCATGTCATGGCTCTTTCTAAAGAGCTTTGAAAACTTTAAGTTAGGTGGTGGTGTTACTAATTTTTACATTGATCTTGAATTCTTTAGAGAGTGTTCCTTTCCATGAGCTGATGATTTTTCCTCCAGATATTGGGACAATATCCAGAGGAAAGATCACCATATTTACTGGTGCAATATCCTTGCATGATAATTGCAGTGATTTCCTCAGATGCTTTGAGGGGAAGGATTTGTTGCCACACTGTGGAAGATTAACTTACAAATAACAGCTTTAAGCCTTTCTGTTTGAGATGGAAACGTTACTTTCTGAGGTGATGTTTCAGGGCACTCTGAGGAGCTGCTGTAAGCAGTGGGACATCAATCCACACCCCTCTGATCCCAGGCTCTGGTATCCAGAGATCACTCTTTGTTCTCCTGGGGTTTAGTCCTCGGCCATGCCCTGTGTGGGGCACACAGAGGGATGAGGAATCAACTTCTCCCTGTGGGTGCTAATTCAAGGGAGGCTATAGAGAATTTCACGTTCCTGTTCTCTGTGCTTCCTGACTGCTGGCCCTGCTCCCTCTGGCTCCCAGTGAGATGGGTTTGGCCCCATCTGAAAGGCCAAGGAAGGCTTTGGTGAAGCCTTTCCCTGTACAGGCAGCCCAGCATCCAGCAGGAACTGACAGATACCTATGCTAATGCCACTTTTATCTCCTGCCTTTATCTCTCCTTGCACTGGATTTCAAAACAAGGTGCTATGTGAAGATCTTGGGTTTTGCCGTTGTAATGAGCCATATCTAATGAAGGTGACAGCAATAAAAATAATAACAACAACTGTGGCTTGCTAGGTCAGCAAAGCAGTATTCCCCACCCTCTTTGTGTGGATGTGGAGCCTCTTTCATGAATCTGTGTTTTATCGGATAAACTTCAGCCACAAGTTTACATCCTGAGTGAGCTGTTCACAAGTGCTTGAATGAATTAACAACACGGGTCCAATTAAACCCGAAAGAATGCAGCCTCTAGAGACTGAGGCGGTGCCCATGTGAGGATGCTGCCTAATTAAAGGTGTGAAGTCATTGACTGTGGAGCATATTGAACCAGAGAGTGGATCTTATCGCTCAGCGGTGGTGGAAGCAGAGATATCCGACCCAAGAATTAGCATTGCTAATGACGGATGAAAGTGTAAATAACAATTTATAGTTGAGATAAGCTGACAGTGTGTGAGTCTGTCCCTCATTGTTCCAAGTGTGAGGGCATCCTGCCTTCCACAAACCCAGTCTGACACTGGGGAAGGAAAAGTGTAATGTCTAGACAGTAAAACTTCCAGGAAATGCTGTGTGCTTAAATGTCTTTTTCCTTCTTTCAGCTCTCTGCCCTAATGTCATAAATCAGCGGCACTTGAGAACCCTGAATTACCTCTTTTACAAGAGATTTGTTGAGGTATGTGCTGTGTTGTATGTGGGGAATGAGGATTTTGGTTACATTTACATTTTTAATAACTTTTTTAATAACCTAATTGAGATCATCAATATGTATTAATAGTTTATGATCAAGTTTTTTTTACAAGTTCTGCTCCTAAGCCCTCCCAATCCATCAGAGAAGCCTCTGATGTGTCTTTGCTGCCTGCCAAACCCACTGCCAGAGGAGCTGGGGAAGATGGAGCACTTCAGCCTCCTGCATCTCAGAGCTTTAATGTTGGATGATGTCACTGGAGGGAGCTTGGTCATGCACAGAGGGAGCAGAGAGTATTTCTCCAGGTGTATTTGTTTAGCAGAGGGAATGGATTCGTGATCTGGTGTTCTGCTCTCTCTGGCCTTCCACTTCCTTTGTTTTGGAGAATTTGCTTGCTTTAAAGTATCCAAGCTGGCCAGTTATTTCCATTAAGGTACATTTGGCAGCTGTTTCTGGACACGGTCCCTTCTTCTGAGAGCTCTTTGGTGCTCTCTGTTTACCATTCTCAGCTGTGTCTGAGCTCTGGTTAAATGTGTCCTTTATCTCACTAATATTTAAATTACATGCTTGGATCTCTCAAAGCTGTTTTCTTTGAGGCTCTTGCTCCCTGTTTGCTCTTGTATCTTTCCATAAAAGTGACACTGACACTCCCTGTTTCCTCTGCCACCTCTGTGGTGAGGCTCATGGTGGGTCTCATGCAGTTCTTGGCAGAGTAGAGAGCAGGTCCCTTCCCGAGTTTCTCCCCAAGTTTGGCTCTGAACTGCATTAGAATGAGAATATTAACTTATCAGTTACCTTTCCCAGACCTCATGATTCCAGAGGATTTTTCATGATTTGACTGTTGAGAAAAATTGTATTTTTATATTCTGAAGGCTCAGCCTTGCAGATGACCCCTGACATCTCTCCCTTGGGGATGGCTCCCCATGGCTGGCTGGAGAGATGAGTCTGGGCACAAACTGCATAGGAAATTTTATGTTTCATGTGCTGTGGTGTAAGAGTTCCCTGATCCAAGCCGTGTTCTGCCATGCCTCAGCTGGAGACACTGAGGAGCTGAGGTGTCCTGTGTGTCCAGGTTGCATTCCTTGGTCAGGGGTGATGCCAGTGGGGACAATGAGGTGTTCATTTCTAGTTTGCTGTATGGAACATCTCCCATGGCTCAGCAGTGATTTTGTCTTTTCAGAAAACCATGACTGAGGAGAATTGGGCAGACCACATTCAGGTGAGTGTGGATTTCACGGGGTTGTTTGCTTGGAGGTTATTTGAAGATGTTTTAGCTCTGGATATCCAGCTCTGGATGTTGTAGTCCTGCTATCACAGTTCTGCACTTTCTCAACACTTTGAAAGCAAATTGTAAATGCAGGGAAGGGCAAGGGAGAACATTTGTATTTTAACTACTTTTACATCTTTGAAAATGCTTTCTTTTGGCTGGAGTCAAACTAGAACATTTAGACAAATCTCTCATGGATGCACAGGGTGGGATTGTTGGGGTGTCTGTGCAGGGCCAGGAGTTGCACTGGATGATTCTTGTGGGTCCCTTTCAGCTCAGGATATTCCATGGCTCTGTGATTCTGTGATTTAGATAAGATTATCAAACACATTTTTTTACTTTCCTGCACTTGTAAGTGAGGACTACAAGTATTTACATTGATTAATGACAAGGAAGGGGGAAAGGAGGCTGTACCTCAGCAGCTAGCAAGGTGTGTGAGGAAACTGGGATTAATGTTAGATTCCCTGTGCATGCTCTGACCACTTTCAACAGGTGACTGATGTTGTGACCTCTCTGTCTTGTGCTACAGGATACAAGTAATTTTAACAGTGCAAGGAGAAGCGAGTAGGGTGGGTTTTTCTTGGTGTATAAACCAGCGAGTTCAGGCAATCATAGTATGATTTGTTTTGTTTTTATTTTTTTTTAATAGAAATTTCTTATGTATGTATTAAAATTGTTGCTTTTGCTGGGCCTTCTATACTAGCTATTCTCATTTCATGCAAGAAAGAGCTTATGCTTATGTGAGAATAAATACTTGTACACACACACTCACATGCATATTCAGTATTAACAATCTAATGAAGTAGTTATCCCATAATAGACTTAGTTTTGCATTTTAAGAGTAAGCATAAAGCTCACTAGTCCTGGTGAAACCAGATTTTCATCATTTCTTGTTCCTGGTATTTCTATCAATATGAGACATTACTTTAAAATTTACTGCCCTGATCCTACAATAAATACAAATGTGACAATGAAACAGCATGAAATTCCATGGTGATAAACCAGGAGTGGTTATTTATGTGTCCATGATTTCCCTATGGAATTGCAGCCCCATGGTGAGTGTTTACTTCTGTTCTGTGACTCCTCTCAGGTTGAATTGTGCAGCCATTAGGGATTTCTGAAAATCCATCAGCAGGGTCAGCATGGGCTCTGCGTGGTAACAGGCCAGGCTGATGATCTGAGGGCTCAGGCACACCAGCAAAGCAAGAGGACTCTTGGGCTCTTCCATGCAGCTCCAGGGGCTGGACACTGATCCTTGTGGGTCTCTCCCACTCAGGAGAGTCCATGATTCTCTCATGGGGATGTGCTTTGGGGTGTGTGGGGAAGGGGTCTCTGTGTAAGGTGGAGTGTGGGATAAAGCTCCCAAGTCTCCCACTCTGGAGACAGGAGGCTCAGGATATCTCTGGGATGTGCATGTGTGGTGCCTGGTGAGCCCTGAGAGCACAGAGCTGCATGCTGCACTGGGGCAGAAGCTTGTCTGGCTTTCCAAAGGATTGCAAACTCCGTATTTCCTGCTTGTTGCCAACTGGTGTCTTTTTCACAACTGAGTAATTATCAGCCAAGTGGTGCTGAAACTTGCCTGTTATCAGCCTGACTCGGTGCTATCAGAGATCCCTGTCTCTGGCATCAGTTGAAAGTGATGGCAATCTGTACCTGTGCATCTGCAGGAAGCTGAAATAACAACCTGTGCAGGCTGGTGGCTGCTGCTGGCAGGAAAAGGAGGGAATAAAGGAAGGATCTTTGAGCAAGTTTTGGTTTTCAGTGCAAAAACTAACACTGTCCAGGACTTTATTTGTTTTAAAAGGTTGGGCTTTACAGGAGGGAATGGCTCAAAGTTCACTCAAAGCTTCATAGACTCACAGGATCCCAGACTGGCTTGGGTTGGGAGGAACCTAAAAGCCCATCAGTGCCACCCCTGCCATGGCAGGGACACCTCCCACTGTCCCAGGCTGCTCCCAGCCCTGTCCAGCCTGGCCTTGGCACTGCCAGGGATCCAGGGGCAGCCACAGCTGCTCTGGGCAACAGCTTCACAAAAGGTTAGAGCTTCACCTGTGACCTGACATGTTTGACCAAAAAAATTCCTTAGGCTCCTTGTGGAGCTGAGGAGCCCTCACATATGTGTTGTGTGTCCCATCGCTGTGTTCACCTGAGGCTCACAGAAAGTTTGGATCTCCCAAGCTTTGCCTGGTCAGGCACTATTAAGGACTGGAGGCAGAGGATGAGACACAATGTGACCTCTGGTCACCTGGAGGAATAGAAAAAACTCCCAAAAGACTCCACAATGACAGACTTTCAGAATTACTGGATCATTTTTGGATGCTTTTTCAATGTGTAGTTCAAAGAGGTTGGAAGTCTTCATGAGATTTTTTTTAATTTCAGTTTTTTTCAAATTCTTTGCTGCAGCCATGAAAAAAGACATAAATTATATTGATATGACTAGCTCTAGTGATTATATAGGCAAAGATATCAGGATTTATAGAGATACCAGGAACTCTGGTGAAGGTGGGACTGTCCTTGCTTGGAACTTGCCATTGCAGGCCAGTGACATTTTGGGACTGGGATTTTCTTTTGCTCACCCTGAGCAGTACAAGTACAGATTTTTCCTGCTCCTGCTCTGTGGAATGAATCCCATGTGTGATCCTGACTGCTCCTAGAAACAGCAGAAACTCAGGAGTTAATTGTGGGGCCAATAAAACCTGTTTCCAGCCCTGTGGCATACTGGTTTAGCCCCCTCTGCCTACCAGCACTCAGTGGCTGAGCCAGTGTCCAGGCAGGGATGGCAGAGGAGGTAGAAGGGGAAGAAGAAGCATCCAAACCTCTTCATACCTGAAGAAGGCTGCCCTCATCCCCGCTGGCTGCTCCTGTCAGCCAGGAGAGCTGCCCCTTGCAGCCCCTTCTCCAGGAGAAGATGCCTGGAGGGCAGAGTCAGGGGGAAGAGCCTCTCTGTGCCCAGTGCCAGCTGCTTGCTCTTCATTCCACTCCTAAGGGATCCTGGGCTGCTGGAACGCAGGGAGTGCCTGTCCTCACAAGAAGGGGAACATGGGGAGGATTTTGGTAGACAGGCAGGGAAAAAGAGGCAGGGCATGAGGCTCCTGTCTGCTTTCTGTGTACCCTTGTGGTGCCATTTTGGCATGCTTTGTGTTTGTCCTGGCCCGGCAGCTGCACAAAGAAGGTTGAGTTGGGCAGAGCAAGCCCAGCACAGCTGGTCTGTGCTCTGCTCAGATGTGTTCAGGGTGGTCCTGCCAGCGACTGCAGGCCAGCAGCAAGAGGGGTTGTGGAGGGCAGATGTTCCCCTGGACATTCTGTAGGACAAAATCACTAAAAACATGGAAGGAGTTGCTCCATGGAAGGAGCTTCTCCATGGAAGGAGTTTTTCCATGCCAGGCTTTCATAAAGTAAACACCCATGGAACTGTGATATCAATGAGAAGCACGGTAGGGGAGTGACTCTGGTGGCAGGTGTCACCTCCGGCAGGGTTTAGGTGTCAGACTCTGAGACACTTGCAGGAGGTTGGCAGCATGACAAGGGCCCTGCTAAGGGACACTTCTGTCTCAGAGGCAGCTGGAGCACCAGGACATCTCAAATAGCACCAGACACATGCATTTTGGTGGCCTGAAATGTCCCAGTTTGACAGAGGACCTGGGTGTAGGATGGTTCTGCTGCCCTGCTCTCAGTGCTGTTTTCTCACTAGTGTTCTGGGCCCTTCTAGACTCAGCTGGGCTGGTCAGTGCCAGATCAGTTTAAAATGTTATCTCAAACATACCAAGAAGCTATACCAAGAAATCTCCGTGTTTGTTTGGCCTTTCCTGCGATGAAACTCCTTCTCCTGTGGAGCAGGACTGGGTGACACTGCCCAGCACTGCAGCTCTTGCTGGGGACAGTGCCTGGAAGCAGCACTGGGCAGGGTTCAGACCCGTTGGTTTATTTGGGACTGTCAGTGTTATAACCACTGGGACATGTCCAGGAGAGGGAGTGGCTAGAAGTGGGATTTTCACTTTCCTTGACCTTAAGCCAAAGGGATTTTTGCTGCTACATCCCAAACTGTTCTGTGCTAGTGTTTGCACAGGGAAACTATCCCTTAACTTCTCAAAATTAAACATCTGAAACTCTTCCAGATCTGCTGCTCAGAAAGCACTGCTGTTTGGAAAGCTGTCACTTGTTCTGTGAATGCTCTTGGGGAGCTGGGGCCTTTTGTTCAGGATGAGAGGAAACAGCCTCAAAATGCACCAGAGAATGTCCAGATTAAATATTACGAAAAAAAAAAACATGGAAAGGGCTGTAAAGCACTGAAATGGGCTGCCCAGGTGACCCCAGGATGGGGTCACCATCCCTGGAAGGGTTCAAAAATGTGTGGATGGGGCACTTGGGGACGTGGCTTGGTGGTGAATGTGGCTGGTACTGGGTTGATGGTTGGACTTGATGATCTTAGACAGCTTTTTCTACCTTTCCATGATTCTCTGTTTGTGCACTGACTGAGACCACTCTGACCTTGGTGTGTGCTTTGAGAGGAGGGTGCAGGGATGCATGGCCCAGAAAAGTGCCCTCATTTTCCTCAGGCCCCTATCCTGCAGCTCCCAGCCTCTTCTGGGCTTGTGAGGATGCAGAGATGGGCTCTGGGGGCAGCTGTTTCCCGTGCTCTGCACAGGGAGAGCCTGCAGCTGATCTCTGTCCTCCTCCAGCTGGGACAGTGAGGTAACTTATTTATTTTAAAATTTCTGACCATGAAAATCAAGCACTGTGCCAGCTCCTTTTCTGGGTGAGTAGGGGTCAGATGCTGGTAATTCCTAGGAAATGCAGAACTCTAGTTCCACTACAGTTCAGGGATTGTTATGCTGCTTACAGACAATATTCAGAAATCTGCCCTTCTTTCTGTGTAGTACATTGGAAAAACATTGACAATTCTTGGTACTTAAAAGGTGTAAATTACCTTACACTGCAGCAAGGAGTTGATGTAATCTTATTTATTTGACAAATTAATTTCTAAATGGCAGTAGCTGATGCCAAGATTCTTTGTGTACAGGACCATTTTGACTTCAATTAAAACACAGCTACCTCTGAAATAAAATGTAAAAGCTGTTACACTCAAGGAGGGAATTTTTAAAGGGATTTTAAAGGGTAGAATTCCATTTATTTTTTCAAAGGTTTTTTTGTGGCCAGCACACCTGGCCAGGACTCCTGCTCTGGGGAGTCTTGAATAAGGACAAGGAGTCAAAAAGACCACTTTGCAAATACCTACATCCACTGTTCTTCCCTGGAACCCCTGAGTTGAGGGAAACTTTTCAGTTGGTTTGAGTGCAGCAGCATCTCTGCAGAGTGAGGAACTGAATATCCACAGGGAATGAAGCAGTGTGTGCTGTGCAGACAGGAACGATGCTCTGGAGTGATTAATAAGTGACATGTCTCTCAGTATAAGGCTGCATACAAAATCCTCTTTCCCTCTGGTTGGAGAGGAGTGTTTATTCAGGGATGGGATGGCTTTCATCACTCCAATGTCAAGCCCAGACTGGCTCTTTTCCTGGAGGGTGGAAACTCAAACGAGTTTAACCAGCCAGCGTGTGGAGTCCCCTGTTAGTACTTCTGGACTTCTTTAGCAGGAAATCAAACCAGTGGATGATTGTTTTGTTCCTTCTGGCCTTAGAAGTCTCAGGGAGGAATCATCAGCTGAAATAAATGTTCATAGTCCCACCCGTGGTGCTGCACGTGGTGCTTGTGCCGAGGTGCTGAGCCACTGGAGCCCAGCAGCTCCCAGTATGGGGGTGTGTGTGAATATGGAGGAGCTGCTCCTGGTCTGGCTTTGCCTGCAATCTACCATTTCAACCATCTGCAAAAGAATTGCATTTATCTTTCCACAGCTTTAAGCAGCTCCCTAGCAGCTACCATTGCAGAAAAGAGAAAGTTTGATTTTTCTTTCCCTTTTCCCCTTTGCAGAACAGCTGGTGTTTACACCTGGACTAGTGACAGGTTCCAGGTCTGCTGTCTCTCTTGGGAAGTCAGGACTGGGGGAATTGCTTTGCTTTGGGTCAGAACTGGCAGCCTGTCTTCCCCCAGTGTCCACTTGTAGCTCCCATTTCTCCTTCTCTTCCTCTCCCTGCATTTTGTCCCCTGTTCAGGGACTAGCAGGAGCTCAGTGGGGGTGACAGTGCTTTGACACTCATTCTGCTTTTTCCCTGTGCCATTTTCTTCGGATTCACTATTCTTGTTGGAGGTCTCTGGGGAGGGAACACAGCCACAATGGGGTTTAAAGGGAATATTAAACCATGGACAAACTGGAGTTTGTAGTGGGAGGAAAAGTGTGAGGCAAAATATCGATCTCCTTCCGTTTTTCAGGTCAGTTTGTCATGGGGTCATATATTGATTGGAAGCTGAAATAACACCAGTTACTGGAAAGCAAAAGGATGACTGATGGGGCTGGTGCAGAGAACAGGCACGTCTGTGACCATCTCAGGAGCAGCATCCCGTAATTCCAGGAGCTGCACTCAATGATCCTTGTGGTTCCCTTCCAGCTCAGGATATTCTGATTCCATGACTGTGATTCAGTTCTGCAGCTGCATTCTGCTCTTGGGAGAGAGCAGGCAAATGTACACCTGTACTAATGAAATTTGGGCTAAAAGAAATGGGAACTTTGCACTGAACAAACCCCCAACTGCTGTGGGAGAAGCGCACAGGAAAGGCCAAACATGCAGCGTATTCTGTGCCTCCCCAGCTAAGGAAGAGTCTGTCAAAGGATGACGTGTACAGCTAAATGTAAACACTTCCAACTACTTCCTGCATGGCTTAGGCTGTGTTAATTCTCTGTAAGACCTGGAGGACTGATGTGTCTACTGTAATTGTAGTAGTTTTATTTATAACAAATCCAGCCATTCCTAGATAAATAAATTGTGGTTAAACACAAAGAGGCTGATGAATTCTGGTGTAATATTACAGTAGGTACAAAGAAGCCAAGAAAAACTGCCATAATTTGCTGTCCAATCTACCAAATTGTCAAAAATGTCCAAATAATTCTAAAAGTCAGCTAAAATTTCTCTGGAGTGATGTCAGATGTGTTTGTTCAATAACTTTAGAAAATCAGACCCCATTTACTGAAGTGTGGATCTACAGGGCCAAGCTGGGGATTGACAGAGCTGGGTGTCGATTCTGCTTCAGGGAGAGATTGGCAAGGGATTCTTGGAAAGTTCAGGACTTCAGTCGTAAAGTTGATGGCCAAATAGCCTTAATGTGCAAACTAATTAAGTACTGGAGAGTGAAACTGGAGAGAACACACTGGGGAGGAAAAATCTCCTTTAAATTGTTTTGGTGTGTTAGAGATACATTCTGACCTTAGCCCCCAGCCACCAGCCAGGGCCAGCATGCTGCTAAGCACTGTAATTACATTTCTGTCACTAGCAGGCATTCACTCGGCAGCACAGCTTCATCAGAAAGAGATTTGGTATGGTATAAAAAAGAGCTAATTGGCTTATGGCTGTAGGTTGAGAGGTCAGGGTTAGATTAAGGAGTTAAGAGCATCAGTGAGCTGTTCAACTCCACTGGGGTGTGCTGGGGGAGGTTTAGTTCTGCCAAGGGGGAAAAGCATCCTAGGAGTACAAAACTATACAGGAATGATGATCATGTAAAACCTTATAGGAATGTGTGGAAACTATCAGGTCCTTAAAATCAACATCAGGAGTAGTGTCCAGGATGCCTGATAGTGACTGCAAACTGCAGCAAATACAGGGTAGAAATCACAGAATCCCACACTGGTTTGAGTTAGAAGGGACTGTAAAAATTATCTTGTTCAAACCTCCTTGTCATGGGCAGGGACGCCTTCCCACTAGCCCCATCCAGCCTGGCCTTGGACACTTCCAGGGATCCTGGGGCAGCACAGGGAAGAATTTCTTCCTACTATCTGATAAAAATCTTCCTTCTGTCAGTTTAAAACTGTTCCCCCTCACCATCTCACTGCCTCTGTGTAAAGTCACTCTGTCTTTTCTATAAGCTCCCTTCAGGTACCAAAGAGCCATAACAAGGTCTCCCTAGAGCCTTCTGTTCTCCCAGCTGAACAACCCCAGCTCCTGTTTGTATTCCACAGAGTAAAAATGAGTACAGGCTCACTTCTCATGGCAACTCCTCATGTTCCTTTTGCTCCAGGACCAAGGGAGCCCTGTCAAGAGCCCTGACACTGGCCTGTGCAGCCAAATAGGGAAAGGCAGGGGGGAAGATGGGACATGGAGCTTGTCTGCTTCCCAGGGTAGCCCAGAAGGAGAGGATGGATTCGCTGATAAAAAATAAAGCAGACAAGGGCTCTGCATGTACTCTGTTTGCAGGTGAGAGCCAGTTCTTACCTGCAGCTCCATGGCAGGAGCCCCGCGATGCCCTCGCCCCGCCGGAGCTGCTGTGAGCTGGGGCTGTGCAGGTGTTTGCCCGGTGTCACTAAGTTTTCAGCCTTCACACACACACAGACCCTCTCTGCCCTTCTTACCCAGGCAGCAGTAAAACGATCCAGCCATTCAATAATCATCCCAGATTATTTAAACCCGCTGTAATCGATCAGCCCCTGAGTGCTCACTGATAGATATTGGCTTCTAAAGCCTGTGCAAATCAGCTGCCTTGCACACAGATAATCAGGCTGCTGGCAATTGATAGTTTGGCTGTATTCTACTTTTAGGCAAGATTAGTTCCCCAGTTCCCTGCCAAGAAGAGAACCACATAAACAGAGGATTGTTTAGAAACAAAAAAGTTCCTCTTGACAGAGAAGTCATGTAAATGGGAAGAAACAGGAAACTAATCTTCCCTTGTTCACTCTGAAAGAATGCATATCTCTGAGGAATGTTGTAATTATGGATTTAGGAAATCAGTACAATTTGCCAGGGTGTGAATTTCAGAGTTCATTCAGTCAACCCTCTCAAGCATTTCTCCTTCAGAACAAAAACCACCAGGAGCTAAAGTGTAGCAAAAGAGATTAAAGTAGAGAAAAATTGACTATCAAGCTTTGCTTTTGGGAAAGATCTTGCACAGATACTGATTATTGCTTTGGCTTTGAGCCAGGGAGGTTTGGGCGCGGCAAAACAGAAATCAGTGGTAACCTGTGTTTGTCCCGTGGGCATCTCTTTTCTGTACACTAATGATGGGAAGAGTTTGTGCTCCTGAGCAAGTATTTCCATTGTCAGGATTTTTGCTTATTTACTTTGAAGGCTTTCCTAAATAGAAAAGAGGAGACTTTTTTCCTAAATGGAGTCTATGTATTCTCATGATGTATGTGACTGGGTATGGGAACACTTACAGGAGTTATTGGTGGGTTAAGTGCACACTGGATTAGCTCATCAGGGTTAATGCCAGGGCTCCAAACCCACCGATAATGCTGGAGTGACCTTGGCTCACGCACATCCCGACAAGCAGGCGAGTGAACTCCATGTTTTTTGAAAATACTCCCCGTGAGTTCAGGTCTCAGCAGAAGCACAGGGCAGTGGTTTCACTCCTTCACACACCTGCAGCTCTGGCAGCCCTGCAGTGACGTGGAGCTGCAGGGCCCTGTTTCTGTCCCCGCAGTCGGCCCGGCTCTGGCAGCACATGGAATTCCTCACTCTGTGGAATTCCTGAAGACAGATTCTGTAGCACAAGTCAATGTCACACGCTGCTGCTAAGCTGGAATTTGGAATGCTCAGATTGGATATGCACCCTTCAGAGAGCCCCAGAGCTTAGCAGAGAGCTGTATTTTCCTTGTGCAAGCTTCCGTGGTCCCAGATACCAACCAGAGGAGAGTTCTGGCACGGTGACTTGTGTAGAACATTTGTGGAAGTGCCTAGATTGTAAAAACTTTCTGAGGCTGGAAAGCCCAGAGAAATGATGCTTGGTGACAGTAGGCTCAGGCTCAGTGACACTCAGCAGCAGTGCAGGTCACCCAGTACACAGTGGGAGCCTCCACTTCCTTAAACTGGAGAGCAGGATTTGCCATTGGTCCCATGACACTTCATTTGTGTTTGTGTGTGTGTGTGTGTGTGTGACACGACAACAAAAGGCAGGGAGATAAATGCTGCTTCAAAATACACTGGGAAGATAAGGGTTGCCAGTTTGTCTTCAATGCACTGTGTCATTGGGCTTAGACAAAGCATCTACTGTGATAAGTAACACAGTACTCTGCTCTGAAAGAGTTTGGCCAATTTCCCCATCTTCACTCATCTTCAGTCTTGCCAAGTGCTGGAGTGCTCCCAGAAAATATCTCTAGCCTGCCATCATGGGACTGAGGTGTGAGAAATCTGGAAGCATATCAAAAATCTGTGGCTTCTGTATTCAGACCAAGTCCTTGGTCCTTTGCTGATCCCTTGGATGAATAATATTCAACAGCTCTGGGGCTGGGGTTAGGCTGGAATTCAGAAGGTGCCTCTGCAGTGGTTGTGAGAAAGAGATTTCCGGAGGAAGCACAGACCCCTAGGACAGAGTTCACACAGAAGAGAAGGGAAAAGAAATTATATCTGAAGAAGCAAGTAGGGTAAAGTTACCTTAGTTTATATGCTATATAATTGTATTTTTGGGGGGGTAGGGATGTCATACAGTTACTTTTCTCTTCAAACAAAGGTTATTTTAATGGGGTTAGTTGGACACTACAGCTCATTGCAGAGCTGTGCCATTCCCTGACCAGCTAAGTGGAGGGGATAACAAATATTGCAGGTGAGTTGAGATTTTGCGTATCAGCATACCTGGAGTTGTGGGATGTAATTGAAAAAAATGAGTTAATGGTGGGCTAAAATAAGAGGTTATGATCTGGGAAAGTCCCCACAGTGTCAGGCTATGCTGACACTGCTGAACAAGACCAGGAATTGATCAGTGGCCCCAAAGACAAGTGGCACTGCTGGCTGGTCCCAGCACAGCCTCAGGCTGCCTTCCTCTGGGGATCTGTCTGAAGTCTGCAGTGACAGGAGCAATGGGACAAGATCCCTTCCCTGAAACCTTCTGTGCAGTAGCAGTGGCCAAATGGGCAGTAAGAGCTGATTTTCTAGGACAGCATTTTCAGTCAGTGGGGAGTGGGATCCAGAATCAGGAAGAGCTTTGCTATCTCACAGATGTACCATGGTGTCCTTTTTATCCAGAAGCCTGTCCTGAAGTGTCTGGGGGATTCTGTGCCAGATGGTTCCTTGGGCATATGGGAGCAATGTCCCTGTACAGTATTGCACCTTCCTTCTTAAACCTGTTAAATATCTATTGGGGAGTTTTTGGTTGTAGCTCAGGGAAAGGTTCTTCCCCCAGAGGGTGCTGGCACTGCCCAGGCTGCCCAGGGAATGGGCACGGCCCCGAGGCTGCCAGAGCTCCAGGAGCCTTTGGACAGCGCTGCCAGGGATGCCCAGGGTGGGGTTGCTGGGGCGTCTGGGCAGGGCCAGGAGTTGGACTCTCTGGTTCTTGTGGGTTCCTTCCAGCTCAGGACATTCCATGGTCCTCCATTTCTGCTTGGGTTTGTGCTTTGTCCAGCCAAGAAACATTGCTATCTACTACTGAAGCTAGTGAAGTGAAATCTGGGAATGATCAGGCCAGATTCACTTCAGTGAAACATCCTGTTTGGAGCCTTTCATCTCGGTGGAGGGAAGAGTCCATGCCCTGTGCCTGGAGCTGCTGCCAGCAGCAGGTTCATCTGTTCCGTGGCTCTGTGAGCTGCATGAAGGCCCATGGAGGATGTCCAACAAAGTGTTGAAGAAAATGGTCTCAACCTCTTGCTCATGCTTTTTTGAAAATACTCTCTCTCCAGATCTGCCTCTGAAAGCTGCATTGGTTCTTTTATTCTCCTCTGTACCTGCTCACATCTGTGGCAACCAGAGCAGATTTTGGAGACACAATGACTTCATCTGTTGAAAATGAATTACTTCCCTCAGGGGTTGCCTGACAAAAATTTGGAAGGCATCCCAGTGCAGGAAATGTATTTGGATCTCTGTGTAGTATTGTTGAGTATGATCGGGACCATCCTGTATTCTGGGTAAATGAGATCTTGGGTGTTCTTCGCCCGGGAGGTGCTGGGGACTTGAAAGCAGCACTTGCTGCAAGAAGCTGCCCGTCTGCGTGGGGAGGAGCCTGGGGAATGCAGGGCGCTGCTAATCACACAATCGGAGCCTCATTTCAGTTTGAAATTAGCTCTTCTCAGAGCTTATCTCTGCCCTCCTGCTCAGATCAGGGCCAGCTTTGCAGGACAAGGTGTTGCTGTGCCCTGCCTGGTTCCACTGCCCCGCTGGGCCTGTTGCAGTGCTTAGCCACTCTCACCATTTTTTTATTTTTCGGCCTGGCTGGAATTTCTGTGAGGATCTGACTCCATCCTGTCTATGCTCCCTCCTGATAAAACTGAAGAGGGGATTATATTATTATAGGACTTCCCTATGGTGAACAAGCCCTGCTCCCTCAGCCTCCGCATGTGCTTCAACCCAGTGACCATCTCATGGAATCCCAGCATGGTTTGGGTTGGAAGGGACCTTTAAAGACTCTGTGGGGTTGATCTTTACCAGAGAAGCTGTGTGCTGTGACTCTTCGGGCTGCCACTTGGCCGTGGTTGTGTGAGGCACACAGGAACATGGAGCAGATGCATCCTGTCGCACAATATTGTTCGGCTGCTCACCACAAACGAGCTGCTTCCTCCAGGTTGCCCAGAACAATCAGCTCCCTGTGAGGAGCCCCAGCACAGAGGCAAGCTGACTTTAAGAGTGGCCTTTGCCTTGAGCCCTGCCAATGATATCCTAAGTTAGACTCCTCTGCATTGCCTTTGGAAGAGGCGCTGGCGGCCGGCAGGGCAGCGTGCAGATTCACAGAGCAGGGGGAGCAGGCGGTGTGAGGGTGCCCCAGGGAGCCGAGCCCGCCCCAGGGAGCCGAGCCCGCCCCAGGGAGCCGAGCCCGCCCCAGGGAGCCGAGCCCGCCCCAGGGAGCCGAGCCCGCCCCAGGGAGCCGCAGGGGCCCGGCTTTGTGCAGGAGGATCGGGCCCCTTCCCCGCCATTGATGTGGGAATGGCTGCGAGTTGGGCAGTGACGCACTGATCGCTATCTGAGAACCGGGCTCTCAATGGAGCCCATTCTGCTCTTGTCCAGTTCATAAATTAGTGCCCAGTGCCTGTGAGCGAGAGAGCAGCTCCAGCGATGAGAAAGCAGCTCCAGCGATGAGAAAGCAGCGCGTTCTCAGGGTGCTCTCAGGCTCTGGCTGTGGGGGGTGGCCATGACCAAGTGACTGCTGCTTTCACAGCAAACCTTGCTCAGGACGGACTGGAGGGAAAGTTGGCCTCTTTTATCCAAGGGAGAGGATTTTCCCCCCTCCACCCTGCCCTTCTGAGACCCCACGTGGAGCACAGTGTCCAGCTCTAGGGTCTTCAGCACCGCAAGGGCATTGACCTGTTGGAGAGTCCAGAGGAGGCCACGGAGATGGTCTGGAGCCCCTCTGCTCTGAAGCAAGGCTGGTTCAGCTGGGGGTGTCCAGCCCAAGGAAGAGAAGCTCCAGGGATACCTTATTGGGGCCTGTTGAGATTTGAGGGGGGTTTATGGGAGAGAGGGAGAGGGACTTTACAAGGGCAGACAGTGACAAGACAAGGGGAAATGTCCTTAAGCTGAAGGAGGGCAGGATTAGATTAGACATTAGGGAGAAATCCTTCCCTGGGAGGGTGGGCAGGCCCTGGCACAGGGTGCCAGAGCAGCTGTGGCTGCCCCTGGATCCCTGGAAGTGTCCAAGGCTAGGTTGGATGGGGCTTGGAGCAACCTGGGATGGTGGAATGGCGGGGGGTTGGAACTGGATGGGCTTTAAGATCACTTCCAACCCAAACCATTCTGGGATTCCAGGATCTCTGTAGGCTCTCCAGAAGACAAGATCCCCCTCCCCTTAGGGAACAGGCTGTGGCCCTGGTCTGAGCTGGCTCTGAGGGTCCCAGCTCCACCCTTATGCTTCAAGGAGTTCCCTTCAGCGACGTCTGATGGTGACACTGCAGCATCTCCCCATGCAGCACAAATGATGGAAACTTTGAAAAAGAAACCTCGAGCACAAATACAATAAAGCTGCAGTGACAGTACCACAGTGGCATGTTCAGGGAGTGTTTAAGCACAGGTGTCTGTACCTGCCACACCACAGGGAACTCAGCAGTGCTCTCAGTGCTCTCCACTGTTGACAGGGGTTTGTCCTTTTCAAGCCTGCCCTTCTTTTTCCCCTTTTAAAATTGCTGACTCTAAAATATTCTCCTTGACATTTTCTCTACACTAGCAGGAGGGGGTTTTGTTGGTTCTGGAGGCACTTGAAAACAGGGGAAATTGGCCAAGACATTCAAAAGTTAAATTAAAATCTGACTCTGCAAATAGCCAATGTCAGTGGTGTGAATAACGTCCCTCTTTGGGAAAAGATGTTGAGGCAAAGGGCAGAATTGGCTGGGACTGAAATGCAGCTTAACACATACAGATAAAACTGATCTAGGGTTGGATAGGGTGATTTCTAAGGGAGCTATTGGATATTTGGTTTCAAAATTATTGGTACCAATGGAGAAATGGTTGATGGGTTAAGGTCAGGACATTGCTGAGCTTGCCCTGCGTGGTTGGTGTGAGCTTTGTGAACCCTTGGTGGTGAGAACAGGATTTACTGGTAGGAAATCTGCAGCCATCACTGTGGAAAGCTTTAATCATGGGTTATTGTTGGTGTCAGGGGTTTCTGTGTGTTCCTATGGATTAAAGAATGTATGATATGTCTAGAATTCCAAGAGGGATGTAAACAAGCCTCATACTCTGTAGGATCTTTTCCTGCTCGGAGGTGTTGCTGATGTTGCTCAGAACACCCGTGCCAGTTTCCTCTTGAGAAGTGTTCATTTACTGACAGCAAAGCACATGAAATGTCATCCCTGGTGAAACATTGCTCTCTGCATCTGTGCCCACATGTCTGGAGCCAAAGTTTCCACATTCTTGCCTCTTGCTGAGCTGTTGCGGTGGAAGCCTTTCCCCTTTAGAGCAATGTTGGTTTTCTTCTTTTTTTCAGTAAAAAGACAAACAAAGCTATTTTCTGTTTCAGAATGCAAGATGGGATATCTCTGGAGAGATTAACCTTCTTTACAGAGTTGTTTTTTGTGGTTGAAAGAAGAAATCTGTTATCATTAAAATAATATTAAAAAAATCTGCACCTCATTATTTCCAGAAATAAAGCTGCCACAATGAGATTTATTAAGAATTGACTCAGGGTGAACTGAGAGAGCTCCAACACCAAAGAGTTTGTGTTTTAGAAAAAAGACAGGAAGACAATAGGATGGACACAGGGGGAACAAGAAGAGGGAATTGCTCTGCAATGTTAGTAAGAAAATATGTTCTTTAGGGGAAAGGCTCTGAGAAGTGGCTTGGCAGACGTGCAGGAGGGTTTAGCACAGCCCCTCCTCACGTGTTCAGTGCTTGGCTGAGCTCAGTCACAGAAGGCAAAGAGGGGAGAGAGGCATTAAGGCCAGGACTGGCATGGCCAGGGGAAATGTAGAGGGCAAGAAGCATCAGCAGGAGAATGTGTCCTGTCCTTTTCCTGCCCTGCCCCTTCCCTCCTGTACCTGAGCCCCTGGGGAGCTGCTGGAGCCCTGTCCTGTTCCCCTGGCTCCTGCTGTGCCCCCAGCCCCTTGGGAACAGCAGTAAAACTGTACCTTCACACATCCATGAGAAGAGCGGTGGTTTGGCATTTGGCAGTCTCCGGGGTGCAGACAGAGTGCTGAGGCAGCAGTTTCTGTGAGCAGGCTGCTGCTACCTGGGGTGCCAGATCCCTCCAAGCTGTTCTGAGCCTCTGCCCCCTTCTGCACCTCTGGGTGGGGGTCATTCTTTTTTTCTTCTTGGCTTTCTGTTTTCCTTCCTTTTTACCTTGGGGCCATCAACAGATTTGTTTCCTGATCTCCGTGTGTGCTTTGAAGACAAATTCTCGCCTTTTAGTTACTGAAGGAATGTGAGGAATGAGGCCCCACAGCCACAGCCTCCCACCCAGCTGGGAGCTGTTCCTACATGCTGAGCAGAGGGAGCAAGGTGCTGCCCTCCCTGGGAACAGGCTGGGGCCCTTGAGCAGTGCAGGTGGGCAGCGTAGGGAAGATGGCAGTGGCCTGGGCATGGACTTCCAGTGCAGATCTGAGCATTTTACTCCTCCGAAATTCTCATTTGTTAGTCCCAGTCCTAGACCTACAGGTCCTGGGCCACCACATAGGGTTTCAGCTTGTTTTAGCAGTTTTCTTGACAATATTAACTTCAAGGGCATATCCATGACTGGGTCAGAGAGGAGAAGTTGCTATGTGGCTGTGGGGGCTCCGGGATGTTTGCAGCACATGTGGGCTGGCTGGGGAGGAGGGGGGGAAGCTCCCACCCCACAGAGCTTTGTTTGTATTTCCTGTTACACCTGCACCTCTCGGAGGTGGACAAGGCAGAAGAGCTCTGGTGCATCCAGCTGTCATTGACTGGCACTGCCCCTTGCAAGTGGCTGCTGACCCCTGCCAGGGTGGGCACTGAGCCATGCTCTGGGGTTTGAACCACAGGCAGGGTGAGTTTGTGCTGGTGTCCCCAGGCTCTGCAGTGGGCCAAGGCACTTCCCTTCCCTCAGGGAACAGCTGGGAGCAGGGAATGTCCTAAAGTGCCCTCCCTGTTTGCAGGTGTGAACACAGTGACCCCTGAGAGTGCATTTGTCCCAAAGCAATGATCCAGTTCTCACCCTCGCAGGGGCTTTGAGCAGACACAGAGGGAAGAATTCCTTCATGCAATCATTGTTCAGCCCAGCTGGATGTGGGACACGAATAGCACATTTCATCCAGCTGAATTCCAGTGCAGGGCGACACCACTGCCAGCCTGGACTGAGCCGTGGCTGTGCCTGGTGCTGGGGGTCCCAGAGCCCCCATCTCACAGCACTGGGGGTAGGAGGCTGGAGGGTGATGTCAGCCTTTTCCTGGCTCCACCACTCAGGAAAGCTTTGCTGATGTGCCCTCCCTGCCCTGTGGATGACTGGCAATCACAACAATCCCTGCAAATACTTCCAAGGATGGAGGAGACTCCACACCACGGTCTGCCCTGGAGTCACAGGCAATGTCTATCCTAAGAAAGCCATCCCAAAAGATGTTCCAGGGTCTGGAGTCCCTCTGCTCTGGAGACAGGCTGGGAGAGCTGGGGGTGCTCACCCGGAGAAGGCTTCAAGGAGACCTTTCAGTACCTAAAGGGGGCCGATAAAAAAGATGAGGACAGAGTTTTTAGCAGGACCTATTGCAACAGAACTTGAGCTGACGGTTTTGAACTGAAATAGGGGAGACTCAGACTAGATATAAGGAATAAGGTTTTTACAATGAGGGTGCCTCCTGGGAGGGGGGGATGGAAGTTGCACTGACAGTCTGCTCTTCCCTCCTGCCCTTGCAGAGCACAGTTGGGGAGAACCGGTGGCTCCAAGGCCACCTGGTGCAGTCGCTGCTCCGGCACTGCGACGCGCGCGGGGCAGCGCGGTGGGCGCAGCACTGCCAGGTGCCCCCTGAGATGCTGCCCCAGGCTGTGGCTGAGGAGCTTCAGAAGCTGCACATCCAGGACAGGTAAATCCTCCGTTTGGTGCCTTTTCCATGCAGATTGCTTGTCATACAAACATTGTATATTTGCTTAAAATTGTCTGCTATGATGCATCCATGGGGACAGAGGTTTAAAAAGACTTCCTCCATACACTTGGATCCCATTGTGCCCTGCATACACTGCATTTGTTTGTCATAAGCCTGGAAATGTCTGTGAAAGGGGCATTTTAAACTCATCCTGAGTACACAGAAGCTCTGTGAGATTACTTCATGCTGCTGAGGGTTCTTACACTTCTTCTGCCAGATCAACAGTGCAAATATTCATCTATTTTACTGAGGTGATTGCAGATCTGTCAAAGTTTTACTAGTTATTATTTTGCAATGCTGATGATTTTGGGAAGGTCTCGCAGATGGACTTGAACAGTTTATGTTCAGGGATTCTGGTTTTGTGGATCTGCTCTTTCTCCTCGTGCAGATCTGCACTTGTTCAAGCACTGTGTCACCTCAGGAAATACAACACAGATGTAATAACCCTCAAAACACTTTTCCAGAGGGTTCATGGCTTTTTTGGAGCACAGGAAACTGTTGTCTGTCTTGGACATGCTCCTGCCTCCCTCCAAAGCACTGCCAGAGCTGCCCTCCTCCTCCTTCCTCCTGAAACCACAGCAGCCGCCAGTTGTGAGCCAGGAGGTTTTTCCATGAGGGATAAGCCCTCAAATCACAAAGGGGTAATTGCAGGTGTGTGGCTGAGCCACAGACTGTGCATCCAGAGATAAAACCCATCACTACACCTCTGTGCTGTGGAGGGAGGGCAGGTGAGGGTGTGCTTTGCCCTGCTGGAGGAGCTGGGATGGATTAATGAACCCCTTTGTCCTGCAGTTTACTCAGCCAGTCATGATACCTGCTGTGGTAGCTGCTATAAAGTCAGCAGAGCCATGAAACCCCATAAAACAGTCCGGCTGCCCTGTCTATTGAGTAACACAGCCACAGGTTCCCAGAGGGAGTTCTCACTGCACACAACAAGGTGGCACCAGCATATAAATGACATCATCTGTCTCTGGTCACACCACACAGGGCTCCTGAGCTTTGCAGGTGAGAATATTCCTGGAGACCTGAGGCTGCATACCTTCATTAAATATTTTGCACAAATATTGACTTCCCCATGCACACAAACCCACAGGAAACAGTGTTTGTGCAGGGAGAGCTCCTCTGCTGCAAAATTGGGCACACAGCCTCCCAAACATAAGGTTACTAATAGTTTCCCAAATAATGAACCATTTCAAGTCTCCATGGGAAAGAGACTAACCGGAAATGTGTGATCTGTCCAAGGGAGCTGGACCTTTTTGATTAGTTTCTTTTCTCTGAGAAAGGGCTGAGTGTCATGGGGAAAGAGAGGGTCAGGGTGAAATAAGGGGAGTAAAACTTAACCCTCTTGCTCCAATCCAGGCTTTCCTTCTGGCTTTCCATGGCTTCAAACTGTTGCATCTGATTCTGTGCAGGGCAGAAGAGGTCACAAAAGCAGGTAATTATGAGGCCAGTAAGAAGAAGGACTATTACCAGCTTCCTATTCCACGGGAAAATATTCACTTTCTGCAGACATGGGAGGAGACACTGCAGTGCTGGGAGAAGGTGCTGCAGGTGAGTGTTACCTGGGCTTGGCCTGGCAGGGCCATAGAGCTGGACCTACATGTCAGGCTGAGACACAGAGTTGGATGTGGCCACTGCCATCCACTGCCTACCCCTCCAAGCCAAGAACAGCTGCTCCTTTAGGCCGGTCTGGTTTGGGGAAGGTGTTGGGAATTGTTCCAGGGAAGGTTCCCGTGAGTGATGCAGGTGCTATGAGAGTTCCCTGTGTCTGTGGCAGTTTGCACAAAGAGCTGCAGGTGCTGGGAAGGAAATGCCCGTGTCCTGGACAGATTCTTCTGGCTCTTCTCAAGCACAAGCAGGCTCTGGGTGCAGAAGGTGTCTGTGTTGCAGGCTGGGCAGGTCGTTGGTGTGGACATGGAGTGGAAGCCTTCCTTTGGCATGGTGGGGAAGCCCCGTGTTGCCCTCCTGCAACTTGCACTGAAGGATGAGGTGTTCCTGTTGGACCTGCCACGGCTCCTCGAGCAAGCCGAGGCTGAGGGCGAAAAGGAGAAGCTTCCCCATTTCATCCAGATGCTCTATTCAGATGCAGCCATCACTAAACTAGGTAACACCCCTCTCTCTTCCCCGCCTCGGGACTTCACACCACCTGTTTTGTCATCTTCGTCATTCCTAGATCCTCTTGGTGCTGACATTCCCTAAATCCACTTGCCATGGAAGCAGCTTTTGTAGCCCTGAGTGTTCAGGCACTGCCAGGCCAGGAAACAGTGTCTAGTGTGACTAGTGTAACTGGGAGTGATGGAAATACACGATCAGAGAACCACAGAATATCCCAAGCTAGAGGGACCCACCAGGATCCCCCAGCCCAGCCCTGTCCCTGCCCAGACCCCCACCCACCCCACCCTGGGCATCCCTGGCAGCGCTGTCCAAAGGCTCCTGGAGCTCTGGCAGCCTTGGGGCCGTGCCCATTCCCTGGGCAGCCTGGGCAGTGCCAGCACCCTCTGGGGGAAGAACCTTTCCCTGAGCTCCAGCCTGAGCTGCCCTGACACAGGTCCATGCCATTGTATCTCCCCATTTCAGGTCAGATCCAGCATTCCTGATATAATTTGCACTCTCAGACTCGGGATTGTCCTAGCTCTGTACTAATCCCCAGCTGACACCCAGCCTTCAGTGGTTCAGGTAATTCTGGTGGGCAGAGCTGTCTGGGTGTGCTGTCCCAGAGCTGCTGTGATGGACACCAAAGATTTCTGAACTACCATACATGGTTTTTGGAAGCTTTTATCAGGAGCTGCTAAACCTGGATTTCAAAGCCAAATTCATAAATACCTTTCCCAAATTTTAAGTAAGTTGATCTTAAACTCAGCATTTTTCATGCACCTCTCTTTTCCCTTGATCTGCAGGAGTGTCTCTTGGGAACAGAAGAGACAGGACCCCGTCTTGTTCCCTGTTTGAACAGTCTTCCCACCAATGCTTATAAATATTTTGTCAGCATTTTGATTCTGAACTAGAAGAAGCTACAGTGCATTAAGCGTGATTTGAGTTTTCCTACCTGCGTGATCTGGGCTTTTTTTGTCTGCAGGTTATGGGATGTCTGGAGACCTCAGCAGCCTTGCAGCCACGTGTTCTGCTCTGAAAGACACAGAGAGGCAAATGCAAGGTGTGGTGGATCTTCTTGCAGTGGACAAACAAGTAAGTATAAACACATGGAAATGGTGTTTCCTGCATATGCTGGTGGATAACTGTCCTGAATCCACAGCACTGTCTGGTTGCATCCTGGATTGGCAGGGAGATGGCTGCATGAGTAAAGAGACCATTTCCTCCAGATGGTTTGAGGTGTTGGAATTCTGTGAAGGAAGACAGAAGTATTTTGTTTTCATCAACTAAAATGTTAAAGCTTATGTTACTGACAGCTTTTTCACAGCCTTTACAGAAGCTGTGAAAAGCTCTTGGGGACCGAGCTCCATTCAGCCAGGACAAGGTTTCTCAGCACAAGTTATACTTAGGAAGAGGAAGTTCTTTTAGAAATTCTGCTACTCCAAGGCCATGAATTATTGAAGCAGATATGATGGAGTTAACGATTTGTACAGAACTCTGATGTTCCTAGGAGGGCTGCTGGTGGGTTCAGCACAGGAGTTTCTGGTCAGCTGAAGCACAGCTGTCCCTGAATTTGCACACAGGAGCTTTCAACAGTCTACAGAAATGTTCAGCACAACCATTTTAATGGGTAAAATGTAAGAGTGTTTTTGAGGCTGTGGGTTAAGGTGAAGCAGATCTTTGGGATAGATAGCCTAACCTGGGAAGCGCTGCAGGGGCTGACCTAGCTGCCAACAGCCATTGCTGCAGTTTAAGCTGGGAAATGGCAGCTGCAGAGAGGACTGCTGCCCAGGGTATCACAGGAATTCCTTTTCCCACTAGGACTAGGAGGAGAAAGGTGCTGAACTGCCACTGCTGGTCCTTAATTGCATGGATGCCCAGCGGCCCCCAGCGTGGTGAGCACCTCGCAGACCCCTAAGGAGCCTCATCCCAGCCGTGCTGCTCCGGTGCAGGGCTGTACAAGAATGCCCTTTTTTCCCTTCCTTGGCTGTGGGAGAGATTTCTCTCCAGCAAGTGTGTTTGTTAAAGAAATAACCCAAGGCCGTGTTCGTCTCGTGCCATCGCAGCCCTTGTCTGAGGGCTGGGGTTCAACATGCCAGGCACGAGATGGATGTGATAGGGCTGTGCCTGGCCCCACCAGCTGGAACAGGAGGTGGTTTGGGAGCTGCTTCGTAACCAGGTGGTTTCTGTCTTTTTGTTTCCATCAGCTGCAGTGGGGGAAGGACAGCCGGAAGGTCGATGGACTGTCCCCGGAGCACAGCCACGAGGAGAGAGGGGTCAGGCAGCCGGAGAAGGGACTCAGCCTTCTGGTGCAACATGTGCTGGGGAAGCCTCTGGATAAAACAGAGCAGCTGTCAAACTGGGAGAAGAGGCCGCTCCGGGAGGAGCAGATCCTCTATGCAGGTCTGGCCCTGGCTGGGTGCTGCAGGTGCCCGGGCCAGGCTGTGTTTGGCCGCTCTGTCCCCAGGAAAGTCGTTAAATAGCAGAGGAAGAAAATGGCTTTGCAGATTAGTTCCTGTTCAAAGGAGTCAGCACATGTTTTGCTTGTCCTTTTGAGGACATGACTTTAATGGTTGAAGTTTAAACTGTCCAGTGATTCATTATTTCCCTTAGGAAGGAATTCCTGTGCTTTGCAGATTTTGTCTGATGAAACATCACCTCAGTGGAAACTCCTCTCAGTAACTGTAAGGAGGAAGGTCCACTTCCTTCTGCCTCATTTCACAGCCTTCCTGGGAAACAAATGCTGTGTTCATTTGTCACAGTGAGGTGCTTGTTAGAGCCAGGTTTGAAATGGGCAGATGTGTCAGAAACTGCAGCACAGACTCAGGGCTGTGGAGGGACCCATAGAGTTTATTGCTGATTACCCCAGAGTCAGAAGTCTGGGTCTAAATCTTTTCCTGGTGCATCAAAGGACAGTCTGCTGATGCAAACCAGCCCTTTGTTAAATTCGACTATCCTTGAAGCTGACACAGTTCTCACAAAAGTTAATCACTGGGACTGGTCAGACTGGCTGGGAGAGTTCTCCCATTGCTGTTGCAGGGAGCAGCAGCACATGGCAGTGAGTGTGGGCAGGTGATTGCAAACAGCTTGGGCACTACTTGCTCAGATATTGCATCTCCTGGGGAAGTTCCCTTCCTGTCAAGAGGAATGATAAGGAGCTGTGGGCAGGCTCGGGGACAATGGTGAGGAACAGGAGCTGGTTGGAGCTGCCTGGTGGTGGTTGGAAGAGCCACGGTGCAGTTTACATTGGGTTATTGGGTTAGAGTGGAGATGGCAGAGCCTGTCCTTAGGAGCTGTTGCCTTGACTCCCTGGGACTGTGGGTTCAGCTGGGATGCTCAGTGAGCCAGTCCTGGAGCTTGAGTGTATGACCTGAGGGAGTTGCAGCCTCACAGTTGTTCACGGTGGCTTTTACAAAGGTGGAGGCTCTCCCTTGCCTTAGGAAAGCCTCTGGTTTACTTTTGAATGAGCCTCATATGAGCTGAGGCTCACATTCTCTTCCCTGCAGCCTCAGATGCCTACTGCTTGCTGGAAATCTATGAGAGGCTCTGCAAGGATCCTGAGAGCTTTGGTCTGGGTTCAGACCTGACTGAGAGTCTGATGGGAAAACAGAGCAAAAAACCCAGGGCTAAGAAGCAGCTGAATAAACAAGAAGCACCATCACCTTCTGGACAGGTTTGTAAACATCTTCAAAGAGCTGCTTGTTGCTCAAGACCCCTGCAAATCACACACTGCTGCTCTCAGTGACACCATTCACTGGGCACGGCTGTTCTCAGGACTCTTGCTGCAAACATCCTCTCACCCCTCCCTCCCAGGACACTCTGCTGTCTCCTTGGCCTGGCTGGGTCCAGCTTTCCCTGCTCTTTGAGGTTCACTTTCTTTGCACAGCGTGGGTGCAGATCTGTGTGCTAAGCCCAGTGAGCCTTGCTCACGGAAATGCTCCTTCCACATTTTGGGTTTGGATTCTGTGGCCAAGGTTTCAAAACTCTTACTTCCTTATTTTTGCTTTTTACTGAGCTTCCACACCTTGCTTTCACACTGGGAATATCTCCTTTATTGTGTCTGGAGTAGAAATCTGCAAAGTTAAAAGCAAATAATCGATCAAAAATGCCTTTCTGCTGAAGCCTTGTCTCTGCCTCCCTGCCCACCACCACATTCCATGAGAGGCCTCTCCCAGAAGTTTGTCATGTGACAGAGCCTTAAAAATCCACCAGAGCAATGCAACTCTGCTTAAGTGTCTTGAAATGCGACTGGTGCCTCTCAGGAATAACGTTTTACATTTCAAATGGAACAATTCAGTGGTTTGTGTACCTTTGGAAACCTTGGCACAAATCCCATTTTGTTATTGCCTGAGAAGACCCACTGTGTGTATCTGTATCCTGAGGAGCCCCAAGTGTGTATGGAGTTCCTGAAGTCAGTGCCCTTTCCATGGCTGGGCTGAGATGCTGCTGACTGTGTCCACCTGTGTGGAAATGTGCAGCATCCCTTGGCCTGCAGCAGGCAGGAGAACACGGAGCTGCTCCCTGAGCATTGCGTTCATGGGAATGTTGTGTGTTACAGCAGACCTGGGTGGCTGCTGCAGAGGTGGGAAAAGTGAGCACTTCAGGCTTCAGTCACCCTGGAAACCCACGGGTCATCTTTGTGTTCTGTACAGTCAGATTCATCAGCCAAGAGGCAGTTGGTAAAACATGGACTGGGACACCAAAAAAAGCAGACTTGTCCTGACTGCATCCTGCAGGACTCCAAGCTCTCTTTCCCAGTATTTCCTTGTCTGAAGTGGGGCTAATGACTCCATTCTCCTTTATAAGCTTTTTGCTCTCTGCTAGCATGAAATGTGAGAAAAAAGCTCCATATGACAGTGCTGGCCACTGGATAAACACTGGCTGAGAGCCAGCTGCAGCTCCTGCACATCTGTTTGAAAGCAGCAGCAGCCAGGGGTAGCGTCTCCAAATGCCCCAGCTTCAGGGGACAGCTCCATCCCCTGTTCTGGTGTCACAGCTGCATCGACCAGGGTCCTGCAGGAACTGGTGGCAGCGCAGTCTGCCCGGTGCTGCAGAGCCCTGGCTGCAGGGACCAGCTGCTGGGAACTGCAGCATCACAACAGGGTTTCTCCTGGACCTGAGCTGGTTCCTATGGAGAGCCTAAATGGAGCTGCCTGGTGTGCCACAGCATTCCCAGCTTGGGGCCAGCTCCTGCAGAGCTGATCTGCAGTGCTGGCTCCCTGCATAGCTGCTGGCAGTGTCCTTCAGTCATCCCAGCTGATTCAAGTTCCTGGAGTCAAAAGCTGGACATTGGAAGTTCCTTAATAACTTCCCTTCTCCATGAGTTTAGCTATTGTACTTCTGGGAGCCTCCCAAAGCCAAAGTCCTCCAAGCGCAGGAACTCCCCCAGCAGCAGACATTTGAAATAAAACAAACGGAATTCAGGCACTGCCTATTTTTAACCTTCCAAAGATAACAGAGTTGATGTGATTGCTTTGTCTACCTGTTTCTCCCTCTGTCCCAAATCATAACTTTGGCACGTGTTTATTAATTGCCGACTAATTTAGGGGAACAACAGCCTTGGCTATGTTTCTGTGACTTCTTGAAGATGAATGTCTGTGCAGAGCACTGGAGGCCAGGTTGGCACTTCTCCAGGGAAAGGCTGCAGGTCCCTGGATCAGGTGGCCAACTGGTCAGTGAGAGAATGGCAAATTCAGAATTAGCCCCATCATGTTCTGCCCCCTGCCCAGGCGGTGATGGCAATGTGGAAAGGATGGGCAGGAGGATCTAGAGGTGCTGCAGAGCATGGGAAGGTGGCGACACAGGGGGAAGGAGGTGGTTGGATGTGCTGTGGTGGGTGAACTAACGCAGGGAGTAAAACCACAAATGTACTGGGAATCAGACTTCTGCTCCTTATGGATCTCCTGCCTTTCTCTAGGAATCCCAAGGACCCGGAACGGAGCCCTCACGCCCTCCTGCCCCTATCTCCCCCCAGGAGTTCAGCGTGGTCTGTGACAACATGCTGCAGGGCCTGGGGCGCTATCTGCGCTGCCTGGGCGTGGATGTCCGGCTGCTGGACAATGAGGATGACCACAGGAAAGCTGCTGAGGTGAGTTCACAGCTCCCATGTCCATGGGGACACGATGGGGCTTACTGGGAAGCTGCACTGGTGCTCAGGCTGCAGGAGCTGCCCCGTGGATCCCTCCCTCCATCCCTGTGCTGATTCCCAGCTCTTTGGGTCACCCCGAGCTCTGGCAGCTGGAATCAGCTGGTCCCTGCAGTGGTGCACAGCCTTGGTTCTCCACTTCCAGGAGAGAGGAGGGGAGCAGACTGCTATGACCCCACTCTTACGTGTGTCTCACTTTTATGTGTGTCTGTTTGTGTCACTGTCAGCTGGGGCAGCTCAAGTCATGAGAAGAACACAAGGGGAGGGTAAAGATCATAGAATCACAGAATGGTTTGCTTTGGCTTGGAAGGGGCCCTAACGATCATCTCCAACCTCCAAAGATGTGACCAAGTGTCTCTGGGGAGGCTGTGTGCTTGCAACAAGACAAAAGTCACTGAAAGGAGCCAACATCCACTTAGATTTCTAATGCACTTCAGTTTGGGCTTACAGGGAAGGTATTTGTCTGCCATGTGTCCAGGTCCATTGGGCAGAACCATAATCCAAAGATTGCTGTTCAATACAGAAGGGAGAATGTCCTTAATCAATGGCCATGTAACATCCTGGCTGGCCTTGTGAGGTGACTCAAAGGTGATCAGCCACAACTTGCAGTGGTGTTTGGGAAAGGAAGAGGGGACCCATGAGTATTGCTCTGGGTTCCCATAATAACTCTGCCTCTCTGCCTACTGGATGAGAGACAAATGCTGCTTCATTTCAGACACATTTCTGCTATCCCAGGAGTGCAGATTACAGAATCACAGAATCTCCTGAGCTGGAAAGGACCCACAAGGATCATTGAGAACAGCTCCTGTCCCTGCCCAGACCCCCCCCAACCCCACCCTGGGCATCCCTGGCAGCGCTGTCCAAAGGCTCCTGGAGCTCTGGCAGCCTCGGGGCCGTGCCCATTCCCTGGGCAGCCTGGGCAGTGCCAGCACCCTCTGGGGGAAGAACCTTTCCCTGAGCTCCAGCCTGACTCTCCCCTGACACAGGTCCATGCCATTCTCTCAGGTCCTGTCCCTAGTCACAGCGAGCAGAGAGCAGAGATCAGCCTGCCCCTCCTTTTCGCTTCACCAGGAAGTTGTAGCTGCAATAAGGTCTCCCCTCAGTCTCTTCCAGACCAAGTCTCAGCCACCTCTCACACAGCTTCCCCTCAAGGCCCTTTACCATCTTTGTTGCCCTCCCTTGGAAACTCTCTAATGGCCTAATGTCTCTCTTCCTTTTGTGGTGCCCAAAACTGCCATCAGGGCTCGAGGTGAGGCCACCCCAGCCCAGAGCAGAGTGGGACAATCCCCTCCCTTGACCAGCCCGTGATGCTGGGCCTAATGCCCCCAGGACACAAATGTCCCTCCTGGCTCCAGGGCACTGCTGACTCACATTCAACTTTCTGTCACCCAGGACCCCCAGGTCCCCTCCTGTGACGCTGCTCTCCAGCATCTCGTTCCCCAGTCTGTTCGTATATCCAGGGTTGCTCCATCTCAAGTGCAGAATGTGGCCTTTTCCTTTGTTGAACTTCATCTGGTCAGTGATTGCCCAGCTTTCTTATTTGTCCAGGTCTCCCAGAGGGCCTCCCTGCCTTCGAGGGAGTCAACAGAGATATCCAGGCCACACAGTGTGTGCTATCAAATGTGCATGGATCACCCAGGCTGGTGTGCAGGCTGTTTCCGCTTCAGATGTCTGCTTGGCCTGAATCCGGGGCAGGCTCTAACTTCTGCAGAAATAATTAATATCTCCTCCCTGCCAAACTTGCACTAGTTATTTAAACAAACTAGTTCTCAGTACCTCCCCCCAGAGCTCCGTCTCCACTTCTCATCCCCATCCCTTATCGTGCCACAGACAGGATGTTTGACATTGCTTTCTCTATGGTGACCAGACAAACATCCTTTCACTATCAAAAGCCCTTGGAGTGTTACTGTATTGCAGAGCCTTTGATCTGGGCTTGGATAATCAAAGATAAAAATAGACTCCTCCTACCCTGTTTGATATCTGGCTGGTCCTGATTGAATCAAAGTTGAATGTTGACCACCCTACGCCCAGAAACTTGGGAATGTTATTGCAAAGGCCAGCAGAGGGTTTGTATCCTGGTCACTGAGTACACGACAGATGGTTTGGGTGTTGTCCCAGCACAGTTTCAAACTGGTGTCACTCGGAACACCTAAGAGTGTACAGCATTAGTGTTTGCTCTTTATTAAAGTCTTTTCACTCAAATGATTTATCAGCCATAGTACACTTCTTGTGCCAAGAACTCCTGCAATACCTGGCATTTGCTCCTTATTGTTCTCATTCCCTTTCTGTGTTAAAGTGGCTTCAAGTATTGGTGGGCAGATGGGTCTGGTCCTTCACCCTCTGTTATTTGGGATCAAGCTTAAAAGCCTGAGAACTTCCTCAGCTATGCTTTGGCATTTATGGATTTTCTTGTTTGTTTGTTTAGGCTAGCACATGTGGCAGGAATTGGTTTGGCAACCCCCATTCCCATGGATGTGAAACTCTTGTCCTGTGTTATGCTTCGTGTTGTGTTGCTGTTATTGACTATATATTTTATCTTGGACTTGTCATGGTGAGTTTGTCATGCCAGATCTGCAGAGATGTGAGAGCAGGGCCTCTGGCAACACGATCCACTGGATCCCCTCTGCCTGACCAGATTTAGTGGTGGAGTTGGCAGTGCTGGGTTTGTGGTTGGACTTGATGACCTGGAAGGTCTTTCCCAGCCTTAATGATTCTGTGATTCTGTGGTTCTGTTTATGTGCTGCGAGATGCTACCAGTTTGCAGTCTCTGATTTAATGATGCCATTTAATTAGGACTTCACTGGAGAAGTGACTGATTAAAATTGCCTGTCATAAGTGCAGATACAGAAAATCTTTAAAAATGGAAAAACAATAGAAGTTCATACTGAAAATGTCCCTGGTTTAATCTGTCCTCATGTGAAAGGCAAAGAACTCACAGGCTGTCCTTACAGATGCATTTTAGCTCCTGTCCATGAGCAGCAGCCTCTCTGAGAGGCAGTGGAGGTGGTTTTATTAAGCCCTCTCAATTGGTGGGGTGGCCGTGCTGTTTTTCCCATATTACCTTGCTGTCCAACCTGCTGTAGCACCTGCACACACCTGTGGCACAGCAAGTCTGCAGCTGGGGCTGGAAGTAGTTCCAGATGTGCTGGACAAGCTCCTTTATCTGAGAATTTTTGCAGCCTGTGCACTGAGAGCCAGTGGAACCCACCATGTGCTGTCCCCAGCAGTCCTTGCCTGGCAGCGCTGCTCCCTGCACCTCGGGCAGGGCCTTTGCAGGGCTCCACAGTGGCCCAAGCTGGCCCAAGCCTGGCTCTCTGCTGTGTGGCCTCTCTGGAAAAGGTCTGTGTGCATCCAGCCATTCCTCCCCAGGGACTCTGACTCCAGCTCCAGACAATCCATGGGGTAAAGAATGTGGAGATTCCATCTCTGGGATGCAGCAGATTCTGAGTGTGCAAGTGTCGCTTTTGGGTGATCCACCCTTTGCCTTTGCACTTACTCCTACAAGCAACGTGTTACGTGCAATTAATACAAGTTTATTTACTTAAAATTATGCCCCACACCTGTTGTGTTCCTACCCAGGTCAGGTTGGATGGAGGCTCTGAGCAGCCTGACCCAGTTGAAGATGTCCCTGCTCACTGCAGGGGAGTTGGGACAAGATGACCTTTTAAAGATCCCTTCTCAACCAAACTATTCTATTATTCCATCTTGTCTTCTGCAAACTTCTTTTTGCAGAGAATCTTAAATCTATCTTTTGGGTTTTTCAGATAATTGGAAGGAGATGGAAAAGTGGATGCTCCTATTTTCTCTGCAATTTTGGAGAATAGGGCAAAGCAGTGGGATCCTTCTCACACCAACCTTACAGGATCACCCAACAGCCTGAGTGGCTGCAGTAGCTCCTGCAATGTTGTACCTCGGGGGCAGAGCAAAAGGTTTTAAGAAAATGTTCATAGTCTCGTAGGTTTCTAATAAGAGACTCAGTGGAATCTCAAAGCTGCTTCAGTTGTGTTCTGGGTTGGTTTACTTTATTTTTTGACTTTGCTCTTGGTCTTCAAAATCATCCTCATCTCTAAGGAGAATCTGATGCTAAGGCAAACCTGGTATCTTTTGAAGTATGCTAATAATCAGAAGGCAGGTAAAACTGGCTTCCTGAGGCTCCCATGCTGTGGAAGATTCCCTTGCAAGGTTACACCTATCCTCCAAAGCTCCAGGTGAACCAGCGAGTTGCAGAGAAGGGCCGGCTGGATGGATCTCAGGAGCCAGATAGAGCATTGTGCACCCAGATCTAAATTGCCTTAGACTAATTTGGAGCCAGGTGACACAAAAGGAATTTTAATCCTGCAGTGAGCAGATCTTCACCTAATGGGGGAATCTAATCTTGGATCTTGTCTCAGCTTTGACTGGCTTTTTCCATATTTTTGATGTAGATGACATTCTCCAGGTTTGCTGGTCTTTTTAGTCTGGTGGGAAGCTAAATTCAGAGAGGGCAGATGAAGAGCTGTGTTGCTTTTAAGATTGAGACTTGGCTTTTGATGTTTGGTCAGCAGGAGGAGAAGGTCTTTCATTGGAGACCTTGATACAAATGGATCTGCACAGAGAAACAAAACTGGGTGGATGGTTTTGGTGTGGCATTTAAGGCCACGTGTGATAATCTGTGCAATTTATACTTTTCAGGAATGCTGAAGAGAAGATTAGGGTTGCAATACTGGGAGAGCTGGACTGAGTGTGCTCAGAGCTGTTCAGCTCTTGGTTTACTGTCTCTTTTAAAAGAGCCTGGGATTACAGGGAGGGCCTCTGGGTTTGGACTGGGTTTTGTGATCCCCTTCTCTAGCAGATCCTTGTCTGGGTGCTTTCCCAGCACATATCCTGGGGCAGGCACATTCTGTCCACTCCCTTTTGGTCTGAAGCGGGGCCGGGCTCAGGCTCAGGATCACTGCAAGGGGAGCACAGCTTTTCCTGTACTGCGTTTGGCTCTCCAGGGACATGTGGCATTGCCCAACGTGTGTCTTGCACAGACTTGGCAAAGTTTAACTTACAAATCCACAGCCTTGTGCTGCTGTTTTTTGGAACCTCCTTTGGCCTTGGTTCAGGACGCTTTAGATGGTCACGAATCATCCTGCTGCTGGTGCTGGCTTGGAAACAAAGGGGCTCCCTCTGCCCTCTCTCCTCAGTCATTGCCCTTGCAGGTCTCTCTGACAGTAACTCCTGTGGGTTCATTCATTTCTGCAGGATGGAAGTTGGCTGAACAGACAGACACGTTAAGGGATAATCAGTAATACCAACTGATTAGGGAGTGCTTTCTATCCAGAAGGTCTGAGCCTTTTCCAGAGGAAGTTGATATTATCTTTGTAATAGATTGTGAAACTGAGGCCAATGCCCTCTCTGAAGCACTTGGGCTAGAGCACAGGTCCCTGACACCCATGCCAAAATGCTGCCCTGGGTGTTTTTTTCCTCTCATTTGCATCCCTGACCACACATCTCCCCATGGTCCCAGTGCTGCCTTCCCTTGTTGCTTTTGCAGAAAAAGAAGGAATTGTGCCTTTTCCTTCAGCACATACCCTCTGTGGTCTCAGTCAGACGTGTGCTATCACATGGCTTTGCTGGCTCTGCGTGCTTCTCCCAGTCGTTGTTCCAGAGGCAGAAAAACATGTTGGAAGAGTTATTGCTTTTCTCCTTTTTATTTGATGTTCTTTGCCTGTCTCTGCAGAGCCATTTAGATAAGGGGATTTATCAAGCTTGAACTAATTAACCCTGGATGCAGAAAGTCAGAATGGTGTGTTCCAGCTGTGGAATCCTCAGACTTACCCTGAAGCAAACATGGGTCTGGAGGAATTTCACATCCCTTTTCTCTTGTTGGCAAATCCCTGTGGTGACCTTTTGCTGTTGCCTTACCAGACCTCCCTCACTACCGTGCCACAAGGGTGCTGTGGTGGCTGCTCAGCAGCAAGACTGCATGGGGCATCTGTGCTACCCCTTCAAGGCTCCTGTTCTTAGAGGTTTTTTCATTTATTGAGTGAGAGAGGGTTGATTTTGAAAGAAATCCAGTAATTTTGCCTGTAGAAAGATGTTTTAGAAGTTGTTGCCAATCACTTTCTCAGCGCAGAATTTTCAGCCAAAGAGTGACTTCACAACTAAAGGAGGGAAGCAGATACTTGAAAGCTCAGGAAGAGGAAAAAAGGGAAAAACAGGTTGTTCAGCTGCCTGCACAGGGCCTTCAGAGCCTTCGCCCGCTTGTTTCCTGTTCCATAGGTTCAGTGAGTCTTAAGAGAATGACTACCCAGGACAGAGCTTAAACGTTGTGGTTGGTTTGTCTGGTGTTCCCTGGCTGTGCTCACTGGTGTCTCTCTGGGAAGTGCAGCAGGACTCTGCTCCCAAATGTGTCTTCCTGCCAAGGGTAGACAGGGATCCAGACAGAGCTGCTGCACTCTGAGCCAGATGAGAGACCTCCATGACACACATCTGGAGTCAGTGAAAAACACGAGGGCTTCTAGCAGAATCCAAGCCAGAAGAAAGAAATAACCTTGTGCCTACTTCAAAGCACTGATCTGTTGTCAGCAGGATCAGAGCTGAGTCCTGGTTCACATGGGAATCCTTGTGAATCCTCCTATTGCTGCAGCCACGAGTCTCTGTCCCTCCTCCACGAGGGTGAGGGGTGAGAGGCAGGGGTGTCATTCAGTCACATGAAGGAAGGTCAGTCACACTTCCACCCTTGCAGCTCCAGAGTCAGTGCCTCCCTTGGGCAGTGCCTCCCTTGGGCAGTGTCCCCGAGCCCATGGGAAGGTCAGCAGGGCAGTGGTGACTCCCTGGGAACTCAGCACACACCTTCCACTTGAAGGACCAGACCTCTGACAAAAGCTCAGGATTCTAAGTTGGGAGGTGATAAACTCTTTGGGAGATGTTCCCTGCAGCCTGGAAAGGTGCAGAATTCCTGTGTGTTGGGTTGCCAGGACAGTAACACCCTCCTTCTCTAAGGAGCAGTTTTGTTAAAGGTATAAAGTTTACAGACACATTTAATGGTACATTTTTTTTCTAGAATTACCTGCTTAGGTTTTTTTTTTTTTTCTTTTTCCCCTGTGCAGTAGAACTGTTTCTTTCTTTGTGACCCAGACTGGGGAAATAGAAATAGTCTGGGTTAAGGGAAAAAATTAAAAGATTGTTTTTGTTTAGGATTGTTTCAAGGTGGAATGGTTCCCTGGGCCATCTGTGGTACAGATGCACCTGGAGCTTGTTCCAGCACATGGGAGATGAGGCAGGGATTGGCAGGGAGGGGACAAGGGGTGAGCCATACCTTGAGCTGCTGTTGCTGTCTGGAAGTCTTGGCCAGGTGCAGACTGACACTGAGAGAAACACTCGATATCTCCAGTTCACCTCCTGTCTTCTGTGACTGCAAGTAAAGCCTGAACTCAGTGTAACTTTAGCCCCTGTTCATTTGGATTTTTACTGTTTTTTCCAGATTGCCCGACAGGAAGGAAGAGTCATTTTGACCTCTGGACTCCCATATCAGACTGTGAGTGTTCCAAGCTGCTGGCGTGTTTCTGGCACTGATCATTGCATGGTCTGGGGTGTGCAGGGGAGACAAGAGGAAAAGTCAGGCGTGAATGCAAGAGCTGGCTTGGATTTTTCATGTTTTCTCCACTAAAAGCTACATTTAGGGTCTTCAGAGGTTTGCTATTCTCAACCACCAAGGCTTGGGGCGTAATGTTTTTTTATACTTATATTCAGTCCCTGTATTGGTGGAGAGAGCAATTGCTCTCCATTGGGGGTGGGGGTGGAAGTCAAGACAAACAATCCAGAACAGTGTGTTTCTGTCTGGCCTCAGTGGCAGGTGAAAGGCAGCTCAATTTCTGTGCTTTTTATCCCAGAGATTCTTGCTTGCTTGCTGGCTGGCTCCACAATGAGAGAGTTTCAGCCCTCAGGGACATTTCTTCAGGCTTGGAAGGAGGAGATTGGAAGGCCCCAGGCATGGGTCTGGTGGAAGCTGGAGAGGTTTTGTGTTGCTATACAGAAAAGCCAAAGCAAAGGCCAACCATGCCCTCAGCACCAGCTGTTCAGAGCTGTTCTCAGACATGCTTCAAAATGCAGTGCTGAGCCTGCCAAGTCAGTGCTTGGAGAGCTGTGAGTCCTGTTGCAGGTCCTTTGCAATTTTTTAGTGCCTAAAAATCCATTTGGAAGAGCGAAACTGTTCTGCATGAGCCAGAGTTCTGTTCACATGAGCCAGGGTGCAGGACTTCTTTGTCACAAACTGTCAGTATAAAATCTCCCAGCTACTCAGGCAGCCAGTCAGAATATTTGCAGAGTATGGGTTGCTGATTTCCTATGGAGAATCAGAGTGTGGAATAGAACTCCTCCCATAATGAAACACTTTGAGGCAGGTGCAGCCACCCTTCAGGTTCCTTGAACCTACAGGTGGTGGAATAGGGAATTCAGCATCCAGCATCCTCTTCTTTGGCAGAGCTCTAATTTCAAAATACTGTGTAGGAATTGCAAAAGGAAAATAACTGCTTCCAGGGTACAATACTCCTGGAAAATGTCTGGTTCCCTCAGTTCCCTTGCCTTTGGATGCCCTCCACAAAGATGGGATGGCTCTGCCAGGCTCCTTTACTGGTGTGTAGCTGATCCTACTCCTGTGAGTCCTTAGCATGGTCATGAAGATGTGTCTGGGACTCGCCAGTGCTCATTCACAGACGCACTTCTCTACAGAATGTGAAACAAACGTTGAGGGACTGCCCACATCAACCCCTTCAAACTTCTTGGCCACCAGGGAACTCCAGGTGAAACATTTGTGTGAATCAGAGGGGTTGAAGTGGTCGCTGGACGTTGTTTCCATCATTGTGCTTTGGCACACTCTGTGGGATCTGGCCAAGTTTCCTCAGAAAGCTGGGATTGAGGTCAGTTTCCTTTTGCTGCCCCTGTCAGCACCACCTCACCAAATTGTGAGTTGACAGGACTTGGGTATATTTTATAGAATAGAAAAATGGAATTGTTAAGGTTGGAAAAGATCTTTAGGATGATCAAGTCCAGCTCTTAACCCAGCATCACCACCGTGGTCCCCACTAAACCACGTCTCCAAGTGCCACATCCAGATGACTCTTGAACACTTCCAAAGATGACTCCAACACCTCCCAGGACAACTCATTCCAACGCCTGACCACCTTTCTGTGAAGAAATGTTCCCTGAAATCCAACCTAAACCTCCTCTGGAGCATCTTGAGGCCATTTCCTCTTGTTCTGTCACTTGTTAGCTGGCAGAAGAGGGCAACCCCCCACCCCCCCAGCTGCACCCTCCTGTCAGGGAGTTGTAGAGAGTGAGAAGGTCCCCCTGAGCCCCCTTTTCTCCAGCCTAAATCATGTTTCATACACATAAAATCATGCAGTGTTTCAGGAGTCAGAGCTCTTGCAGCAGTGGCTGTTGGGTTACCAGTTGTGGTGCTCAGACCAGAATTCAGATTCTAAACACACACTAACTCCAAGCTCTGTTCAGAATTCAGACCAAGCCAAGGGCGTCAGAACAGCCCAGTGCCCTGATGCTCTGTCTCACTGGTGTCTCTGGTTTGCAGCTGCGCTCCCAGGTGGGAGAAGGAAGGTGTTTCTCTGTGAACTGCTCCCAGAAGGCGAAGGAACAGGCGCTGCAGGTGCTGAAGCACTTCAACGTGCAGGTGTCCCTGGGTGACATCTTCAGCCGCTGCCAGGTAGGACGAGGCTGGCTCCAGCCCCGGCTCCCGCCCGCTCACCACTCCCTGCGCTGCCTCGGTGTCCTGGGCCTTGCACTCAGTGTCTTCTTGGTTCCCAAGAGTTCTGCTTGAACTTTGGCAGCACCTGGCAGAGCCGTGAGGAGTTCTGAGTGCAGTCACCTCCGTCACAATGCTGAGGGCTCAGTCAGAGGATCAGAGGCTCTGCATCTGCAGCTTTGCTAGAAACCCGCCCGTTTTTCTGATTTTTGCTACTTGGCCTGTGTTTTGGCATCAATTGTCATGGTTGGACTCTCTTTGTTGCTGTGTTCTCTGTCTAGGACACATGCTGTTTTAATTATAAACCATGTTTAATTATGGCTCTGTGATTCTGTTAACACTTAATTACTTTAATAAGAGGATTTTTTCATCGGACTTCTTTTTTTTTTTTTCCAGAAGTTATTAGGTTAATTCATGTCCATGCTAGTTGATGGCTCCAGATTGTGTTTGGCACAGGATATCTGTGGATTGCTGTTAAGAATAAATTTTAATTGTGTTAGCTCAAATCACCATCTCTTCCAATTTCACTATTGTATTTGTTACAGCAACACGCCGAAACCTATCCCTTCCCAAACTGCATTATAAACCAACAGGGAACTTCAACATCTCTCACCTTATCAGTGATTAAAGAGAGAAAAAGAAGCCAGTTGGTTAGAAAATTAGCTTTTTCTTAGGGATAAACAAGCCAATGAGTCTGGCTTGGTGCCTCATGGTGGAGATCTGGGGTCTCCTGGCCCAGTGGAATTGCACAAGTAGTGTAGGAGCAGACATGCCAGAGAGCATGTCCTGAACCTCTGTTTATATCTGCTGTCAGACATTGAAACTGGATCTGTAACTTAGAAAGCAAATAAGAGTTGTCCAGCTGGGCAGGTTGGCTGTGAGAGGAGTCTGGCGAAACTTCCTGCAGGTTGGATCCACAGAACAGGGGTTCATCTTACTGCAGCATAAATGGATATATTCAGCTCTGGGATACTGCCTTCAGTCCTGTGGTTTTATCATCCCAGAACAGATTGCAGTTGTTATACATACATATATTTATAGTGGCACACTGGCTTCTTGGCTGTTTTAAACAAACCTTTAAAAAACCTCATGGATTCTCCAGTTCCTTGACATCCCATAAAATAGCAGCGTTCCTCCTGATGGTTGTTGAAATACCACAAAAATAAGCACACACACACACACATCAAACCATGCTGCAGGAAACTCAGTGCTCTCTAATAAATGCATGAGACTCTGCAGCAGACAATGGAAACTGACCCCTCACCCAGGATCTGGGGTCTGGAACTGGTTAACTCTACGGCTTTAGTACATGCTGTCTTAGTTTACAATATAAATAGGGGTAATCAATCTGGCTAGGAATATATACTAAGTGTTCTCTTACTTCCAGAAGAAATGTCTTCCCTGTAAATTGTGGTGATGGAACAGCTGCATGTTTTATACCCCTCAGCATGAGAAGATGCTGATTTGTCCAACCTCTCCCTGTTCTGAATCATATTTACCTTCATTTAAGGCCTTGGCATTTTGGAGCGGATTTTGCCCAGCTGTCTCTGCAGACAGCACAGGTTTGGCTGATGTGCTGCTGATCCTCTGGAGGAGAATCCCAGCTCTCCCAGCTGCACTTCCAGGCCTTGTGTGCAAGGGGAGCCGTGGGCTGCACAGGCAGCAGGATCATCCTCCAGCACTCTGGAAAACTGACAGCCCACATCAACAGAGGCAATTTCTGCCTTCAGGAGGGTGCTCTGGACCTACATGGCCTACAGAGACCTCAGCAGTTCTTTTATACGTCCTTCCTAAAACATCCTCATTCTTTGTAAACCTAATTGGGCTTAATTAGGATGGAGGCCAGATCCTGAAACTGCTGAGCTGTGCTTGCCAGCCTGTCTGTGCTGCTCCGGAGCTGGGTCACAGACCTTGTGGCTCCCAGACTGCTCTGAGCTCTGCTCCTCCTTGCAGAGCACTTTGCTGAGAGGTGACAGAGTGCTGACTGAGAGTTTTGGCTGCCCCCACAGTGGGGGAGCATGGTGGGCACACAAGCAGAGCTCCAGAAAGAGCTGAGTGCTGCTGTGTGTGTGCTAGGCAGGAGGATGGGCAGTACTGACCCATGAGCTGGGCCCCTCTCCTTCCTCTCCTTCATGGAGCTGGGCCTGACCTTCCAGCAGGGATGGGTTATCTGTGTCATCAGCCCTGGCTGCGTGTCACAGGAAGTAATGTGGCATCCTGCCTGCTCCCTCTGTTTCATGGAGCAGGGGCTTGTTTTGTCTTCTGGGTTCTGTTCTGTAAATGACTGGAGTGAATATGGCAGCAAATGTTGTCAAAACAATTAATGCGTGTGTGCAGAGCACGTGGTAAAAATAGGTCCCAATTCAATGTTGTACCCAAGACTGCTGGAAAATACGTTTGCTCTGTCAGCTACCTCAGCAGGGACGGATGGGCTCTTTTTTGCAGATGTAAAGAATGGGCTTGCTTTGCAACCCTGCCAAAATACTGCTTCTGTTAAAACAATGGCCAATACTGGCTACCTCTGTCTGACCTAGAGCAGCAAGTGCACAGGGAGTGTCATCCAGGGGCTGCTCAGCATTTCTGCTCCCACTTGTGGTGGGCTTCAGCTTAGTAACTCCAGTTAAAGGCTTCAGCAGTGGGGACTGCTGCCAAAGGTGTCAGTGATGGAGCAGGAATGACCTTTTCATTCCATGTGTTCCTCAAGTGCTGCATTGTAAGGACTCGGTGATGATCCTGGTGAAGCCACCCCTGCAGAGTAGCTGTAGCTGGGCCTGGTGGAGCCTTTGGTGATGAACATTTTAGTGGGGCTGAGTGAAAATAAGATTAATTTTTGGTGACATGCAAAAAACCCCTATAGAAGTTCTACATTTCATAGCCTTAAAATTTTACAAACCCATTCCTTGTATTTGAAATGCCAATGTCATGTGCCTGTCACCTCTGCACATATTTGAGTATCTTGTCTTTTTCTTCTTTTCAGACAGCTGAAATACTTCCTTCAGGAAGGGACAGTGTGAAATAATGTTTGGGGTGTTCAGACATGATCAATTGAACGTACTGAACCCTTACAGTAGTCAGGAAGATCTCTATGTAGTTGTTGGAGGCTGTTGTGGACAGCCTTAAACGTCACCTCACAGTGCAACTCACCCAGGAGATCAGTGATGCTCTGCTCTCCACAGCTTGGAGGAGATTCTAACTCAGAACTAGCAGTTAAAGAAGGGAAAACCACCCAAACCTACTGAAGAAGGCACGGGCTCCAGTCCATGGGCACAGACAGCTGACAGCGGGGTCATTTCATAGTGGGGTGAAATTCAGCTCCTCTCCCAGGTCCAGCAGTGGTTTTCTCCCACCCTTCCTGGTGCTGTCCCTGTTTGGGATATCCTGCTGTGACACTTGGGTATGGCCTGGTGGAACAGCAGGAGATCATGAAGTCCATGTCTCCATGTCATTCCAGTCTCTTAAAGGAGAAGAATTGTCTCTTGAGAACAGCCATGTTTTGGCAGGATCCATTACCTGAATGACTGGTGTGACTTTTGCCATCTTGCTTTTCCATGCCATGTAATTGAAAGTCCACCCAGAGCAGGTGTGGGCCACGCCACTGTGCCAGGGCCTTGTCACTGACTGCTTGGTGAGCCCAAGGGCCCAGGATGTTTCACTTCCCATGGCTGAGGTGTCTGGCCCAGCTAACTTGTGTCAGTGAAAGAACACTGGTGGGGAAGCAGATCAGTGGAGGCACAGGGCTGGCAGGCTTGGGGTGAGCAGTGCTATTGACAGGGAGGAATCCCAGCTTGGACGGTGATAAACTGAGAAGATAAACAAGTTGTTAGCTTTACATCTTTATATCACAAGGGTTTATCACTATGGCTTGAAGGGACCACTGTGTTCAGTGTTGTTTGGGCTCACCAAAAAATTCCTCCTGGAATCCGGAAGAACCTTGTGGTTAAAGGTTTCTGACTGCTGTAAAACCCTCACTGGTGTGAGGCTCTGCAGCTGGGTTTGGAGCCAGGAGGGCCTGTCCATCTGCAGAAAAGCTGTGCTTGGCTTTGCTGAACAGTGGAGCTGCTGCTCAGCTCAGTTCTGGGTCTGAGGCTTCACTCGGGTATGGGGGGGAGCAGGCTGGGGGACCTGGGTTGTGCAGAGCCTCTGTGCCACCCCCACCTCCCCCAGGCCTCTCCTTCCTTTCCCACCCTCGGTTTGACTTGACCCTTTAGCCTTTAAGCCGGCTGGGGCAGGGACCCCGCTTGAACAATACCTTACACAACAGGAGGCTGATCCCAGGTGAGGTTTCAAGGCTTTCCTGCAAGGAAAAATGATTGCAATTATATCCCCTGCAAAAATAAATGTGCGGGGGAAAAAAATCCCAGGCTCCAGCTGCAGTTTGTGCATCAGAACAGCCCCACACTGACAGGGGGATTATCTGCACAGGCAAATAGGTTGTCTCTTGCACGTCACTGAATGCTCTGATCCTAAATAAGCAAATTACATCAACTATTCTGATGTCCTGTTTAACTTATGACCTCAGCCTGAGCACTGCAGGATATGAGAGATAGCTGCTCAATTTCATTGTCTGGAGATCTGATATATTTTTGTATTTTTTTTTGCCCCCCCACCCCCCTTCAGTTTCCAAACTACTCACCCCAGCTTTTACAAAGGTGTTAGCATGGGATTAGGAGTAGGCGGGGAGGAAGAGAGGAAACCACCTTTTTTTTTTTTTTTAAATTAGGTGCAAAAGCATTCTAACAGTTGTAGCAAATGTTTCTGGTTTTTTGTGGTTAAGGTAACGAATTTCATTGCTGCAAAGCTCATCATGTGCAAGCTGACTTACGCAGAGGGAGCCCAGGATGGAGCAATCCATTTAGCAGGGACAAAGGAAAAAGCCTTATGATGAGATGGAAACCCTGTACTTGGGGCACTTTGCGAGAACCTTTGAAGCCAGCCTGGGAACTCTGGCAATATTAGTTGATAATTAGTAATATAGATCCCTCAAGCTGTCGTTTAGATTGAAAATGTGCATGTCTCTCATGAGCCTCTGTCACACCAATCTGATCAGCAGGCTTTTTTCTTCCTTTTATGTGGGTTGCTCTGTCGGTCCAGACGATGATGAGAACTGCCAGGCATCGTCTTTCTCACTCAGCTGTGAGCTGAGCAGCTATCTCCTGCTCCAGCGTGGCATGGAAGTGGAACCAGGGCAATTTTGCTTTGTGGTCACCTTTCCTGGCCTGAGCAACAGTCATTTCATTCACTTTAAATACCAGCCATCCTTCCCCACGCACAGAGAAAAACCAGTAAGATTTAAAGGCTACGCATTTCATGAGATGTGTCTGCCCCAGCAGACGGCAAGGGGTTGGCCTTGGGAGTCACTCAGGACAAAAAGCATCTTCAGCTCCAGTGGGGCTGAGACATCATCAAAGAATTCAAAAATGTCAGTTCTCATAGCCCCTGGTTCAGCTTTTGAGCTGCCCTCCACTGATGCAACATCATGTCCCCATTTACTTCCTTTCAGCCCTGAAATCTCTTTGGAAAGTGCTGTGTCACCCTCTAAATGAATTATTTAGAAGGGTCACATGTGCTGGATTCCAATGACTTGGAAATGCTGAGAAAGAGAATATCGTTTGGAAACCCTCTGTGGTTTAATAAAAGGTTCATCCATAGGATGCAATTTGTCAGCACCTACAGGTCAGGAAAACCTGTGATTAAGAGCATCTGTGGTTTCCCCAGATGTGTGAGTGAGCTGCTTACTCCTCCCCAGTCACCCAAACCTGGGCTCAGCCTGGTGCCTGCCCACGATGTGGGCTGTAATTTCTTGCTTCAGAGTGTGATTGTTCAACACAAAGGGTGAGGCCCTCTTAATCTTTTTGTTTATCCTGGGCTTGGCAATTCCGATGTAATCTGCAGCCTGTGCTGCAGAGGCTCCAGCCAGGAAGCACAGCTGGTATTATTCTGCCTGGACAGACACTGTTGAGGGAGCGAACTGCCCTCCAGAGGTACTTGTCCAGGGCTGGCTGAGTGGCTGAGTGGCGAGTGCTCCTTGCCCTTGCACCACACCCCCTGAGAGGGACCAGCTCTTTGTGTGGAGTGGCTCTAACGGCAGTCATTAAATACCATCAGGCCCTGGGATAATTTGTCATGGCAAATTCTGCTTATTTTCAGTCTCTGGTTGAGATTTTTATTTGCTAACCTCTAATGGTTTATAAATGATAGTGAGAGCTTGTAGTGAGTGCTCACTGTTACTTGCAGGGGGTGGGGACACCCCGAAGCCCCACAAAGATCAGGGAATGCTTTGGGTCAGAAGGGACCATAAAGCTCCTTCAGTTCCAACCCCCTGCCATGGGCAGGGACACCTTCCACTGTCTCAGGGTGCTCCAAGCCTCGTCCAGCCTGGCCTTGGACACTTCCAGGGATCCAGGTGCAGCCCATTCTGTTCCAGGGCAACCTGTGCCAGGGCCTGCCCACACACAAGGAAGAATTTTTTCCCAATATCTCATCTCTCCCTGCTCTCTGGCAGTGGGAAGCCATTCCCTGTGTCCTGTTACTCCAGGTCCTTGTCCCAGGTCCCTCTCCAGCTCTCCTGGAACCCCTTTAGGTAGTGGAGATTCCAGTCAACACTGAGCAAGCCCCAGCTTGTGGTTGCCAGGCAGGAGGGCAGCACTCTGTCCGTGATGGCTTTGCAACATGATACGTGAGCGCACACAGCACCAATTCTGTCAAATTCCCAGCCTGGAGTTGGCTTAGCCCTGTGCTGTTGGCCACATAAAACTCAGAGTCCCCCAAAAAAGGGCTCGACTGGGCCTAATTCTCAGCAGCGAGCCCAGCCGTCGCTGCCTGGTTCCCACAGACTGTACACTTCCCTGCCAAGATTTCAGTATCTTCAGAAATTCAGTGGAGCATGAAGGTCACAGCAAGGGGAGAATGACAGCCTGAGAGGTTTTTTTCCCCTTTCAGCAGCTCAGAGCAGACTGTTGTCTCTCTCTCATGTTGACTGTTTTCATAGGGTGAGCGTGAAGTTTATGTTTTACACAGCCCAGTGGCAGTTGGAGCTGGGATCAGCTGTGTTTCTTCAAGGAAGACGGTCTCATGTTGCAGACTTTTCTTTCTCAGTGTCTGCAAAAGCTCGCTTTCCAGTGAAATTTCCCTTGCAGATCTTTGTCTTGAGGTTCTCTTTGTGGATGTATGTGAGAGACTGTACCCAAGGTTTCGGTTTGGGTATTTATTTCGGTTCTTTTATTTTCACTTGCAAAGCTGCAGGCGGAAATTAAACTTCAGCAGGGAGGGGGGGGAAGCTGTTAATTTTTCACAGTGTTATGTATTCCAGTGCTCAAAATGATGATGCCAAATTAGCCATTAGAGGTCAAACCTCAGCTGACAGCAAATGTTTTCTTTTGAGGAAGCCATCCTTATTCCTGGGAACCAGTTTTGTTGTCCTGTGCTAAATGCAAGAAAGGTATGAATGTGTGGTTTTTCCTGGAGGGCAACACTAGCTGGAAAAATGCTGGTTTTAGCCAGTGGAAACAGCACAAGCAAACAACGATTGGCAGTGAAAACAGCACTTGTATTTATACTAGTATAGAAAAGAAGACACAATGTAGTACAGAGTAAATGTCCTTTTATACAGCCTGTACAAGGCTTTTTCTTCCTCTCATGGGTTTGGACAAACTATGAAGTGTGTTGGTCAGCAGAGAAGCTGGTGCACTGGGAGAAAGTAATGAAGGGTCAGCGGGTGACAGTGATGGAGTGACTGTAAGGAAAAGGAGGAACTCTCTGGAGAAGGCAGTGACACAGCTCTAACTCCCATGTGTCCTGAGGAAACTGTCCCCATGGTTTCTCTCAAATGTCATGAGAAAACAAGAGGTTTTTAGCCAGTTTAAGTTCTGATGGTTCCCAGTCTCCTGTGCCTCCTGAGGTCATATTTCAGTGTATTGACTGTGTCAAGAAGCCAAAATTCCCATATTTTATGCACTGTGTAGTTTCTCCTCCTTTTCAACTTTGGTGTGCTTATAATGTTCTTTGTTTGTATGTCATGGTGAGAGTGGCTTGGCCACCTCCCAGTGCTTGAATGGGAGTGGGGACTCATCAAAGCAGCACAAAGATCATGGAATGCTTTGGGTGCAAGGACCTTCAAGCCCATGCAGTCCCACCCCCTGCCATGGCAGGGACACCTCCCACTGTCCCAGGCTGCTCCCAGCCCTGTCCAGCCTGGCCTTGGGCACTGCCAGGGATCCAGGGGCAGCCACAGCTGCTCTGGGCACCCTGTGCCAGGGCCTGCCCACCCTGCCAGGGAACAATTCCCAATTCCCAATATCCCATCCATCCCTGCCTCCGGCAGTGGGAGCCATTCCCTGTGTCCTGTCCCTCCATCCCTTGTCCCCAGTCCCTCTGCAGCTCTCCCGGAGCCCCTCCAGGCCCTGGAAGGGGCTCTGGGGTCTCTGTGGAGCCTTCTCCAGGCTGAGCACCCTCAGCTCTCCCAGCCTGGCTCCAGAGCAGAGGGACTCCAGTACTGTGATAACTCAGTATCAGGCCAATGTTTTCCCAAGTCCTGTTGAGAATCCTGCACAAAAACCATTGTGCTGTGGTTGCAAATGACACTAACTCCTGTAATGTGCTTTGTGGGGACTGCACAGCTCTGCAGCCATCCCTGTTCCAGCAGCAGACCTTTGTTCCTTCAGAGGAGGAATGTGGGATCTCCAGGCATGTTTGGAGCCTTCTTTGGAAGCACCATAGGCTGAGCTGCACCTACTTGGTTTCTGTGTAGAGTTTGCCAAACGTGTAATGCTCAGCTGCATTTGTCTGAAGACCCTTAGTCATTAAACTGTGTCACTTCCTATGGCAAAGATCAGCCTGTGTCTGTTATTCACGGTATTCACTGGAGGAGGCGCCTCCCTGGGCCAAAGCTGTGTGTCCGTGGGTCCAGGTGAGATGTGGTGCAGGACTGTCTTCAGCACCTACTGCTGCAAAGGCATTTCCAGCTGGTGATGATGGTCAGCAACATCTGAGGAGTTCTCTGGCCTTTCCAGGAAGGAAGACCTTGTCCCCACAAGGTGCATCTGGTCTGAATGAGTGGCTGGATAGAAGAGACCATTTTGTGTTTGTGCAAACCCTCTCATCCAAGGAGCACACAGAAACAGGGACACAGAAACTGGGAGAGCCACAGCAGTATCCTGGTCAAAACAGAGACAGTGAGCCTTTAAATGAGTTTCTCAATTCGTGCATTGTCTCAGTCTTGATGAAGAGGACATTTTGCAGCTATTGTGATGAAATGCTGCTAAGCCCAAGGTAGGATCTGGCTGAGCAAGCTTAGAGGGAGAAATGGCAGTGTAGGAGTTTTGGCAAAGGTGGAAAATGTAACATCCAGGGCACGCTCCTTGTGAGTCATTATCTTTTCTCTGGATAAGGCGATTTGGATGGTTTACTTGTCCTAATTTAAGACACACAGTCTGAGTTGATCACCCTTTTATTCATGGAAGTGCTGGGACAGGATGCAGGTGAAGCCTGGTTTTGTCTCATGCCCAAAAGCTTCTCTATTCCCATTCCCAGCTCAGCTTTTCTCTTGATGATTTCTGGGAGAGCTGCCCCTGCTGAGGCATTTTAGTGAAGTGGGAGAGGGTGATGTCTGAAATGATCACAGCCAGATTTATTTTTGTTACTGCACATTAAAAAGCTGTGGTTAAAGGTGTCCTGCAGCCAGGAGGGTGGTCCCACAGCCCTTGTCCCCTGCCTACTTGTCCAGCCCTCACGTTTGCAGCTCATGCCTGGGGAGGGGGCACATGGGCAGCCAGATGCTGACATTGATCTGGCTGAAATGCGAGCTCCCATCCACAGCTGGATCAGTGCCTTGTAGTCACAAGGGATCTCAGGAACAAGATACATCTCAGGTGTACTGATGGTATGGACTGTCCACCTCCAGCAGCCCAATCCTGGCTGGGTGCCCTGCGGAGGTGTGGGTGGACCAGTACCCTCTGCAGCTGTGGGGGTTTTAATTTGACAGTCTAACTTCACAGACTTTAAAGAAGGGGAGATCACTGAGCTTGGTCCTGGCAGGAAAAAATGAGCTGGTGGTCGGAGAGAAGGAAGTTGATGACCGAGGAGTCAGAGGAGGAATATGGTTCCCTACAAACAAGGTCATGTGAATGGTGACAGCGTGGAGTGATCAATGTGCAAGGATAATAGGTCACTGGGGAGTCAGCCTGAAAGCTGAAGCCTCTCAAAATATCTGGAACATTGTGGAAAAGAAAGTTAAGAAGACTTCAAGTAAAGCTGGACAACTCTTGCCCCCTGGCCTGCCTCCCCATCCTGCTTCCCTCAGCATGGCTTTGCACACTCCAGTCTGTGACCGTGCGAAGGAGCTGGGGACTCAGAAGTTGTTTGTGCTTCCCTCCATGCAGACAGTGCCCTGTGGTGAAGGGCTGAGCCTCGGTTCTCAGTTCTCAGGAGCAAACCCACCCGCAGGCAGGAGCAGCCTCCCTGGGCCTGGCAGCTCCGGCTGCCCGCGGCTGTGGGGCCGCTCCTCCCGCGCGGGGCCTTCCCTGGATCAGCCGCATTTACCGGCATTTACTGGCGGGCTCACATTACCCCAGTGAAAATAATCGGTTATGCAAAGTTACGCTGTTTAGATTGGGTTTCTTCTGTGTGGCCAGCGAGGTGTGAAAGTCAATCTGCACCACAGCCCTGTGGGCACTTTCTCCCTGCTGGCTGGATATGATAGCTCTGGCCTTGGGCTCTTAGGGGGAAAAGCTGGCCCTAGGCTTGGCTCAAAGGGACACAAACCACAGGTGGTTACAGTGGGATGGGGCTCCTGAGCTGGACAGAGCTCCTAAACCTGGCCTGGCAAAGCCAACGGGTCACCTGAGAGGGGGGTGTGAGGTCTGGCTCTGGGGAGGTCACCTCGCCAGGCCGGCAAGGACAGGGCATGGCTGCTGGCAGAATAGGTTTGTAATGGCTTTATCATGGAAGCACAGAATAATTAAAGTTGGAAAAGTCCTCCAAGATCAAATCCAACCATTCTCCCACCCATGTCCCCGAGTGCCGCATTGACACAGCTCTTAAATCCCTCTAGGCTGGGCAGCCTGTTCCAGTGCCTGACAATTCCATCTGATCTCTAATCTGAAACTCCATGGCACAACTCGAGGCTGTTATCAGTGCACTTCTGTTCCCAGGCCATTGTCATGGTCCATGCAGAAACTGCAGAGTAATCAGTAAATCTTCAGCGTTAGGAGAAGGACTTGCTGTCACAGAAGTCTTTCATGATATTCCTCTGATACTTTTTCTTACAATCATCTTCTTTTTCACCCCCAAGGAATCACAGATTTGGAGTTTAAATGCAGAGAAGCCTCTGTGGACCAACAGCCCCTCCTGCTCTCCTGCCTGCAGCCACGGTGTCCCTGTGATTCCTGCCCAGACAGACGCAGGCTCAGTCCCAGTTTGAGCTGGGGAGGCTGTGGGGAGGCTGTGGGTGGCCGGGGCTCAGGCTGGGGCCCTGAGCTGACGCCCCAGTGTGCTACTGATGTGTGGTCAGAGCAGTGGCACCTCACAGTCACTGCTCCGGGGCTTGCTGGCTGCTCCTTGGTGTTCATAAGCATTGGAACATCCCAGGGGCCGTGAGGGAAGGTCCAAGGGCTGCTGGTTTGCCCAGGTTCTGCAGCCCCGATGGAATGGGAGAAACACAGAAAGGCAGCTCATGCATATTTAAATCGGTGCCAATTTATGCTGTCGCTGATCTGTGACTTGCAGTAACATTCATATTCAGCTTTAGTGCCAAAAGCAATACTCAGCTGCTTTCTTACTCCTTAATGAAAAATACCTCTTTAGGGCTTCTTTGAAGTGTCCACCGCTGAAAATCCCAGCTATATTGTCATCATTGTTACTGTTAACAGCCCCTGCCAGGCCCGGGAGCCTTTCCTGACGGATAGCTCGGCGGGGCTTTGTCCGGGGCTCCCATTCAGGCTGCGCTACAGCCAGTTTGAAATGGCTAATGACGGGCCTCCCAGGGGACTGCTGCCAAGCTCTCAAAGACCTCCCAGGTTTGCAAGTGGCAGGGTGTCCTTTTCCTGGGGCCAGCCACAGAAGGAATGCACACACTCAGATTCTCCTACCTAAGCCGCATCAGTCAAGTTATTTTTTCAGTTGCAAAGAGTCATCCATGCATACAGAGCGGGTTGCTTAGCAGGAGAGAGATAGCTGTGTCAGTAGAGGACATGGAATAAATAGAGGGAAAAGGTTAGGTGGAAAGATCCCCACTAGTTTGAAGCATTATTGTGTTTTAACGTTGAAAATACCCTTTTGGAAAAATATGAAAGGCTTTGAAAACTTAAGCTAGGGTCTGTGTCAGAGACAGATCAAGATTCACCTGTCCCCAGGGTGCAGTGATGGTACAGTGATAATTATGGGTGCAATTAGGAGTGTGATGGTCTCAGTGGGACCAGCTCCTACAAGCCATTTGCAAAGGAGAGCCAGAAGAACACTGGATGGTCCCTCAGGGTCTGTTGGAAATGGTACTGGGATGTTTCTGCCAGGATTTCATGACAGTTTTAAGTCGGTGCAGGCAGCCAGTGCAGCCGGATGGAGCCCGGCCTCTGCTTCCTGCCCCTGCCCCGCTCTCACCCTCCTCGTCCCAGCACAAGTGCTCATTTAACTGCAGGGCCACAGGATGAGGGAACTGATCCCAGTTGAAACAGACCTGTCAAAACCAGATGGTTAATTTTATCCCGGCTCAGCTCCCCAGTCTGGCTCGCTCTGCAGCTGCCCAGATGTGCAGGGAGGGGAGGGGAGGGGGCAGCAGGGCTCTGTCTGCGCTGGGTCAGCACGGGCTTGTGCTGGCCGGGGCCCTGCGAGCCCAGAGCTCAGGGACAGCGTGGCCGGAGCCTGCAGGGCTCTCCGGGAGCGCCCCCCGCCCGCTCCAGCACCGCCTGCCCCAGGCTCAGCGCATACAGCCCCAGCCTTGGGGCGGAGGGATCAGCCCTACCCTGGTGATACCCATTCATTTTGGACCCTCCTGGCAGTTCAAAATCTGATTAGCTGAAATTTGAGCTGCAGCTCGGAGTTAGGTGAGTGCTTATCCCTGTGTCCAGACGCCCCAGCGCGTGGAGCAGCACGGAGCTCGTGCCCCTCACCGCAGCCCTGCCGTGGCTGAGCACAGCTCACAGCTTCCAAGGGTGCTGCTCCATGACTCTGAGTGAAAAGGGCTCTTCGTGCTTCGCCAATGGATTTGCCATAGAATATGTAAGAATTGCTTCATTGCTTGCACTTGTGCTGCCAAATGCAACGAAATCTTTCCTCTCACTAACGGAATCCAAATTAATATGTTTTCTTATTAATTTTTTTTTTAATTGAGGGGAAAGCTGCCCTCTCTGCAGGTGATGCTGTGCCTTTAACTGGGCTGCTGCTGTATAAGCAGTTGAAGCTTCATTTAGCCTGAATGAAAAACTCGATGCGTGTTGCTGAAGAGAGGAAACTGGTGGTGGATGATTTACTTGGAATGCCCTACAGCAACGGGGTTATAAATGAGGAGGGGAAACACCAAGAAAACTGAGATCTGAACCAGAGGAAATGCACGAAGCCTTGAAGTGACCTTATGCAAATTCCTAATGATGAAACTTAATTGAACTCATTTTTTCCAGAGGTTGTAAAGATCAAAATAACAATAGCCTTGAAATGCAAAGGTCTCAGGATAATGCACATGAATGTATAGTTGCATACAGCCAAAAACTGCCCCGGGTGGGTGTGATCAGCCTCCCTGGCAGCGGGGTACCAGACCCAGATCCCAGACCCAGACTTGCTCCCGAGCATCGGGGCTGCTCTGGGGGCCAAAGTGATTCCTGGGGTTTCATCCTCCCTCCCACCCCGTGGGGCACTGCCTCTGCAAAAATGTTTATTTAAAGATCCGTGTTTCTGTGCTGGGCCCCGGGAAGCCTGGGTGTCCTAGCAAGCCTGGGTGCCTGGCAGGCCCTGGGAAGCGAGTGGTGGTGGCTGGGGGAGCCACTTGTGAAATGAGCTGCTGTCCTCAGCCTGGCCCATGGGGTCGGTGCCCCATCCCACAGACACAACAACCCCAGGGAGGAGAAGCAGAGCCAGCCCCGGGGTCGCCGGCCGTGCCCTGCTCGCGGGGCTGGTTCCCGATGGGAAATATCATGGGCATATGTTCAGTGTGGCAGTATCAGAAACTGATCCAGACACTGTCAAGAACAAATTCCTGTGCTGTTCCTGGAGCTCAGATTATTTTCCTCTGTGCTTTCATTCAGCTCTAGGATTCATTCCCTGGATGGAGACTTTTTACAAGTGCATGTAGTGTTAGAACAATGGGAAATGGCCTTAAGCTGAAGGAGGGCAGAGTTAGGTGGGATATGAGGTCGAAATTCTTCTCTGTGAGGGTGGGGAGGCCCTGGAACAGGGTGCCCAGAGCAGCTGTCCCTGGTTGCCCCTGGATCCCCAGGCCAGGTTGGATGGGGCTTGGAGCAGCCTTGACTGTGGAAGATGTCCCTGCCCATGGCCACGGGTGGGACTGGATGAGCTTTTAAGTCCTTTCCCACCCAAACCAGTCTGGGATTCTGTGATTCTCCTCCTTCATATTAATGCATACATGAGGAAGTATTGATCTAGGGAGAAAAAGCATATTAGGCACTGCTGTGAAAAATTCTCATTCCTGAATCTGGTGCTTAAATTCTCTGAGCTCCTGTTTCCAAGGACTTGCAGAGTGAGGCACACACATGCACTTTTTGTCTGTGAGATACTGGCTGCCAAATTCTTCTGAATTCATTCAAAGTAGCAGATTAATTGATTTATTTAGATTCGTAAGCAGCAGTAGAGAGCAGGAGGCTCTGACCCAGTGAATAATGGCGGATGTGGCTGTGAACAGCAGCTAATGAAGATGAAAAACTCCCCTGTCCGGAGGAATCCAAACACAGCCTTACAGATGAGGCTGCTGGCCCAAGTGCAGCTGTTTGTCTTTCCAGTAATCCGAAGCCGTTGCAGAGGCCTGAGAAGAGGAGGGGACAGTGACTGTGTGTAGCAGGGTCAGTTGTGTGTGCAGATTCCTGGGCAGAGGTGGATCTGTGGCAAGGCGGTGCCGCCGCGGCCGGGCCCCCGCGGGCACAGCCAGGCTCCCCAGCCCCATCAGCCCGGGCAGAGCGAGACGCTCAGCACCTTCCCTTTGGAGGGAAGCTGGAAAATCTTCTCTGTATTTAAAGTTCCCATGGCTGCAGTTTGAATTTGGCACACAGTTGGCCATGGGGTTATCTGAGGTCGTGTACTCAAATAGTTGTAGATAAAACAAGGGCCTGTTTGGATTGGAAATCTCCAGAGGGCTTTTCCTCTGCGCGCCGGTAACTATTGCAGAAGGACAGCAGCCAAAGTAAAGACTCGGCTCGGTATGCAGTAGCTCAGAAAAGTAAAATGAGCAATGGAAAAAAAAAGAAAAGAAATGTAAAAAAGAAGCCTGTTTTCATTACGTTATTTTCTGAACTTGCCGTTGAGATGGAGGAGTTCCAGCCAGGGAGAGGGAGTCCTGCAGTGAGGCGCCATCCAGGACTGGGCTCACCGTGCTGCTCTTCCAGGAAATTCCCTGTGGCTGCAGAAAGGCAGCGCCCTCCGGCTGGGCTCACCTGCCCACGGGCTCACCCCAGGAGCCACCAAGGCAGGGCCCATGCTGCAGAGCTGGCAGGGCATGGGCACACTGCCCAGGGCTGCCCCAGCACCTGCTCCTCTGCTCCAGAGTTTAGTTCCAAAGTCCCTCCCAGCTAGAGCAGTTATAAGAGGGAGAAGTTAATGGGTTTTGGAAGTTAAAGAGGGAATAGGATTCTGTCAGGCTCTTCCACAGTCCCCTGGGCTTTTATGGGAAGCTTTCCTCATGGCTAAGGCACACTGAGAGCACACTGGGACAAGAGCTGTGAGTCTGTACCTTTCCAAGCTGCCATTGGGGAACAGCAGATGTTTGCAGTAACAGCAGCTCTGCTTCTTGCTCACTGACTGCTCCAGCCAGCTTCAGCCTCCCTAGCCTGTTGTCAGGAAAATAATTGAAATGCAAAAGCAAAATGACAAGGTTGGGAAGGAAATTTGGCTTTTGGGAGCTTTCTGTTTTCCTTGGATTCTGTGGTGATGGATGCTGCTGTAAGAACATCACCTAAGGGGTAGTGAGGAAGGAAAGATGAGACAGGAATGAGGAGAAAAAACCAGAGGGGAAGGTGTTCTCCACAGGTCAGAGCATGCTCAGGGCAGCAGGGACACTGAGCAGGCCTGAGCTTGTGACATGCCCACTCCATTGGGAGCTCTGGCTGATGTGCTAGAGCAGTTCTCACCTCCACATCCTGTGTCCTGCTCTTTCTCCCCTGGATGGGCACAGCGGGGGCATTTCTGCCTGCACTGGGGATGCTGGTGGAGCACAGCTGGGGAGTTCTAGGAGTGCATTCCGGGTAGCACATTGGCAGTGCCACCTCTGGCCTGAGCCCTGGAGCTGTGCCACAGCAGGCAGGGTTACCCAGGCATTGCAGGCACCTGCTAAATGTCCTTTAGGGCTTTCCTCTGAGAGTGAAGAATGTGTACCTCTTGCCAATAGGAATTTTACTTTATGTGGATATTTTTGTGGTGTCTTGGACAGGAGGAACACAGCTCCCACTAAGTTCAGTGGGCTTCATGTATCCCTCTCCTCTGGGCAACTGGGAATAATTCAGCCTCAGTCAACAACCTTTATTTGCATTTTCATTAAAGTTCATCAGGGAGATTTTCACAGTTTGAAAAGTTTTTTCACAGTTTGAAAAGTTGAATTTGTAGAATCCCAGACTAGTCTGGGTTGGAACTAACCTTCAAGCCCATGCAGTCCCATCCCCTGCCATGGTAGGGACACCTTCCACTGTCCCAGGCTGCTCCCAGCCCTGTCCAGCCTGGCCTGGAACACTGCCAGGGATCCAGGGGCAGCCCCAGCTGCTCTGGGCACCCTGTGCCAGGGCCTCACCATGCTCAGAGAGAAGAATTTCTTTCAAATATCAAACATAAATCTCTCCTCTTTCAGTTTAACACTGTCCCCCCTTGTTCTGCTGCTGTCTGCCAGTGTAAAAACTCTCTATTTTGCAAGCCCCCTTTAGACACTGAAATGCCTCAATAAGGTCTCCTCAGAGCCTACTCTTCTCCAGGCTGAGCACCCCCAGCTCTCCCAGCCTGTCTCCATGACAGAGTCTCCAGCCCTCAGTACACCTCCACAGCCTCCTCTGGACTGGTTCCAGCACGTCCACATCTTTCTTGTGCTTGAATTTGTCAATCAATTTATTGCTGTCTCCTGCCTGGATGAAAATAACTGGTAAATGGCGGTTTCTGATGGAGGTTCTGAGGTTTACATCTTCCCCATGCTGTTTCTGCTAGTCTATGCTTCAAATGTATATTCACATTCTTTCTGTGAAGCCAGTTTGTTAGGAAGAAGGGAGTCATCAGAAGGTCATGTATTCATCAGGATTCATTTTTAGAAAGGAACAAGACTCCATGCTTCTCTTTGGAGCCTTGGTTCTGCTTTTCTCCTTATAGGGAGTATTTTAATGAAGGGAACAATTATCATTTTTCAGCTTTTGGACACATGGAGTGCTGTTCCCAAAGCGCCTCTACTGCAGTCAATGCTACCCATGTTGTGTCTCTGTCTGTGCATGCCGTGTTTCTCCATTGTGCCTGTAACTGTCCCACCCCTGCCATGGCAGGGACACCTCCCACTGTCCCAGGTTGCTCCCAGCCCTGTCCAGCCTGGCCTTGGGCACTGCCAGGGATCCAGGGGCAGCCCCAGCTGCTCTGGGCACCCTGTGCCAGGGCCTGCCCACCCTCCCAGGGAACAATTCCCAATTCCCAATATCCCATCCATCCCTGCCCTCTGGCAGTGGGAGCCATTCCCTGTATCCTGTCCCTCCATCCCTTGTCCCCAGTCCCTCTCCAGATCTCCCAGAGCCCCTTCAGGCCCTGGCAGGGGCTCTGAGCTCTCCCTGGAGCTTCTCCTCTCCAGGTGAGCACCCCCAGCTCTCCCAGCCTGGCTCCAGAGCAGAGGGCTCCAACCCTGGAGCAGCTCCAGGGCCTCCTCTGGACTCTGTCCAGCAGCTCCAGCTCCTTCCTGTGCTGGGACTCAGGGCTGGAGGCAGTTCTACAGGAGGGGTCTCACCTGAGCAGTGGGTGACCTGACCTGCTGCCCACGCTTTGTATACTTTAGGTCTGTAATATTCCATGGAAAGCACTTCTGAGCTGCTGGTTTCTATCTGAGTGCACATGGGAAAAAACAAAGTCCTTACTGACTAGAGAAAGGAAAATCAAGTAGGACTTGACACCTACACAGGTGCTCATGATGGCTCACAGACCTGTGTAAAAATGAATTTTCCCTCCTCCGAGGCCTGGGTGCAGGTTGCCTGGGGTGACAGCTGGAGAGGAGGGATCCTTGGCACTGTCCCTGGCTGTGGTCGGGCTGGGGGTGTGATGTGTGCTGTCCAGGGGTGTCCTGGTCAGGGTCACTTATCCCAGTGCCAGCTGGGAGGGGACAGCATGTGACTGATGTGTAAGAAGCACTGGCAGGCACCATCCATCCAGCCCAAAGCCAGCCAGGACAAGGCAGCTTGAAATGTTGGTTTTTTTGTAGACATGTGTCCTGACTCCCTGGGCTGTGCTGGGTGAGGCTTTGTGTCACCTCCCTGCCCTGCCTGTGGTCCTGGAGCAGAAGCTTTGCTGCTGGGTTTGCTGTACTGTCCCACCACCCCTGCCTGTCTCTTACCTCTGTGGGGCTGAGTCACAGCACCTCCTCTGAGTGCAGCAGGATCGTTACTGTGGCTCAACAGCCACCCAGGGCTCACAGAAATGCTAAGGACTGGTTTGCAGCACACGGGCAAAGCTGGGAGCATGAGAGAGACCTTTGTCCCCTGAAAGCTCTGTGTGACTGGAGCCAACAGACACATGTGGCAGTTTTATGATGGTGACATTTTGCATTTTTTTCCTCAGCAGTAAAGCAAAATTAATCAGAAACGCTTTGGAACAACAACAACTGGTTTATAGGGATCATAGCCCAAGTGCAAGAAGAGCTTTGTCATCAGGACAGCCTCAGAGCTAACTTGCTGAGACATTCAACTGCCTTTAAATCTCCACTGGAGAATTTTTGCCTTTCTGGTTGTGGGTCACTTGTGCTAATTTGGCATTTTTAAAGCAATTTACATTTTTCTTTCAGCACAAACACTTATCCTCTCTAGTAATGAGAACACTCCTGTGCTTGGTTTTGGGGGTGGTGGTGAAAGAATTTCAGCTCTGAAGGGAGGCAGCTGTTCCCCCTGGCTTGCCAGCAGCTTTCAGGCATTTGTTGAGCCTAGAGAGGAAACACATTCTTAAAGTCTGTGTCAGGAACCCAGCTTGGAAGGCAGAGAAGCCATGTGAATTGTCAGGGTTGCTGTAAGACCTGTCACTCGTCCCAGCACTGGGGGTGCTGCAGGGCGTTTGTGGTGTGTGTCTGTGAAACCCTCATGGGACCTACAGTGCAACACATGGAACAGATTTTAATCTCACATTAGAGAGCTGAGTCAGAAGTGCTGAATGAAAAGGGAGAGTGGCCATGTGGTCATTAGGACCCAGAGACAGACTCCTGACATGGGCTCAGGCCTGTGGGTTTGAGGGTAAACTGGCCAAGAAACGAGCTGGGAGCAGAGTTACAAGTAAGACTTGTGAGATACAAGTAAGACTGTTCCTAAAATAATTGAATATTAAATGCATGGAGCAAACCTCTCATCCTGCCCTGTCCTGTTCCCTGCAGAACTGGAGGGACAGTGACACAATTGTGCCTGAGAAGCTCACTGCTGGTGTCAGAAGTGGTTTAGGCTGGAGCTCAGGGAAAGGTTCTTCCCCCAGAGGGTGCTGGCACTGCCCAGGCTGCCCAGGGAATGGGCACGGCCCCGAGGCTGCCAGAGCTCCAGGAGCCTTTGGACAGCGCTGCCAGGGATGCCCAGGGTGGGGCTGGGTGGGTGATCCTGGTGGGTCCTTTCCAGCTCAGGGGGTTCTGTGATTCTGTGGTGAGTTTGAAGGCTCTGGTGAAGCATTTCCTGGTGAGATCAGAATTTTGAAAATTAAAGAGGGAATAAGCTTTGGATAAGGATGATTTATTGTTGTGGAATACGAGGTGCCAGGACCTGCTGGAAGAGGACAGTGGCCCATGAGGAGACTCTAAAGCCCATGACAGCTCCTGCAGAAGCCAAATGCAACACAGGGGCTGGAGCAGAAGTGCCAGAGGAAAACCAGATCCCGGTGACCCAGCCTCCCTCTGAAGGGTCCAGGAGATGTCACAGTGTAGATAAGTGGGAAAAGAGGGATAGCTGTGGGAAAAGGAGATGGTGGGCTGAACCTGTGAATTTAATAGACTTTACAGATTCCCACTTCTGTGCCAGGAAGCCTTGAATTCAGGCTTAGAGTAAAAAATGTCATTCAGATCAGCCTTTCAAGCCTAGATAACATTTTTTTCCAAATCGTAAGAGTGTCGACCAGCTACTTCCCTGAAGAAGGAGACCTCCAAACAGGAGATTGTTTGTGTGTTAAAAGGTTTCTCAGGAACCTGGTTCCCTCCTTAGGGATTCATGCCTCTGCTTTGAAGTTCTATCTCCAGCTGGAAGCTCACACAAACCTTTAGGCCAAGAGCATTTTTTCCCTAAAATATTTGATATCAGTGCTTTGGTACCAAGTCTCTTATTTATGTGTGGGTTTCTGCTTTGTGACTCATCTTCCTTGGCAGGAGACAGCCAGCTAGTGTCAAATTGGATCACTGAATGAGGGAAAAATACATATTCCCTGGTAAGATACTTGGGGACCTCAAAGTCCTGCCTTGAGATAAATGCTCATCATCAGGTGGGGAAATGGGATTATTTTGCATCACTCCTCTGTGATCGTGGAAACTCTCCTCCATACCCTGATGGATCACGTGGAAATACGGAGCAGAATCATTTGTCTTTTTGGGACCAGGGACCCACTCAGGTCAGTAGATTTTTCCCTGTGCTTGGAGCAGTCATATCAGTGTATCTATTTCTCCTTCTCTTAATGCATTCCTGAGGACCACAGGAGAAACGAGTGGCCTTCAGAAAAGTTCCACACAGGTCCTGTGCTCCAGTGACTACTGGGGGCACATGCTGGTGGTGCCATCCAGCCCAGGACACGCTCCCCATCTCCCTCCTCACCCCTGGAAGACATTAAGGCAATTCATGTGTGACCTGAAATAAAACGTCCTCTTGTGAGCAGCCCCACAGTCTGGGACTGATGCTGGAGAGCTGCATCCTCCTTCCAGGGCTGCATGGTGAAGGCTTCCAGAAAGCACCTCCATGGAGGAAAGTCCCATCTCCTGGGCTCTCCCCCAGCCACTGTCCCAAGCATCTTTGTGTAGCCCTTCCCCATCGCTGTTTTCCCATGGCAAGAAGTGCCTAGTTCAGAAAGCATCAGCCCCCAAGCCCTTTGATCTTTTCTTTCTCAAGAGAAAAAAGATTAAAAAGAGACAAGAAGTTAAGGATTTGTGAGGGGGAACGGAACATGAATAGCAAATTCTGCTGCGGAGGTCACCTCCCCCCAGCTTTCTTCCTGTGTGACTGGGAGGAGGGAAGGGTGTGGAGCGGGCTGTGGGGGATCCAGGGAGGAAGGGAGTAAATTGGGGGCAGAGGAGTGGGGGTGGAGTGGAGAAGCCCTTCAAAAGGAACAATGCTGCCAGCGCTGGCATTGTCAGGAGGCCCTTTACAGAGGGCCATGAATACAGGTTATAAATTCTTTGGCCATTGAGAGAGCTCTCCAAACCTGACTCCATCCTGCTCTAAACCAGGCCTGAGCCCTATCAGTTGCATAGCAATGAATTCATTTACATCTGGATAGTTAATCTCCAATTCACTTGACAGTTTATCTCCTCTTGGAAGAGCAGCAGTGCCTGCTCTATTGTGTTGGAGCCAGTCGAGGCTCATCAGCCAAGCCAGCACCTCTGGTTTGTGCTCAGCAAAGATAAGCCTGGTGAATATTGATGTGAAACATGAAATTATTGCCCCAAGCTGCTTGATTCTGGTATCCTTTCACTCAGCATCCTCCTCTCCTTCACCCTTTGCCTCTCCAGGGTGGAAATGCCATGTCCCTCCCTCTGACACTGTCTCAGTACAACTGAAGTGGGACTTTTCTGATGTGACTGGCATTAGATGAACAACTGACAATCCAGAATTATTTTGTTTATTCTTGTTTACTGCAGTGTCGTAATTCTGCGCTGATTTTAATCTCTGAATATTTTCATAGAATCATTACTGTAGGAAAAGAACTCTGAGATTGTTGAGTCCAACTGTTGCCCCAGCACTGCCAAGCCTAGCACTAGACCATGTCCCCAGGTGCCACATCTGCACATCTTCTGAGCACTGCCAGGGACAGTGATCCCAGGACTTCCCTGCACAGATCCCCCGAGAGGAATCAATGGTCTCGTTCAGCGTGGCTTAGCAGAGCAGCTCCCCAGAGAACTGTGAGCAGCTGGGACGTCCTGCAAGGGTGGGAGAGGCATCATTCACCCAAATTCCCAGTGAGGGGAGGGAGCTGACTTGTGAGCCAAGGCTTTTTGGGTAGCAGTGATTCAGCCACTCATGCCTGGAGAAGTCCTGTGGTACTGCACATCCAAAGGGGCAGCGATGAGGAGATGGAGCCCGATGCTGCTGGGCTGTGTGGGCATGCAGAGGTGAGCACAGGGCCTGGTTTGGCAGATCAACTCACTTTCTGTTTCTGTTAGGAGAGTGGATCAGGAAAGAAGGCCTTGAGGGTCAGGGGACAAAGTTAAGCGTGAGAATTCCTTGATTTATTCATGGTTTTAAGTCTCCAATTTTAATTTCCTGCAGTCAGTATTTGTATGTATTTGATGTGGTTTGGACATGATCTGGAGAAGGGCCACTCCAATTAAACATCCCTCTTCTTTTATCTGGAGTGGCTACAAATCTTCAACCGGGCCTTTTATTTCCTCAAATACACCGTGCACTCTGCTCTGGTCATCAGAGCCATGGCTGAAAGGCTTTATGTGGTTAACACCAAACAGTTAAAAATGGTGAGGTGAAATAAAATCTGATGGGAATTTAAAATCTAATACTGAGTTGAGGCAAAGCAACTTTGTCTTTACTTTTAGTACTAAACACTCTCTCATTTGTGGACAATCAGGAAAAGACAGAACTGTTTTCTTTTCCCATGAAAGCTCAGAGTTTCCCTGTTCCCAGCAGTACGGGAGCTGAAACTGGAAGTGGAGCTCCAAAGACAGGGAACAGCCGAATCTGCTGAGCTGTTCCTGCTCTTCTCTCCTTCTCACCTTGCCTCTCCATGGGAGGAGCTGGAGCCAGGAGGTCACAGAAGTTTTTCAGTGAACAGCAGCATCAGGCTGTGGGAGCAGTCTGCCCCCAGCAGCACTGGGACTGGATTTCCTGTCTGTGGCATGTAACTGGAATTGGTTTAAATATGGAAGATTTGGCTCAGCAATGTGGCCATCACAGGCTGATCTTTCTTCAGCGTGAGGCTCCAGCCTGTTCTGGGTCTGCCTGGATGATGCCAGTTGGGTGTATCCTTGAGTTACTTTTGCTTCCTTTCCACGTTATCCTTAGGACACCAGTGAGCACCCTGCAAAGGAGGGGCCTAGCCCAGCCTGCAGGGGCTGATGGAGTCAGTCCTGCATTCCTGGGGAGCACTGCTGGTAGCAGGGCAATGGAATATGGAGAGTGAAGCACAGGGCAAAAAGCAGATCATTTCCCCGTGGAATTGGAAGCACAAGGATGAAGTGAAAAGAGAGAATGTAAGGAGACAGATCTAGCCAGCAAGCTGCAGAGTCCTGACCTTCCTGAGAAGGTGAGAAGACAAAAGTGCTTCTCTGACAGTAAGAGGCTGTGGAATGTCGCGATATGACAGACCAGAAGTGAAGCTGCCCCAGCCTGGCCCAGTCATTCCCTGCTGTGCCTGGCCTGACAGTGCCACGGGGCTGCTGCAGCTGGGTTATGTTTCCCCTTGGAGTTGCAGGAGTCCCCTGAAAGGTTTAAGTTATTGATGTTAGCAGCTTTTGGCATTTCTTTTTGTCTGCTTCATCTGAGATCGGCCCTTTCAGCTCCAGGAGGGAAGAGTTCGGGGCTGTCTGTTCCTGGGGAATGGCACACTAAGAAATCCTGTGATTGATCATTGGGACAGCCCAGGTACATCCTCCCATCACTGGGGATTTAATGGCACTTCGGGGTGTGACAGCAGAATAAGGACTGATGTGATTAACCTGAAAATCTGTGGGGAGATGCTGTGATTGGTAAATAAATTAAAGGATCTGAAAAAGCAACATCCTGTTTCAAATCACAAAAAATACTTCTTCCTACAGAACCGAGAAAGAGTTGTGGGTTTTTATGTTTCTTTTGTGTGCTTTTTTTTGTGCTTAGGTGGAATAGTGAGGAATCATTCCTTCCCATGGAGTTCACCCCCCACTCTGCCTTCACAACTCCGTGTCAAAATGTTTAAAGGCCTTTTTATTGTTCCTTGGTGTAGAAACAAATTTCTGTTTCTTGTGTCAGTGCCTGGTGACCCCCAGCCCTCTCTCCACAGGAAAGATGTCATCTATCTTCCTTACCTGCTCTGTGATTTTGTTTTTAAAATTGCCTAACATGACTTGATTTGATTTTACTCTTGTGCATATGTTTAAATGAAAATAAATTAGAATAAATAGCATTAATATAAATATTATGGTTAAGATTTAAACCAAACAAAACTGGGATATTCAAAACTGTATTTTTCACGGATGCTGATGAAATCCCTTTCTGCCTCATTTCATGGCAGCCTGGGAAGCCCACAGGGAAGTCTGAGCCATGGGATGCAGGTGGGACAGACATTTTTCACATTTGACATTTGTTCATTTGAAATTTCAATCATAACAAATTAGTTGTTTGTAGCTACATTCCTTGTGGGTTTTTTGGGTTTTTGTTTCATATTATTTTGATTTTTAATCAAAAAGCAAACTTACTTTATGTCTTCTGCTGCATGGAAGCTGGCACAGAGTAGGGTTGGAGTGCACAGGGAGTTTGCATCAGCATGGCCAACAGAGCTGGCTTTGGTTATGAATTTTAGACTCCCAGGCTGGCTTGGGTCATCAGAGGCCTTCAAGCCCATCCAGTGCCACCCCTGCTATGGGCAGGCACACCTCCCACTGTCCCAGGCTGTTCCCAGCCCTGTCCAGCCTGGCCTTGGGCACTGCCAGGGATCCAGGGGCAGCCACAGCTGCTCTGGGCACCCTGTGCCAGGGCCTGCCCACCCTGCCAGGGAACAATTCCCAATTCCCAATATCCCATCCATCCCTGCCCTCTGGCAGTGGGAGCCATTCCCTGTGTCCTGTCCCTCCATCCCTTGTCCCCAGTCCCTCTCCAGCTCTTCTGGAGCCCCTCCAGGCCCTGGCAGGGGCTCTGAGCTCTGCCTGGAGCTTCTCCTCTCCAGATGAGCACCCCCAGCTCTCCCAGCCTGGTTCCAGAGCAGAGGGGCTCCAGCCCTTGGAGCATCCCTGTGGCCTCCTCTGGACTCTGTCCAACAGTTCCACATCTTTCCTGTGCTGGGCCCCAGGGCTGGGGCAGTTCTGCAGGTGGGGTCTCACCTGACTGGGCAGAGGGGCAGAGTCCCCCTCCCCTGCTGGGATCAGCCCAGGGCAGGGGGCTTCTGGGTCCCTGTGTGTGTGGCTGAGGAATGTGGAGCTTTTCATCCAACCAGCCATTTCCATGGGCCTGTGCAGGAATTGGTGCCTCACAGGTTTGGAATTTGCACCTGCACCCGGAAAATGTCTTAGTGAGCTGCTGCTGCTCACATCCTCATGCTCAGCCATCTGCAAACCAGCCCTGTGGGCTGCAGTTCATGCTCCTGTTTGGGTGGGTGTTTGTCCTTGTCTGAGTTTGGGAATTGCTGCCGGATGCACTCCTGAAAAACCCTGGCACATGTGGGATTGGGCTTGTGCTGGGCTGGGGGCAGAGTTCTCCTTGCTGTTGCCTCCCTCTCAGAGGCAGTGACTTTCTGTGTCTGTTATCTTCCATGACGAAAGCCAGATGAGGGATTGCTGCTACTTACACCATCGAACTTTCCTAAAGAAATTCTCCCCTGGGTTAAGAACAAGCATGACAAATCCCAACCCAAAGGAATGGAGGCGGGGAATGGAAACTTATAAGCCATGAAAAACAAGAGCTTTAAATGGAAAAGGGCTTCACACCATAACACTTGGCAGTCAGCCTTTCACGCTTCAACCTGCACAGCCAGTGCAGCCAAGAGAAAATGGGGGCGAGTTTGTGTCTTCAGGAACTGCAGCAGAGACCCCTTGGCTGGTGCCAGGCACAGCCCTGACTGCAGGGTGGCAGCTTCAGTGAGAGACCATTACAAACCAGCTCCTGTGTGCTGTGGGCAGAGAGCACCAGCCCTGATGGGAGTTAACCTCTCAGGCATTTTTGGGAAGCATTGGAGGCAGGTAAAGAGCAGCACTTCATTTGAGAGTCTTCAGACCCTAGCAGGACTGAGAAAAGTTCTTGGCTGCTCTTTCATAGAATCTCAAGACTGGTTTGGAAGGGACCTTAAAGATTGTCTGGTTCCACCCCCAGCCATGGGCAGGGACACCTTCCACTAGGCCATGTTGTTCCAAGCTCCTGGACTCCATTCTCATGTCCTTGCTGCTGGTCAGGGGGTGTCATTGCCCCACAAAGGCCCTGGTTCACCCCAAGCTCCCTGCAAGACTTCTATTTCTGTGTTTTCAGACACTGAGGGGACACAGGGCTCAAACCCCTGAGGCAGAGGGAGGTGACCCCCAGGAGAGGATGTGGGGGCCACTGTGGCAGGACTGAAATGCTGGATGGAGGATGCTGCAGGAGGGGGTGTGGAGGGGAAGATCCCCATGCAGTCTGGAAAGGATTCAGGAGAGGGATGAGAACACTACCTGTGACCTGCTCCCAGCTGCCAAAAGTGGGGGCTAGAGGCAGTATCAGAACCTCAGAGGAATATATTTTTTAAAGTATTTTCTTCTTGAACTAGTGAAAAAACAAAGAGCTTGTTTCACTGCTCGCCTCCTCTTTCAAGCTGGATGGGATCCTGGATTTTTTAAAAGAAAACAAAGTGTATTTCAAATACAGGCTTTCTTTTAGTCTTTTTTTTTTTTCCTTCCAGTTGCTTTCTGTTTGCTGACAGAGATTTTGGGGCCCTGGGGAAGATACATCTGCCAATGATGATCTCGGCTCTCCATGGATCCGGGCCCTGTGTCAGGGAGCTCTGCCCCGCTCTCTGCTTCTTCCCAAGCAAGAGTGGGCTGAGTCCTGCAGCAGGTCCTGCTAGTGCTTCCCCAGGATGATATCATTGGGCCAGTGCAGGGAGAAGGGTTTCAAGTTGTCTGTACAAGCCCTAATCTGCTGTCCCAGAATCCTCCTGGCAGCTCCAGATGTGCTCTGGGATGTGATGCTGTGTTCGGTTAAGGCCTCACACAATTCCTGACAGTGGTAGACTCTCATCTTTGCCACCTTTTCACTGCTTGGCTGGAATATCTCACTTTTACTGCTGGAGAAACGAAGGCAGTGAGCTGATCCTTCTCATATACTGTGAAAACATTGGTGGCAGAGACCCAGCTTCCAGAGACAGACTCCCAGGGCATGGGGGCTGAGGGACACGTCAGAAACCTGCTCTGGTGTCAGCTTGACATTAACCTCCAGACAAGGAGCCTGACAACCAGCAGGAGCCAGACCCTTCACTGTGCCCTCCTGTGCCTTATCAGAGGGAAATAAATCCTGCCTGATTGGTTTTTTTAAATGAGAATTCTCAGCAGATAAATGAACTGCCTGCACAGTGATAATGGGCTGTTTGGGAAGTGAGTCTGCAGAGTGTATGTGCAGCTGGAAGTCATCAAACCATCTTATCCCATGGAGTCTCCTGTGCTGAACTTTTGTTTACAAAATCAGACAGGAAAAGGAATTTTTCAATGGGTATTTTCTGATAATTTTTTCAGCTCAGCAGAAGTGTAAGTGAGGGCCTGTCTGCACAGAACCTCTGGGTGCTGGGCTTCACCTCCTCCTCTCCGTCCCTTTTGACTGATTTTGAAACATCCCGCTCCAGTCTAAATCCACGTGTTGAGGTCTGATGGACACTGAATGCCATGGCCAGTGGTTCTACAGGAATATCAGAGAGGGGGCCAGCTGATGCCCAGAGATGAGCCCACCACTCCTGCCCCTGTCCCTGCTGTGGCCCCATGGTGTGCAAAGACACCAGTTCTTACACCACACAAAGCTGCTCTGATCTGGAAGCATTGTCAGTTTTACCTACTAATTTTTTTTCTCCTTATTTTAACAAGTTCTCCTAAATAATCCTGACATTTAGTCACTAGTTATAAGCTGGGCAGGAACAACCTTTCTGAAGATGATCATAAATACTCATAGTTCACGACACTTTTGTTTTCCCTGATAGTCGCCTCTCCGTCCTTTTCTGTGATCTTCTCATCCATAAAAATCCCTTTGTATGGTCTCTGCTAAAAATCAGGGCTGGATAATTGGCCAATTTCCTGCACTCTGGCAGTTTTGTGGATTCATGGTGCTCATGCTTATCTTCCTCCCCATGTGCCGAGGTCGTCTCTCCCAGTGCAGTGTGGGGCCAGATCCAGCCCTGGCTGTGGCTCAGCTCCAGAAAGGCACCATGCAAAAGTTTGGAGTGTGGTGTTCTGGGTAGAGATCCTGCCATAAGAATCACCTCTGCAGCAGGCAGGGAAACATGGGCTCTGCTGAGGGCTGTGAGCCCTGCTTGGGGGGACCGTTAGAGAAAACCCCTCAAGGTGATTTAGTTCAAATTACTGGGTCCAGCATTAGGTAACCATGGAAAAAATGCAAATAGACCTTGAAGCCCAGTCTCATGCTTGTGTGAAATGTCTTGGCACCTCACATCTCCTCTCTGAAAAGCTGGTATTTTTAGATTTACGACAATATTTTTGATGCTGGATGCCTTAAAACGGTTCTGACATGAACCCAAGCTATTCTGCTATCTTCAAAAATGAAATCTTAAATGAGAACTGAAATTTATTCAAATGTATTTGAATTACAGTAGAGCAGAGCACTTCAGTATGGGCATGGAAAGAAGCCTACAAGGAAGGGGAGCAAGACTGAGCACGGGTCAGAAACTGGAGCTTTTCAGAGTTACCCCTCTCCAGAGCTGCGCCCTGGACAAATCAGCTTTGCATGTGAAACCACCCCTGTCCAGCTGTGAAACCCAGCTGAAATGTAAACTTCTGTGAAGCCTTCACGGGTGGTTTGCATCTGTATCTGTGTCTGATTAGTCGGAGTTGTGCAATGGCAGCGGGTTCTGCTGCCAGTTCTTCCCTCCTTACCTTGACCCGTGCTTTCACTCTTTCATGCCTTGTTTTGTCAGACCAGCCTCCTCTGGGCAAAGCAAGTCCAGCCTTGCTTTGTGGGCCTCCAGAACGACAGACAGCTTTTCCTGACTGATGGTTCTGATTGCTGGGGACAGTTGTGGCACAGACACAGCCAGACAGCTCACCTGGAGTGGGCTGGAGGTGGGCATGAGCCCAGGCTTTCTCTAGTAGGTTTGCTTCCCCTGTCATGTTGTTTCAAATTCCTCTCAACCCATACTTTTCACAGTCTGGATTTTCTCTCATGAATTTCTCAAGGGGCTTTCTGGAGGGGAAACTACTTCTCACCATAACAAACAACCAAAGCCTTCATCATTAAAAAATAAAGCACTAACATGGCCCTACAATGGGTCCCTTTGTCATGTCACATCTGTTTAGATCACCAGAAATTATAAGCCTGTACTTTTGAAAGTAACTTTCTTTTATCAAAATAGGAAAGAGAACTGCAAAACATTCAGGAAAAAAATCTGCATGAATGTGCAGGCATGTGGCAGTAGTACTCTGTGTTACACAGAAACCCCAAATTGCCTGTGTATACAAATACTGGATTTAAGCTCTTCTCACTGAAGGAACAGCCAAGTCCCTAGCATGGGTCACTGCTGTGCTTGTGTAAAACCAGCGTGAAAAAGAATCTGGCCTTATGGACAGAAAAATCTGATTTCAGGGCGTATGTAGTTTAGTCCCAGAGTTTAATATCTGTCTCCCAGAAACTGTCTGCCAGTAATTGCTAAATGCTAGAGCAAGGGGATTCATGTGGGGAATGATGGAAAATACGGTGTGAATTGTGAATCATTTGAGTTAAACAATCCACAGACATTTGTCCCCAAGTAATACCAGTGCCTACTCACCCAGGGAAGCTCCTAGTGCTGCTGCACCAGGATAGGCCAGTGCACTATTCCCAGAGGCTTGCAGGTGGGAATGCTGATGCTGCAGCAGGAAGAACTGCCCCAAACCCACCACAGGAGGTCCTGCCCTCTCTTGGCCAGTGATTTTTCTCTTTCCCTTTCAAACGCTTTTCTGCAGGCAAGGAGCTGGGAACCACCATCACCACAACATCTGATCTCCATCCTTGGCACTGGCCCAGCTCCAGCCTCTCTTTGGGGAGGGGCCACCTTCCTCTGAAACAAGGGTGAGATTAGGCAAGGCAGCCAGCCTTAGGACAGTGGGTGAAAGTCAGCTCTCACTGGAAAACAAAGCTTTTCTGGTTGCTTTTGAAAATTCGAAGTATTTGTGCTGATTTCATTGAGTTTGAATTCCAGGAGGGCTCAGGAGCAGGGCTGTGGGGACAGCCTAGGGGCGCTGAGGTTCGGGGGATGCAGATGAGCTCAGTGTGAGCTGTGGTGCTTGGGAAGGTATGGACACGTGGAGACACATGGAGTTCTTAAGAAAGAGGTATTTTGTGAAAAATCCTGCCCAGTGCCTGTGGTCATGTCAGGCTCACTGCTGGCCACAGCCAGGCAAAGGCCAGACCTGCTGCTTTCCACCGAGCCAGCTGGGACACAAACTGGGCTCATCCTGTGTCGCTGACAGCTCTCCAACTGCCTTTGCTGTGTCACCACCGAGAGTTTCACTGGCAGTGGCCAAAAAGTCCCCAGGCCTTTGGCTGACACAGAGCTGGAAATACATTTCAAATTCGCCTGTACTCACCTGAAGACCCAGTGCTTGTGTTAGGTGCTTTCCCTAGACAAAAGAAGGGAAAAAAGGAAGTAAATTTGTCTTGATGGAATTTTTTCCCCTCTTAGAAAGTCTTTCACATCCTTTTCAGGGGTACCACCAGTGGTGATGATTTACAGATCATTCCTGCGCACCCCATAAAGGGAGTGGTTGTAGAAATTCCTCTAATTACATTTAATTGGTTTTGAAATTTAACGGTCTGTCATTTCAGTGAGTGGCTCTGAGAAGGACTGCTGGCTGAGAAGGCGGAACAGTTTGCTGGAATGAGCTGGATACATGGAAGCAATGCTGGCAATAGTAGCTTTAAGAATTATGATACTAGAATTAGTTAGGCCAGCTTAGGTTACTGTGTGCAGAGAGCTTCCCGTTTAACTACCATGCTGCAGGTACTGTGTTCTGACAGCTCTTCCATTTAGCATCCAGAGGGGAAAATGCTGAACAGAGTGTGCTGAGGAGAGGCTGGAGGACACCAATTCTCTGTATTTTTAATGCTGAGTGATACAAAGCTGCTTCTTGCCTGTCCTTTCCCCAAGCATTTGATTCTGTTAAGTGGTTTAATTCATTCATAAATGCTTTCTGGACTCCACAGTTGTGCCAAATATGCAAGTGTCTGGGTAAGGGTGTACAAGCAAGGTGTGCCTGATTCCTGCAGGGAGTTACCGTGGCAAGTGCAAACACGCACTGGGAATGTGAATCCATGCATGAACAGACACCCGATTAGCAAAGAATTTCTGAATGCAGAGACCTGATTTGAGCAACAAGTCATGGCATCTGTCCATGTAAATGATGTGTGCCATTGCACACACATTTCGAAACTCTGTTTCTAAGGAATATAGGTATTTCTATGTATTAGACCACAAAGCTTCTCTGAGTTCCCCTTTTTAACCATAGTGATGAGGTCACTGGAAAAAGAGTGACCGACTGTTCATTCCCCTTCCTCATTCTGAGTGCCGTCTGTCACACGTCAGGCACTGCAGAGTTCCAAGCTTGCACGTCCAGGGAAAGCAAGAGCCAGCGATGGAGGGGACAGAATAAGGGAATTCACAACCTCTGGAGCCATCTCTTACATGCCAGGAAAAATACAGCATCCAGCTGCCTGAGCTCCAGGACTCTCCAGCCTGAAGGGATGGAGTTTACATTTGGGAAGGACACTTGCTCCTGTTTGTGACACCCAGCCTGTGACCAACAGCAACAGGGTATACCCTAAAAGGATGAACTGCTGAAAGCTGTGTGAGAGCTGTCTGCCAGTGTTTGTGCTCACCTCATCAGCCACAGCTCTGACCCACAGCATTTCAGATCATACCAGAACATGCATATTTCCTCATACTCTTCCCTTCCAGACAGGAAGAGAGAAACCAAAGGCTGTTGACCTCTGTGAGCCTCCAGAACCTGAGCCCATGCTTATAGCTAGCCTTGAGCTGTCTGTCTTCAAACTCATATCACAGCACTTACCATTTTCAGTTGCAGCTTAAAATATCTATGAAGCCCCAGTGGCCCCAGAAGTCACAAAGATGGATGGTCCAAGGCCATGGAAAGCCCAGTCCTTCCCATGCCTTTTCCATTCCACTGTTATTCCAGTCCCCAGGTAGTTGCATTAGTGCTGTCTGTGCTCCTCTTCTCTAGCAGGAGTCACCTTCTCAGTTAATACTGTGCTTTTCTGAAGAGGGAATGCTGTTGCTTTTTTTGGAGCTTTGAAAGATTCTTATTTTTCAAAACCACTTCTAGAAACATATCTTAGAAGATGGTATGTAGGTGCCCACTCACTGCTGAAACAATGAGAAAAAGGCAAACTGCATTTAGCTACTTAAGGCATGCAAAGAAAAGCTTTTAAAAAATAAAAGGACAAATAATTTGTCTTTTTGCAGCGTTGCATGCAACACAAACAATTCACTGGAGTGCTTTACCACAGCAGCCAACAAACTGCTGTGTCAGCAGGAACATGGGAGCTGGGTGTGCTGGGCTGGGGAGAAGAACACCCTGAACTGGCACAAAAGGGGACAAGGACTGACATGGACCTGGGCCTTCAGACAGAAAGCCCCTTCCAAGAATCACTTGCACCTGCAAGAAACCAACAGTGGCGTCAGTATTCCCTTTTCTGAAGCGGCATTGTCACTTTTCCCATGTAGAAGCAGCCTGGGGACATGGGTTAGGACCTGGCTGTAACACGGGGGAGCTGAACTGTGTGACAGTATCTGAAGCTGATGGATGCATCTGGTTTGCAATCTCCTTCTTATTTTTTGCATACATTTATGGATGTCCTTGCTGTCTTTAAGTGCCCCTCCACTTGCAGTGCACTCTGAATGCAGGTGTCTGTGCAAGTGGTGGCATCATGACAGAGTGCCAGGGCTGCCATCCCCCCACTGCAGGGACACTTGCAGTGTCACACTCACCGTGTGTGTGGAGCACCTCCTGCTCCTGTGGCCTGCAGGACACAGGAGCAGGGCCACATGCATAGTGCTTTGGGGACTTGCCCTTTCCACCCCCTACAGCATCAAGCTGGTGTTTCTCAAGGTTTTTTGTCCCTTTGTGGTGCCCACAAGGGGATCTGGAGAAGGACATTGGACCAGGGAATGTCCTGGAGGGACAGGGCACAGGGAATGGCTTCCCAGTGCCAGGGGGCAGGGACGGATGGGATATTGGGAATCAGGAATTGTTCCCTGGGAGGATGAGAAAGGTGCCCAGAGAAGCTGTGGCTGCCCATGGATCCCTGGAAGTGTCCAAGGCCAGGCTGGACGAGGCTTGGAGCAGCCTGGGACAGTGGAAGGAGTCCCTGCCCACGGCACGGGGGCCAAGCAAGATCTTTAAGGTCCCTCTAACTATGCTGTAAATCTATAATTCTGGCAGTGAGCGCAGGGGCTGAGCAGCCCAGCTAGTTTGTGCAGGTATTTGTGATATTTGTTTTTTGGAGATTTTCCATCTTTCCCTTGGCAATGACTGCTGTTTGTTGCAGCCTGTACCCGGCCTGACACAGGTGTGGCCCTGGTTTGGCACAAGCTGCCTTCCATGCTGGTGGCTGAGCTGCCGGCTCCACGCAGAGGGGACACAGAGCTGGTGCCACCAGGACCAAGGGCTGTGCCTGGCAAGGTCCCGCTTCCCCACAGTTGTGCATGATGCTCTGCTGGGCTCCATTCAGGTGGGACACTGGTGAGCTCCAGCCATGAAGGAAGAAGAATTCTGTGGATTAGAAATGTGTGTCATCCCACAGCAGAGAGCTGTGAGCTCAGCATCAGGACAGAGGGACACACAGCACCCTCTAAGGCACCTGGGCTGTTCTCTGACAGGGCACACACTGCTCCAGCAGCCCAGGAAATTCTGCAAAAAAATCTAGTTTATTCTCATTATCCCCATCAGAACTCATAAAAAAAAATCATGCCCTCAGAACCAACAGCCAAATTTTTGCCTGTTTACGTCTCATGTTGGAGCCTGAGTAATGTGGGGAGATGAGGGCAGTAAACAGAGTTGTAAACAGAACAAACCTGGAGATCACAGCAAAGGGCAGCCTGTGCAATGTTGCTCTTAGTGTCAGGGTAATTTGTGTGCGGTTTCATTGAGTTTACAAAGGCGGTGCAGGGTTGGATAGGCTGGATGAGGTAATTGGAAAATGCCCCACTCACCGGGACTGCTCCAGCCTCTAACTCCGAGCCTAAACTCTGTCTGAGCGCAGCCAGGCGCTCGGGCCGGGCTGGAGTCCAGGGCACTCGGGGCTGTCCCTAGCACAGCAGACAGGGAGGGTCCCAGTGCCCTGGCCAGGTATGGGTGGCCGGGGGCTCAGCCCCTCCTGGCAGCGTTCCCCTGGGAGCTGCCACGGCTCTGAAGTCATGGTTTGGTTCTCAGGCTATTTTTGAAGCCAGAAATGTGAGTGTAACCAACGCTTCAGCACTTTCCCACACCTTTCATGTGACACAGGACTGTGCTCAGTCATAGGACTCTGTCCCCAGAACTTAAAAATTGTCACAGTTTCACTTCCCTCGTGGTTTTTTTTTTCCTTTCCTTTCTGGAGCCAGCGGAGTTGGTTCCCTTTGCTGCCTGGGGAGCTGCCTCATATAGCTCCTTCCTGAAAAATTACCTTCTTTGGGATGCTCTCACCAGTTCTGAACTGTTTTTGCAGGCAGGCAGTGCCCTTTTCAGTCTCTCCATGTGTGTTTCACACCAGCTGTTCCATATCTTGAAGCACAGAACCAACTCTTGCGGCAGAAAAAAGACCTTTTCAGGTTGACTTATACATAATTTCCACCTTATTGTGGTTTGGATTAACATTTCAAAATAATTAAATGTACAGTAATTCACATCTTTCTAGTGAAATGCTAAAGAAATGCAAACCCCAGGTACTGCACATCGACAGCCTTCAGATGGATCATGGATTTTTGCCTGGTCCTTATCTCCTGCTCCTCCTTCTTGTCTGGGAAGGGGAGAACTACCTGGCCAAGGCACATGGGGAAATTTGCTGAACAGAAAATGCTGCAGTTATCCATATAAACCCCAAACCATCCAGGGAGTTGCTGGTTCCCTGATGTGCCTCAATTACAGCCAGTCCAGGGATTGCTGGGGCACCAGGCCCTGAAAATGCTCACTCAGTGAGTTTTCTGCTGGTGGTGTTCCTTTAATTCTAATGTACTGTGAGAACGTTAATTAAAAAAGCATACCAAAATGGAGTGGCTCCTTCAAGAACCAAGAACCTGTCATTTGCATGAAAACCTTGGATTATAAACTGCTTCTTCTACTTTTGCTGCCAAATATGCAAAGTAAATTGCACAATTTTGGGGATGCAGTTGAGCCGCTTTGTGTTTTTCTTTCTCCAACTGAGAAGAAACATTTTCTCCCATCCGACAGGGAGTGTTTGTTTTTCTTGCCGTGTAACACTTACGGCTCCCATCGACAGCAGGACAATAACTGCTCCAACATTTCTTATCTCCCTTCAGCATGACGTTGGGATTTTCCTAAGATAAGGATGGTTTGTTTGTTTTATTTGCTTGCTTTAATTTCATGGTTGTTTTTCCAAATAAAAGAAAGTGAAGTTTAGGAAGCAAAGCAGTGATGGCAGTTGTGTGCTGTGCTGAGCCTCATTCCCATCCCTGCTCAGGCGTGAGAATGTTCTCAGCCAGTGGGACTGTTCACATCCAAACTTTTCTCTTCCATAGTTGTCACATACCCAAGTCATTTACCCAAGTTTCATCCTTCGATTGCACAATCAATTATTGTTTTACGACAGATAGTGGGATGCTTCCTTATTTTCTTAGTGCTTTTTTTTTAACTGGAAGATGATCTAGTGCTGGATAATGTTTCAGCAGAGTTGTGTAGTACCCCAGGAGATGGTCTCCCTAGGACAGGGAGGCCTCAGTACATCCTTAAATTCATGTGCTGGCTCCTGCAGTGCTAAGAGTGGGTTTGTGAGTGGGATCTCCTCAGTGGGAGAGGCACATGGGACACTCTGGTCTCGAGGTGGGACAGGAGACAGCAGGTTGGCTTCGACAGCAGGTGTTTCCTGGGGAGAGTTTAAACTATCACAGAAAGCTTTAAAATACTTTTAGAGCATATAAAATTTGATGAGCTTGTGATAGGTTTTATGTTTATATAAATCAGAACATTCAGGGTGTTCAGTCAGGGCCCCTTTATGCACAGATCATGCTCCAGAGTCCCTCTAAGTGTCCAAGCTTTGTTTGCCAGGTGGGACAGCCAGTTCCCCATTTGTTACTTCTCCAGAGTTGGGTATTTTTTCCATTATCTATCACTTCACTGTCCTTCTCTAAACTGTCCCTTTGGGTTACTCTGCTTGTGTCACACCAGGTACCTCAGCACTGTGAGCTGGCAGATGAGACAAAGGGCTCTTATTGTCCATGGGAGGCTCCTGGCACTGCTGCCACCAGCCAAGCACAGCTCCTCCAGGCTGCAGTCATCCCAGGAGGATGTCCCATCTCAGCAACATAGTTCAGCCCTCATAAAGGTGTAAAACATTTGCCTGTTTTGCTGGTGACCTCGCTGTATTTTTCCTGAAAACACTTGAACAACTAAAAGTTGGAATCCTTTAACAGCAGAGGTGAGAAAGGACCTCAGGGCATCCCTGGCACTGACATAGGATTGATATGAGTTTGATCTGAATAGGAAAAGGGCTGTGAGCACTTACATGAAATGTTTCTTGGAGTTCAACTGAGATCCTTTTGAAATAAGTGCAGAGGCTGCCTTTGCCATTGAGGATCCTTGTGGTGACATTTATGTCCCCAAGATTTGGACTCCTCACAATTAGACAACTTCCATGAGCTCTGAGGTACAGGGGAATGTGAGTGACCTGCTACAGGTCCCTGTCTCTCTCCACCAGGTTTTGGGAGAGCTTCTGTGACCCGCTCAGTACTTTGAGATGTTTGGGGAAGATGGAGAAAAGAGGGTGCTTCACCTTGGTGAGAAGGTCGAAGTGTCTGATTCTTCACTGAAATCAGTCTATATGTTCTTACATATAGAAAGCACACAGGAAAAGTATTGTTTAGAAGGATTTTAGACAGTGAGAAAACACTTTTGAGTCCATAACAACTCTTCAGGATTTGCTGAAGCTCGGTGTCACCTCACTGGGAAGGTTTTCCTGCTGTGAGGCTTGTGCTGCACTGCTCAAGCGTTAGCAATGAGCTCAGACAGCAGGATTGAAGTCCAGAAGTTGAAAGCATTAGGCTGTTATCATAATGTGGATTTACTTGCTCTCAAAATGTGTTTATAGACAAGAATTTGGGAGTTTCCAGGGAATCCACAAACAAAACAGAAGGGCAGTATCTGTGACACAGCATGAAGGGAGACTGCAACAGTGGAGATCAGCTGGGTTGAAGTTTCTGAGACTCCTTTCTACTGCAAAGAAAATCAGGGGTGAGAAACTGTACCCCTTCTGCAGGCAGTATCCAGCCCCCATCATAAATGTTATGATGTTGAAAAGAAAATTCAGTACAGAATGGTAAAAGTAATCATAGAATTCCAGACTGCTTTGAATTGGAAAGGATCTTAAAGCCCATCCAATGCCACCCCCTGCCATGGGCAGGGACACCTCCCGCTGTCCCAGGCTGTTCCCAGCCCTGTCCAACCTGGCCTTGGAACCTTCCAAGGATCCAGGGGCAGCCACAGCTGCTCTGGGCACCCTGTGCCAGGGCCTGCCCACCCTGCCAGGGAAAAATTCCTAACAATTCCCATCCAGCCCTGCCCCCTGGCAGTGGGAAGCCATTCCCTGTGTCCTGTCCCTCCATCCCTTGTCCCCAGTCCCTCTCCAGATCTCCCAGAGCCCCTTTAGGCTCTGGCAGGGGCTCTGAGCTCTCCCTGGAGCCTTCTCCTCTCCAGGTGAGCACCCCCAGCTCTCCCAGCCTGACTCCAGAGCAGAGGGGCTCCAGCCCTCGGAGCATCTCCACGACAGCCTCTGGACTTGCTCCAACAGCTCCATGTCCTTGTTGTGTTGGAGTCCCAGTGCATTTGGCTGCCTCAGCACTACCTTCCTACAGCCCTGTATCTCACATGGTGAAAGGTGAGGGCTCAGGTACCCTTCTGCAGGTGAAGGGTTTATTTGTAAACCTTCTTCCTCCAAAAATATTGGGACAGCACCAAACCTAAGGGTGTTTGTGTGTCTAGACCAACAAACCCAGAAAGTGTTAAAGATATTGGAGCTGATGCCAAAACCTGTCCTTGAGTATTGCAGGATAGCAATTACCCCATAACCCTCAGACATAGCTGGATTTGGCTGGGGCAGAGGCAGCCTGGCACCTCATAGGCCAAGAAGGGAGATCACATCCCTGAGCTTCACTGATGTTGCACTTGAAAACCTGCCCTGGTTTGCAGCCAAATCTGACATCACAGTTGGTGTTGGTTTTTGAGGACCTTTAGTGGAGAAAGAAGAAAGAGTGTATTGCAGGAGCATGGGAGCTGCTCTGGGGCTGCAGTGCCTGCAATGGGACTTCTGGTGTCCAGAACCCACAGCAGCCCTGTTACATGTAATCATCCTGTAAAGCTGATGCCCGACTCCTGACAGGCTCCTAATCCTTCCTGACAATACACCCAGATGCTCAGTGAGTGCCGTTTCCTGCTCCAAGGAGCCCAGATTGTTCCTGACTGGCCCTTGGGTTTGAGCAATCACTTTAATTCTTCTCCCTCATTTATTTCCTTGGCCTGAGGGAGCTGGGCTTCATCCCCTTCAGTAAATCTCCCAATCCAGTACGAAACACGTTCTGCAGGAGCGAGGGCTGGATTTGGGACTGGGCTGTGCTGGGTTTAGCAGTGCTGCAGCACAGGAGGGTGCACACTGCTGCTCTGAGGGAGCTCAGCTGGGCACAGCTCCTGCCCAGCTCCTGCCCAGCTCCTGCTGCCGGTGGGAGCACAGGGACAGGGTCTCTGCTGGGGGGCACCAAAGGCTCCAGCCTGTCCTTGTTGAACCCAGACAAGGTATGGTCTAAGGGAAGAGCAAGTGCTGCTCCTTTTCAGATTGCTGACTCCTGCTTTCACACCCAGGACAGCTCAGGTTTCCTAAGAGGAAAACAGCCCCAGGAACTGCAATGCAGCAGCAGAGCGGAGCTGTGGCAGCAGATGTGCTGGGACAGTCCTGCCTACTCTCCATTGCAGAGGCAGCGCTCCACTTGGAGTCCTTTCCGAAGCAATTTGAGGTTAATTAGCGACTTCTGCCTTCACTATCTCGCTGGTCTGTTTATCTTTTGTCTGAGCGAACTCTCTCTTCCTGTTGTTGTTCCTCCTTCCTGAGGGGAGTGGGCCGTGTGGACACCCTGTCCCGTGCTCAGGGAATCCTGCTGCCACCCCCTCCCCACTCCCAGACAGGCAGGCTGCTCCTTGCCTTCGGAAATGTCTCTCCTTGCCAATCACACCTTTCATTTACTCTCATAAAGGGGATCCTTTGTCATGCGAGGTGCTGGAGGCCAGCTGGTGTTGGGTGCAGCAGGTAGGAGGAGAGAGCAGGGAAACCACAGACATGCTGGCTTGGAGGTCTTGTCTCCTACAGCAATGGCAACCCCATCCTGGTGCGAGCAGCCCTTCATTCTCCCCTGCTGGAGGGGGCCCGTGGGTGGGTGCTGGAGCACAGACATGACATCTGAGCTGCCCTTGGCCACTCAGCAGAGCCCAGCTGTTGATGCTGATGGAAGCCATCCAAAAAACAGCACATGGGCTCCAGCTAAGCCTGGGGGTCACCTCTGCTCTGCAGTGGGCATGCACCAGCCATAAATACAAGCAACTGTGTTATTAATGCACCCACCATAAATGTTTTATGTAACCCCATAAACTCTGAGGAGCTGTAATCTCAGAGAGACCATGGCCTTTGCTGGGCTGGCATTCAAGGCGAGAGGCCTGAAAGAGCCAGGCCATCTGCAGGGGTAATGAGTTTCTCATCCTTCCAGAAAGAGAATAGTCCCTTGGTGCCTGCCCTGTGGGGTCTCATGTGCTGGAGACTGCATGGGATTTTCCTTACTTCCATGTCAGCAAGGATCTTGTGGTGAAGCAGGGAAAATCCAGAGTGAACTGCTGGATATGACCCTTACATTCATCAATCAAACTGCTGCCATCGCAGGACAAGTGAAACAACAGATCCTGAGCAAGGAAAGGTCATTGTCTGCAGAGCAACAGAGTGGAGCATAAATGAACACCAGAGCCAGGCACAATGCAAGGTGCTGCTGATTGCATCTGTCTGGTTTTGGTTGAATTAAACTTTTCTCTCTCCTCTGTGCTGCCTGGAGGCTCCTGCAGGCTGGAGTGCAGAAGGTACTCACCCCAAAGTGCCACAACTGTTTGTACAGGGACAGTGTCTCAACACCTTGATTCACTCTCTTGACCCTTTCTGAACACTCTTCACAGAGAACTTGACCTCTCCTTCCCCTTCCCTGTCCTCTGCCACAGAGTAACCCCAGCCCCACAGTGATGGTTATCATGGGAAGACCTTCCCCAGACTCTTCCCCAGCTCTTTCATCTCATGAGAGACCTTGCTTCCCTCTCGGCCTCTCATCCTGGAAATCCTTCCTGCTCTGCTCCTGCCGTCCAGCCCATCTGGTTCCTGTTGCAGCTGTCAGCTGCAGCTGCAGCACCAAGCCTGCAGGAGCTCTGCCCTCATCCTGCTCCCTCAGCACATCTCCCAGCCTGCCCCTGCCGCTTCTCAGTGCCACTGAGGGGATGGTCACTGCCAGGGGGAGCAGGATGGCTTGGGCTCTTCACCCTCACACCAGGAATTTTCACACCAGCTCTGCCTGCACAGGCGAGTTCAACAGTGAAAACATTCCTTTTATTTCATCCAGCCTTCAGGCTTAACCTGAAACATCCAGGCTTAATTCTGGGTGTTTCAGAGCTCCTGAGTTCATGCCTCTCAGTGACCACAGCACCACAGGGCATGGCCCCTGTGGAAAAACTTGCTGGTCCTCCTGGCTCTGGGAGCACATGCCCAGGGCTTACCTTCCCAAGCACCTAAAATGTCCTTGGGGTGATAACACCACAATAAGAAGATGACAAGGGAAGAGCAGTGCCAGTGGAATGGACCCTCCCTCCACACAGGGACTGGGCAGTAAGCAGGTTTGGAAATATCCAAAGGGAGATGTGTGTGGACGTGCGTTTCCCAGTATGGGATGTTTTGTTCCTGGTCACACAGGAGAGAAGGCATCTGAATGGAAATCTCATTTTAACACTCCCACTGTCTGGGTTTTCAATTCAAACCCTGTCACAAACATGCATCTGCTTTTCCTTCTGTTTTTTGGCTATCACTTCGTGCTTCTCCCTCCCCTACCCCCATGTGAAGCATTTTTCTAGATGGAAGCGTTCAGGCAGGAGTGGCTGAGGTTCTGTGGCTTCTGAAATGCCTGCCTGGCCCTGGGCTGCTCTGCCAGCCCTGACTCCCTTATCCACAGCCCTACCCACTGGCTCAGCCTGGCCACTCTCTGCTTTGGGGAGCCCAAACCATCCAGATCCCTAGGTTCCAGGATGAACCCAAGGCTGGAGTTTCAGCCTGTTGGTCCTTGCCAAGCCTCTTTTCTTGAAAATTCAGGTCATGAGAAATGCGTAAATGCTTTCCAGTCCCCTACTTGTCCCTTAACCTCAGGCTTTCAGAGGCCGGCAGTGCCCATCTCTGTCCATCCCTCATTTCCTGGGCTCTCCTGAGAGCCTCTCCTTTGGGAAGAGCCACTGAGCAGTGTTTTGAATGTGTCTGGCTCTCCCAACCAACATAAGGATGCTGTGATTCTAAGATCCTGTGTTGCACTGCAGATGCCCAAGCTGGTACAAGACCCTGGGCGTCTGATGGCAAGCGATGTCTTTACTGGGTGGGTGTCACTTCTTGTCTGAAATGACTGAAACGTGCCTGGGTCACTGCATGTGCTGCTCGATGCAGGTTTTGCCTCCACACCACAGCCCCTGACTGTGAGGGATGAGCGCTGGAGCAGACGGATCTGTTTCTGTTCCCATGCTGCTGTTGGAGTTATGCCAGGCAGTTGAGAAGGCACAGGGCCACGATTTGCAAGAAGCCTGATGACTCGACATGTTGTTCTCATTGGAAAGTGATGCCCAAGCAGAGATGTGAAGAAAATAAACAGGGCCAGGCTAAGAGGGGCAAATCCAGGCAGGCATCCAAGATGCCCAGTCCTCATCCTGGGGCTGCATCCAGCAACTCTTACCTATGATTAAGCATCCGTATCAATCTTAATGTCATGAAAGTCACCCAGACCATGAAATCCCCCTGTTTGGTGTGGAAATACAGCATTTGATGCATTTTTGTTTGAAATGCGTTAAATCTGCCTTAGAGGGGCCACGGGGAGAGGTTGGGTCCATCAACCATGAGGAGCTATTCTGTCTCAGTCCCTCTCAGAGCAGGGTGTGTGGATCCAGCAGTGCCTAACAGCTCATCCATGACAAACTCCAAAAATCGCAGAGATGTTTGCCACGGTCAGGCTGTGAAATCAGCCTCCTCTCTAGGAATGAGAAAACCTCCATAGCTACAGTCCAGGGCTGCCAGCTGGCTGTGCCTTCCTTGCTACAGAGCACCTCCCAGCAGGGCCAGGCAGGCAGGGAAGTGGGCAGGGAAGCAGAAGGGAAGCCAGTAGGGAAGCAGGCAGGAGGGCAAGGCTACCCAGCCTCCAGCATGCCAGAGGGATGGGAAAGCAGAGGTGCTGTGGTTTGTCACCCCACTCCATTTAACCTTGCACATGCATCCATGGTCGGAAGGGGCTTTGAGCACCCACGGCCTTTCATTCACAGGCTCTGTGTGGGGTGGGCTGTAAAGCCACGCTTTGGATGAGACACTCTGCTGGCAAGTGCAGTGTGTTTTAGCAGCCAGACGGCCCTGGGGATGTCCCCAACTGTTCCAGCTTTCCCTCGGGATCCCTCATGCACCTGCAGCCAGAGGGGAAGTGGTGAAGCCTGAGCTGCTGCTCGTGGCTGTGTCAGGGCTCACGGTCTGCCCTGTGTTTCCTACAGCTCTGCAGCCATGACTTCACAAACATGCTGACTGATAACTCTCTGGACTGTCTTTTCCCTTTCTTTTCACACAATATCCCAAACTCGGCTCTCCCTTTGGCAGGTCCCACTTCTCGAGCGAAGATGGGGGGTTTGGTCCCAAAAAGGGGCAGGTCTGAGAGGCCAGCAGTGGCTCCCTGCCTGAGCACGGGGCTTGGCAATGGCTGTTTGTGCGAGGTAAAGTTCTCACGCTCTAAATATACAATCTGTGATAAGGGAAGGGAAAAAGCCCAGCATGGAAATATTCCTTCTGTAAGAGAAATAATTTGCTGCTGCTAAAAATATGTGTCCATATTATTCCTGCCTGGTCTGCAGTTTGGTGGGAGAGAGTGCACGCAGGCCGCCCTCAGGGGACTCGGCCCGCGGGGCAGGCCCGGGCGCCCGGAGGGGCCGCGCGCCGGCCGGGGCTGCGGGATCGGGGGAGGGACCCGGCTCCTCGGCTTCGCCCTGGTTTATCGTCCCCATCTCTTTCTCAGGGCAGTAAAACCGTGATACGGCATTACCCTGAAGGTCGTAGGAACTAACCTCTAAGCAGGTGCTGACAGTGGGAAAGTGATCCACAGTGCTCCCAGAGCAGCTGGGAGCCCGTTCCCAGCCCCGGCTGCACACAGAGGCAGGAACGGCTTTGTTCAAGGGGGACGCGTGTTTGGAGCGGTGGGATATGTGTAATCCCTTCCTGTCTCATCTGCAAGTGTCCCAGGCTTGGTGCTTCCTTCCCTGATTGCTGCTGCTGGGACCCTGCATCCCCATTCCCAAGGCCTTCTGTGCCCATGGGTGAGTGGAGCCGAGCTGAGCCAAGTGGAGAGGGCAAATTTTCCAGGGGCAGCCCTGAGCCAGGAGACAAAGCTTGCCCAGGATCCCTGCCCTGCCCAGGGTCCCTGCCCTGCTCAGGGTCCTTTTCCTGCCCATGGTCTCTGTCCTGCCTAGGCTCCCTCCCTCGTGCCATGGTACCAAGTGAGAAATGGATGATGTTTGCTGCTTCCCCAACCTTGGCCAGCAGAGCCGGGCACGCCTGACCTGAAGCCAGTCAGGACCATCTCTGTGAAGCCAATCCTGTAAAATATGGGTGAAATATTGTGCAGTTTCTTGCAGATCTGTCTCTGGAGCATGGTACGTGGATGCTGTGCCTGCTCAGGAGCAGGATTTGACAATTCTCAAGACAGTACCTCCTGTCTTGAGAATTGTCAAATCCCAGACTGGTTTATGTTGGAAGGTTTAAAGTCATCTTGTTCCAACCCTCCTACCGCAGACACTAGACCACATTGCTCCAAGCCCCATCCAACCTGGTCTTGGACAATTCCAGGGATGGAGCAGCCACAGCTTCTTTGTCCAGCCTGTGCCAGGGCCTCACCACCCTCATTGTAAAAACTTCTTCTTTACAAGTAATCTAAATCAACTGTCCTTCAGTTTAAAACCATTGCCCATGAATTACAGAGAATATGGTCAAGAAGATGGTCAATATGGCCAAAGATGGTCTTGCTGCAGCAGAGCCATCAGCAGTTACAGACCTTAAACCCTAGCAAACCTTGCTACAGTTTTTCTAAATCATGTACGGCCTCGGCATTGCTTTTTTTGATTCTCAAACAATTCCTGCCCCATTTAAGGCCAGACGTTTGTTCCCAGAGCATCCCCTGACCAGTATTTAGGAAAAAATTCTTCATGGAAAGAGCTGACAAGCCCTGGAACAGGCTGCTCAGAGTTACTGGTGGAGTCACCGTCCAGAGTGGATGTGGCAGTTTCGGTTAGTGGGCTTGGCTGTGCTGGGGGAACAGTTGGACTTGATGATCTCGGATGTTTCTTCCATGATGATTCCATGATTTTGTGTTCCCATAACTTCTCACCATCCCCCAGTTGTGAGGGTGATGGGGAGGGGCATGGTGGGGCAGCAAGCAGGAGGGCTTGGAGGGAGCTTGGAGAGGAAATGCACATCTGTGAGGTGCGGGCCAGATGCTTTGGTCCCTGCAGCTGGAGCTGCAGCCTCAGCCTCAGAGCAGGTTGGGGACTGGGAGAAATGAAAAGATGCAACCCCAGAGCAGACCTGGTGCTGAGCTGTTCCTGATGCAGCTCCTTATGGACTCCAGGGCTGGTTCTGTGAGGCTGTGCCCGTGGCCGGGTCCATGTGTGCTGCGCTGGTGGCTGAGTCAGAGCCTCGGATCGCCCTTCGCAGGCAGCTGCAGTTTCCTCCCGGCCACAGCGGAGCCTTCAGGACCCGTCATTGGCTCCCCTGGGGCTGCCCCTGTCCACCCTGGCACCGAGTCTGGAATGTGTGTGCTGCCAGGGGATCGGCACCCAAAGAAAGGGAAAAGCTGCCTCCTTGTTTTTCCTGCTCCAGCCCCTCTCCCACTTCAGTGGCTGGGAACAGCAGGGTCCAGCCCAGCTCAAGGTTACGTCCTTCTGCTGCTGGCTCCGAGCCAGCGAGCGTGAGAGCAAGCAAGACATAATAACACGGATGTCAAACACAGGATCCCTTCCCTGCAGACCCAGACTGGTGTGCAGGAGCACTGGGAGGGATTAGCAGAGCAGGACTAGCAGTCGGACTAAAGTATGGCAAAGCTGTTAAATAGATTTTTTTTTCAAGTATCCTTCAAGAAAAGAGAGCCTTGGTTGGTTGGTCCGTGTTACAGCTAAGAGCAGGCTGAGGTGAACTGCTGCCCCAGGCAGTCAGTATAGCAATAGGGCCCTGTGTGATGGGAAAGCACTGGAAAATACCCTTCATCCTGCTTGAAACACAGGGAAGGCAAAGCGCATCTGAACATGGGCAGACATGGCCAGAATGAGTTGTTGGAGGCTGCTTGTCACTCCCTTCTCAGGCAGCTGTGATTCCACCAAATTCTTTGCTGGGAATTCCGTTTTCTTTTCTTGCATGATGGAAACATTGGAGTTTCTCACTGCAGATGGGAGTTTGGTTTGGGAATGGAGCTAAGGAAGAGCATAGGTTCTCTCCCCTCCATTTGCCTTCTGATCACCACCATGCTGGGACCAGGGAGAAGAAGGCCTCAGCAGGGGAAAGGAGACATGATAATTGCAGGTTAAGGAAGTATACATATACATATACATATACATATACATATACATATACATATACATATACATACATGTGTATATACAATATATACCATATATATTATACTGGAACATTTGGGATAACTAAATAAGATGGTGAATTAGGTGGGGAGAAGGGATTGCTCAGAGATTTCTTTCCAATCTCCATTAAACTGACACTTCAGTGTACCCTTACTCACGGGGTTATTTGTTACCTGCATCTCTACAACTCCCTGACAGGAGGTTGTAGCCAAATGGAGTTGGTGTCTTCTCCCAAGTAGCAATCAATGGAACAAGAGGAAACACCTCAAGTTGAACCAGGAGAGGTTTAGATCGGATATTAGGAAAAGTTTATTCACAGAAGGAATGGTCAGGCATTGGAACAGGCTGCCCAGGGCAGGGGGTGAATCCAACATGCCTGGAAGTGTTTAAAAAATATGTGGATGTGGCACGTGGGCACATGGGCCTTGGCAGTGCTGGGTTAGTGGTGGGACTCATGATCTCTGGGGGCTTTTCCAACTTTAATGATCCCATGCTCCTATGATCTTCTGCAGAGAATTGCAGAAGATACATTTTCTGACAGTTACATGCATTTTTTTTTTTTAATTACTATTTGCTTCCCTGCCTCCCCTCTCCAGCCAAGTGGAGTCCAGGATCCCACAGGTGGTGGTGCCCTCACAGACAGTGAGCTGCAGAGAGCACATGGGTCTGGAGGAGTGATGGCTTTGGAGTCAGGAAATGGGGACAGGACACAGCCACGTTGAGAGGAGAAGCTATGCCAGAGGCAGTCCTGGTGCTCTGAGCCTGCTTCCTTTCCTGCTGCCCCTGAGGGCAATGCCTCTGGGGGAAGGTCCTGGCAGTGGGTGCCTGCAGCCATGCCCAATGTGCCGCCGTGCCCAGACAGACTAAGGAGGCAGCACTGTCCCTGTTTTTGGCAGAGGGACGCTGAGCCAGAGCCCATCAATCCATGGCCTCTTCTTCATGAGCCACTGCAACCCATGGGGCAGTCCCACCTCATTTGCTCCTTGAAAGCATTCTCAGACCAGTGACCAAAGATCCTGGTGAAATTGGTCCGGATGCACTGCAGTTCCCATGGGCACAGCATTATCTCCCATGTCCCCTTGTCACCCTGCTGTGACAGAGGCACTGCAGCTGGCACACGGGTCTGAACCTAGAGCCACAGCACACGTGGCAGGCCCATGCTCCCTCCCTGCAAGCATCTCAGTGCCACACGGGCAGGATTCCAGCTGCTGTCACACTGAGGAGTGTGACAGCAGCTGGAATCAGCCCCAGGGACAACAACTTTTATTGTGGGAGCAGAGACCAGGCGATGAGCAGGGCTGGCTGTGCTGCCACAGTCCTGGGACCAGGTGGAGCAGGGTTAATGCCACCAGAGTGTCTCTGTGCAATGGCCTTTTTATCTGATCCAGCCCAGCGCGTTTCCTGGTGGAGCACTTTGTGTCCGGTCAGCAAGGCTGCTTGGCAGCAGAGCAGAGAGGAAGGCTGGAAGTAAACACAGGCGCTCTTGGATCAGTAGCTGGGAAAAGCAGTGAGAAGCTGCATGGGATTGCTGTCTCCAAAGCCTCCTTGTTTCCTTGCCTGCAGACAAACGGCTTCCTGCCAGGGACAGCACTCACTGCCAGGCCTACGGCAGCACCGCCCGGCCCCTTCTCCCAGCACAGCACGGCTGCAGCACTGCCTCCCATGGGCATTTCCAGCAACTCACCTGGATCAGAGACTTGAGGTGCTTTGGAGCTTTGTGAGGTTTGGATGCCCAACTCCACAAAATCCCAACCATATTAACTGAAAGTCGTGATCCCCACTAAAGCAGCAACAACTGCATCCACTGGGATAGGGACAGAAGAAGGGACAGGGAATGCTGCTATGATGGACACTGCCATCAAGTGCCAGCATGGCTGGAGATATTGATAGCTAAAGTTCTAATATCGGTACTTTCACCTTTCTCCTTTAAACCAGAGTCTGGTTTGTGTATGGCCTGGGGCTTCCTGGAATGACTGCAAGGAACATTAGGAAGAAATTCTTCCCTGTGAGGGTGGTAAGGCCCTGGCACAGATTGCTGAGAGAAGCTTCAGCTGCCCTATCCCTGGAAATGTCCAAGGCAAGGCTGGACAGGGTTTGGAGGAACCTGGGATGGTAGGAAGTGTCCCTGCCCTTCCACAGCAGGGCATGGAATGGGATGAGCTTATGGTCCCTTGTAACACAAACCAGATTGTGCTTCTATGAAACCTTGGTAGGGTCAGAGACGGAAACATCATTTTGAGTAACTCAGAGCTGAGTCATTAGACAGGATGTGGCTATCCAACAGGTGACCAGGCAAGGAAAACAAGACCTTGTCCCCAGAGGTTCTTGTGAGCAGAAGCAGCTGAAGCAGCCTGGGTGGAGATAGAAGGTTTAGCTGGAGAGATGATAGTGTGGTGATGCTACTGTGGAATCACTGTCCATCCCCTTACCTCTTCAAGCTTTTCCTTGCTTCTCCTTGGATTTGGGAGAATGCAAATGTACAAACTCCAAGGCTGACAGGAAACAACGATTTTTCTTCCATATATGGGACAGCTACAGAAATGTCCAACATAGAGTAAGGAATGAGAGGTCACTTGAGTCCACACTTGGCTGAGTGTGTCTGCCAAGAGGGTTTCCCAAATAACAAAATCATTCACCTATTGCTGCTGTCCTGTACACCTAAAAAAAGTGAGGAAAGAAGAAGAGAGAGGGTTTGAGGCTCATCCAAACGTCTCTGTATCAGTGGTGGATCTAGTGTTCAGCTACAGAAATAAATAATCCATTCCATGGAGCCATAGCAGAGGCTTGGACTCTGGACATGTCTCTGGGCTTCTCTCTACTCTGGGCTGGAAGGAAAGCAGCCTAATTCAGCAGAAGTAACCAACATTTCTTATGGAGACATGGAATAAACGAGCTTATTTCCTCAGCCTGGGCTTCCCTCTGTGAGGTCAATAATCACAAAATGCACCCAACTGGAGGGTACTGGGATCCCAGTGGCAGCATTTTCCATGTCACAGGCTCATTCTGCATCCCTCTGGAGCTGTGACTTCGCTGGTTTGCAATGTAGCCACTGCAGCCACATGGACAGGTGGCAGTCGCTGTTACTCTGAGCTTGCCTCTCATTCCATCCTTTGGATTTCATAGCTCAGGGCAGAAGGGCAGTCGGTAGATTTCATGTTCCCCTTGTCTCAGCTCTTCTCAGCTCTTTACATTCATAGACTTCTCTGTATTTTCCCTGGAAAGAGACTCTGGCCTGCTGCTTTCCCTTTTCTTACATCCCATTTCTGGTTCATTCAACCCCTGGATGTACGAACAGCTAGTTCCCATTTTTGTGTGCCTGTGCAGACAGCCTGGATCCAAAGGTGCTGTGCTCAGCAGTTATTGCAGGGCACTGCAGGTACCAGGGGCTATCCCAATAGTTACCAACACCAGACTGGCACTTGAGCAAACAAGCCTGTCTTGAATCCATGTCCCACACAGGTGATGTTCTGGGTGCTGAGTTGAGCAATGTCTCTCTAGTTATCACTCAAAGAATCACAGAATTACAGACTTGTTTGCTTTGGAAGGGACTTTAAAGCTCATCTCATTCCCTGCCATGGCAGGGACACTTTCCACTATCCCAGGTTCCTCCAAGCCCCATCCAACCTGGCCTTGAACAATTCCAGGGACGGGGCATTTTATTGTTCTCTGAAGTTTTGTAGCCAAAATTGGATGTGTCTTGCTTCATCCCATCTTACCAGCTGGTACCTCTTTCCCTGCTCTGATGTGTGCCGAGTGGGATGCATTCACCTTGTTACAGAGCCCCAGTTCTTCAGTCTGGCAGATGTCCAAGAAACCTTTGCTCAAACACACAAACCAAGAACCTCAAGTAGAAAAGCTTTTTGTCCTTAAACATCAAGGTTTCTATGTTTATTTAGAAAGAGTGAAAGTCCTCCCAAACCCAAGCCCAAGCTCAAGTCTATCTCTGACTTCCTACCACTTCCCCTTCTTCCTCTGAGGTCCATGTAGTCTCAACCAAGTGGATGCTCACAGAAGATCTTGCCAGGCTCATGGATCAAAATAAAATATTTGGAGACTTAGGTTTTTCATGAGCCTGTTCCCTGACGCTGTTCACAGGAGGAGCCAAGTCCCTGGGCTGAGCAGCCTCCTCTGTGTTGCAACATGCACACGCTTGCCTATGGATTTGCATGTCTGAGTCCTTACTCACCCCTGGGAGAGCACAGCACTGCCTGGGAACAGGACAGGCACAGGGCAGCCTGGGATTTAGGGGAGAACCTGACTGTGTATCTGCAGCTGTGGGTAAAGGGAGGATGTTGTGCTTCCTTTGATGGGAAAATGAGTGTCCAAGCCTTTTCCAGCCTGTGCGCTCATGTTCCTGCCTTGCCGTGGATCTCTGTGCACTGGTGCTGGAAGAGCCTTCTGGCTGAAAGTGCTCTTGACAGGAGCAGTAAAGAGAGCTGGAAGCTTCCCACAGCAGTGCCAGGGGAATCTGCTACGCTTGAAGTCTCTCTCCCTCCTTTCACAGTTGTGTTTGTGGGAGCTGGGGAAGGTCCAAGGCAGCACAGCTGGGCTGAACAGCCTCAGCCAGTGCTCTCTCATTCTGCCAAGTGCTGGCAGCAGGGACTGAACTTTCCCTCTTGGCTGAGTGCTTGGCTGGCTAGTATAGCTCAGGCTGCATGCAGTAACCTCTGGTGTTGCTCAAGCCCTTGGAGGCTCTCAAGCCACTTTCTTGCCACTGGTAATGATATCTCTCCATGCCTCTGGAAGATAACCAGCTTCCTATAGCTGCCAGTAGAAACAGGGAAACTGAAGCCCATGAAGTTAAAGTGATGGCTCTGGGCCCTGTAAGGTGCCAGGGAGGCTGTGTGTGTCTCTTGGCTGCCCTCAGACCAAGTTATTTAGTCAGCGTGTGACCTTCACTGCTTTATGTAAACATCACCGTGACTATAATATATCATCAGGCTCCAGTTATTCCCTGAGCTTGTGTCTGACTTCTCCTGAGGAATCTGATTCTGTTTTTCTGTCCAACATGGACATAGCCCAAAGGCCCTGGGACTTTGTGAATGGAGGGATTTTGCTGCCTACAAAATGCAGTGTGAGGTTCAAACCAGGAGGAAATGTCACTAGGGAGCAGCCTCTGTGCAAGCATACCAGGTCCCTAAGCTGCTCTGGGGGTATTGCTTGGATTTCTCCACCCAGGAGCTCTTACTGGGATCCCCCAGCATTTTGTAGAAAAGGGTGTTTCTCTGGTCACGAAGCACAGAGCAGGCACAGCCAACTGCTTCCCACTGGTGTTTAATTCCTCTGCTGCTGAGTGTGGAAGTTCTACATTAGATTTACTCCATTTGCCAGGAGTTGCAGGAGCTTGAGATTGTGCGACATGTTTGGGGCTTCTTATTCAGTAAAGGTAGTGAAGGGAAAGTGAAGGGTAGTGTGGAGAGAGAGGAATGTCCCCCAGGCATGCAGGGAGCTATTAACTCTGGCTGTTAAATTCTCTCCCTCAGGAATATCCCTCCAGTGCAGTTTGCCTGTTGCAGGATCGCAGGGGAAGCCATACCAGAAGCAGCTGGGATCACTTGGCTTGTTCAGAGAGGAGAGGGGGATTCTGAGAGGGGACCTCACCACAGTCTGCAGCTTCAGACCTGGGGGAACGACTGGGGCTGTGTCAGGGGGGCGTTAGGCTGGAGCTCAGGGAAAGGTTCTTCCCCCAGAGGGTGCTGGCACTGCCCAGGCTGCCCAGGGAATGGGCACGGCCCCGAGGCTGCCAGAGCTCCAGGAGCCTTTGGACAGCGCTGCCAGGGATGCCCAGGGTGGAGTTGCTGGGGGTCTGGGCAGGGACAGGGGCTGCCCTGGGGGATCCCTGTGGGTCCCTTCCACCTCAGGAGGATATTCTGTGATTTTTTTGAACTTTTAGGGCCGCCATGCAGAGCAGTTGGGATGCACAGCCAGTGGTTCATGTGTAAGGGACTTGTTGCTCTGGATGGGCCCTTCCAGCCCGTGTGGCTGTGCCTTAGAGCACTGCAGGGGCTCAGAGAGGTGGCAGACATGGGCAGGTCACTGTGAGGCTAAGGGGGGAGTGCACCAGAGAGTTGCCCACCCAGGGGCCATCTTTGAGCACACCATAGACAGCTCTGGCTGAGCAGATGTCAGAGTGGTCTTTCCTCATGCTCCAAAGGCTCCATTGCCCCAGCATCCTGCATGCCCATGGGATGTGTGCCCTGTGAAGGGGACAAGCCCTTAGGAAGGGAGATCTCTCCAGCACTGTACCTTACTGTCCTGCTCTTGGCCACAGTAGGGCTTTGGAAACTCCCCTGCAGCCCAACCACCCTTCTCCTCCAGTCGTTTCTGAGGGCCATCTGGAGACTCCCATCAAGCTGTTCCTCAGTCCTGCCATGAGCAGAGAATGTTGTGTGGGGTGGGGGTGGAGAACCAACTTTCTGGTTTCCCTGACTTTGTAAACAGGAGGAAGTAGGAGAGACTCGAAATCTCTGATTATCTTCCAAGGGGACTCTCATCCCCTCCAAGGCATGTCTCAACTTCCCAGCCAAGGCTGGAGCCGTTCCAAGAGCTGCAATGTTTCTAGTCCTCTTTTGAATCACTTTCATTTGCTCCTCTCTGGTAAAAGCCTCCTCAGGTAGCAGACCCCGAGCCTGGTGCACCAGGAGCCTGTGGCTGGAGCATGCAACCAGCTGAGGCTCCTGTGTCTCCTCCCTCCTGAGGGGAAAGCTGTGCAGGAAAGGTGCTCCAGAGGAGTGACTTTATGCAGAAGCGCAGGTTTGGAGTCCCGCTCCCAGGGGAGACCCGGGGCATCCACGAGCCAGGGTGTGGGCAGGACCCTCTGGCAGGCTTGGAAAGCCTTTGGTGGTGACTGGGGCACTCTTCCTGCAGCGAGGAAACCTGGCACAGAGCTGTTTCCCAGGGCAAGTTCCTAGGGTTTCCCTCCTCCCCGCCCACCTCTTTCCTCCAATTTTGTGGATATTTGTGGGTTTGCACTGCAAGCGCTCCATGCTGCACAGCTCGCACAGCCTCAGCCTGCTTTGGAGAGAGGCTGAAAGGAAAGAACTAAAACTAACAGTGATGATTATCAAGTTCTATGAGATTCCAGGAATCTGCCCTGGCTCCTGGAGCTGCACAGGTGGACACAAGTACCCACCCAGTAGCTCCTCTGATAGCCAAGTGTGGGATGGAGCACTTGGAGCAGGTTTTGCAGCTCACTGGGAGGACAGCTCTGCCCACCTGCCAGCTCCAAGGTGAGATTAAACCTCTCCTGCAAAGGCTCCCGCTCCCCTGGCTCCACACAAACAGGATGGCCATGGCCTTGCAGCCAGGAAGGCTGTGAGTCACCAGCAGCTCCCTCCTGCCCACAGCAAGCCCTGACTGCTTTCCATGCTGGTGAGGCAGGGCCAGAGGGTCTGCAGGGACAAGGAATGGGCTCCAGGGACAGTGACTGGGAAGAGAAGATGCTGCTGAAGGAGGTCTGGGAGTCCACAGGCAACAGAGAAAGAAACAGTACTAATTTGCAATTTTTGTGAAGCAGGCAAGTCTGAAAGTATGGCAAAATCCAACCTGAACAAGGTTATTGAAGGAAATAACAAAGGATGGGTTGCACAACTCTTGGAAACTGTCCAGAGGTATAAATGAAAGGGGAGGCAGAAAAGGAGAAGTGGGGCTGGTATGTGCTGAGGATGGGACAGAGACATAGGATAATCTATGTATAGTTCCAAAAAAACCAACATGAAAACTTTCCCAGTGGTTTTGACAGCACTGGGAACACTGGCCAAAGGGGAGAGAGGAGGGTGGCAAGTGCCTGGGAATGGGAAGTGCCACAACCAAAAGGAATCAGCAGGCAAGGAGCTTTGAGCATGGAAACAGGTAGGAACAGCTAGCTTCTCCTCCAGGAATGAGAAAGGGCTCGCACAAAGCTGAAGTCATGGAAGAAGGGTTTGTAATAAATCTGTCAAACTCGGGGGTTGGGTTAGTTTTGCTGGAAAACAGCAAACAAGGCCTGTGCATTTGGGAGGGAGAAGGTGTTCTTGGCACGTAGGTGTCTGTTAGTCTGAATCTGTGAGTATGCAAAGCTCCAGAATAAAGATTAAAATGGAGAATAATTAAGAACATGGAAAATGGACAAGATGAGATACAGATTCTTCTGAAAGTAAATGATGCCAGAGTAGATAAAAAACCTGAACTTCTTGACAAAGCAGACAGGATACATCTAAGTTGTCTGGTCTGCAGTAAAGCAGAATATTAAATACATTGAGAGATGAAGATGCTGGGCTGTGAGGACTGTGTTAGATGGGCTTCTCAAAAATTGGCCTTGTTGTTTGACATTTTTAATGGTCTTGGCACAAAACATACAAATTGCTAATGAAATTTGGTGATTACCTGTAATTGGAAATCATCAGAACAAAGGAGTTGGAGGAAATTGCACACAAGGAACGGGAGTCCCCTTCAGGAAAGGAAAACAAGGAATGTAATGAAATCAGGGAGTCAAGGAGTGATGCACAGTGGGGTGTGCAGATGGATTTCTGCTCTGGTGTGGAGATGACAGTCTGTGGTGGATGTGGCAGTCTGGAGATGACAGTCTGTCCCCTCTGTGGAGGTGACAGTCTCCCAGAGTCCAACAATTTCAGAAACATGAAAGGCTCTAGAGCACAAGTCAGCCCTGGAGTCCCTGAAGTCGGTAGAGGGAGGAGAGGAGGGGAAGCAGTGCTGCTGTTCCTGGGTGATGTATGGCTGAATCCACAGCCTGTTGTGGGATGATGGTGCAGAAACCAAACGCGAGGCAGAGGCCCTGCTTTTGCTGTGGATGTTGTGACGTGGCCTCTGTGTCCCCCGATGTGCTGAGCGTGTTTGTTCTTGAAGGCTGGGGAGGATTCATTCTCCTGTGCCCTGCTATCCTTCCCATCTTGCAGGATGTGATCTCATGGGATTACTGGCTCACTTTAACTCCTTGCTGCTGATCCACCTCAGCTCTCCCATGTGTGCTCTGCTGAGCCCGTGATCTCTGGAGACTCCTCTGACCAGCCAGGGAGATGCTTCAGTGCTCTGCCACACCAGAAAAAGGGGGAATGTTTCCATGTTTGCAAGGGGAATGGCTCCTGTGGGATTGGAGTTGTGCCAGGATCAGTCCAAGGATGTGAGCAAGCACTAGGGTGGGGTTCAGGGAAGGTGGAGCTCCTGAAATGTCCCTCCTTGGCAGCAGGGAGCTTTGAGGCTGGCTCTGCTGTACGATGAAGCTGTACCCTGAGCATCAGTGCTCAGTGAGGGTCCTTGCCAGCCCTTCCCTGGGCTGGAAGGCTCTTTGCTCTGATTTATCCCTGTGTGATTAGAGAGACTGGTTCTGGTCCCAAACAGACAGATGGGAGCTGCAGGGAAATCTGCAGGCAGATCAGGAAAATGAAGATGCTGTCATACAGGAGGAGACCTTGGACTGGGGGGCTGTGGAGAGGGGCTGGCTGCCAGGGGCTATTCCTGCTCTTCCCTGATAGAGGAGGAGAGACTAGAGCTGAGCCAAGAGCATCAGGAGCGAAGGTGCAAAGTGCCACAAGTGAAGCCAATCTGCAAATTAGAAGGCTCTAAATCCCCCAGAAAATAATTTTCCACACCTTGTCTTGGTGGAAAAAAAATTCCACCTTAGTTCCTGTCAGGACGTGGGGACAAGGCAGTGTGGGAGCAAAGCCCAGCCTGGGTAACACAGTCTCTTCCATCCCATGCTCAGGGCTTCCCAGAAGTGGGATCTGTTCTCAGGGTGTGCCTGGGCAGAGCACAGGTTTGCAGGGTTTCTTTTGCCTTTGCCAGTTATTGAAGGGTCACGTGCTCCTACTGCCTGGGCTGCACCCTTGAGGTGTCCTGGCTGTGCTCCCCACACCCATGTGGGCATCAGGCTCAGTCCCTGTGCCGTGCTGCACAGTTATCTCTCCTGGCTACAGGGAGTGAGTAATGATCCAGCCTTAAAAGAATCCCTGCTGGCTGTTAGTTCTGCCCTTTGCCAAACCCGTTTGCATCATTTGCTGGGTGCACCCTGTGCCAGCACCCCTACCAGATACTGGCACTGGCAGAGGGTGACAGAAGAAAATGATAGTTTGAGCATGGCTCTTTCTTTTTTTTTAATAATCCCATGATACTGTATTTTGTGTTGCAACACAAAGGATCACCTGAGGGAGTAGAATGGTGAGAAAATAAGCCTATTGAAATGCTCGAGCTTACTTAACTCTCCGACAACATCAGAGGATAACCAGGCAGTTTTCAGCCAAGACCGTGAATCATCTTGACCTGCACCATTGTCACTGCTCAGCTCATCTGTTTGCTGTAATTGCCCAGGGAGCACCGCTCAAGCCAAACCCAATCATCCTGCCCAACACGGCCAGGACATGCTGAGCTCCTGGACAGGGTTTCAGTCACTGGAGCCCAGCACCTGAAATTAAATAACACCAAGACCCCTTGAACAGCTGCAGTGGGAACCCATCAGGAAACAAAGCTGATGATTCTTCCATCTATATGAAGCTTTTAAAAAAGAAACACTGATGATTATTTTATGTAAATCAAATGAGCTTTCAGCACTATCTGGATCATCTCCTATCTCAGGTACTGGCATAAAGCCCCCAGCCTTCCTTTGGAAAATGCTGGGAAAGTGGCCCATTCATTGCCTGCCACTGTCAAGTGTTTTTTCAGTCTGCTCCTGATTAAACAGCGTGGTATCAAGGGGATAATTGCTCGTTGGAATTGATCCCAGAAGAAAATCATTCACTTCTTTCTTATCAAGTCCTTTCTTGCCGGGCAAGATACCCACAAGACTTAGCTCCCTCTTCAGTGCTGGCCTCTAATTACTGTTTAAACAGCTCATTAGAAAACCTTCATTAACGTGTAATAGCTGAAGCTGGAAATAGCTGAGGGCTGGTGCTGTGGTGAGGCAGGAGTGGCAGCGCTGCTGCTGCCAGCCTGCCTGCCCTGCCTGCACCACGGCGTGGCTCCAGCCCTGCTGGGAGCCCCCAGCAGCTGAGCTCTGGGCCCAGCCCATTTCCATGCCAAGCACAGGATTTCAGCAGCTGCAGGCATTGCAAAGCTGTGACTGCAGCCTGAAGAAATTTGGACACCATGGTGATCCTGTTTTAAAGAAAAAAGAAAAAAACCAAAAAAAAAAACCCCCAAAACCCCCCAACATACCTGGGTAAAGGTTTTATATTAATTTATTTGCTGGTAAAATGTTCACAAGTGAGAGCCTGAAGTTTTCTTGTGTCCCTAGAACATGGTCAGCATTAGCCCATATCCCCCCTAACCCTGCTGCAGTCTTGGCCCGGCTGGGGCTGATCTCTCTGGCTGTAAAACACAAGGGAAGGAATAGACAGGCAGGCTCTGTCCTTCCCTGTGTCCTGGCTCCCTGACAGTTTCAGCCCCAGAGGAGTCACTTTTTTGGCATTAATCTTGCACTGGGGTTTTCAGCAGGAAAACCACAAATGTTTAATAAAACAGATTGCCCCAAGCGTGCCAGGCAGCACCGGGTGAGGATGCGGGTCTGTCCTTGGCGCTGGCAGCTCAGCTCAGCACAAGTGAGCCCTGTAAATATTTTCTTGACATTTAGGAAGTTTAGAGAAGTGTTTAGTGTTTCTCTGCCAACTTGACAACCCCTGTGTGAAGGAGGAAGGAGATGTCCAGGACTCCCTTCCCTGCCCCAGAGTGGACAGTTGAAGCTGGTTTGCGTTAGGAAAGCAAAACACTGCAGCTGGTGTGGGATTGGGGTGATGCCCCCTTCCTTCTGCTATTGCAGTTTGGGGTGGCAACACTACAAGCTGATTTGTTCAGCTCCTGTGCTGAGCTGCACCTGGAGCTGCAGATGTGGGGATCTTGCCACGGGGAGCAAGTGTGGCTCAGGGAACACCTTCGCACACACCTGGGCTGACATCCAGTCAGGCACCTGACAGTAGGAAAACCATGTCCTCTGGGGATGGATTCAAACCCAAAGCAGAGCTGAGGTTATTCATGATTACAGGCACCATCAGCTTTACAAGCTGTGGGTCCTTGTGTCCCTCAATCCCTCTCCACTCAGCAACACACTTGGTTTTTGTTTCTACTTCATGAATCTTGTGGAGTTACAGAAAATTCTGAAATATAGAACTTTGCCAAGAATGGCAACATTGCCTCTGACTTCCCATCACTTCAGCACCTGTGAGGTGCAGTCCACAAGTGGCTGCAGCCAGGTGAGAACTCTCAGAATCAGGGGGCTCAAGAAGCAGCCAGCCGCAAGGATGCACGCACAGCCATCCCCAGAGTCTTGTTCAGGAAGTACAGGATGATTTGTGATAGCAGCTGCACAGCAGTGCAGTGATATGAGCTGCACCTCATCTGGCAGGAGGTGTCCCTGCCCATGACAGGCAGTGGAATGAGAAGATCTTTCAGGACCCTCCCAACCCAAATCAGTCTGTGATGATCTGAGTTGTGGGGCTGTGTCTGTTGGCAGTGACCAGCATGCTCAGAGAACCTTTGTCATGGAAAAAACTTGTTACTGAGTGAGGGAAGACTGACACAGCTGTGCAAGTATCAGTTTAAATGTCTTTAGCAGCCTGGGGAAGAATTTACAAGTTTGGCAATTTCTGGTTCAGCCTAAATTCTGCATTGGGGGTCCTTTGAAGCTGTAAGTGAGAATCTGGATGTGAGCTGACACTGAAATGTTGTCAGCACACATTATCACTTGCCCAGCTCCTCAGAAAGCTCATTTGAGAGTCACTGGTCTCTGGTTTGATCCAGCTATCCCAGCTCATCAGCTCCTCTTTACATAGCAAAGCTGCCCAGCTCTCCGAGGTTTGTGGGGATGTGGAGACATGCAGGGCTCTGAGGATGCTGGCAGAAGGCTCCACTGAAAATTCAGGAGTTTATAGCTCATCAGGTATCAGCAGTGTGACCTTCCCATGGTCACACTGCTAACCACAGGACAGACACATTCTCTGTCAGGTTTGTCCCTTCTAGCCACAGTCCAGCAGGTGTTTTTGTGATGGAATTGTGGGGATGGCAGATGCGTTTCTCAGTATTTTATTTCTGATTTAAGCAGAGGGATGACCCATACTGGGCCGTCAGGAACTGCTGGGCCCATGGAGAGGAGTGTTTCCATGGAGAGGAGAGCTCCTGTCACAGCGGGGTGTAGAGCATCACAACAGGCATCTGTTGGTTTTTTCCCTTCCCCCCTGCATTTGCCCATTAGTTTTCCATACTCATTCCTTTTGATTTCTTTTTCTCTCAGTCTTTCTTTCAGCAGCCCCAAAGCAGCCTCGGGCACCATCTGTGTGGGGGTTTCTGTATCTGACTGGCAGCTTTGGTACCTGAGAGGATCCACAGCCCTGACACTGCAGTACATCTGTGCTGAACAGAGAACTAGACAGGTGCAGAAGCTAAAAATTATGACAAATAATTCATTGATTAAACAAGAAATGGCTGTTTCATGCAGAGCCAGTGCTGGAGCAATTCCTTCCTGGAAGCAAAGGGAGGAGGATGCTGAGGAAGCCAGGGAGGTGGGACATGGCTGTTCACAGGGTGTGCAACCAAAAAGCTGAATGTGACGGGTCCAAGTTCAGTGATGTGAACTCTGTAACTCCTGCTGGGAAAGTGGAATTGTAAAATATCCCATGGGTGACACGTGCCTGACTGAATAGATGTTGAGGGAAGGACCTTTCTGTCCCATGCTGGTCCCTGGGACCTGGTGCTGTTCACGTGGGCTTGACTACTTCCAGTGCCTGGAACTCTTTGGAAGGAGACAGGAGGAAGCTGCATGGGAGGGAAATGGGAAAAACAGGTAACTGAAACTTCCTAACATTGCAGGCCTGCAGGGAACAGGAAATTATCTCCAGTGCTTTCAAAGGTGCACACTGGACACAGCCATTCGCGATAAAAACTCCATCAGCTGAGAGTGATGAGGCAGTAAAACCAGCCAGGGTTTCCATGAGATGCTGCCCTTCCCCATGAGCTATATAGAAGTTCATCTGATTAAGTTGGCATTTTATAAACTTGTTTTTCTGACACACTTTTTCTCCCTCTGCCTGTGATAAGGAAGTTGGTGCTGCTGGACAGTGCAGTCCTTGGGGGGAACCCACAAACCGCGGCCCCTGACAACAGGAGCACATCCCTGGCGTCCCCTGCGGGGAACCACTGTGTCCCTGGTCTGTCAGGTGAAGAACCACAGTGCATTTATTTGGGTTAGGTGTGCCCTGTCTGGGGAAAGCAGCAGCTGGATTAAGAGGAGGATATCACACTCTGGTGTCCAGAAGTCCCATCCCTGGAAGTGCTCTGGGCCAGGTTGGACAGGTGTCTGAGGATAATAAAAATATTTTAATAAGAATCATATTTTAAAATCAAAACATTTTTGGCAGAAAGGATAACATCACCCCTGTCCAAGTAGCAAACATTAATCCCCATTATCAAACAATGTCACTCAGAAGCACATAAAATATCTGATCAATACCTGCAATGAAGTTCTCTGTCCATAACTGCTACTTAGAGTTTTTCCCTCTTTTTGCTTGATAATTTTGGTTTTTGTCTTTGTCACCTTGCTATTGAAATTCAAGTATAAAGGTATGAAAACAGGTGATGATAGAACCCAGATCAGATTGCAGCACATGCTCAGAGCTCCAATCCTGCCCTATTTGCTTGGAAATCCCTTTCCAGGTACATTTCTTCCCAGGGCTTTCACATATACATAAAAACCTGTCTATTCTGTCCTATATAATAGGTGTATAAAATATGCATATAAATGTATATGCTCCATATATATAATGTCTTCCATTAACAAAGGGAGCCTAATTGGGTGCCCGCAGCACTGGGAGCTCAGCCCTGCTGCCCTTTTGCTCCCCTTGAACTTTTCCCTGTTATTCTTGGGGAAGCTGAGCAGGGGTCAAGCCCAGGCAGGGAAATGAGGTCTGGGGTGATGGAAAATTCAGACCCCGCAGCCACCTCCTATGATATAGATATAAATGGAATGGAAAATTATTTTGAATAAAAGTGCACTGCCCTCTGAGAAATGTTCTCACAGAACCGCCTCCAAGAGCGCCTTAACTCTTTATCAGAGCACAGCACTGTGTGCTGGGGGGACCTCAGGGCAGTGGTGACAGCCAGAGGCAGGAACACGCCAGCACTGGGGACATGCCAGAGCCAGGGATGTGCCAGCACAGCTGTGACAGAGCACCATGGCCAAGCAGCCCCTGCTGCTTCCAGGAGGAACACAGGAGGGAGATTCCCTGTCCCTTCCCTCTTCCTCCACCAATGGGGAATCTAACTCCATGACCTGGCCAGATCCATGTCCCCAGGAAAGAAATAGGGTACAGCTCCAGCTCTCTCCAGCTCTGCAGGGCAACAAAGGACAGTTTGGGGTGCAGATGTGGTCCCCAGCCCCCTGTCTGCATCCAAATCACCCTGAATTTTTAACACAGCACCTTAGCTGGGAGTGTGGTGCTGGGCTGGCACAGCAGGGATGTGCCCCAGCCATTCCTCATCTGCTCTCGTCCAACACCAGTCTCTCTGCTTTGCATGTGAGAGGGAATGTCCATCCTCAGGGACAAAAGCAGCTGCCTGGGGGTCCTCCTGCCCCAGGGCAGAGTGCACAGACAGGGACAGCGGGACAGGGGTGCAGCAGGAGGATGGAATCCAGCAGGGCAGGGAACACCACAAATGTGACATGGCAGTGTCCAGAGACTGGCCTTGCCTTCTCCCATTTCACTTGTCACTGCCAGCCCTGTCATGTCCCCACGTGAGGGACAAGGCTTCACAAGAGAATGAAATGCCAGGGAGTGGGAAAGTTCCTGGAAAGAAGAGAAGCAGGGAGGTGGGCAAGTTCCCACAGCATGGGGAGAGAGGCCCCCTAGGAGCAGGGGAGCCTCCTGCCACAGACTGTGAGAGCCCAGGGCCAAATCACTCCAAGGGATTGCTGGATCCTTCCCATCTCCAAGGCCTCTGTGTCTCCTGCCCCCCAGCACCTCCTAAAAGCAGAAGAGGTTTCCTTCCCCCTTTGGGTGCTGACACACAGCTTTGTTTGCTGCTCAGAACAGCAACACCTACACAGGTGGGGAGCCAAAGCTGTGGCTGGGAGGGAAGGGGAGCACCAGCCAAGAGCTGGTGAAAACACTTGTGAAATAGAGCAACAGGCCAGAGATTTTATGTGCTTTTTAAGGAAACAAACTGGAAATAGCCACTTAAAGACTTCATGAAAGGCTGAAAGCAAAAATCTAATAGGCCATTTGTCCAAAGCCTTGTGGCAGAATACTGAACCCTAAATGAATCCCAAAAAAACCCTGATTTGGTTCTTTATAAGTCAATTTATAAGACCGCAAAAGATAATGCTGGGAGACAAACCAGGCACTGGAGAGTGGTTTAGCATGAGCCCCACAGTCCAGTCCCATGAACATTGTCCTGTGTAACAATGGGACTTGTTGGATATGGGATGGAACTTACACATACACCTCAGTAGATGTGGTGATATGTGTTCTGTGTTCTCCACTCATTAAAGATGCAAATAATTCACTTGTGGAAGAGAAGCTGCTGGAGAAACATCCATAGTTACTAAAACCCTTCCAGCTCTGATTTCTCCCTGGAAAAAAAAAAAAAAGGAAAAAAGAGAGGGCTCCTTAGCTAGGACCATTTCAAAATCTTATTTCAGCTCAGAAGAGGACGGATGCCAGATATGAGCTGGTAGGTTTGTGAGTGTCTTCCAGCCTAAATTCATTAAGGACTCCCCAGGCCAGAGAGAGCATCATGTCATGAACCCACATGGGCTTGGACTTGTTTGCATTGCTGTCGTTGTTAGTCATTGCACCAAGGACTTGGGAAGACATTTAATTAACTGATTTGCTGTAGGTGTTAAAGTTGAAAAGGGAAATGAATTTCATCCAGCATATAGGCAGTCAGAGTGCCCGTAACAGCTTCTCTCCTGTCCAACACAGCTCTGAGGTTAATAAAATGCAGAGGGGAACAGAACAATCCTGCAGACGCCATGTCCCCAGGAGCCATGTCCCTCAGGAGATGTGTGTGTCCCAGGAGCCATGTCCCCTTGAGCTGTGTCCCCAGGAATCATGTCCCTGGAGACATGCATGTCCCCCAGGAGCTGTGTCCCCAGGAGCCATTGGTTCCCAATCGTGTCCCCAGGAGCCATGTCCCCAGGAGTCAATCATGTCCCCTGGAGCCGTGTGTGTCCCCAGGAGCCATGTCCCCAAGAGTCAATCATGTCCCCTGGAGCCGTGTGTCCCCAGGAGCCATGTCCCCAAGAGTCAATCATGTCCCCTGGAGCCGTGTGTCCCCAGGAGCCATGTCCCCAGGAGTCAGTCATGTCCCCTGGAGCTGTGTGTCCCCAGGAGCCATGTCCCCAGGAGTCAATCGTGTCCCCTGGAGCTGTGTGTGTCCCCAGGAGCCATGTCCCCAGGAGTCAGTCGTGTCCCCTGGAGCTGTGTCCCCTCAGGCCCGGGCAGCCGCGCTGCCGCCGCCGGGCTCAAAAGCACTGTTGGGAGCGTGTTTTTTCCCAGGCAGATTACAGAGCCTTTTTAGCTCCATCCCCCCACTACACCCCCCCTTCCTCTGTTATTTTGGTGCCTTTCCCCAAGGGAAACAAAGTTAGTTCAAACACTGTTCCCACCAGAAAGGCAAAAGCTCCCCCCACCCCCCTTTTTCCTTCCTCTTTTGGGTTCAGGGTAATGTGTCCCATGACAAAACAAGCACAGATCCCTGCACAGAGGGTATTGCCTTTCTCCTTAAAGGGAGAGCCTTTCTCCAGGGCCCTGGGGGTACCTCTCCCCAGGTACTTTTTGGATGGTCAAGCTGGACCCTCTTTGCCTTTGGTGAAAGCCAGACACAGAACGCAATGTTGGTGGGTGGAAATAGGGTGATATGGAGTGAGGAGCAGCAATGTGGCCAAGAGAAGCAGGCTGGAGTCCTGTGGATGGGCTTCAGCCATCCCCACTGGAGATGTCTCCAAGCTGGAAAAGATGGAGAGTGACTTTTTGCAAAGGGAGACAGTGATAGGACAAGGGGGAATGATTTTAAGCTAAAAGAGGAGAGATTTATCTCAGGTATTGGGAAGAAACTCTTCCCTGTCTAGAAGTGTCCAAGGCCAGGCTGAACGGGGCTTGGAGCAACCTGGTCTAGTGGAAAGTGTCCCTGCCTGTGGCAGGGGTGGAACAAGATAGGCTTTGAGGCACATTCCAATCCAAATAGTTCTATGATTTTCTATGAGAGTGAATGGTTCAGGCCCCTCTGCCACCTACAGGGAGACAAGGTCCCTTCTGGGCCTCTAAACCCAATGTCCAAGAAAGAGCAGGAGCTCAAAACATTTTCTCCACTGCCTGTAGGAATGACGAGTGAGGAGTTACCCTTCCTTCCCCACTCACAGCAAGAGGTGATGGGCTCACAAGCTGGAAAAGACCACTTCAATCCAAACCACCAGCCTGCTTCAATCAGCAGGAACATCTGGGCAGGTGGCCCAGGTATAAATGGTTATTTGGAGGTGGCTGATCTTGGCCTCTGAATGAGCAGCTGGGGCTGTCCTCCATGGCAGAGGGGCTGTGCCTTCTGCAAGAAGCTTCTGAAGATATTCCATGAGTCTGGGCTTTCCCTGCTCCTTTGTGAAGGCAGATGTATACTCATCCAGTAATTGCATCATAAAACCTTCTTTGCAATCTGGGTGGTCACCACTTCCCTGCCTACCATGTCAGAGGAAATGTAAGTACTTTTGGTGCATGTGGCTGCTTCAACCTCAGCCCTGCTTGGAGCTGAGCATCTTCTCCCTGCATAGTCATAGCACAGGCTGGCATCACACTCATTCAGTGCATCACTGACACCACCAGTGCATCACACCTCTGCGCCTCCACAGAAGTACCCAAAACAGCCTGACATATATTTTTCCTTGTAAATGCTGCTTTCAGGAGTCACTCCATCCCTGGATTTAACAATTTTAACAAATGGGATTTTAATGCCTCCATCTCAGTCCGGAGGCTGTGAGCGCCCGTGTTTCCTGCACAGGCGGTAAGTGGGTGGTGGGAGCCTGGGGACAGAGGCGTGTTTCCTATTCTTGAACTCAGTAATTTTGCATTGTGAGACCTTGGCAGCTTCTGCCTGGAACCTGTGCCTGCAGTAAGGGAAAAGTCTGAAAGGGAAAAAAGAAAAAAATTGAAGGAAACCCCAAAGGCAAATAATTGCTCACAGTGAGAAAGGCAATTAAAAGCTGTAATTTAGATCTGCAATTTTAAAATGAGAAAAAACATTTTTGTTCAAAGACCAAATCAGATTATTATTTTGCTTCAGGTGTTTCCAATGAATGCAGAACTTGGAAAGAGTGGGACAGAAACAGCTACTTTCTACCAAGATCATTGAGTGTCACATCCAGAAAACCTCCCTGCTGAGAATCTTACCTGCAGCCCCAGGAGCCAAGCAGAGCCAGGCTGCAAGGCTGGTGCTGGATGTCAGAGTCTCCATTGTGGGCCTCTCACTGCCAGAAGGACATTGAGGGGCTGGAGTGTGTCCAAGGAAGGGAAGAGAGTTGGGGAAGGGGCTGGAGCCCCAGGAGAGGCTGAGGGAGCTGGGAAGGGGCTCAGCCAGGAGAAAAGGAGGCTCAGGGGGGACCTCGTGGGACCTTATGGCTCTGCACAACTCCCTGACAGGAGGGGACAGCCGGGGGTGGGTCGGGCTCTGCTCCCAGGGGACAAGGGACAGGATAAGAGGAAATGACCTCAAGTTGTGCCAGAAGAGGTTTAAATTGGATATTAGGCAAATTTTCCTTATGGAAAAGATTCTGAAGCATTGGAACAGCCTGCCCAGGGCAGTGGTGGAGTCACCATCCCTGGAAGTGTTCAGAAACTGTGTGGATGCGGCGCTTGGGGACACAGTTTGGTGGTGAACATGGTGGTGGTGCTGGGTTGATGACTTGGTTTGATGATCTTAGAGGTATTTTCCAACCCCACCGAGTCCCTGATTCTATCATTTCCTTCCCATTCTGCACCCAATATGATGCTTCTGCCCTCAGAGGTGCATTCCTGACTGGTGTGGAACGATTAATGACTTCAGGCCCCAAAGGTGTGGATGTGGGAGTGAGAATCATGGAACAGAGGCAATACAGCTCTGGCATAGGATCTGCAACAGCCTGGCTCATCCGTCAGGAATGCCACGATGGAGGGGACCTTCCAAGGGCAGTCACCATGGGAAAATATTTTATCAAAGAAACTTGGAATAAAAAAACAAAATTAAAATCTAAACATGAGCACTTGACACAGTGCCACATCAGGGCTATTTTTAATTTCCTTCCTGATTGCTCCACTTGTTTTCATCGTCAGCTCTTTGAACGAGGGAATTAGTCACCATCCATGAAATGAAGTGCATGGCTTGCAGTGAGCATCATCTGACCTCTCCTAAGGGACACCAGAGCTGTGGTGTGCCCTTGCCCAGGGATCTGCCACCAGCCACCTGCTGGCACCAGGACTCTGTGTCTGGTTGGAGTGTTTGGGATCGGCCAGGATGTAGTGGTGCCCTGGCTCTGCTGCTAGAGCTCCAAGTGCCAGAGTTGGACACACTTTTATGTCTCTCTTTGGGGAAGGTGATCCCCATGGAATCACTGGCGTAAAAGAACCATGGCCTGGCTTGGGTTGACCTTAAAGCTCATCTCATCTCACCCCACTGGCACGGGCAGGGACACCTTCCACTAGACCAGGTTGCTCCAAGCAGTTCCAGGGATTTTTAGAATGAAGAGAGCAGGCGTGTGCTCAGTTCCCACTGCTCAAAATTTTAATTCTGATTACTTCTAATTGTGCATTTAATGAGCTGGAGAAGCTCTTGCTGAGAGCCCGACACAGGTACAGGCTTGAAATCCCTGCTGAGGTCAGGAGTGGAGAGGAGTGAAAGCTGAGCACAGGCCTTAGTGCTCAGTGTCTGAGCTCAAGTGTCTGAGTGCCAGATCTTGCCTGAGCATGGGGTTCCAAAATCATGAGCTCTCCTGCTCTCCAGTGCCACAGCACAAAAGGGACCTCACACCTGTGGGTGAGACGGAAGAGTCCCAGAGCTCCCCTTGCTCTGTGTGCTTTGAACTTCCAAGTGAATGGTACATTTTCTTTCAGGTTCAAATCCTAAAATATTCTGAGGGGAAAGGGAACCACAAGGATCATCAAGTCCATCTCCTGGCCCTACACAGACACTCCAACAATCCTGCCCTGGGCATCTCTGAGAGCATTTTCCAAACACTCTTCGAACCCTCATTATTTGTTTTCTCAGAGTATTTAGCTCAGGGCAATACTGATTTCTTGACTTTCCAGCTCTGTGGCTATGGCTGTGTTCAGTGATTCCTCGATAAAAAATGGAGTGGTTTTTGGTTGATGTCGTAGCTGGAAAATACTCATTAGTTCAACTGGAAAAGCCTCCTTTTCCTTGATCCGCACAGGAGGATCCCTGTGGTGATCCCTGTCACAGCACGGCTCAATTATGGAGCACTTCTCATTTTGCAGGCTCTAGCTAATCTATTTCCTAATCCTTTGCGATGAGCTCCTAAAGCTAATGGGAGTTACTAGAAAGACCAAGGAGTAGCATGTAGGCAAATGGCTTTGAAGCCAGACTGGAATAATTCCTGTTCATTAGAGAGCAGCATTGTATCACTTGGGAATGTCTTTCCAGGAAGATTTTTATATATTCAAAAATTTACTTCATATTAACCTCTCTGTTTCCAATTTACTTAAGTAACTGATTAACAGTGATTCCATTGAATTGCAAAACTCAGTTGCATACCTGAGTATGCAGCCAGGACACTGACCAGGACACGCAGTCCATTGTCTTCAGTTTTGCTGCGGGTTGGTATCAAGTCCAGGCAGCATGAATGGGATCACCTGATGCCATGGCACTGGTTCCTTTCCATGGCTTTATGCTTCACTTGATGGTTTTAATGGAGGATTTGTGATGGGGTTTGGCTGTTGCTGTCCCATAAGGAGACTGAGTGATGGGGAAATTCAGCTGGGCTAGGACAGGGGGCTGAGTTCCCAGATGGAGACAGCGACCACCCCCAGCAGAGCACCCCCTCTTGCCTCCCCCTTAGCCTAACCAGCCCACAGGCTCCAGAACTCCCTGAAAAATTGCTGGGGCTTTGGCTTATTTAAAAATAAAATCTCCTGCGCAAACTCAAGACTATTTGTTTTTACTAAAGTCTGGAGTTTCCCACAGTGGGCTGTTATGTTTGGGGATTGTTGGAGCCAACATCCATTTTTTTTCCTAAGGTAAGGAGCCTTTCTTACCAGGATCATTAGGATAATAATCATGACAGACATTTCCTAATTAGTCGTTAATCACGGGCTGGACTTTCTGACACGTTCTGGGAACTGATGCTCCTGCCAGACCTTTTCTGCTCCCTCAGCTGGGGTCCCCATGGCTCGGCCATGTCCCAGGAGGGACTCCAGGATGCTCCATGTGCACAAACGCAGTCATGACTTGGCTCCTGACTGGAGAGTGGGGAGAAAAGGAGAGGGAGGGCTTGGGAGAGCGCTTTGAGTTTTTGAGATCTCAAGAGCCTGGTGAGTGAGGATGAAATGCCCATGTCAGGACACGTCCAGGCTGAGCATTCCCCACACAGTGAGGAGCATCCCCAGGGATCCCACTGGGTGCACCAGTCTGGTTTCTGCCCTGACTTACCTGGTTTTTTGATACTGTGGTGGGAGATGATCGAGGCTTGTTAGGGGACAGTCTTGTCTGCTGGCTCTGCTTTGGCCCCAGCAGCTCTGAGGTGCTTCCAACAGAGAGCCAAGCACACAGTGAGCAGGAGGGACATCCTCCACCCCAGCACTGCACCCAGCAGCCTCCCAGCCAGACCCACAGCAGGAGCCACTCCTTCCTCCCTGCTTCTCCTTCTCCCCAGCTCTGCCCTGGCCTTTGTGAGCACAGGGTACCCGTGGCCCCGTTCCCACACTCACAATCCCTGGGTCACGGCAGACAAAAGGAGGTGCTGCCGCTGCAAGCCGGGCAGGGGCAGCCAGGGCAGCCAGGCAGAGCTGCCTCTGCTGCTGCTGCCTCATTTCATTCTCACTGAGGATGACCTGCAGTTTTCTCCCTGCTAATCCCTCCCTTTAATCCCCTTCTCCTCTCCTAACCCGGGTCAAGGTGCTTTCTTGTCATCTCCCTCCTTCCCTGGAGGTTCCATCCCAGTCGCTATTGATAAATCCAGATCCAGATGAGATGTCCCGGTCATCCACATGCTGCATCTCGCTGGTGGGCAGGGTCCAACCCAGCCTGCAGGAAGGTGGAGATGCTGCCAGTGACATCACACTCTGCCCTTGCCTGATTAGACATGAGCTCTATGAGAAGTCACTCAGAGGTGGATCAAGAAAAGGCTGGGTTCTGCCTCCTGGTGAATTCCCAACTGAGACTTCTCACCAGGGCTTCTTTGCCAGGACGGAGATGTAGGGCTGAAATTCCATGTCCCCATGGGTCCCACGGCAATATTTCACTCCTGGGTTTGCTCCTGGGGCTGGGGACCCAGCAGTGGCCTCGACCCTGCCCAGGCAGTGTGCTCCCTGCCATGAAGAACCTTGGCACTGGGAGCTGGAGCTGGGTGCCTGCCCTTCACACAGACATCACTACTGTCAGGCTTAGCACAGCATCACCAGGGGCTTTGCTCAGAGTCTGAAAAGAGATTCAGTGTCTGAGTTTAGTCCTGATTTGTGAGAGACTTTGCTCTAACACTGAAGCACCAGGGTGATCTCTATTAAAATGTCTGATGCAGTTGGTTCCAGCCCACATTGCAGCGATGAAGTGCTCAATTGTCACCAAAGCAAAGGAGTCAATAGTTGTGTTTTTATTGGAAATCAAACAGTAGTATCCTCATTTCCAGGCTTGAGTGGGAGCTTAAGAGCTGCAGTGTGGATGAATCCTGCAAATGGCAGAGCTGTCCCCTTTTCTAGCTGTTTTTTGGAAGTGCAGCTGCAGGTCACAAGCTGCAAGTCCCTTTCATCTGGAATTTCAGTATTTCTAGTCCTAATACTGTGTCACATGGTCCTTACATACTGAGGAGTTGGCTGCTCCAAAACCTCCTGTTTCAGCACTTTTCTCTGGCACCTGCAAGGCTGGGGACTGACCTGAGCAGACACCTCTGCCAGGGACTGTGGCATCCACTGTGCTTCTGGAGGCCCCTTGAGGATGCACCTATGGTTTCTCCATGTATTTTTCTACAATAAGAGTGGTGAAACGCTGGCACAGGTTGTCCAGAGAGGCGATGGCTGCCCTGTTCCAGGAAACATGCAAGGTCAGACTGGATGTGCCTCTGAGAAACCTGATCCAGTGGACAATGTCCCTGGTCACTGCAGGAGATTTGGACTAGATGAGCTTTAAAGGTCCCTTCCAACCCAAAGTGTGTGATGATTCTATGATCCTGGTAATAAACCAATCCTCCTGGTGCCATCCAGGTGCTCACAGAGCAGCAGTGCATACCCTCCCTGCTGACCTGAATCATGGGGTATCAGGGATGAGTGAAAAAAAAAAATAAAAAATGAGGCTGCAGCAGGAGAAGCAGCCTGGGATGGGAGATAAGGTCTTCCTGTTTCCCACAACACCCTGGGTTTCTTATCTTCAGAACTGCAAATAAAAATGAGGGAGCCAGCAAGGCTGATTCCCACAACGTAGTGAGGACTCATCAGCGCTATTTTCCCAGTGGCTCCTGTCTGTAGGAGGATGCCTGGGCCCCAGGATGGGCTTTCCCCACAGAGGTCAGCTCAGTGGAGCTCTCCCCACGTGGCAGGCAGGGCTCTGTGTGTCCCCTCCATGTGCCACAGGACAGCTCCTGTTGGTCCTCGCAGTCCCCAGGGTATGCAGGGACAGGGATGTTGCAGATCCCACCACTCTGGTCCACAAAAGCTTCTTGGCCACCAGCAGGGAGGGAAATGCAGCTGTGCACTGAACCAGCCTGGCAAGACCCCCACCCCACCTCTGCCAGCCTTGGCACACAGGAGCCCCACCTTCAGACAAACAAGGCTTGCAGTTTTCCAGAGCAAATGCTGGAAGTTCGCAGTACCTGCTCATCAATGTATGGAGTTCAATGAGGTTTTGAAATGTGGGATCTATAATTTATCACCTGCACTAAAATAGGGCAACTTATTTTATAGAATTACAGACTGGTTTGGGCTGGAAGGGACCTTTAAAGCTTATCTTGTTCTACTCCCTGCCATGGGGTATTTCTGCACCAGCTTTTCTAAAACAATGGGTGCTTGTCCTCCATGTTACCCTGTTTGCATAACCTATTTCTAGAGACATGTATGATTTATGATCCTACCCTCTCTGGAGGGAAATCATGGGGAAAATGTCGATGCTGCTGGTCTGCATAAATTTTATCAAGTAGGATAGCTGGCTGGTGAAGCCACATCTCCCACTTTCCAGGAGGAGTCAGGGACATGGATAAAAAATTCAAGGTTGCCCAATGTGCCATCAAGAAGAAAAGAGCATCTCAACAGAGGTTTGGCATGGGCTGGGTCTGATAGCAGGTGAGGAGCAGGACTGGGACAAACTCTGGGAATTTTTAAGCCAAAGGGAATTTCACAGTGGGAGGTGGAATGGAGGCTCCACAGCAAAGATTTTAAGTCCAACATCGAAAACTTTAAGTAGTTGTACAGGCTTTTAAGGTGTCTGACCTTTGACTTGTCCAGGGAAAAAGCAGGGAAGAGATTCCTTTTTCCACTGGAATAAGTCCAACTTGGCAGCCTGCACCCAATTAGCAGCAAAAGCCACTAACGACTCAGCATGTGCAACTCCAGCCTCCAACTCTTCTCACAGACCTCGTGAACTCTGGGACTGTTTTCTTTTCCGCCACCCTTTGCCAGTAAAATCCACACACTGGATGGTCTGTCCCAGGAGAAATCAGCTCTGCTGGAGCCTGAACCATTTGGAGGGAAAAGTGCTGCTTTCTGAGTGCCAGGGGGCTTGTTCTAAAAATCCCCTTCCCACATTAACGCACTGTCTCTATTGTATGAAAGTGTATTAAACTTGTTCATATAGATATTAGCTCATTTTATATATATATATATATATATATATAAATGTGTGTGTACATATATTTTTATATATTAGATATATATATTTATATCTATTTTATATATATCCCACTGTATTGTGCTGAGGCTGTGGAATTTTACTTCAGACTTTGGTAGTGTTCATGCTTAAGTAAAACAAACCAAAGGATACCCTGGCCCTGGAAATGAGGTTTTACTTCACTGAGCAGCTGGAGAGATGAGGAGTAAGGGGCTGGTTTTGTGGAATCTTGGCTGTACCACCCCCAGCCCTGGAGCAGCACATGCCTGTCTGCTCACCTCACTGGCAATGGGCCCCAGCACCATTGCTGACTCACTGGGAGCCCCAGACCTCAGGAAAACACCAGAATTCTCCCTGGGAGTGTCACCATAGCTCTGTTCAGGGTTGGGCTGATGCCTTCATGAGTGAACATCCCGCTCGGGGCCAGGGGCTGGGCCACAGCATGACCTGGCTGGGGCCAGCTCCTGACACAACTGCTTGGGATTTTGCTTTTCCCACAAGCACTCGCATCCCCCACAGCCCCTTTCTGGGTGATTAATGACCCTGCTGATAGATTTGTGCCACTGCTTCTTCCTGGGGCCGCTCCTGGGCAGAGCATGTCCTCCTCCCCAGCCTTCCCAGGGATGTTCCCAGTTGGCACTTCCCACATGAGCGACAGATGTGTCCCCATGTACAGCTCCAGCACGGCCTTTGCTCAGCTGGGTCTGAGCAATTCCTGCTCCTTCTCCTCCACTGCCCTGTAAGAGCCTCAGGCCCTGCCAATTCCACAGCCCTTTCCCTGGTGTGGAGCTCCCCTTCCTTGGAACGGGCTGCAAGGCTGGGCCCTGCCCAGCTCCTGGCTGAGCTCAGGGATGTGGCTGTGCTGGGGCTCTCCAGGACCTGAGCCCCTGGGTCAGCACTGGCCGTGGGCAGGGCCTGGGCAGTGCAGGGGGTCAGGGGGGTCAGGGCTCAGTCCCTTGGTGGCCACCCGGGTGCTGTGGCTGTGCTGAAGTCCCCGCTGCCAGAGGAGCCAGAGGGGGCCCTGGGAGCCGTGGCCTGGGAAGGGATTCAGGGGTTGTCCTGGAAGTGGGGAAGTGCTGGAAGCTGCCTGGGGAAGGAGATCTCTTGGAAAAAGCATCTGGCAGGGATGTTCTCCCTGTGGAAGCAGATGAGCTGCTTTCCCTGGAAAAGGGCTCTGACCCAGGGAGTTGCTGCTCTGTGATCCCTCCTGGACTTTGGGCTTTGCTGGGGCTGTACATTAATTTCTCAGAGCCCTTCTTTTTTTGCCAGGCTTGTTCCTCCTTTCTGCTCCTTTTCTGAATGATTTGTCCCTTAAAAATTAGGGTGACCCTAGCAGTTCTGCCTTCCACTCACAATGCCCACAGCAGAGAACTCCAGGACGGGCCCTGGGAACCAGGACAGAATCAGGATTAATTAAAAACCCTAGAAAGCAATTTCACTAAGGCCATAAAACAGCAAGGCAGCTAAAAGCAGATAAATCTACTAATTATTTGCTCATTAAAAAAGTCCTCCAATAAATTCTACGGTGATCCCATAAATCTCTCCAACACCATTAAGGACAGTTGCCTTCAATTCTTATCTTCCCACAGGGAAGCTTTTATGGGCCTACAAACAGTGGGTTTAGGATCTGTACTGCAGATGTAACCCAGATTTGATGAGATCATCCAAGAGAAGTGACCCCAGTTCCCCATGGCAGTAGGAAGCAGCAGGTCCCTCCCCAGAGAGGTGGATGAAGCCCTAGGACTGGCAGGACTGGCAGCTCTTGCCCCATGACTCCAGGAGCCACTGTCGGGCTTTCTTCTGAGCCACGGTCACAGCTGCTACAAATGCCTTTTCTGGGCACTGAAAGCATTTTAGCACAAGATGAGCCTGTTTGCAATTTTCTGGGCTCCTGCACTGGGTACATGACAGACTGGATGGGGCTTGGAGCAACCTGGTCTGGTGGAAAGTGTCCCTGCCCATGGCACGGGGTGGAACGAGATGAGCTTTAAGGTTCCCTCTGGCCCAATCCAGTCTCTGCTTCTGTGATTTTGTGATTTGCACACAGAGGGCTGGGAATAGGGCTTGCCTTGGCCATGCTGGGGGGATTGGATGGAGCCCATACGGAAGGGCTGTTCCACAAAGACCTTCAGTTCTGTGCATACAAATTAAAAACTTAGAGGAAAACCATCCCCCAACTACTCATTTCCCCACAGGGGCAAATGCCCACTAAAACTCTGAAATTATGCAAGAGATGTTATAGCCCTGAAGCTGCCAGTGCAGGGCTGGTGCTGCCTTCTGCCTCCAGCATCTCAGCGTCCTTCTCACCTTCCTGCAACCACCTTCAGCCCTCCTCCGCTCTGGCACTGCTTGCTTCCATTCTGGGAGCAAGAGCTGGCAGGGGGATGCTGGCAGCAGCATTCCTTGGCTGTGCCCTACTGCTCTCTGCAATGCCAGCTTTGCCTGCTGGGCTGAGTTCACAGCCCATTTTCCAGGCAGCACCTGGATTTCCAGCATTCAGCTTCATCTGCTGAGCCTGACCTGCCTGCCCCCCCGGCTGTCCCCTCCTGTCAGGAGTTGTGCAGAGCCACAGGGTCCCCCCAGAGCCTCCTTTGCTCTAGGCTGAGCCCCTTTCCCAGCTCCCTCAGCCCCTCCTGGGGCTCCAGCCCCTTCTCCACCCTTCCCTCACTGGAGCTGTGCTTCCCTGGTTTCCCACACCCTGGACAGGTCCCCGAGGGAATGTCACCAGCAGATTTAAACTGACATCGGTGCAGAAATTGTGCCATGAGCCTGATGCCACCACTTAGCCCCTGTGTCCCCATCCCCTGCCCCAGCAGCAGCTGCTATCTGGCTTTTATTTTCAAGTTTTATTGCTCTGAGATCACAGGCTGTGCAAGGGGGGTGTTTCTAACTATCCTTCTCTTACTGAGACGATGTGTGCCTTGATTTTATGTGTTTTTCTGATGGCTTGTGCTTTCTGCCTGTGCAAAGCCTTTCTGGTTTATGGACTCAGGCCAGTTTAGCCAGTGCCCCTCACACCCTCTGCAGCCACCTGGCCTCCTATTCCAGACACCCGGGAGTGTAATCACTCCTAAAAAAAAATCCCAGCTGTGAAGAAAATGTTTAATTTTGCATTTCAGCATGTGCAAAGGCCCCAGTGTCCCAGGCAGGACATTACACAAAGCTGGCTCTCCTGCAGGATGCATCTCCATACGGAAGTGCCTTTCTCCTGGCCGTGTTGGCCCGAGGCGATGGGGCTGTGGCTCGCCGGGACCAGGGGGGGTGATGGGGCGGCAGCAGAGCAGCAGCCTTGGTCGGCGGTGGGGCGGTGCTGGTTGGGTCCGGAGCCCATCCTGCGTGCCCTCGCCCGGCGCTGGCGTGCCAGCAGCGATGGCAGCACGGCCTCTACGTTGTCCCCGCGGCAGGCGCGGCGCAGCCTGTCTGTGCCGTGCCGTGCCGGGCCGGGCCGTGCCGTGCCGTGCCGGGCCGTGCCGTGCCGTGCCGTGCCGGGCCGTGCCGTGCCGTGCCGGGCCGGGCCGGGCCGGGCCGTGCCGTGCCGGGCCGGGCCGGGCCGTGCCGTGCCGGGCCGGGCCGCACGGGCTGTCCCTCCAGCCGGGGACAGAGCCCGGAGCCGCCTTCCCACGGGCGCTGCCCGCCCCCTCGGCTCCCCTCTGATGTGGCCTCCGAAGGATGTGGTGACAATAAAAGTGCGATGCCGGCGAGGTGCGAAGGGCGCCGAGGCGCTCGGTTTCCTGTTAGCACCGGCGCACCAAGCCCGGCTCTCCCCGCGCCGGCAGCTCCATTCACAGCTATTTGCTAAAACAACACACAGTGTGTCAACTCCCTCTAGGCCAAAAATAACTGCCGCCCCATTAACGCCGACTGTTTGTTTGTTTTCAGCTGTTTTCTGCCCTTCTCGCGGAGGGACCCCGCCTGCCGGGGGCGCGCAGGGCACTGCGGGGCGCTCCCTGCCCGGAACCCCCCGCTCCCCGCTCGGGGAGATCTCGCTGCGCGGCGCTCACGGCACTGACTGCGGCTGCCTGGGCTTCTGCTCCCTGCTGGGTGATGGGGGCTGCCGGAGGACCCCCGCAGGGACAGGGCAGCCGGGTCCCAGGGAGATGTCCCCCAGCCCTGCCCCCTTGCCCGCACCAGATTTTGGGGACCCGATGCGATTGTAGGGCCATAGCAAAGGGTAGTGGCTTCCTGTGGCTGCAGGCGCCAGGGAATGGGAAAGCAGATGTCGCGGTAGGTGCTTAGCAGCGTGAGCAGAAGGAGAGGACTTAGTGGACTTCCTTAGAGGCCTAGGAAGTGAGGCTGAGGTGGGAGCTGGGAGCCCCCAGCCCCTCCTCAGACACTCCCAACCCCACCTGCAGGATGGATTTTGCTTGATTTTCCTGGGGATTCCACAAACAGGCATTTCAATTCTTACTCTTTCAGTCAGATATTGGTGCTAAGAATGATGGTTTTTACTCACAAACTCCTGGAAAACCTGTCTTGCTTTTCAACCAGCTGTATAGCAAAGTGAAAGTCTTCCAAACCGGAAGAAAAATGCCCCCAGTGCCTACAGGGAGAAGAATTGCTTTAAAGAAGGAAATTCACATTTCCCACAGCGCCTGTGACAACATGTGTGCCCACAGTGGGCAGTCAGATCCCTTCCCCACAGATGTCTGGTGCTCCTTGCCCATTTGCCCCTGGCAGCTCTCCCTAATCAGGCTCTTCAGGAGCCCCAAACAGGTAGAAGGGTTTGGTAATGTCCCTCGCTGCAGGGACAGAGAAGGACAATGTGTCCCTGTACTGGACACTGGTCAGGCCACACCTCAAGTCCTGGGTTCAGTTTTGGGATTCTTATGACAGAAAGACTTTGAAGGGCTGGAGCGTGTCCAGATAAGGGAACAGAGCTGGGGAGGGGGCTGGAGGACCAGGAGTGGCTGAGAGAGCTAGGGGGGCTCAGCCTGGAGAAAAGGAGGCTCAGGGGGACTCTTCTGACTCTGACAATCATGTTTATGGAGCAGGTTTTGTTGGCACTTAAGAGCATATGCAGATTGTGCTGTGTCCATCCCATGGAACTGCTGTGGTGGGGCGGGATCTAGCAGTCCTCAGCATCACACTGAGCATGGAATTGGGACATCCAGGAGTGCTGCTGAAACCCCTCACACCACCAGTGCCCACAGCTGTCCCCAGGAGAGGACACCTCCCATCCCTTTAGGAGGTGCAAAACTGCAGCAGGACCATGGGACTGAGTACCTAACAGAGCACAAGACCCAATGCACCCAGGGAGATGCAGGGCAGTGAAACCCCCTGTTTGCCACTGCCCAGCCACTGTCAGAAAGTCCCTTAAATGGCCTTTTCCCAATGAAAAATAAGAAGTTATGTCTGTCATGAAGGAGATGGGAATATTTTTTATGCTGGGTGAAATCAGAGCAAGTGACTCCCAGGCAGGTAACTGTCTCAGCCACTTCTGCATTGCACCTGTCAGCTCTCACCCCTGCAGCCACTTTGCAGAGCTTTGCCTGATTAAAATTATCTTCACAGGGAGGCAGACCAGGGAATCCATGAAGAATGACTGTTTAAAATGTCCATCCAAGGGTCTCCAATTGCAGTGGGCTTTGTGGGAAAGGGTTGGGTTCTCTACCCTGGGGAAACGCTTCTCATGGGTGAGTTGGGAGAGATGTCTGTGTTTACCAAAATCTCTGCTGCTGTGAGGAAGATCTGGCCCTGTATGGGAACAGTGCCCATCTGGGCACTGGAGGCTCTCTCACACTTCCAGCATTGAAACCATCACACACAACCACTGGTGCACAGAAGTCTGTGTGGTGTCCCCACAGAGACAAGGTAAGAAACTCAATGAGGAGTTTCAATGAGCTGAAAGAAATATTATCCAGGAAGTTGTGGGCTGCTGCAAGTTACAAAATGTGGAGCAAAACCCTTTCTTTGGCAATAAGAGTAGCTGCTCAGGTTGATTCATTTGGGCAGAAGCTGCCCTGGACTGTGCTGATCATCCAGGACCTTTTATCTTCATTTGATTGTCATTGACAAGACCAGTAATGGAACTGTGGGAAACACAGCAATAGAGGTTTTCTTCCTGCTCAGGAAGATTCTGCAGTTTGGCGTTTGGGCTGTGCAGAATGAGCCACCAGCTTGGGTGTTTTGTTTGTTGACCCTACTGGAATGCTTATGATTGTCATCAATGTGATTGCTAATTTCAGGAGGTTCTTTCCAGTTTTTTTCTCTCCCTTGCTGACAAATGTTGTTGCCACCCAATAAGTTTCCCCTTATGAGGACGGTTTCTCATCTCCCACAGCAAGTGAGGATTTCTTACCTTGTTTTGCAAACAGCCTCCTCTGGTTCAGACTTGGCTGGTGTCCCTCTCTTCATCAGTCTGTTTGTAATGGGATGGTCACCCCATCTTTGTCCAATGAAAAGCCTCTTCCAGCCTTGATGTTTCACTCAATCTTTTGGCATCTCACATCTTCATTTTTCTGGGAAAGGAAAGGCTTCAGGGGCATCCAACCCCAGCCCAGCCCTGTGAGGTGGCTCCAGGGCAGGAGAAGTGCAGGCTGTGGGTAATGCTTGCACAGCACATGGATGCTCAGGTAGGAATTACATTTAAGCCCACCAAGCCACAGGATTCTCATCCAACAGATTTCCATGACTCATGTCCTCAGGAGACCCCAGGCCTGGCTTCCAGAGCTGGGTGTCACCGCTTCCCAGGACAGCAGGTTTGGCCTGGGGCCTGGCTTTTTGTACTGGGGTGCACGTGATGTCTCCAGGGGCTCAAGTGATGGCATTTTCCTTTCGGAGTTTGCAGAGTAGCAGGAGACATTTATGGTGCTGTCTGACATTGGAGGTTTCTCATTTCTCATTTCTCCTCTGGGAAAATGTTCAGAGGACAAAAAATAATAAAATTTAAAAGACACAGTAGTCTTTTTTTCTAGTTTTGATAAGTTGCTTCTCTGTTTGTTAAAGATAGTGGGGGAATTCACTGTGTTGAAGAAACCATGTCTGGTGTGGCCCCAAGTCCATCATCTCCAAGTCCTCCTACAACTTGCATGGAGTGAGAGACACTCTGGAAAAAAGGCCAAGAAATGGGCTCAGCACAAATCCTGAGCCTGTTGTGCCCCTGATAGCTGGTCTGGCTCTTGTGCTGTGGTGGACACATGTCCTGGGCCATTTCCTTTGGACAGAAGGGATCTCTGGGCTGTCCCTGCCTCTCCTGAAGCCTAAACATCCCCTTCCCTGTCTTATCAAGCGTCCCAGCTCCAGCCTGCTTGCAGAGGGCTTATGGCTGGAAAAATATGGCTAAAAGTAATTTGGCTTGAATAGAGGGGCTGAAGACACTGGAGAGTAGGAAATGCACGTGCTAGGCTTGTGTGTTGGGGCTCAGGGCACTCCAGAGCAGCCCCTGTACCCTGGAGGGACCTGCATTAGTGGCTGGCAGATGCCAGAACTGTTTCAGCTCTGCGTAGCACCGAGTTCCCACCACAGACCCTGCTCCCAGGAACCAGCCACTGACAGATCTGTAGTTCATGAGGGTTCACTCACCTTCCTGGACACTTGGAATTGTCTGGTGCTTCAGTCTGGGCTATTCACACACAGCAGTAGCTTGGAGAGGAATTTGTCTGATCCCTGATGTCCCTTACTGCTGATGGGAACTATTGTCCTCAGCTGGTGTCTCTGCCACAGACAAAGGAGTCCCAAGTGCAGGATGCAGCTGAACACCAAACTCAGGCAGTTCTGAGTGCTGTGCCTGGTGTCTGCGCTGTGTGTGCTGCAGTTGAGAAATCGGGGAAATGGAGCAGAGAGCTGAGCTGGTGTGTCTGACTGCAGTCCCTGTTCCCCTCACACTGCCAGGCTGCCCCTGTGAGTGTAGTACAGGCAAAGAAGGGGCAAGTTGTTTTTTTCTGACAGCATAAGCGCAGCCCCTCCCAGCCCACTCGCTGCAGGAGCAGGGGAGCACCACCTGGGCCCCGGCCCCCACTCCTCCCGTGCCTCCAGCAAACCTCCCTGCAGAGCTGGGGGCACCTTGTACCTTTGGCTTTTGCTCGTGGCAGGGTTCCAGTGTCACAGCCATGTGGGAATTCACACACGTCCCCATGGCCTTACCCCCACCAGGATGGGCAGCACTGTGGCTCACTCCAGTGCTGGTGCTGGTGCCAGCCCTCAGTGTGGTGCCTGGCATGGTAGGGACATTTAGTCTGATGGAGCCAACCCCCATTTGCGAGTTCTGAGTTCCTGCCATGCAGCAGGCTTGCTGCTCCTCTTTCCTTCTATCCCCTTGCTGGTTCTGCTGTGATCCTGTTGCCGCTGTGTCTCTCACAGTGCCTGGGCAATGGGACCCAGCGAGGTGACAAATGCCTGCACACCAGGACTGTTATTTATTTACTGTCACAGCCTCATTGGGCCTCCATTGAGCCTCTGAACTCTGCAGCCGCTTTGCCTTTTTGTTTTTCATCTTCTCACATTTTTCTGGACGCTGTGTTTTCACATCTCCTGTTTGTTTTGAATGCTGGGGGAGACGGACACACCACGGCAAATTCCCAGCCTGGACCGCTCCGGGTGAAGCAGGGCTGGGGTGTAAAGGTGCCTGCTGGGAGCATGGTCACTTTGCTCAGTGGTCACTCTGCTCAGTGGTCACTCTTCTCAGTGGTCACTCTGCTCAGCGGTCACTCTGAGTGGTTGTCTGGCTTTGTTCTCTGCCTCCAAGGTCACTAACCCTGGGCTCAGTGTGCTGCAGGAGTGAATCTCACATCCTACACACTTCAGCACCACGGTGGTCCCACCTCTCACAGCTAGCCTCTCCCTGACCACACAGAGGACCTCCTCCCTTTCCTTTCCACATCCCCTGCTGCTATTGGGGAGCAGATCCTATTTGTGGTGGACCCCCAAGGGTGGTTCCTTCTGTCTGGCTGTCAGTTTGTCAGATCCAGATGGTGTCATTTGGGGTTTTTGACCAATTCTTCATACTTCTGCGGTTTTGTTTCTGCTGTTGCTTCATCTCACGTCCCCTTCAGAGCAGCCCAGGGATTCACCAGGGTAAAGGCAGGATAAGTATGTGCTTGCACATTCAGGAAAGGCAGGAGGGGCAGGAATGGCAGGGAGTTGGGAGCAATCATTGACCTGGAGCACAGCATGGTGCACAGAGCAAAGCCTTTGCCCCTGGGCTGGCAGAGAGAGGCCCACATTCCCTGCTAGCTCTGTCTGGTGAAGAGCACAGGGACAGCAGGATGGGGACGCACCACCTTCCATCCCCACCAAAGCCTCCAATAGGTACCAGCAGCCTCCCCGCCCACAGGGACCTTGGCTTTCCTCTCCTTCCCACAGAAAGCTCAGGGAAAGGTGAGGCTTGGCTCTGTGGAGATGCCACCCCACCAGTGCTCCAAAAGGGCCAAGCACTGGAGTAGCCATAGCATGGCTCTTGGGAGGATCTTCCAGGGGGAATGCTGAGATGCTGTGGCCCTGAGGAGCAACAGAGTCTTTGGTAGTGTGTCCCTTTTGTAGTGTCTTGGCCTTGTGCTGGCTCTGAATAACCGAGAGCGAGGCTTGGGGGCTTTATCCTGTGAGACCACCAGACCAGCTCAGCTGGGAGCATTTGTGCCCCTTCACTTTCCCCCTGCTCTTGTGACACAAAGAGCAAAGCTGCCAGTTTGCCTGGAATGACCTCTGTGCCCTCCAAGCCTAACCCCTTCCTTGGAAAGACAAAAATCCCATTGCCTTGCACCTCCATCTGTTTAGTGAACAGTTTAACCTAACAAGATTAGCATTTGAGGTCAGCTCTTCTGCTTTTACGTTTTTCCCCACCGTTTGCAAAGAAAGCAGCATTAGATTTGGGACAAAAGCTCAAACCCCCTCATTTGTAAGTAGCACAGCCTTTGGAAACTGTTTTGTTCCAAAGTTATCTGGGGAAGGGCTTGTGAATCCTCTCCTAAAGCAAACAGGAGCTGGCCAAGGGGATCAGCCCCAGGGAGGATGGAGCCCAGTATGGAGCATCACACCCAGAGCTGGGGAAATTCCAATGGGTTATTCCTCCCAAGGAAGTTTGTGAGCAAAAAGGATGCCGTAGCAGGGAGGGGCTGTAGTGAGGTGGCTGAACAAGAGTGAATCAGAACATTCCCTGTTCCCCCACAGACACCCTCTAGTGATGTTCCAGCACGCACCTCCATCCTATTGGGAACACATGGGGAGTGCAGGCACATCCCTGATGAAGGAAGCCACAGAAGGAGAGGATCGCAGAGTCATAGAATCACAGAATCTTGGAACTCTTAAGGTCGGAAAAGACCTTTAAGATCATCAAGCCCAACCATGATCATCACCATGTTCACCACTAAACTATGTCCTCATATGCCAGGGAAGCTGACTCCAACCACTGCTCTGGACAGCCTGTTTCAGGCCTTTGCAACATTTTCTGTTTAAAAAAATTCCTAATATCTAATCATGTGAGAGCAGTGGGCAGCAAAGCCGAAGTAAGCTGTGAGGGTGCAGAAGTGGATCTTTCCATGTGTGTGTTTACTTTTTCCTTAACCATCAGCACATCCCACCAGGAACCCCTTCCATTGGGCTGGGCCCACACCCCACCATAGCCTGGCACTGCCCAGGGAGGTGACAGCCTGCAGAGTCCCCAGGGACTCATCACCAGAGCTGGGGGGGGGAAATGTAAAGGGTTTGATTTTCATTCTCTGGGACCGTTTTCCCCTCCCTCTTCTCCCGCCCACCCCCTCCCTTTTCGCCACATTGTGCTGAGCTTGAATCGGGCCTTCACAAAGGGGATTAGGGGCTGGTTGCTGATAAATAGGAAAGCAGGTTGGAAGCGTGGGAACCAGCCATGGCGCAGCACGGAGGGACATTCCTGCTCCGGAGGGCCGGGCGGGAGCAAAAGTCCGGGCTAACCCCGGGTCACCCGGGGGAACCCAGCTCCTGAGAAGATTTGTTCGGACACTGGCTTTTGTTGTGCACAGTTCCGTGTCAGCCCAGCGTGGCTCTCGCCACTATTGATGGGAAGGAAAGCGCTATTGTCCGGCGCCTGAGGGCCCCCCTTTCACTCAGCCCTCTCGGGGTGACGTCAAGGAGGGACGTGGGAACCTGAGCAGGCAGCCCAGAGTGGTCCCAGCGCTGTCCCGTGTCTGCCGAGGCAAGCAGGGATGCTCAAGGGGTCCCTGGGAGCTGAGCTCTGCTCTCCCTGTGAGAACCATCCTGCCCAGGTGGGATAGATCCTCCTGCAGACAGCTGGGTGGGAATGTGGAGGGTGCTTTTTTTAATCTCAGGGGTTTTTTTAATCAGAGAAATTTCCCAGAGGAAAGGCATGATCTTGCCAAAAACTTCCTTCTGGGAAATGTCTGCTGGATTGAGAGCGTGACCACCCAGTTCTGTGAGTCCCAGGGGTGTCTGTGGTGTCTGCGTCCACACCACCTCACACCTGCTGGTATGTTGAGCATCCCTCATTCTGATGCTTCTAATCTCCACCTGGAGACCCCAAGACAGGTGGGAGAAGGGCCCAGGATTGGTCTGACCCTTGGTCCAGCTCCTGCTCTGACCTCTTTTCAGGAAGAGGCTAGGCAGGGAATTTCCCCATGAGCACTGTGGGCTGGTGCAGTGAAGCTGCCTGGAGCAGCCAAATGAAGATCAGCTGCTTTGCATCTGGTCCTGAGGCTGGAGCAGCAACACAGAGCATCTGGGGACAGGCAGCACGCCAGGGAGGAAGCCTGCTGGGAAAATCCCTCCTTTTCCCCCTGTGACCTGACAGCGAGGATCTGAAGGTGACCTTGAACCCTGCAACTGGTCCTAGCTGGGCTCTGCATCGTTCATCCACCAGCCCAGGCTCAAAAAAGGAGCTGAGCACCAAGGCTGGGACTCGCTCCCAGCCCTTGCTCCTCCTCTGAAGCCCAGTTTTGCTGTCAAAGGCTCCAGCACAACTCTGGGAGCCTCATAGGGTCAAAGAAGCTCAAAGGAGCTGAACCAAATGGTCTATACAGCCATATCCAAGTGTATATGGATGTGGACCAACAGGCTTTGTGTCTAGCAGGGAGGCAAAGGGGGAGAGTGACAAATATTTGCTGCTGGCAGGTCCTGTGTCGGGGTTCCACCACATCAGAAGGGAAAACAGAAGGCTCCCCTATGAGCTGTGATTACTCCAGAGAAATGAGGCAGCTCCGGGCACAGTGGGATCATGGCTGCTTCACTGCTGAGAATGCACACTGCCCTTCCTAAGGAATCTTGTTGGGCAGCTGTGGAAATACTCACTTGGGAGGTCACTTGGGAGCCTAGGAGCTGCCAGGGCAGCATGGCTCTGCTAGGGCTGGGCTGCAGCCAGGGTTTTTCTGAAAGACCTCTGAAAAAAGTGGGAATGGCTTCCAAGAAGCTGGATTTTCAACTGGTCTGGGTCCTTCCTGGGGGTCAAAGTAGCAAGTCACCACCTGCAGTTTTGGGTCCTTGCCCAAAGTGGCTCCCTGGCCCTGCACATCTGAGTGCAGGGACTCACCATGCTGCTGAGACCCTGACCCACAGCTGAGCCAGCACGTGGCAAGCCAGGGTGTTCCTGGGGAACCGGGCAGAGTGCACAGATGGAGACAAGGATGAGGATGAGGATGAGGATGAGGATGAGGATGAGGACAGAAATGAGGATAGGGATGAGGGTGAGGATGTGAATTTGAATGGGAATGAGGACAAGGATGAGTCTTTTTGGCAGGGTCTGTTGCAACAGGACAAAAGGTGATAGTTTTCAACTGACAGAGGAGAAATTTAGATTAGATACAAGGAAGTTTTTTACAATGAGAGTGGTGAAGCCCTGGCACGGGGTGCCCAGAGCAGCTGTGACTGCCCCATGCCTGCCAGTGTCCAAGGTCAGGCTGGACAGGGCTTGGAGCAGCCTGGGATAGTAGAAAGCGTCCCTGCCCATGGCAGGGGGTGGCACTGGATGGGCTTTAAGGTCCCTTCCAACTCAAACCATTCTGAGATTCTGTGGTTCTATGATTTGAAAGCAGACTGAGGCTCAGGGGCTCTCTGGGATGCCTCACTGGGACTTGTGGAGGTGCATGGGGCAAACTCCTAGCACTTCCAACTATCCACGTATGGAACACATCAGCCAGGACAGCAGCACAGGTGGGGCCTGCTCAGGCATGGACACCTCCCTCCTGAAGGGCTGGATCAGCCCATGAGGACAGTCCTGCTGGGGCTGCCCTTGTCGCAGCATCCCAACCCCACTGTGGGTTTTCAGCTGGTGACACTCGCTGGTGGCAGCCCCATGTGCCAGCAGCTGTGGTGACTCTGCCCTCAGCCATCCCTCAGGCCTGAGCCCCTCCTGGCCTGTGAGTGGCTCCATTCCCATGTCTCATCCCTTTGGCTCTCTGCAGAAGAGCTGTTTGCTGGTGTGAAATGTGGTGTCAATTCCTGGCTGTTTGGGTGCAGTTCTGTGCTGTAGTGGTGGTGACATGTCCTGATGCCACATGTTCCTGCTCTGGGGCTGCACTCACTGACAACCCCATCACTGTTATCCCAGAGCTCAGACATGCAGTGACACTGCCTGGCAGGAGCCCAGCCCAGCCCATGGCCCTTCTCGTTCTTGTTCTCCTTCTCTCCCAGCTATTCCCATGACCAAGCTTTGCTCCCTTTGCAGTTCATTCCCACCAAGCAGGCACCTTGTTTCATGCTGCTGGTAAGGATTCACTTCCCTTTGGCAGAGGTGCCCCTGTGTCCTGACACCCAGAGCTGTGTGGTGACAGTGCAGCCTCGCTAGCCCTATACCAGAATCCAGGGATAAACCGTGGCTGGCCCGTGGGTTGCAGGTTGTTTGCCAGGATGGTGATGAGATTCCCTCCCCGCGGGGCTGGGAGCTGGGATGGTTCCTTGGGGAAGCACTGGGCCAGCCGCAGTCAGGAGCCCCGGGACACAGGGACACCTGCCCACACAACCCCCCCATGACCCTGGCCCGGCTGGGTCTGTGTGGGCACAAATTCACAGGGATGAGCAGAGTTTGAGCCGACACGAGCCCGGCATCATCTGCTTTGCAGGCGAATCAGCAGAAATCTGGTGCTTCAGTTTCTCTCCAGACCCCTGAGAGCAGCCAGGTTCCGGGGGTGCCGAGCACTCGGGCAGCGGCTGCAGCGGGGCCCGGCGCGGCCCGCGCAGGCCGCAGCGGCCATTTGGCCTCGGCAGCGGCGGGCCCAGGGCGGTGCCGGGGCGGGGGCGGCCCCGGGGCCCGATCGCACCTCGGCCGGAGATGAAAGAGCCGCGGGCCGGGAGATGAAAGAGCCGGCGGGGCCGCGGCGGGCGAGCACGGAGGGGAGGGGAAGCCCCGGGAGTTGTTTTTCCGCTCATCTCTGCCGCGCAGCAGGACAGCGACAACCAGCGCCAGGCGTTCCCAGGGCCCCCTCCCGGCTCCGGGCTGAGCATCCATCGGGGTGCTGCATGGAGGAGGGGAGGCTCTGCGCTGTCTGCTGAAGGAGAAGGGCTGCAGGGGGGATAATAATATCTCCTTTCATAATTTTTGTCATGGGGAGATAAATACTGTCTTCTTTGCCTGAGACAGAGGCTGCGGTAATCCTGGGGACAGCCAGAGTCACCATGAGCCAAGCAGGTGTCCCCTGGGCTGCTGAGGATGCTCTGCTCCAGAGGCCCCTTTAGCCTCCTGCACTGGAGCCGTGTGTCCCCAGAGGCTCCTGCAGGGCAGAGAAAGCAGAGGCTGGCACTGACAGACAGGCACCCTCGCCTTCCCTAGGAAGCCTCGGACCTGAAGGTTTGGACTTTGATGTGCTTTGGGCTTTGAAGCTGAGTCTCCAAGACCAAATGGCAAGCTACTGCTCCCAAAATATTCTTCCCAGGGACCTGGTGAAGGTCTGTTTTTCATTTCTTTGTATCACTTTTGGATGCAAGAGCTTGTACAAGGGTCTGGGCTCTTGCTTTGAGGTGCTTCAACCATGCAGGCACTCATGAAATGGGTCTGAGCAGGAGCAGTTCCCACCCAGCTGCTACCTCCAGGGCAAACCCGAAGTCCAGTCACCCCAGCAGCTCAGACAGAGTTCAGAAGGCCCTGTGTGTCCCAGAGTTCTGCCAGGCTGCAGGATTTGTGGTGGCCAGGGGCCCTGACTGGCTCTGGCCACAAGCAAAGGCAGTGAGGCACAGGACACTGATCCCTGACACGGCAGGAAGGGACCAGGCTGCAGGGACCCACAGAGAGTTGGGTGAAGATGCTGATGGAGCCAGACATGTCTCCAGCTTGGCTTCTGAATGACCCAGACTGCAATGTGCTCATCCCTTCATGGACTGGCTTGAAAAATTGAGGGATCTCTTGTTGCACCTTAAACTGTTGTGTTTGCAATTTCATTGCCTCAGGGTTGTTCGGTTGGTCCTGAACCTCCTTGATTGGGTTCAGGCAGACCTCAGGTGGAGAAGCAGAAAATCCAGAGCTGCCCTCTAAACCAGCCTCATCTGTGCCTCCTCTCTTGTTTATTGCTGCTCTCCCTGGCAGGTCCAGGGCTGTCACCTGCTGTGAGGTCCACTCTGTGCATGGCCCACACTGGATCCACTGGATGCCTGGAGCTGGGGAGCAGGTCTAGGCAGCTGGGCTGGAATCAAGACACTGGACAAATGCTCCCAGCTCCTCTCTCACAGCTGCAGCAAATCTGACAGTGCTCTGCCTGCTCCTCCCTGGAAAACACCAACCCTTTCAGGACCCACGGGGTTCAGTTGGCACTGGGAAGCCTGGGGACAGTGGCCTGAGGGACAACTCCGCTGTGTGCCTCCCCTCTGCACCAACTCCCCCTCCTCTTGCCTCATCCACCCCGGGCGCTGGGCAAGGATCTCTTCTCATCTTGCCCTAAGCCTCACAGCCTGGCCCTGGCTCAGTTCCTGGCTCAAAGGTGCTTCTGAGCTGGGGACAGGGAGCAACAGCTCACCCAGGTTTGTCTCCATCACAGGGACACATGTCAGGGTAAGGCAGGCTTTGCCCTCACCTCTCAAGCACCAAGGCACCTGTGTCATGTGAGGAGCTAAACCTGCCCCAGGTTTCCCAGGACACTAAAAGTGAACCAAGAACTTTTGAAACCAGCCCAGAATCACAATGGGACAGAGCCTGCATTATTGTGCCTTTGCTTCCCCGTGAATTCCAGTCCTCTGACATATTTAGATCAAACCTGATGACCCAAATCTGACTGCAGCAACTGAGAGGAGAAATGACCCTCCGAAAAGAGCAGCCCAAAGAGCCCCCGCGTGTGCTCCGGGCCACCCCGGGCCGCTGCACCCACACACAAAGGAGCAGCCAGGCAGCACCAAAGTGATTCACCGGCTGTAATTCAATTACTTTGCAAAGCAGCAAAGGCCAAGGCACCCCCGCAGGATGCACAGCAGCGGGACGGCTCCGCAGGCTCTGGGAGCTGTCACTGAGAGCCCGTGTGAGACAGCTCCGTGGGCTGGGGCGCGTGTGAGCCATGCAGAACCCACCTGCCTGTGTGCAGCGGGACCTGCCGATGGAGCTGGGCAGCACGGGGGCACCCCACTGCTGGAGTGGGCCAGCAGCCCTTTGGGACTGGAAGGTTGTGTGGTCAGGGAGGAAGCTGCCTCCAGAGCTGACTGGAGGTGGAGGTAGGCATGGAGGGAAACAATAGAGAGGAGGGAAAAGGACTCATCCGTCCTTCTTCCTGCTTCCCTCATTAGAAGCATGGACCTAGTTGAGGTTCCAAGGCAACATGAGAATCTGGAATTTGTAGGGTCTTGCAGGGATGTGCCCCCAGGTGTGGGGCTCCTCAGGAATTCAATATCTGCTGTGGCCTTGGGCACCTCTCAAGCCCACTGCCCCAAGCTGTCAAGCGTATCCAGCCATAATGAGGCAGAGCAGGTATTGTTAATTTGAAAAAAAAACCCAGAAAAGCCCTTTTCACTTCAAGACCTCTCCTCTGGTGCTTATCTCAGCCCCGAGCAGCTGTGATGCCCTAGACAGGTCTCGTTTAATTAAAAACTTGAGTGAGGAGACTGCTACCCCAACTGTTCATCTTCTCAGAAGATGTCTGCCAACATCTGGGGCAGGGAGTCCCAGTTCCAGGTGATGCCTGTCCCATCCCTGCTGCTGCCATGTTCCCAGGGAGGCCAGAGCTGCTGTGTTCAATGCTCATCTGACCACTCTGAATGCTGAGCTGGGGCTCAGCTGTTGTGCAGATGGGTTTTTCCATGGCCCAATGATGCTTTCCCAGTCTTGCTTCCCATCTTTCAGGGCAGCCTGAAAGCAAGTGGGAGTTTCAGACCTTGCAGAGCCTGACCTGCTTTGGTCAGTGGTGGGAGAAGAACCAGCTTGAGCCCTGCAAACTGCTCAGGGGGAGCCTGGGGGAATTGATGAGGGTCTGCCAGCCTGGGGACAGGAGACAGCTGGGACAGTGTGCGCAGGAAAGGGCTCCCTGCAGCGCAAACCGCAGGACAGGGAGTCCCCCTCGCCCCCCACCTTCAGCCCCATCCACCCCTCTATGGGGGAGACAAGCCAGGCACCCCGGGATGGGGAAGAAGGATCCCTCACCCTGGGGAGGGTCCTCCTGCTCCAGCCCAGCGGCTGCACCCGGCTGACCCCCACCCGCAGAGCCCCTGCCACCCCTCGCACCCGCCGGGCTGGCAGCTCTGGGGCAGGCGGGGTGGGCTGGCCCCGGAGCCCCCCTCAGTGCCGCAGGGTTGGGTTTTCCCCACTCCTGGGAACCAAGCGTCGGCTTTTGTTGGCAAACAGAGCGTAGCTTTCATGTGAAAAGGTTAGTACAGTATGTTAGTTCCTAGGGAGGGGATAATAGAGTCTGATTCTCACACCCCCGGGGCCGCGAGGTGACAGCAGCACGGGAGAAGGGTATTTAACACCTTCGCCTTGGGAACCTTTTCCCTTCCCAGAGTCTCCCCGCCCGCCTCGCCAAGCGCAGGGAGGAGGAGGAGGAGGAGGGCGGTGCAATGCCTTTGTCTTCGCTTCCCTCGCACCCCGATCCCACTCCACTGGCACTCGCACCCTCACAGCCGGTAGAAGAAGAGCCTGGGAAACAGTCCGACAATAGTTCAGGATCTGGCTCCCTGTCACCGGCTCGTGGTGTCACAGTCTCCCCAGCTGTGGGCACACACGCAGGGTGTGGGCTGTGGTTCCCAGTGGGGATGGAGTCTCTGGGGGGCCATAGGGATGAGCCCCCTTGGTGTGTGCACTGCACGGGGGGTGGGTGCCCTCAGTCGGTGTCCCCACGGCTGTCACCTCCCTTGCTGCCTGGCAGCCGTGTCTGTGCTAGGACTAGGGCTCACGGTGCCACCTGGGGCACTCTCAGTAGATTAGGATTCAGGGACAGATACATCCCACAAAGCCTTGACAGTGCAGCACAGCCCAGGTGCTGCACAGGGACGATGTAAAGACCCTGCTGCCTGCCTTGCTTTTCCTAGAAAAGTCAAGATTTCTTCCTAAATCCAGCCTCCCTCCCCATCCCACTGCAGTGAAAGGAAAAGGACAAACCCTGTGAGCGTGTGGCACCTGGGGACAGCCCTGCCTGTGGCTGTGACCCCCTCCAGGGCTGCCAGCCATCCACAGTCACATGCCGTCAGGGGGTCCAGATGCTGGTGTTCCCATTTTCTTAGGGAGGAGCATCCAGTGCGCGTAGGCACAACACCAGAGGGAGGGTTCCCAGGGGTGATTGCCAGCACAGTGACAGGAACCTCTGCCCTGGGGCCTCAATGGGCCAGGATGAAGCTCCCCCAGGAGCTGCTGCTGCTGCTTGTCTAACTGAGGGGGCAGAGCTGGATTAAACCCGTGGTTGCTGTATGTATTGAGGGAATTCAGTTCAGACTGCCCGTGCAGGACCTGGAATGTCCTTAGAGCAGGAGAGACCAGTTCTGCCAAATTCCACCCCATGGGATGCCAAATTACAAGTGTCATTGCTTGGTCTGTCACACTGCTCCGAGTCTCAGGGCAGACACCTTCCCAGCATTTACTGATCTCAGAAATGGCACATTTTTGGAGTAATCCTTTCCTGGGTGACCTGGTTCTGATGCTGAGGTTGCCCATAGGAACCCAGCAGCTCCCTAGCCCCCAGCACTGCCTGTCCTTGGTGTACTGCTCCCACTGGGCCATGCTCAGGTGGGACGAGGGATGCTGCAGAGTGTCGGAACTCAGGACATCCCTTTGGGAGTCCAGAGTTGCCGAGACCCCCCCTTGCCAGGGGGCTCAGAGACCCTGGCACAGAGCCCAGATCACCTGCGGTTTTGACTATGAGCCGTGGAGCAAATGGCCAGCCTTATATGAAGATCTTCAAGCCTCTGAAGTTTAATTAGTGTGATATTATTACTCTCACTGGGTGAAAAAGTAGATTTTGGGGTTTTTTAGTATAGGGATTATGGGGACAAGATGGAGGGATTTGGGCGTGTCGTGCCTTTCTTCTTCTTCTTCTCTGCCTCCATCTTCTGCTGTGATGTTGGCACTTTTAGATTGGTTTAGAATAGAAGTTCACTGTCTAGTATAGATGATAGGTATTGGAAACTTATTGTAAACATGTACGTAGTTTTGGGTATAAAGAGATAACACCACCCCAGGGGCTGTCAGAGTGCCTGGCACTGTCCGGCTGGACAGATCCTGGCTGTGCAGGAGGAAAATTTTTTCCTGATAAGAAACAATAAATATCTTTGAGAACAAAAAAGAAGATCTACGACTCATCTTTCAATCTTGTGGTCCGAGGCAAGGACTTTGCCCACATCTTGGGGTTCCCGGGCCATACGCCTCCCAAGAGCAGAGCAGCATTTCAGTGTCACCATGTCCCCTCCATGAGGCTGGGTCAGACACCAGAGCATCAGGGATATTTTTGCATCCGGTCTGTGCCTGCTAGAAACAAGGTGGTGAGGGATTGCTCTAATTAATGGCCAAAGTCAGTGTTTAATAATGTGGAGAGCTGTGTCAGCTCACTGTCATGAGACCTGTCCTGGATATCCACGTGATTTTAGGGGAGTCTCCAAGCTGCTGTGCCCCAGACTGTTGCCTTACAGGGCTCCTCACTCCTGGAATCACCTGGCTTCACTGCTCAGCTCTTTTGTGCTATTTTCTTTTTCTTTCATTCTTTAAAATAGCAGGATGACAATTCTAGCCTCTCAGGATTTTCTGACACCATCTCTTGAAGGAGCTGCTGCCTCCTGCCCCTGCAAGCTGTGCACCCTGGGCTGCTGCCCCAGCAGGTACAGGGACCCCTGCTCCCACAGTGGGGAGTGCACAAGTGCCAGCGTGGCACTGCCACGATGGACCTGTCTGCATGTGCCCTTCTCCAGCTGTTCCAGCCTGGATGCCTCCTCCAGAGTGGGAGGCAGCAGTGAACCCATGCTGGCGTGGAGGGGTACGAGAGGAGCAGGTTGTCCCCTGTGGTGTGTGGGCTCACATCATCCCTATGCCCAAGCAGCATCTTTCTGGGTCAGCCTGCACCGGGCTGCTCGCATCGGAGGGGATGATTTCCAGCTGGGATGGCCTGGGCCTGAGAAGCAGACATTCCCTTGCTCGAGTGTGCTAAAATGTTTAATTAGAGTTTAACAGCACCCTGGGAAAAAGATGTCTTGTCATATTTCTGGGCTGCATTTTGCTGTGGGGCCGCGGGCTCCGTACGCGGAGCCGGGGCAGACCTGCGGCACAAAGAGCCCTTTATGAGCCTCTCCCCGCGCTCGCCCCGACCCTGAACTTTCCCATCAGCGGCTGGCGCGGTGCCCTCGCAGTGCCCGGGAGGGAGCCGGGGATGGAGCGCGGCTCCTCCTCGGTGCTTCGGGGTGGTGCTGCAGGAGAGGGGACACGGGGAGGTGGCTGCAGGAGAGGACATCCCTCTGTGCTCGGACGGTGGGACGAGCCCGTGATGCCCGAGGTGTGGCCCCCGGCAGGCGGTGTGCTAGCCGTGCATGTGGCCGGACGCCGGGATTCGACAGGATGGGACTGGGGACACGGCGGTGCCTGCGAGAGTCTCTCACCCAGGTGTTTCTGAAGGTGCAGCCCACATTGATCACAGATTTCATTTCACAGACCCCAGCAGGACTCAGACCTCAGTCCTATTCCTCCTCCCCCACAATGGGAAAGGAGGGGAAGATGCTCAGCCCTGCACAGCTGGTGGAGGCAGCAAGGTGGCAGGACAGGATCCTCAGCCCTCTCCATCACCCCCTGGGCACTGGGAGGGCCCTGGGGAGCACAGCCACTCTCCCAAGGAAGCTGGAGAGGAATGTGAGGAATGAAGCATACACCTTTCTGCTCCGACTTCACCCCCACAAATTGCCCATCAGCATTTTTCACTCGGAGGTATTTTTTTCTGCAGGGTGAAATTACAGTTCTGCCACCACTCACCTGCCCACGTCCTGTCCATCAGGGAAAGGGCAAACCCAGGTGTGGCAGGGTCAGATCACTCCTGTCATCTGCCCCAGCTTTGCCTCCTCCACTTGGCCACTGAAACAATAGAGAGCAACTCCCTTGAGCCCAGCAAGAGCAAAAAAAAAGCCACATTTGTACATTATTGCCCCTTTTTACCTTTTGTGCGTGGGACACAAGCCTGTGATGCTGTAGATCACTCCCTGCACCCCCTGCTGCTGTGGTGAGGAGCTGAGTATGGGTTGGGCCCCCATCACACCATGGTGACCCCACGTGTCACCAACACACTGGGGTCATGTTGACACATCTGGGAGGTGTCAGGCTGGGAACATGGGGAATAAATGCCCAAGGTTTCCTGGGGTTTGTTCTTATTCTGGCAGCAGCAGGTCTTCCCCTGCTCCCAGAGTTTTCCTCTAGCTTGTCCCAGCTAGCAGCCAGTGTGGCTTCTCTCTGAGACTGCTTTGGGGAGCCTTTTGGAGAAGCTGTGTGTAAAGAGCTGGTGGTTTTCTTCAGGAGATGTAGATGGTTGATCTCAAAGAGGGTGATGGTCCCTGTGAGCCTCTCTGTGCTGGGAATGCTGCCTGAACCCAGCTGTGCAGTGTCATGCTCTGCACACTGTGGGAAGAGCTGCACCCTCAGGGTATATTGAGCCCTTGCCTCAGACAGGGACAGCCTTCCAAAAGTGCTTGGCAACAGCAGCCTGGTACTCACCCAAATCCCCCCCTTGTCCACCTTTGCCCTACCAAAGGTTTCTCAGTAAATGTTGCCAGCCCATGGACCTTCCCTCATGGCATGTCCTACAGCCACACCTGGAGGTGGGAAATCCCAGAGGTGAGCAGTGGAAGTCTCACCCCACCAGGGGTTGTCTAGGCAGAGGGATGCTGGCACACCTGCAGTGAGACACTGGGGAAAGAAACCCAGCACAGCACAGGGCTCCTCCTCCTCCTCCTCACCCGCCCATGGGCTGACTGGGAGCAATCCCCTGCCCACTGCCCAGGACCCCAGGGTCCCAGGAGCCCTCAGTTCAGGGATGTGCCCATCAGTGTGGCACACTCCATGACACCTCTCAAGCCCCAGCTTGTTTCCAGTCCTCCTTGGCCAAGCACAGGGTACTGCAGCCCTTTTGGACCCTGTCAGGGTGGGATATGCCTTTTCTCTGGCTCCCTCCCTACACTCTTTGTGCCCAGGTGGTGACTGTTTTTGGAGTAGGTTCACACTAATGGGACCATCCCCAAAGCGAGAATTGGTGCCAGGCCAGGATAAATCAGCGGCCCATGTTCTGGAGACACCCATGTGTCCCCACCCTCAGCAGTGAAGGCTGGCCTGGGGGGCCAAACACCTCCTCCAGTGCCAGTGGCACAGCCAGACTGCTCATGGTGAGGATCGTGATGGTGGTTTTGATTTTAGGAGTTTAAGATTCTGCTTCAGAATGAAACTATGCAGCTCTCCAGCTGTGGGGAGAACAACCCCCTGGCACATCCCAACTGCTGCTACACAGCCAAGGGTATGGATTGGTGCCCATGGCCAGGGCAGGGAGCAGCCCCTGGACCGTGCTGGAGCTGATTTGTCCGTCTGGGGTTTCTCCATCCCACAGCCCAGGGTCTGCCTGCCGGGGTGTGCTGACCAGAGGGACAATGAGCTTCTCACAGTGGGATCTGGAGAGGTGAGGAGGTGGCCAAGCTGGCAGCAGTGCCACTTCCCCAAAGTGTCCAGGACCCACGTGCCAGCAGCCTGGGGGAGGCCAGCCAGCAGCTCTGCATTCTGCAGCCCTTTGGGCTGAGCTCAGCCTGGGGCTGAGCCTGCTCTGGGGATGAGCTCACCGTGGGGATCATCCCATCTCCTGAGGCTGAGCTGAGTTTGAGGATCAGCCCATCCCGGGGGTGAGCTTAGTTTGGAGATGAGCCCATCCTGGAGTAAACCCTGCCTGGAAGTGAGCCCAGCCTGGGGGCTAATCTCAAAATGTGGGTTAATCCCGGGCAAAACGTTTCTGATCCCATTTTCAGGTCTAATCTCAGACCAGTGGCTGATCCCGGCCTGGATGCTGAGCCCAGCTGAGTTAAACTAGGGAGCTGAGCCCAGTTTGGGCGCTAATGCAGCCCAGCCCAGCCTGGGAGGTGAGCCCCGCCAGCCCGAGCTGCTGTTCCCTGGGTGGGTGCCAGCCCAGCCCAGCCCAGCCCAGCACACCAGGATTAGGGGTCCCCCACGCCGGGAAGGGGCACCGTGCCCCGCGCAGCGCAGCCGCATAATGCCCAGCTTGTTTGTGCTGGGAGCCTCCCGCCCCTCCTCCAGCGTTCCCAGCCTATTCTACCTTGTGTGTAGGAACTGGTTTTTCTTCCTGGGCCATTGTTTCCGCTGGATTGGGTAGATTGCTCCAGGCCTCGCTCAGATTTCCTTTCTCACGCTTTTTTTTTTTTTTTTTTTAATTCCCGTTTTCTGGTTTTCTGCGGCTGCTCCTACTCTCCACCCCCAGTTAAAGTAGCAGGCGCTGCCCACCGGGACGGGGGCTCACCTCCTCCCAGCTGTGCCCCCTTGCTCACTGGCATTGCCCAGGACCAGGGGCTCCCACACCGCGTTCCCATGCCAGCTCTCCGTCAGTGAGTGCAGCCTCTGCCCTGGCCAACCTGCAGCTACACACGAGCTGCTCAGGCTGGAGTGGCTCAAGTTCCCATTTTCCTGCAGCTCTGGCCGCTAAATCAGGTTTATTTGCTTTAACAAACAGAAAGGGATGGGGCTGGTGCAGCCCCACAGCATCACCACAGGCTCCCGCAGAGCACATGGTGGGTTGGGGGCTGCAGGCGGGGCCCCAGGCCCTGAGCATCCCCGTCCCCCGGTGCAGAAATGAAGTCCAGCTTAAGAGGGGACACCAACACTTGCCTGCTGACCTGGCTGGTGGCCTCGTGAGAGTGTGGCAGGGCTGTTCTGCAGCTCCACCTGTGATGAAGTGTTCCCGACCTCAGAGCAGCTGGAGGCACGGGGACCTGGCCTGCAAGCTGTTCCCCAACTCCTTCCCTCCTGCCCAGCGCACCAGGAGCCAGGAGGATGTCCCAGTGCCTCGGGTGATGCTGTCCTCTACCCGGAGGTCTGGCGTGGTGATAGGGAAGGGCAGATAGTGCTCTGATGGTATCTGGTTCCAGCTGGGGAAGGCAGTGTGTCCCCTGGGGGCCTCTGCATAGCAGACTTGGGTTCCCAGATAAAAATAGAAGCTGAAACATGAGCCCAGCTTCCCTGGTTCTGCCTCTGCCCGCACATCCTCACCCCACTCAGCTGCAGTGCTGGCCTGCAGAAGCAGCCCCGGGCAGCCCCACACCTCCCCAGGGAAGGCAGAGGAGAGGGCAGCAGTATGCTTGGGGACCAGATAGCCATGGAGGAGCAGAGCTGGGCAGCCACCTGGCCCAGGGTGGCCCTGGCCATTTGCACAGGGCTGAAAACTGCTCTGGGGAAAAGCAGAGAGCTGAGGATACAACCAGCCAGGCAGAGCTCTGAGAGCTCAGCACCAGGCAGGGGAACAAGCCTCTGATGTACATTACACAGCTAGTCCCAGGACCTCAGCCAGAGGGAGGAACAGCTGCCTGGGAAAGCAAGAGGGAGCTGGAATAAGGGTGGCTGTTGCTTAATACACAATAAAGATACTTTCCTAAAGCTTGTCCAGCCCCAGGAGCAGAGGACACGGCCCCATCTTGGCTGCATGTCCAGGGGAAGGTGCAGCAGGGAAGAGTATTCATGGGCTGCCCTGGGGATTCCTGGGGCCCAGCTCAGGCAGGAACCCAGCTCACCCAGCTCACAGCACAGCCAGCAAGCCCTCGGGGCAGGACGAGCAGTGCTGGTGCCTGACTGTCAATGACCTGGGCATGGGGATCCTCTAGACAGAGAAAAACTTCATCCCTTTGCAGTTTCCAGGGCTCTGACTCTCAAGGGCAGAAAATGTATCTGAATTACCTCTTCCATTTCTGGTGCCAAAACATGTTGCTCCTGAAGGTCTGGGTTTGCTTGGTAGCCAGATTTCCACCTGCATTTTGGTTTTGGAATATGAGCTGGCAGGATGTGGACTCTCGCTCTGTTTTCAGTGCCAGGCAATTCCAGAGCTTGATTTGGGTTTTTTCCTCAGCCCTGGGGTTCATCAGCCTCTGGAATCCTCTGACCAAGAGCAGAGCTCTTGCCTCCAGCTGGATAAAACTCAGTAGCTTGATAAAGAGGAGCAGCAATGAGCTGAATTGCAGGGAGCTGGGTAAATTGACCCTTCTCCTGCTATGGCACAGGCTGTGGGGCAGACTGGAGCAGGAGGTGGGTGTCCTAGAGCTGCATGACACAGGAGGAGCTAACCTTCACCCCAGGGTTGGATATAAAGCACATTTACAAGGCAGGAAGGTGCTGGTGTACGGCTGGAGGAGTGGAGGCACCGCAGTCAGGAGGGTGGGAAGGGACAGCTCAAATCCCGGCCCCGGCAGCTCCTGGCACAGAGCTCACCCTAAAGCCAAGTCTTCAGGGATGCTGCGTAACCTCATTAGGAGGCAGTTATTACTGGTTTGCTTTGTTATTAAACTTGCCCTGAGCCCGTCCCGGGGCAGCACACATGTGCTGCGTGCTGTATAAACAGGGCTCACGGCTACAGTGAAGGTTGTGTCAGGGCTGCTGTGGCAGCTTCAGCTTTTTGGGGCGCCCAGCACAGCTGGGAGGGAAGATGAGCAAGTGAGACTTGAGGTAGCTGAGAGGCAACTGGAGGGATCCGAGGGGGGATGTGTGCAGCGGAAGGTGGGTTGAGCATAGTTTTTTTTCCTCTGGGAAATTCAGCTTTGCATGTGGGTTTAGGTGTAGTGTGGGGTGAGATTCTCATCACTGCAAAGGCCTTGAGGTACTGAAAAGGGCTTTGGTCGTCACCCCCGGCAGTGACGGCAAGGGGATGGGGTTTGTGGTTGGGGACCGGCAGCGTCTGCGCTTGAGGGAGCGTGAGTGCAGCGGGGAGAGGAGAGCAGAGGCCGCCCCGCCTGCTCCCATCCCTGCCGCATGCCGAGCTCGCTCCACAGCCTCCACACCTTATTCAGGGATGTGCCTGTGCTTCCTCTCCTCTCTTCCCATCCCTGCCCTTCGCCCTAGCCCACGAGTCACCTCTTTGCTCAGAGCAGCTGCAAACTGGGAGGTGGAAATGGAGAAGAGGGTGCCCTGACAAGAAGCCAGTGGGAGCTGGGGGACCTTAAAGGGAGCCAGCAGCATCTGGACTGCACAGACAAGGAGGTGGTGGGAGCTGGGGTGTCCCAAGGAGAAGCCAACAGGAGCTGGGGTACCCATGGAGCCTCCAGGGCTCTATCACCCTGACTCTCACTGTCTCCCCAGTCAGAGGAACTCCGCTAATCTGCCCGTTTCAGCCATGGCTGATGCTCCCAGACAAGCAAGGCCCTTGGAGCTGTCAGGTGAGCCTTTCCCAGAGCTTATGCAAATGATACTAATTAAAGGCATTCTTATCTGTTTGATTTCCCACACCTTTTGCCTTGAGGGGAATAGAAAAGTTCATGTTTTAACTCCATATTTCATGGCAGTTGGAAGAACTGCCTAGAGAAAGTGTTGGGAAATGCAGCAGGTCACTCCTGATGAGAAGAATTGGCTTATGCAAGTGTTGAAACACTTTATTATGCATGAGAAACCTTCCAGAAATGGATGACTAATAGCAAAACGGGAGCAGAGAAAGCAGTGGGAACATAGTACCAGGCTGGCATGGGATCCATGTCATCTTACCAGCTTAGCAGGGTTGGGCTAGGTCAGCACTTGCCTAAGAGACCTCTCGGAATACCTGGCTGGCAGTGAGGGAAGTGATGTTAATGATTCAATAAACAGAGCCCTTCCCTCTCTGTGAGCCAAACGGCCCCTGGTGCCAGGATCCCACTGGCAGCCCTGTGTTTCACTGGCAGCAGGTTACTGAGCCCAGATGGCCATGAAATCCCTGCTGCTGGATGTGCAGGCAGGTTTGGCAGAGGATGCCCAGGCTGCATTTCCGTGTGGGAGCATCACAGCCCAACTCCCAGCCCTGGCAGGAAGGCTGCCCTGGTGCTGTGGGCACTCGGGGCTGTTGTGTGCACAGAGAGCCTTTGCCCTCTGGAAGTACCAGGCTGGCACACCCAGCATCTCCTCTGCTGCTGGGGGCTTTGCTGGTACATAAGGACAGGCACTGGACCATTGCAACAGAGCAGGAGCAGCAATGTGTACCTTTATGATTCCCAGGCACTGGTGATCAGAGGATCAGTGAGGAAAGCTCTTGGCATAAAGGGGAAGGAACATGGCCCAGCCAGCTGCTCTCTGAAAATCCCATTGGAGAGATGGCTGTCCCCAGCACTCCACCCAGAGGTGGCCTTTGCACCCACAGGGTGTGGAGATCTCCAGTGGGCTGAATTGCTGAGTTTCTGCTATTTGTGCAAGGACCTTGAAGGTGCTACAGGGCAGAGCATTGCTAGAGGAAGAGGAGAGTGACTGAAGGTCAAAGCTGTGGGTGCAGCAAGCGCAGCTGAAGTCACTTGGGAAAAATGTGAGAAAACAGACACGTGGGCAGATGAGCATGGTCAGCTCCTGACCTCTGCTTCACATCTGCTGGGTTGTTACCTGGTTTTCTGTCACTGCCCTTCCCACCGTCTCCCACCTTCCTGGGCACTCTGCTTTGGGTTGTAGGCAGAAGGTGTGCAGAGGCAGATCCATAATTCCTGGCCTTGGAGGTAATAGAGGGCAGCCTGTGCTGAGCCCTAGCATCCTGCAGTCTGGGGAGGTTTCAACTCTCAATAAGTCCCTGAAAGAATCTCCTGGATGCTCAAGGGCTGTGCTTTCACAACCAAAGGGAGATTTGCAACCTCCATCTGGAGGAGTGGCCCTTTCACCAGGTGATATCTATCTTGGAGAGAGGGAAAAAGAGGAGAGGGTAGGTGGTGAGTAGGAAAAGAGATCACTGCATGTGACTGTTGAGTAGTCCTGTGATACAGCGAGCAGAAGACACCCAAGGAATTGTCCTGACATGAGCTGCCCTGAATTGCCCCAAAGAGTTCACACCAGGCACTGTTTTCCATTACAGCAGGTTGGATCCTCTACACTGAGGGTTTCCCAAGCCAGGAGCTCTCCAGGCAGAGAGCTGTGTCTCACTGGTGAAACCCCTGCCAAGGAGATCCCTCAGTGACGCTGGCCTGTGACGTTTGTCAGCAGAGCAGGTGGAAGGAGCCCTAAGGCCCAGAGGCTGTTCCAGGGTGGCTCCTCCGGGCAGAGGTCAGCATCACCAAGGTGACTCAGAGCACTTTGAAAATGCAGCTTTTAGAGATATCAAAGAAACAAGCAAAACTGATCTAGTGCTGTCTGAACTGCTCATCTTCCAGGTGTTTTGGGTACCAGCCTCCATCCACCTGAGCTTATGCTGCCAGCCTTAGCCAAGCTCACACCGACTTCTGCAGCCTTTTTGGAGTCACCAAAGGTTTGGCTCCTGTTATCTGCTGAACTTGAGTTTTCTTTCAGCTTCTCAGCTCCATGGGTGGAGGTGCAGAAAGAGGATGGGATGCTGAGATGGCCCTGGAGCTCCAGGCTCAAGCATCCAGTCACTCGAGTCCTGGGAGGTTCATGCGTCACTGCTGCTGAAATCCCCAGCCAGGAGGGCTGGGAGAGGCAGGGATCATCCTAAACAAAAACAGGGCGCCGGCTGGGCTGCCAGCATTGCAAAAGGACGTTTCACCTGCTTCATCCTTCTTGGTGGCACAGGCAGGGAGAGCCTTAGTGCAGGGAGGCTCAAGCTGCTGGGGCTGGGGACAAGCACCTCGCCAGGCTCAGGGACCACAGATCCACACCAGTGATAACACCACAGTCTCAGTCCAATGACATCACTCCTTCTAATCCCCATGTCACGCCCGTGGTGGTGGCAGCACAGAGCTGGCTGGGCTGCAGTGCCCCTCGATGCTGGCCTGAGGTCCTGGGGAGAAGCACACGGGTGTGGGGGTGACGGTGCCCCACACGAGCTGCCGCACCTTGACCTTGGGATGCACAGACAGGCACAGGGAGAGGGGACAACGATGAGGGAATGCAGCCGTCAGGGGACCACGGCTTCCTCTGAAATGAGCTGCACCTGCTCCTCATCCTTGCCACGGACGTGGCAGCAGAGCCGGGGCATGCAGGGGAAGTGTCGCATCGAATCCCCCGGCCCAGGCAAGGAGCCTGAATTCCGCCGCAGCTCCATCTGCCCTGCTGCCGAGGCATCGGAGCAGGGACACGCCGCGTGCTGCGCTCCCGTGCGCCGGGCAGGGGCACCGGGCCGGGCTGATTCACACGCGGAGCCGGGGGCCGGGCTGCCGTGGGAAAGCGCGCCCGCCATGGCTCCCGAGCGCCGGGATTGCTTCAGCGGGGGTGCAGCCAAGATCCATTTCACAGAGGGCAGAGCAGATCTCGGCTGGGATTTACCAGTGACTAAGCATGTGCTGGCACGGGCTGCCCCAGCGTGAGAAAGGCAGGGCTGCTCCTCCTCCGAGGTGTGCCCGCTGCTGCCCTGCACCCCAGTGCCCCGGGGCACAGGGACACCAGTGGCAGCGGACTGGGGGCCACTCAGAAGCCTGTGGGGGCTGCAGCCCCCCAGTCCCCTCCTCCCAAGCTGGACTCTGCCCTTTCCTCATCCCTGAGGCCAGGCAGGATGGTATGAGCAGAGCCCCTGCATTCAGCCAACTCAGCAGATCGGCCCCCAGGCAGGACTGGGGTGTGGACAGAAGCTGCCACCCCCACCCCAAGCCTGGCACAGGGGCTGGGAGGACCCCGAGATGTTACAGAGATGCCAAACCCTTCTGTCAGGTCATGGCTGCTGTTCACAGCAGTTGCACTCCAGACAGTGTTCCAAGGTGCCACCATCTCCTGCTGATTCACCTCATGAAGATTTTTTGGGGCCACAGCTAATCCTGCCATGATGGATCTGTAGAAACCAAACTTTTCTGAGAAGAAATAACCATCCCTTCTCCAGCAGAGAGGCTCCCCACTTCCCTACCCTATATAAAAAAGATCCACCCAAAAAACTGTTCCACATTCCCAGGAGCCAAGCATCAAGCCTGAGGCCACCACTGGTCCCTGCAAAGCAGCCGTGCAGCCCAGCCTGTGGAAGTGGCAGCCTTCCCCACTCACTTAATCTCTTTTGGCTCATTTTGTCACGGCATTAAAAAAAATGAATCGCAATTTTTTATTACAGCTAATTGGTGCTGCTGCTTAAGTGGCTTATCTGGCTCCTGAGCTCGTACTCTGTTTTTGGAAAGCTGAAGGTGGGGAAGGGCCAGAAGCTATGGGGTGGCATGGGGCAAAGAGCCTCTTGGCAGCACCCAGCAGCCTCAGAGAGTGGGGAATGCCAGGATACCCATGTGCTGCTGGGCATTTCTGGCCCAGGGAGTGAACTGCCCCTAATTCACAACAGCCATGAACTTTAGAGAAGCAGAGAAATTTGTGCAAGGTCACTCTGTGCACCCAGGCAGGACAAGAAGCCTGTGCCCAGCGTGCTTGCACTGCTGCTCAGGAGCCTGGTGGGCTCCAAGCTGCCAGGGTTGGGCGTCCTGGGGGATTTGGTGTGTGACAGAGGGCAGGGGAGCCCCTGCATGTCCATGCCAGCAGGGAAGGCAGGGGAGGAGGGTGTCCTTGGGCCCTGCTGCACCCTCCCGGCTGGCAGTCCAATGGACAGCTGGCCTGGGAGCTTCCTGGAAACCTCTGACTCTCCAGTGCTGCCACCATACCCAAGAGGTACCATCCCCCACCCCTCCAGGCTCCATGTCCCTCTCCAGCATGCAGCCCATTGTCACTGTCATGGGGAGTGGGACCAGCACATGTCCCTGCAATTGCCTGTCCCTTCTGCCTGCCTGCTGCAATCCCACAGATTCCTGTGAGAGTGTGGGTGCCTGTTAGGGGGTGGCATCTCGGCTCTAGGTCCAGCCTGTGCAAGCTGGGATGTCCTCAGGCCTCAAAGGGACCATCCAATGTCTGGTCAGGCTCTGCAGAAATTCGGGTACCCACAGATCATAGCATCATTCTGCTTCCCTGGGCTTTCACCCAGATGCATTTCCCGGGTCCCTGGGTTTGAGGGTGAGACCGAGGAGGGCTTTGCCCTGCTCAGGGCAGGGGGACATGCTCAGCCCCTCTGATATCAGTGCTCTCATCTTGCCCCCAGCATGAGCAAGGAGCAGCGCAGGGCTCTGTCCCCAGTTGCTCAAGGCAATTGGGGAGTGCTGATGCTGTTGCGCAAGTCAGAGAATTGCCACAAAATCCCGTTTTAAAAGTGATGCACTGTTTTCCATGTCATTTGGGCGCTTCCAAGATCACCCCTTGTTCATCTCTGTCTGTCTGTCCGTGCTGCTGCTCTGCAGGGCTGGAGCAGTGGCGCCTCAGGGAACTAAGCCCAGGTGTCCTTTCTGGCCAAAAGGCTGGGGATGTGTGCTGGGATGGAGATAGATGGGGTGTGTGTGCTGGTTTTGTAGAGGCTGCCAGTGGGAATCACCTCGTGCTGCAAGGCAGAGCCAGGACCAGGTGGCAAGCTCATTTCCAAACAAATCAGCCTGCTCCGTTCCTGCTGCAGGCAGCTGTGTGGGAGCAGGGCTATGGCTGCCCCGTGCCATGAACCCAGCACTGCTCCAGCCCCAAACCAGCAGAGTGGCTGCCAGCCCACACCAGGGCCTGCCTGGGAGCTGGAAAAACCTTTCTGGTTTCAACAGGCTCTGGAGCAAAGCCCCTGGCAGAAAACTGAGTTGTTCTGGTTAGTGAAGTTGCTCACCTCTCTCCCTCCTTGCCTTGGGTGCAATGTGCAGAAAACAGCCCCTAAAAACAAACAGCTGACAAAAGGTGTTGTGGCACATCCCAACAACCAGCTCCCAGCCCAGGAGGGAGGGGAGAGGAGAGGGAAGGTGTCAGGGCTGTGATGCTCCCAGGGAGCTTTAGTGCTGCTCACTCTGGGCAAGCATTTGGCTGTCAGCTGCACCCTGTGCTTAGCCCCTGGCACCATCCCTGGGTGCTCCTCAGCAGTGGGATTTAGGGAGCTCTTTGGGATCCAGCACCTGGCACATGTGGGCACTCAAAGACCTGTCTGGGTACATTTTGCCAAACAAAAGGTGGTAGAAAGCATGACTTAATGTTCACAGTGCTGCAGCAGAGCCAAGCCAAGCAGAGCCAAATGAGAGCCCAGAGTGTTTTGGGGTCCACACCCTTCATCCCCAGCCTCTGTCAGACAAGAGAGATCAGGTCTTGAAGCCACAGTTGAGATTTTGGGTGTCTGCTTGATGCTTTAAGGCAGCCTCATTGCTGGTGTTTTCTGGCCGGGGAGCCAGGGTGGGCAGCAGTGCTGGCAGCCTGTCTGGAGACGTGGCTGGGCACACACAGAGGGAGCCCCTCTGGAGGGGGTTCTTGGGCTTGTGGCTGGTGCCTGTGGGACAGGCCTTGCCCTGGTGTCCCTGCTGTAGTGCATGTGATAGGGGCTGCCCAACCTGTGCCAGGGGTGCCCAGCATGGGTTTGTGCCCTGGGCAGGCAGGAGGTGCCTGGGGAGCACGATGACAATCTCACTGACCTCCCCCTCTCTCTTCTCTCAGGTGTGCAATTGCAACAAGTACCTGAAGGTCTCACGGGAGAGGATGAAGCAGCTGGTAGAGAGCAGCAGACAAGTGTCAGAGGAGCACAGTGCAGGTGAGTGGGTGGGTGATCCCCCCTCCTGTGCCCTTCCCTGTGACTCACTGCTCTGGACAGAGCAGGACCACCCCCCTGGGCCTGGGGGTTTCTCAGAGGGGGATGAGAGTGCCCTGCCATCAACCTGCCACAGGGTGCAGACCCACAGAGCTCTTTCAGGTCCGGTTTATGTCTCTGCCCTGGCTGCCCTGTCCTGCCCTGCAAGGCACAGGGTCGTGCATGGGATTGCCCAGCCCGGGGAGTTGGTGACATGCCAACAGTAGCTCAAGTGACAGCCTGAGGCCTTCATCACCTGAAAGTGAAAAACTCAGCTTGGGTGGTGAAATGCCTCCTGGCTGGGGCTGCTCACGGTGCCTTCCTCACCTGCCCAGTGCCTTCCTCTCCTGCCCAGTGCCTCTTGAATTAGGTCAAGCTGCAGGGGGGTGAGTCAGTGCCGCCTGCCCAGCCAGGCTCCGGCAGGCTCGAGGGAGAGAAGGCTCCTCCGTGCCCCAAGGTGCATCAACCCACACACGCTCCTTCCCACAGGGAGACCCACTTTGGTGGCAAACTACACCCATGGCAGGCACACCAGAATGGGAACGTGCCCCTCCTGCTGCTCCAGGCCAGCCCTTCGGTGCATGCCTTCCCATCTGCTGACAGCAGGGAGCAGAGGGAAGTGACGGCTGCTGGGCGCTGCTGGCCGGCTGTGGCTTTGCTGGGGCTGCACGTGTGGCTCTGGGCATGAGGAACGCGGTGGGGCGGCTTTTCCCAGGGTGCCGGCAGCCTGGGAGCGCTGCGCTTCCCCAGAGGCCGGCACATCCTCCCCGGCGGTTCCTCTGGTGAGGGCACTCTCTGCGTGTGTACCCAGCGACCAGACAGGCCAGTTCAGCCAGTTCCAGAGTATGGGAAATTGAAATGCTGTGGTTTGTGTTCAGAGTGAGCCGTTTTCCTTTCCCCCTTTGGGATGAGGTTGATGGAGTGGGAGGGTCTCACACAGCACCGTGGCTCCCCCACACAGACTCTTTCAGGGACCTCCTTGCTCTACTCCTTCCACTCCATCTGCAACACCCCGTGTCCCCATCAGGCCGTGCAGTCTCCTGCTAGGTCTCCCCATGTACCTGGGGGGGTCATGGGGAAGGAGCAGGTGGGAGCCCTGTGCTGGCCATGGCATTGGAGAGTCCTGCAATGGGGAACATCCTCTGCCCCAAGCAGGCAGGGCAGGGACCAAAGGTGCCACAGCATCCCCAGAGTGGTGGTGGAGACATGAGACAGAAGCTGTGATTCCCAGACAGGTGGGCATAGCAGGGCTGGAGACTTGCCAGCAGAGTCCCCTGTGACCCAGGGCTCTGGCCCCATCCTGAGGGTTCCATTTCTGTTTGGATTTTGCTAGGAGCTGCAGGGATTGCAAGCAGGGATTGCAAGTGTGAGCTTGACTAGGTTGCCCCAAAATGTCCCACCTTGGGTGAGATACTCAGGAAGACAAATAGGAAGGGTGTGCTGACAGTGTTCTGTCAACACTTGGAGGGGAGAGTGGTGGCTTTGGAACAGGCTGGGCAGCCACAAAAGTGGGTCAATAAGAAAAATCTCACCTGTTCACTGGTTTCCTTTACATCTTCCTGCTGCAGCAGTTGGTGGCAGGACCTGCTCTGCCCTTGTCATGGCCCAACACATGGCATGGGAGTGTTCAGCGCCCACAGCCCCACACCAGGACTGTCCCCTGTCCCATGACTCCAGCCCAGGCCATGTTGTCCCTGTCATGCCCCTGTCCATGGCCTAGACCATGGCCAGGTGCTGCTGCTTGGCAAGAAATGCCTTTTCCCTGCTCCTGCTTCCAGGCAAGGAGGGAACCTCCTCCCATGGGGGCCTCACCTCTCCAGGGAGGAGCTGGTGGGTGCTGGGGAAGATGGGTGATGGGGACAGATCCTTCAGGACCACCTCTCAACACAAGTCTGCATCTGGCCCAGGTGCTCCCAAGTCCTGGAGTCCAGCTGCAGCCGGTGCTGCTTCATTTGATTCCTGGATTTTTATAGCAGGGCTTCCAAGAGATGAAAGGACAATTATTCATCCTGTAACAGGTCACTCTTACTTGGACCTAGGACTTTCACAGGTTTTAGGGAACATAATCCTTGACACGGCCACATTTTTCCCTGCATGAGGGTTTTGACTAAAGTGCTGCAAATAGTTTCAAGCCCCGACAGCTTTTCCCTGTGATTTCCCAGTGGGATGCTCTGAGCAGCTCAGGTGCCTGGTGCAGACAGGGGCAGAGAGGGGAGCAGGGCTGTGGGTCACCACGGAGCACAGGCAAGTACTTGCTGGAGGCAGTGACAAATTGTGGCTCCCAAGGGACCCAGGGGAATGGGCTGTGTCAGAGGCTCTTGTCTGGTATGGGGAACTCTTGCATAGTCAGTGCAGTAAAACCAGCTGGCACAGGGCCCCAGAGCTCAGTGGGTGCTCTGCCAGATGAAATCTGGTCTCTGGAAAAGGCGAGGACGAGGATGTAGCACATTCCATCGGGTTGGGAGCTGCCAAACAGAGGAGGTAAATTTAATTGCAAAATCTCCCCTCACCATCTAAAATGTGCTGCAAAAGATGAAAACAATGGATCCTGCTGCCCTTGAGTCGGTGGTGCTGACCAGGCAGGGTGTAGCCTCCACTCCCATGCTGGGTGGGCACCCTCCCTGAGCAGCTGCCAGCACTGGGGCTCTGGCCACAGGTGCAGGATAAGTCCCCGATGGCCCCAGCGGTGGCTGCAGGAGCAGCTGGAGTGTCCCTGCACTGGGTGGCAGGATGGCATTGAGCAGCTGGGGCACCCACCTTGCCCCTGCCAGCCTGAGCAGTGACTTGGGGTTTCTTTCCCTTCTCAGCCCTCGGCTCCACCCTGAGCCTGGGGAAAAGCCAGCAGAGACAGCTCAAGACAGGTGGGAGGAAGAGCTGCAGGCCACAGTGTGGGGAAGGCTGGGGTGGCAGCAGGACTGTCCCTCCTCTACAGCCACTACACTGGGGCAGCTGAGGGCATGAGCTGGTGGGACCCACTCCCCTGAGCCAAGAGCTCTGATAGATGGCAGGAAGAGCCCCCTGCATGCCCAAAACCCTGCAGCTGGAGGCTTCCCTGATCTACAGTATTTGGCTTTTCTGTGACCATCACACTTGTCTTGTTGCCATGTGGAAAAGGTGTGAGATAGATCCTTGTCCTGTCCTGGGAGTGTTCTTCATGGAGGACCCAAGGGTCCTCACTGCTTTGTACCACACTCCATTTGTGGGGCCAAGGCACCCCCATTGTCTTGTGCTGCTCTGAATACTTCTGCATGGAAGGGGATGAGTTCCTGAGGGGTTGCACCCCTGAATCCAGGGGATCCCCTGCCCCCTTCAGCCGCCCCATGCGTTTAGTCTCTCTTTTCTCCAGGGTGCGACAGAATAACGGGCACAAGCAGGTCAGGGATGGACCGGGGGCTGCAGTGGTGAGACCAGCCAGAAACACCCCCCAGGCTCAGCTGGGCCGTGCTTTCCTTCTTCAGTGGAATTCACTTGCTCATTTGGAAAAGCAGGGCAGGGCTGGGACCCGGTGGCATTGCTGTGTGTGCTGGTTTTGCAGAGCTCCGCTGTGCCTGCTGACAGGGGCGCTGTGCCCAGCGTGCCCCGGGAAGGAGCTGGGGGCCATTAAGAGCCGGGGACCATTGCGTGCTGCAGCCCAGCACTGGGCACAGGGGCTGGCAGGGTTCTGTTCACAGCGGCACGGGGAGATGAGAGCAGCTGGAGCTGCCTCTTGCTTGAGCTCATCCTCCCTCCTCCACCCTGGGAACATCTTAAGATCACGGCCAGACTGCTGCAGCCCAGGTTGCACAATCCCGGGTCCTTTGTCCTTTGCTTATCTGCCTTATCGAGGAGGAAAAGATAACCAGGCATCTTCAGTGCCCTGCAATCAGCACATTTCTCAGGCTCGTAACTCCTCTTATCAGGCTGATCTCTCACCGAGGCCGAGGTTTCCCATGCACCTTTGTACTCCAAGAATGCTCGCAGGTCTGTGTTCAGCCTTGTGCAAAGCCTCGACAAAGCTGCGAGCTTTCTCCCCGGCCCCCAGCCCTGGCTGCGGCTGAGCCCCGCACAGCGCTGCGATGGCTCTGGCTCTGGCAGGGGCAGGGCTCCGGGCTGGCACAGGGCTCGGGGCTGGCACAGGGCTGCCAGACCCACAGCCTCTCCAGAGGCAGCAGGAGCTGCCAGGTGCTTGCCTGAGCCAGCTGGGACAGGCACCCAGCTCCTCACCCCAAGGCCTTAGTTCGGGCAGGGGTGACACAGAGGGACCTGGGCTAGAAACAGGGCCCGTGGGGCAGGATTTTGGGCAGAAGTACCTGGCTTCCTGGGAAGTTGTCTATCGCCCTGATACTGAAACCCTGGGGTTGCCCAGGGCTCACACAGTGAGGACAGGTTGTTCCCAGCCAAATCAGGGCTGGGTGGGCTGCAAAAAGGGAATGGGCACAGGTTCAAAAGAGGATTGCCCTGATCCTGCTCTGACTCATCTTTCCAAGCCCTGCTGTGCCCCCCTGTCCTGCTGGGAAGTCCTGGTGCTGTCCAAGTAGTGCTGACCCAGCATTCCAGCATTGCAGCTGACACAATAGGCTGGAGGGACGGACAACAGTTCACCAGTGTCACCATCACGGTGGCCTTTCAATGTGGCCCCCACTAAGAGCCCCTCTGTGTGGGGGAATGTGCAGCCCCTTGCCCACAGTGGGCAGCCCCTGTCCTGTCCCATGTCCATCCCACTGGGCTCAGCCCCATGCCCATGAGCAGGACCTTGCAGTGAGGCACATGAAGCTGCAGCTCCTGTCTCATTCCTATCTCAGGACAAGTCACTTTGCCCCCACAGCCTCCCTGTGGCAATAGTCCAGGGTTTTTGTGGGACTACCAGAGTGATCCCGGTGGCTGTGGGTCCCAGAGGCTGCCATGACCCCCAGGTGAAGGGTTTGTTGGTCCCTTGGGCAGCCCAGAGCCTGTTCAGCGCCCAGGGTGTGAGATGGGCCTGTGGCAGGGGTCTGCCCCACTGTCTTGGTACTGGTGATTGGGGGCTGAAAGAAGGAGATCCAGTCCAGGGTGGGGAGCTCCTGCTGCACTCACTTCATGGAGCATGGGGCCACCCCACCCTGGGGCATACACTAGGGGCTTGAGCACAAAGCAGGGCTGCTGCAGAGGGGACAAGTGCATGCAGAGGTGGGATCCCACCACTGAGAGTGGCCCTGCTTAGCTCAGGAAAGAACCTGATGCAGAAATAAGCAGAATGGGGGTGCTGCAGCATCCCCTCTCCCCTGAACATGGCAGCATTTGCTGGCAGGGAGATGTCATGGTGAGAAGAGCAGCAGTTTTTGCTGTTCCCATGGGATTAATTTCCACAGGTGAGCAGGGGTGGGCAGGAACTGTGAGTGGGAAGCACGTGTGAGGCCAGGAGGAGATGGCTCTTGTGCTGAGCACTGCCCAGCTGGGGACAGTGACAGGGGACGACTGTTGCTGTCCATGGAGCTCTGCAGCACTCTTGTGGGGGGGGCCAGCTTTGGGGGGCTGGGGGCTGCAGAGCTCAGCCCCTCACCCAGGGTCTGTCATCCCCAGGGTGACCAAGCCAAGAGGAGGAGAGGTGAGTGAGAGGCAAAGGGGTTTTTATTTTCAAGATGTTTTATAATGGGATTATTAGTTCCCAAGAAGTGTTTCGAATTGATTCGGTAAGGAACGGCTTTCCTTTCTGCTCCGCGGGATGTGGTGGGAATTCAGCCCTTGGTGTGAACCTCACAGAGCTCTGCAAGCCACAGATCTGACAAGCTCCCAGCACACGGAAAGGATATGCTGGGCTCCCCACGCACCCTACACATGCCTTTTTTCTCCATCTCTGCTGAAACTCCGGGGTGTGCAGCATCCAGGCAAGCTGGGATACAGTCCCAAGGGAGCCATGGCTCCACTGGGGAGGCCTCTGCCTGTCTGAAAGGGGAGAAAAAAACCCTCCCTCAAGCCCCGTCCCTGTTTTCCCCTAGAAACCCCTGTTTCTCTGGGGGACCCAGCCTTTCCCAGCTGAGTTTTCCCGCGTGCCCGGCTGGCATCCTGTGCGTGGTGCCTGGTGGCCCTTTCACCCTGCCGCTGAGGGGAGCACAGGCATCTTCAAAAGCCCTGGGAAGAATTTGGTGGGAGGGGGAGAAGGGGTTTTACAAGCTCCCATTCAGAAATGGTCACTTTGAAGTGATGTAGCATTTTCAACCCTTTGAAGAGCCACAATTAGGAGGGGGCTGGTGCAAGCAAAGGCAAAACTAAGGGGTGACCATCACGGCCTTTCTCTCCTCAGGCTTTTAAGGGATGAACTTTCCCTCCCTGCCTGCCTTTTTCCCACGAGCCCAGGGGGTGGGTTTGGGGTGTTTAGGGGAGCTGGAGGTTTCCCATCCCCCTGTGCAGGGAAGGAGGGGTTTGCCATTGGCTTTGCCCACCAGCAGCAGAACAGCAGAGGGAGCGTGCTGGAAGAGAGAGCAAATTACTCCATATCCCTGCAGGCACGCAGAATGTCAGTGTCCTGTCAGTATGCTGGTGCCATGCTCTGGCCAGGGAAATTTTAGGGTCCGTGATAGGGAAAGCTGTTGGCCATGGGTGCTGGGTGCTGTCAGTGTCATTTCCGTTGCATTGGATCTAAAAGTCCCACCCAAGGTCAGTGTCCCTCCCTTCAGGGTCTGGTGTGCGAGAGCAGAGAGGATAGGAGAAAAAAGGGTGCCCAGGCTGAGGCCACCCCATGCCACCAAACACAGGAGTGGCACAGGGCAGAGAGGGGTGGGAACAGCGTGAGGACAGAGCCGCTGTTCTTGCCTTGGCGATCTGCCACCCGCTGGCAGGCTTTATCCTGGAGAAACTCCTGGGAAATGGACTCCTCCTCCACATCCCTGCTCTGGGTGGCTCAGGAATCTCTCAAGAGCAGCCTGGGTGTCTCACCACTTGCCAGAAATTTGAGAAAATGGGAAATTGAGGTCCTTGTTTTCCCTTTAAGGATAGATGTCAGTGTCCAAAGCAGACATGGGGGTGAAGGAAAGGCCTATCCGTGAGTGAGGCCCTGGGGCACTTGCTCAGGGCACAGCCCTGCTGAACCCAGCTCTAGCCCAGTGTCTCAGATGGGGCTTGGGGCTGCTTCCCCTCGTGCTGCGGCAGCAAACCCCAAACCAGTGCTGCTGCTGGGCAACGTGGTGGAGAAGAACTGGCCTGCAAATCCCCCATGAAAACATCCCCAGTGACAGCCATGACCCTGAGCAGGGCTGTTGGTGTGCTGGGGACTGGGGATGACCGTGCCCCACCAGTTCGGGTTGGTAATCTGCCCTAGGGAGGTGTGGAAGGTTTTTTTGGGGGGGCTGGGGAGCCCCCCTGAACCAGGGGCTGGTGTGAGCTGAGCCTTCCACACCTCCCCCGGGCTGTGGCTCTTTCTGCTCCTGCGATGGGCAGGCCCAGACCCCTCTGCACAGCTGGGGGGTGACTCTGCCAGGACAGGACAGCTCTGCCAGGATGGGATGGCCGTTTCAGGGCTGTTCCCAGCCGCGTTCCCCCATGGCAATCCCCAGCATGTCCCAGCTCCTGATGGCTCTGGAACACAGGGAAGGGCCAGCTGGGAATGCTGGTGTCCTTCTCGGTCCCAGCTGGCTCCCTGTGATGCTGAAAAGAGTGGGGTGAACACCCCAGAAGGGCCACTAGAGCGATGCAGGATGCCTTTTGTTGTCTTAATTGGTGCCTGAGCAGGACAGACCTCCCTGCCAAAACGGGGACATCCCGCAACAACAACTGCAGCCTGTTCCCGGCTGCCAGGCTCCCTGATGGATGGGAGGCAGCTCAGTCCTCGGCTTCCGCTGCCCGGATCTGGAGACTGCCGTGCCCCCGGGAGAACGCTCAGCGGGTGCCGGACTGCGGCCTCGGGGCACTCGGTGTGCGATGGCAGCGATCCCCCGTGCCGGGGACAGCTCAGGGGACAGCGTCACTGCCAGTGTGCCCCTTGCCCAGGGTACGGGGAGGGTCACACGCTGGGGATGGGGCCCAAAGCCCCGTGTCCGCGGGCAGGTCGGGAGAGTCGTGGGTGCCATTAGCAGCTGATCACGGTGGAGGTTTAATTAAAGCAGCAGGAGGGGGGTCCCTGCTGTTTGCCCCATAACGCAGCCGGGCGTGGGGGCACAGCCCCGCTCCGAGAGCAGCCTGGCCTGGCCTGAGACCGGGAGGCAAAACCACCGCACCCAGAGCAGCAGCAGCACTGGAGCCATTACCAGAGCAGAACAGACCCCAGGATACCGCGAGGGAACTGCAGGAGGTGCCCAGCAGCTGCAGGGGAGCAAGTGGCTGCACGGGTGCCATGCTCAGGGCAGGCAGCTGCGGGATGCTGGTGATCAAACACCTTCTCCCCAATTCAGGGGATGCTCCTCCCTGAGATGCAGGGCAGAGCCTGGAGCCCTGCAGGGATGACTGGCCGGTTACAAGGTGGCTCGCGTGGTTAAGCACAGATTCCACTCATCACACCAGTGACTGGTGGTTTGTCTGCTGTCTCCTCTCTCCACAGGCTGCTCGGGGAGCCAGAGCTACAGTGTCACCATGCCAGTCTGTGACACAGCCCAGCCTGGCTGCGCCCCACGCAGCGAGCAGGCGGAGGGGATGGAGCAGTGCGGGGCAGCCACGGTGCTGGCAGGGGACACGATCCTGCAGGTCACTGCCATCCCCCCCGGGGTGCTGGACAGAACAGAGCTCACCGACTTCTACTGCTGCACCTGCTGTGGGAAAGTGTTTTGGGAAGGGTCCCATTTTGGACGCGTTGTGTCCCAGTTTCAGGATGTTCTTGTGGCCTCTGGGGACACACAGAGCATCTATGAGCTGAGCTGAAGCATGGGGGGCTCCACAGGGGAACTTGGACTGCCTGGGGAACCTCAGCAGATTTTGGGCCGTGGGTTTCTAGAGAGAGGCTGGAAGCGGGGAGGCAGGGGCTCTCCATCACAGAGAGCACTGTCACAGGTCCACCAGTAGTTTGCAACAGCCCAAAAATATATGGCCTCCATGAGATCATTAAAGCAGAGGTGGCTGAAGAATGGACCCTTTGCTTTATTTCTGCCCCTCTCCAAACTACACCCAGCAAGACGGCGGGAGGGCTCTGCTGAACAAAACCACCACCCCAGCAGTGCTGACTCCACCTCACGCACACACCCCAGTGCTTCTCTGCCCACTCACTCATGGGGAGCAGGAGCTGCATCCCCAACAGCAGCACAGGGCAGAGAGCATCCTGAGCACTCCCAGCCTGTGGGACATGTGCCAAGCCTCAACCCATCCCCAGCATCCTGCTCACCCTGACCCCGCGCTCCCAGCACTCCTTGGAGGCGGCTGGTGGGCGCAGGCATGGAGGTCTGGGGAGGCTGAGCATTGCTGGGCTCAGCGAAATTTCTGGGTGCACCACAATGCCCACTGACACCTGCAGCCTGGGATGCCCCAACAGGGCCAGGCTGGTCCTGGGGGGGGCTCCCACTGGTGCCAAAGCTGCCAGCCTCTTCCTCCCCTGGGGAGACCCCTCAGCACAGCCCCGTGCCCAGGCTCTGTGCAGGGTACACAGGAGAGGCAATAAGGTGTGTGGGCCCACTAATACCAGGAACTGGAATCACTGGTGGGACTGGCCAGAGGAGGCTGCATCTCACCATGGAGATCCCAGGCAGGTCCTGCAGCTCCAGGGGGCTGCTGTCCAGTGCCTCCTAATCAATGGCCAGGCTCAAACCGTTCCATCCTGAGCAGAGGAGCATCTGCAAAATTCCTCCTCTAATCTGTTTTAACTGCCAGGCCCAGCTGTTATTGTTGAGAGGGCCTGAGGAGGAGCTCTTGGCTGAGGTGTGACATTTATGAGCTAGTGGACCACTGGCCCAGGCAGCTGATGCTGCAGTGCAGGACTCATTTTCCCTCTTCCAAAGGTCCTGGCTACACAGTGCCAGGGACTTCTTACTCCCAGGGACATCTCACCCTCTAGCTCAATGCTTTAATAAAAGAAACACACCATTTTTCTACTTTAAATATTCTTCTTTTCCATAAGGTCCATAATATTAATGCCTGAGCATTAATTGGTACAAGTGACCCTAAAAGGCAGCCATCCCCACACTGCCAGTACTGGGCACTGAGCAGCCCAAGTCCCCCAGGCTCCACACAGACTCATCCTTGTGTCAGCATCCTGCTTCTTCAGGGTTTCTTCTGGGAGGGCAGAAACTGGGGGTGAGTCAAAGCAGGAATGATGCAAAGCCTCCAGCTGCTGGCCCCCACAGTGTGGGCTGCTTTGTCATGCCATTAAATAAAACTCTCCAAAATGGGATGAACTTTTCCAGGTCCTGTTTAGGGGAAGCTGCTGAGCCACATGCACATCTGACCACTCATAGGCACTTCTGGCCTTTGCTTGCTGGGTTTTCCAGAGCTGTGGTTTCATATTCATCTGCCACTGCTTCTGCTGTGGAGGGGAGCTCACACAAGATGGGGACACACGGCCCTGTCCCTCACCTGGGGACAGCTGCCTAGAAGGTGCCTTTCCCTCTGATCCCTGGGGACAGTCGGGTCACCTCCTGGTCAGCTCCAGGATTTTATCTGCTGGAGAGCTCTCCCAGTTTAGGGCTGAGCTCTTGTGCTTACAGGGCTGTGCTAGGGCAGGGTCCCATGGCTGGGACTTTCTCTAGGACACCAACCCGGGCAGAACCCAGCAAGTGGTGTGTACCTGTGGACATGGCACAAAACAGCTCCTGGAGGATTCCATCCAGCTCCTGGGGATAGGGGCAGTGGCTGGGACCCAGCACAGCACCTCTTCCTTCTTGCTGCCCACAGGAGGGGGTGCCACGGTGGGAAGTGTGCAGCAGGGTCACCTCCAATCATAGACACAGTCAACAGCGAATTCCACATCAGATTAGCCTTGAGGAGCATCCAGGAGGTAATAAATTGTCCAGTTTTGAATGGTGGATACATATCAAAGGGAATTAAAGCAGCTTTCTAATCAGCCTACAATATTGTTTCCTTATCTGGCGGCTTAAAAAAATAATTACAAATTCCCATTGTGTGTGTCATACTAATGTTTAACATTTATTAGGGCAGTAATGAGCCCTCCTTGGTTTTATGGAGCCGTTTGATCCTGCGTGGGAAGGGCAGCTCCAGCAGTGTTGTGGCAGGGACGAGTGCTCTGGGTGGGCTGCCCACTCCAGAGCCCACGGATCCCCTGGCTGCTTCACCTGTGCTCAGCTCCTGCCTCTGCGTGACAGGATGTGATCATGAGGGGACCCTGGGATAAAAAAGCACTGAGGAAGGGTTTTATTGCTCTTTATCATGAATGAGATGTGGCTGAGCAGCATCTATCCCTCAGCCCTGGGAAACCACACGCTGCATCGGATGTCAGACGGTTCCTCTCCTCTCCTTGTGTACTCCTGCACATCCTTCAGAGTTTGATGGGGACAAGGTGTTTGACGCTCAGGCCAGCTTTAGTTTACAAATTAATATATCAACATTGTTCCTCATCAGGCAGGAATGCACTTCCCTCCCTTCTCCCCCACCTTATCCCCATCCCCTTCCGAGCAAACTTCCTTCCTCCTGTAATCTGGAGCGGAAACCTCGCCACATATTTGACCGGCTCACAGAGATCAGCTCAGTGTTCCCTGGCATGACTTTGTGCCTTGAACTAGGGCTGGCTGGTCCCTAAGGCAGCCAGCAAGGCATGGGAGGAGGAGGAGGGGGCTGTATCACTGCCCATCCTCATCCTGGAGCTGCTCTTCCAGCCGGATGCTCCAACTGAGCTCCCAGTTGATCGGCTGCCGTTTTCAAAAAAAAACCACTGTGGTTTTGGACACAGATCCAGCCCGAGCTGGCTGTGAGCTCCAGCCCTTGTGCTGCCCCACACTACGGGAATGCTGCTCCCACAGGGCAGGGTCACTGCTCACAGTGAGGGGAGAGGAGATGAGGGGAGAGGAGAGAGGTGTCTGTCGAGGAGAGACATTTGCATCAATCAGGGGGCGTTTGCTCCCTGGGGAATAGCCTGGGAACCAGACCTTTCCCATCAACCTGCCAATAGGTGGGCATGACCCTTAGGTAAATGAGCTTCTATCACTCACCAGGCATGTGTCCCGTGGGGGCTATGGCTGTGTCACCCCCAAGCCTGCTTAGATCCCAGGGATGTCCCCACAGAGCAGTCAGCAGGTACAGAGGCTACTCCTGGTGGGCTGTAATGAGTCTTTCTGGGGAAACTGTGCAGTGGGAGCAGTGGGATGACATGTCCCCATCCCACAGTCACCACAAAGAGTGGCCATGCAGTGCAACCAAACAGATTGCCCAGAGAAGCTGTGGCTGCCCCTGGATCACTGGAAGTATCCAAAGCCAGGATGGACGGGGCTTGGAGCACCCTGGGATAGTAGAAGGTGTCCCTGCCCATGGCAGAGGGTGTGACAAGATGAGTTTTAAAGGTCACTTCCAACCCAAACCAGTCTGTGATTCTGTGGTAAGTGGCCCCAAGAACCATGTGTGTCAGGAGATGGCAATTTCCTGGCACCAAAACCCATCACTGACACTGGATTCAATCCTGGAGCTCATTCAGATGATGCAGGACAAAATAATTATGGCCCAAAGGCGGGGAGGCTGGCCCAGGGCACATAAAACCAAGGTCTCTATCTCCAACCAACTCTATCAGCACCTGCAAAGTGAAGATAAGGTCCCTCCAGGTGCCAGTTTTCCAGGACCAGAAGCCCCACAAGCAGCTGCCAGCACACGAGGTCAGGGAAATGTGATGGTGTCGGTTTAGCAGAACACAGGTTGGAGCCATGGTAGCTTGGAGAACGTGCACTCAATGGCCACAGGGACATCAGTCAAGGGGTTGCCTCGGCATGGCCTGGCAGCCTTGAGACACTGGTGCAGCCAGAGATCCCTGCCTGTGGCACCAGGCAGGAATTCTCCAGCTCCAACTGTGTCCCAGCTGGTGGCCTTTTGCTCCGGGAGCACTTTTGTGCTGTCAGACACCGAGACCACAGGCTACCTCAGAAGAGCTGCCGTATTTCCAGCAGGATAAGGACTGACAAGATGGGGCACTGGAGTGGTTAAAGGCCAAGCTGCAGTAAGATAACCCAAACTGTACAGCACAGCACCACATCCTCCAGCCCAGGGACACCCCTGCCCCTGGGGTGTCCCAGAGGACAATGACTAAGTGTAGTGCTATGACCCTGAATCTCACTCAGGTTTTAAACTCTGTTTGTCACAGGCTGGGAGGGACCATGCAGAGCAGCATCTCAGTGACATCCGTGGGAAGTGGCAGTCCCCAGACCATGTTCCTGCAGTGGCCCCTGTGGTGTGGAAGTCCCAGGAGGATGCCCTTGTCCACAGAACTTTCCAAACCATTCGTGAGAGCCTTTCTTGTGGTGCTGTGCTCCCTGCAGAGGACACAGGGCACCCACACATCTTCACTGCAAGAGCATGAGGTTTCCCTTGCAAACCCCCAGCTCTGGCCTCAGGAGCTCTGCCTGCAGGGCTGGCAGGGTCCCAGCCCACACCGGCACAGTCTGGGTGCCACCGAAGGCTCCTGGTGTGCGATGTGTCCATGGGGAGAGCATGAGGTCAATCCCACAGCCACGCCCCTGCTTGTGCAGCTCTCGGACCACGCGGAGGACGGGTGTCCCTTCCTGAGACCCCCCTCTCGACCCCTTCCCCACCTCATCCCCACAGGGATCCCCCTTGTCCCCAGAGGTGAATCCGCACAAGGGAGACTGTTCCCACGCAACAGCCACAGCCCCGGGTGGGCTCCCTGCATCCCCACACGCCCCATCTCCGCGGTGGGGCGGGCGGCACAGCCGAGCCGAGCCCCGCGTTTCCCCATCGGGGCTCCGGCAGCCGCTCTGCCAAAGAGCCGGGAGGAGAAGCGGCGGCGTGGCCAGCGGCGGAGGAAACCTCCGCGCTTCCTCCGGCTCCGGGGAGCCGAGCGGGCAGGGCGCTCTCCCTCGCACGCCTTTCGCTGCGGCTCTGCGCTGGGAAGAAAAGCTCCCGTCTTTCCCACGCTCTCCGACACATTTTAATGAATTAAGTGGGGGCACGCCCCCTCGCCGCCTGCCCCGGATCCGTCCCCCCGGCTCTCCGGCTCCCTGCAAGGAGGCCTCGGGGGGTGGCTGGACTATCGCTGCCGTCGTGTCCGCCTGGCCGGGAGAACGGGCGCGACCCTCTGGGGTTTTTTGGAAGAGGGCTGCGACGTGCCCGGCCCAGCGCGCCCAGCCCCGAGACGGCTCTGGGCCCCGCCGGCGATGCCGGTGGCAGCCGGTCCTTCTCCCTCCCGCAGGCTCTCACGGGCACGGGGAAATTTGGCCGTCACGTCTCCTGAGGAGGGGAAATTTGTTCCGCGCCTCTCGGCGTGACCGTTCGCTTAAGGCATCGCAGCTCCGGGGCCCTTCCCCGCCTCCCGCCACGTCTTCCCCTCGCCTCAGAAGGGAACGGGTAAATTACTGGGTGGGACTACTGGTTTTGCAGGGCCCCATAAAGCGAGGGCAGGGGCCTCCCAGCGCCGGCCGCGGCCCCTGACAGCCCCTTCGCAGCCGGCGAGCAGCGGAGCCGTGCAGGGAGCCTGGCCCGGCCGTCACACCGCTCCCGGCTCCTCTCCGGTTACAGAGCTGGGTACAAACTGGAGCTGAAATGCAGCTTTTCAAATCTTTTTATTTCCCGTTCCCCCCCCCCCGCCCTGCTTTTTGGCTCTTTCCCATCCCTCTCTGGCCTCGTTCCCAGACCGAGTCCTGCCCCCACCTGCCAGTCCCGAACATTTGCATGGCTGGGTCCCTGCCCGCGCTCTTTTTCTCACCAGTGTCACTGGCAAATGCAGATTTGCTTGCAAGGATGTAACTCTGGCCAAGCCCCAGACGGGGAAGGTGTGAGCAATTCCCACTCTCCCACGGCTCGCTCACAGGGCTCTACACCTCGCAGAATATGGCCGGTAAAGACACAAAATCAGCTGTCCCAGGATATTTAGGAGTAAATAGGAGAGGGCGAGCCAGAAAGAGCAGAGCCCCGACACCCAGGCCATCGCACCTACGTCCGGCAAAGCTGCCGCACGACCCCACTGCATTCCCTTTTCCAGCTTTGTCGTGATGGGTTTGCTGGGATTGGTGTCAGGGGACGGTCACGGGCTGCTGTGGCTCCGGCCCTCCCCGCACGCTGTTTGAGCTGCCGGGCTGTGCCGGCCCCCGGGCACCACCGGAGCTCCCGTGAGTCACCGTGAGTCACGGCCCGTCCCGCCGCTGGTGATTCCACCAGCGGCGGGACAGGAGGAGACAGGACAGGGATTGCCGCTGGTGATTCCAGCTGACACCATGGCTGGTGATGGGGACAGAGCCACCGCCGGCTGCCCGGCCTATTCTGAGTCCTCGAGCAGACCTGGCTCCTGCACGGACCCTCAGAGCTTCAAGCGCTGAGCCCATCTCAGTGCCCTGTGCCGGCGCTGCAGAGGCCCCAGCGGCACAGGAACATCCTGGGAGAAGCTGCAAAGGCACAGGAGAGCAGAGGGGGAATCTGCAGCCCCCAGCAGCAGTAACATTCCAATCCCCCTTATTCCGTGAGAACGATGGACTGCAACATACTCACATTAGAGAGGTGTGACCAGCACAGCTCTGGAGGAAGCCAAACAGTCAGACAGAGACCAGACAGATGGAATTGGGATAGAGATTGGGATGAGGTGGGCACGGGTGAGGAGCTGGGGATGTGGATGAGATGGGGATGGGTGGATGGGGATTGGATGGGGCTGGGGATGGAGATGGGGTGTGCATGGGCATAGGATGAAGGTGGAGACAAGGACAGGGTGGAGATGGGGAGATGGGAATGGAGATGGGGATGGATGTGAAGATGGGAATGGGGATAGGGGTGAGAAGAACCAGGTGCAGAAATTGACTTATAGAAGCAGACCCCTTATGGGAGGAGAATGAGGATCTATCTGCTTCAACAACTCCTTACAGCCTAAATCCAGGTGGGATAAAAAGGACCCAGATGGGGCAGGAGTGTTCCCAGACTACTCCAGCTGCTGGGAAAAGCCACGGGAACAGGCAGTGGGGCAAGTCACACTCGGAGCTCAAGGCCACTATCCTCCAGCTGTGCAATAGACACTGTGATGGCACATTTCATCGGCTGGGGCTGAATTTAGCAGTAGGCCGATTTCTCCCTTTCCCTTCCCAAAAGGACACGCCAGCAGTGCCAGGTGACAGCAGCTTGCCACCCAGCTGCCTCGGCGCGGCTGCTGTCACCTCGGTTTATGACACGCTCCTTCCTCTCTCCCCGCACCTCCCGCCCTCTCCTGCTGACCAAATGCCCGGGAGGCGGTGGGAGCTGGCCCGGGAGCGCCGCTTCCCACCTGGACTCGCCGTTTGCTCCCGGGGACCAAACGGGAACGGGAGGAGGGTTGGGGGTGGGGGAGACCAAGAGAGCCCCCCCCCGGAGGGTCCCCTCAGCACCGTTTTTGGTTGATGCACTGCTTTCGGGATTTTTTTTCCCCCATTTTTCCGCTTCCCTGTGGTGTCCACAGCTCCCAGCACTCCCGCACCAGGAATACGGTCATCGGCTGGGCAGCGGGTCCGACCCCGGATAAAGCCCCGGGCAGGCGAATTGAGCCACTCCGGGGCTGGCAGTATATGGCGGGGGCTGCATCTTTTCCGTCTTAAATCAATCTCACCGGTGGGTCCCTGAAACACAGTGCAGCCCCCCATGGGCGCCTGCAGAGGCGCTGGACCCCGCGAGCTGAACGCCCTGTTCTGCTCTGTGACCCGTCTCTGTTGGCTCACGGGGACACAAGCCCGCAGCAACACGGTGTCAAATCGGAGGTAGCGGCAGCCCCTTGGTGACCATCATTCTTGCGGGTCCCGACTGGGGGGCCCGAGCCGAGCCGAGCCGAGCCGAGCCGAGCGGAACCGAAGGGAGCCGAGCGGAGCCGGGAGCGCGGCCCCGAGCGGGCCGAGCAAAGCCGAGGCGGGAGCGCCCCCCATCGCCCCCTCCCTCCCTCGCAGCGCCCGCGCCCGTCCCGCTCACTTTGCGAAGGGGGCGCGGCCGCCCCGGTCTGCCACGCCTCCCGCGCCCGCTCGGACCAATAGGCGCTCGGCGCGCGGGCCCGCCCCCGCGGCGCGTCACGGCAGTGCCATTGTTATGCAAATAAAAGGGCGGGTAAAAGGCGCGCGTGGGCCAGGGCGCCGCAGAGCTGCGGGGCGCGGGCAGCGGAGGAGCGAGCGCAGAGCGGCGGGGCCGGGGCGCGGCGGCAGCGGCGGCACCACAGCCCAGCCCCGGCAGCGGCCGCAGCATCGCCCGCCCGCCGCCGCATGCCCGGGCGGGCGCCGCCGTCGCCGTCCATGCGGGGCGGCGGGGCCGAGGCGGCGGCATGAGCCAGAGCGAGGTGTCGCCGTGCGCGGCGCCGCCGCCGCCCCCCAGCCAGCGGGTGTTCCAGGAGGCGGTGCGGCGCGGCAACACCAAGGAGCTGCAGTCGCTGCTGCAGAACATGACGAACTGCGAGTTCAACGTCAACTCCTTCGGGCCCGAGGGGCAGACGGCGCTGCACCAGTCCGTCATCGACGGTAACCTCGAGCTCGTCAAGCTCCTGGTCAAGTTCGGCGCCGACATCCGCCTGGCGAACCGCGACGGCTGGAGCGCCCTGCACATCGCCGCTTTCGGGGGCCACCAGGACATCGTCCTCTACCTGATCACCAAGGCCAAATACTCCGCCGGCGCACGGTGATGCCGGGGCTGCCCCCACTGCGCTCGCCCGCTGATGCCGGGACCGCTGGCCCGGTGATGCCGGGTCTCCCCCACCCCGCGCTCCCCCGGCCATGCCGGGGACCCTCCCCGCTCCCCCGGCCGCCAGAGCTGCTCCCGCCCCCGCCCGGGGCGGGTTTGGCGAAGATTTGGGGCCCCACGCAGAACACGCCACATTTTTAAGTTTTTTGGTTTTTTTTTTTTGTTTGTTTGGTTGGTTTTTGGTTTTTTTTTTTTTTTAATCTTCCAAGGGTTGTTTCCTACTGTAACGTGGTTTTTTTTCTCCATCTACCTCGGCTGCACTCACAGTATTCACGGTTTCAGTTTGACATCTGGGCAGATGCTTTAACACCCCCCGCCCCGTTCCCTCTCCGCTAATATTTAATCCCCCTCCCCGCCCCCCTTTGCTCTCGACCCTCCCATTTAAAGTGTTCTGGCTCAGAAACGAATTCATTTCAACGCCCCCCAAAGCCACCCCGCAGACCCCCACTGCTGCTGGGGTCCCCTCTCCGGTGCCAGCCCCGGACCCGGGCGCGATGCCCCATCCATGGGCTGGGGCTCCCGGCCGGCCGCGGCCTTCTTGGCGAGGAGAAGCAGGAAAGTCTTCTTCCTCTCCAAGGTTTTCCCAGTGTTTTCCCACCGCTGACTGTGTTTTTTTGTCGAGGCGACTCCGTTGGAATATGACAGACGTGGTTTTCTCACCCCGATTGCTCCTGGGTTTGGTTGATTTCGTGTTGGGTTTTCTGCTTTGATTCTTCCTTGGGTGTCCGAAGAAAGTCTGCATCCTCACCCGCTCCACGAATCTGTTTAGCACACGTGAGATCCCAGGAAAAGACATTGAGTCCTTGTGGTTTTGTGTGTAAAGGGGGATTAGCAAATCCTGGACTGGTTTTTTTTTTCTTTAAAAAAAAAAAGGTGAAATAAACTCTAGAGGCAGAGGATTTGCTTTTGCACAGAAAAGGGGCGCGAGCGCTCTCTGCTGCCTACAGAGATGCTGGAAAACTACTGAAAAGAGTTTGGGAACTTTTATTTTTTCTTTTGGTGAAACTTGGATAACACTTCTCAATGCAGAACGATTCACTTGACGTACGTACACTCACCCGCCTTTTATAGGAGATATATATCCCACCGTATATATCTTTATAAAGGAAAGGGAGGAAGCAGACCGAGCCACCCGAAGGCGCATTTTGAAGTGACTGCACGTATAATCGCAAATGCTGCTTTTTTATTGCTATGGCACAAGAACATCCATTTGGAAAATGCGGAAAAGTTCAGAAGTCTCCTTTCTCCTGCTGGTCTTTCAGCCCTCTTCTCCTCGTCTGCACTAAAGCCATCCGTATCACTGCCATCTCCCTGCTTTTTCATCTCTTGCTCCCTGCATCCAAACCACTCTGATTAAAAAAGAGAAAAGAAAATAGTTACCTGCTGGTTTATTGGGGTTGTGTCTTACCTATTTATCATGTCTGTAAATATTTGTGGGTGAAGATTGTGAGCCTGGTTTTGTTTGAAGCTGATGGTGAGTGTTTCAAAAATATGGTTTGGGATATATGCTTTTTTTTTTGTTCATTTTTTCTTTTCCTAGTCTTAAAACTAAAAAAAAAAAACCAACAAAAAAAAAAAAAAAACTAGAGTCTGCCCTGATTATTTCCCATTGCACTGAATATTCTGCTTTGTCTCTGATAATTTCACCTGCGGTTGTTTGCGTTTTGTTGGGTTTTTCATTTGTTTTTGTTCTTTCTCCACTTCAACAATTTGAGATGATTTTAAAAGCTCCAGATTTAAAGAAGAAAAAAAGCCCTGTCAAAAGTGTCTACTGTTATTGCTATAATTTGCAAGGAACTGCTTGGCCGAAGTCTTTCTGTGAGCATGGAAGGGGGTGTCCAGCACTTCCACTGGTGCTTCTGTGCGATAGTTACGGGGTGGGAACAGGACCTTTCCTAGGGAGGTTTTATCGTTGTTACCAGATGGTTGCACATTTTTTTTTTTTTTTACTTAAATGGATTTGCCACAATGAAATGTCATAACATTTATGACATGATATTAAAAAGTGTATTGTAAAGCCAAGTTCTAGATGGATTTTTAAAAAGAAATCTTGGTTATAAACCCAGTCTAAAGGGAGCTCTGTCCAGTGTTGTAAAGACAACATGATGTAACCCATATTTATATTTTTATAAAATACCTATTAAGACTGTGAATCTCCTGTGTGAATTGCTGGGTGAGTTGTTTAAGAAAAGTATTGTTCCTTTTCAGCCTCCTGGAGCTTTAGACATGCTGAGATTTTTGGGAAACTGTACGTCGGGGAAGGGGGTTTGCTCTGAAATTGTGAGTTGATGTATTTTTACATCCCTTTGTATTTTACTGAAAAGCTGCTGCCCTTCCTAGTCCCTAGAGTTTCAATTTTCTATGCAACCCCCACCCCGTCTCTCTTGATCCTGAGAAGTAAAAGGGATGCAGATTGATTCAAATTGAAATGAGGGTCCCCCCACCCCCCTTGTTGGCTCATCGTGCTGCTGACCCTTCACGCCAAAACGGGGAGTACAAGGAAAAAAAAAAAAGAGGCAGGTGGGGGAGGCTGTTTTGTGCATGACTGGTTGCCTTCCAGCAGTCATCTTTTTAATTATTATTGTTATTTTTGTAAGAAGAATATATTGATAATGTCAGTGAAATAAGCAGACATTGAAGCTGATGCACAGATTGCTCCAGAAAGGAGTTTTTCTGTAGATTTTTCTTTAGATGCAAATACCTTTTTTAATTATGTTAATTAATGTTAAGAATTTTTAGGCTTATATTGAAGCTGTATGTGGGTCACTATATGATCATTTCTAACTGGATAAAGTCTGTACAGTACAGCATATTCCTGAGTGTATGATATAGATGTGTAGCCCCAGAGTGCGAAATTTATAAATAAATTTTTCATTGATCTTTTTATAAAAAAAAAAAAGGTTGTTTTGTTTGTTCTTTTCCACGTGTTTTTTGGCAGTGCTGGGTGTTTGCTGTGGTGGGGGGTGGCTGGCTGGGACCCCAGGTGTCTCTTCTGGTGTCAAACCTGCAGCTGTTCTGGGTTTGGATGCACCCCTGGAGGGGGATGGCTGGGCTGGATTTGGGGGGAAGAGTGGCTCCTTCCCACAGGCTGGAGGAAGGCCCCTGGGCTCAGGGGTGTCCTGGTTTGCCCCATCCCAGCATTCAGAGGCAGCTAGAGGGGAGATGACTCGGACCAAACCTTGGTGCTGGATGGGCATGTGCTGTTTGAGATGTTCCTAAAGAAGCTGCTTGTCCCCAGGGAGTGAGGGGAGAGCTCACAGCCCGTCCCGAGATGGGGGATTTGGGGTGCATTTTTGGGGCTGCAACCCCAGCCTGTCTGGCCGAGCGCCCCGCAGCTCCCTGTGAACATTCCCAGCTTTTTTGATTCCCACCTGGGCCCCAGCACCTCAGGCTGTGGGGATGGGGTCAGCGGTGTCTCCAGTGCCCCGAGGAAAGGGGAGAGGGCGAGGGTCAGCGTGGCCTCTCCATCCCCAAGAGCATCTGTGTCCTCTGGCACGGCTCAGAGTGGAGCAGAGCCCAGCAGGGCTGCGCCTCTCTCTGGGGGCTCTGCCGGCATGACCTGGCTGCCCGGGCAGAGGGGAAGGGAAGGCCAGGGGCAGAGCAGAGGGGAGGGCAGAGGGGAAGGGCAGAGGCAGCCGGGCCTTTGAAGGCACCATGCAGGCAAACCTCCCTCGCTGGCACTGCTGGGGAGTCAGATGAGGCTCTTTCTCTATCAATAATTCTGCCAGCTCTGCAAATGCCTAAATCCCAGGGAAATTTGTGCAGTGCTCAGTTTGGCTCTGGGTGTGGGTTCCCAGGGATGCAAGGAGTGGCGTCCTGCAAACACAGCGGGGGGGAAACCTAGAGAAAAGGCTCAGTGTGACCTTTCCAGGTTGGCCAAACTCCACTCCAATGTGCCAAGCCCTGTGCCATCTGCTGCCAGCACGGGCCAGTGCCTGGCACAGACACAGCTGGTGTCCCCAGGTGCCCTGGGGACACGCAACCACCCGGGCAGCAGCCCAGTGTAGATAATACAGGCACCAAGTGACCCGGATGGATTTGAGCAGGAGAAGAGAGATGATGCCAAAACCATCAGTCACAACCACTGGTGGTCCTGGAATTCCTTCACCCAGGGTCCTGTGGCACTGCTGACTCCAAATCTGTTGGGGATGTGGGGAGAGCACCACTGCCCTCCCCAGCTGTGGCACTGTGTGACATTGACCACCAGCCTCTGTCACCAAACCTCACAGTGGCTGTGCTCCCCAGGGCACAGGGGGTTACACCTGCAGGTGGAAATAATCCCAGCCTCAGCCCTTTGCACTTGGAATACTGCAAAACCTCATCCTGATGCCTGCGTTGGGATTTCACAGAGCTGGGTTCACCTGGCTCAGCTCAGCCCTGCAGCTTCTCATCCTTCACCTTGTCCCAGGGCCCCAGAGAGCTGGGCTGGGCCAGCCACCCCCTCAAGGACAGATTTTTCTGGGGGAACGCAGCATTCCCATGTGCGGCTCCTCTCCCCAATGTGGATGGGGTGGGCTGGGGTCTCCAGCAGTCCCTTATTTGGGCACCCCCCTGGAGCCAAGCCCAGCAAAGCCCCACATGTGATGGCCCCAGCAGTGGAAATGTGCTGAGGACACAGCTGAACCCCAACCCCAGGGCCGAGTGCCCTGGGTAGCAGCTGCCCTGCCAGGCTCCTCCCAAGGCCAATGGCCACCCCACTTTGCAGCTTTCCTCTACAGAAACCATGTCCAAGGAATCTAGGAACTTCAAATACTTGATTTTTTTACCCTCTCGTTCTTTCCCTTTTCTATTTGTGTTCCAATAACACAAAAATATTGGATGGTTTGGTGGTGTAAGCACATTCTTCTGGCATTTTTGCCTGTCCCTGGCTGTGTGTCATTGTCCATCGGCTGCATTACGTAGGTACTGTTGTTCCAAGAGAAACCAAAGCAAGAATTTGAACTTTCAAGTGCTTCCTGCCATTGTCTTTTACTTTTGTTTGTGCTGCTGACTCCAAACCAGATGGATCGGGCTCCCCTCCGGCTGGGGGGCGATGGGAAGTCAACACTGCCTGGCGAGGTTTGACAGCTTTGTCTTCTCGTCTATTCCCTTCATCCATCAAGCCCGGCCATCGTCACTGAATCAGCCGTCACATATGGATGTGGGGGAGGAGGTGGGATTTTATTTGAATTTCAGGGAGCTTAACACAGGGAGTAAGTAATGAATGAGAAAGAAAGACAGCGAGCAGGCAAGCAAGAGAGGACAGGCTGTAATCAAAATTCAGGACATTTTAAATAGATGCTTTGTTGGGCGTTTGTATGACTATGATAATGCCACAGCCTGACGGCCCAAAGAGGAGTTACCTTTTTTAACAAAAGAGAATCACAATCAACTTCTGTTCAGTGTCGGCAAGGAGCCGGTGGCTCAGGCTGCCTAGCCAGGCTGGCCACATTTCCAAACATCAGAATTTTTTGCCCCTTATCAAGGCATTCTGGGCTCCATCCCTGTGGATGGATGGATGGATGACGGATGGATGGATGGATGGATGGATGGATGGATGGATGGATGGATGGATGGACGGACGGATGGTCAGCAGCATCAGGCTCCTCAACACATTGTGCAGGACAGGACAGCTGATGGTTTCAACCTGTTTTTGCTGCTGACCCAAAGCTGCTGCAGTTGCAGTATTTGGTGCAGCGGTCCTATCCCCCATATCCATCCCAGGTCACCCTGGTCCTGCAGCATGGAGTAATTATTTGCTGTTCTTGGGGTGTACATGAGCTTCACGCACTGCCATGAGGTGAGCATGGGATTTTCGGTGCCATCTGCCATGCCCTGAAATCACTGTCTCTCTACAGACTCCCATGCTTGGAGGACTGTGTCCTCTGCAGGATGTTCCAGCATGGTGTAGGAACATCCAACAAGGAGATTGGAACCAGAGGCAGCTCCAATTTCTCCTTGGTACAGCAAGTGCTCCCCAGGGCACATGTCATGCCCCCAGGAATGACACTGGTCCATTGTGGAGAAAGGAGAAACCTCTTCCCAAAACTTCTGCAGCTGCAGTGTTCCTCTGCCACCACGAGCACCCATCTTAAGGTGCCCAGGGAGAGGTGACCTCTGGGTCTCACTCTGGAAGGGACACAGACCTGTAGGTTCAGTGGAATTTTTGGCTTTTTAACACGTTTCTCTTCCTGGGGAGAAATGGTCAAGCAGGACAACATCGTGGTTTGTCTGGTTTTGGGGAAAACAGTGGATGAAGTTAGGGTGGAAGGTGCTTGGCTGGAGGGATTGAGGGATGGCAGAGGGCCTGGGGACATGGAGGGTGGAAGAATGCAGGGAGAGGGGCTGTCTGGGAGGGGTGGGTAATAGAGGCCTGGTGAGATGGATGGGTAAGGGACGGGTAGAAGAATGGAGAGAGACAAAGCTGGACAGCTGGAGCAATGATGGGTGTGGTTGGGACAACCATTTCAAATGGGAACTCCTCATTCAGCCTGACTCCAAGAGTATCCTGTGGCTGGGAGCAGACCCTGAGGGCAAGCCAAGAAGAGCAGCATCTCCAGCAGCACGATCAGGTGATGGCAGATCTCAGCCCAGCTGTGCTGGTGGTGTTCTCCTGGCTGTTTTTACAAAGAGGCTCCCCAGAAGGGGAAAATTCCCCGACCAGCTGCATGTTTATCCCAGTAGGATGGCTATGGCTCTGCTGACCCCTCCTCAGTGGGGCATGGAGGATGTGGACACGAGCACAGAGCAGTGGCAGAGTGGGCCCAGTGAGCAGAGCCCTGCACAGCACTGGCTGGAGGGGACATGGACAGAGGGGACAGTGACTGGCCAGCACTTGGTGGCTCTGCTGTGATGCATTTGGGGGGCAGCTGAGGCTGAACCTTCACAGAGAGCCTGAGCAGCACGCTGGGACTGATGGTTTGTGCTCTGAAACATGACAGCACAATGAACGGATCCTGGCTTCAAATGAATCCTGCAACCAAGGAGAGCCTCTGCTTGGAAGCAGTGATTCTGCAACCTCCTCTCAGCTCAAGACTGCCATGTCTGTTCTTGTTTTCTTCAGGTGAAAAATCTCTTCTCACCCATGTGCAGTCCCCAGCGATGTTCTCACACATGAATGCAGTTGCACAAAGAGGCTCTGAATGTATGCAGCTCTCAGGGTTTCCTGCCCTGGACTAGACTCTGATGTCACAGTGTGGTCACCCCTCCAGCTGGGGCAGAAGCTGGGTTGCAGGTCCCTGGACTCCTGATTTCCTTTAATTATGCCTAAACCACTCAATCACACAGTTGCTGGAGGGCTTTCCCTGGAGTAGGTGGAGGAGCTGGAGGCACCAGTTGCAGTGGGTTGTAAAGGTTTCACTGAGTGCCCCCTCCCATGTTCAGTCCGCTCCTTGGAGATAATTGCTGGATTTCCAGCAGCCTACCATCCTTGGGGAACTGGCAGGTGCTGTGGCACTTACTGGGTCTGTCAGTGGAGGCTTTGGTTTGGAGGTCACAGATGAGAGACCCCAACCCAGCCTCAGGGGCTTGGGGCACCTGGTAGCCCTGGGGAGCTGGGCTGGGGGCACAGGAAGGTGCTGGCTCAGCACCCACTGCCCTCCTGTGCCCAAGAGCTGGGGGGCACAGAGCAGGCTTGGCCTCACGCCACAGTGCCAGGATCAGGCCTCGACCCCCAGCACAGTGCCCAGACAGGGAGCCTATCCCCAGTGGGTCCCCACATTTCTCCTTGCTCACATTCACAGCTCCGGTGACAACTCTGAGCCGCCCCTGTCCCATTTTCCACTCACTGCTCCCCCTCATTCAAAGCCTCTGTCCTTTTAAGCTATTTTTTTTCCCTCCTATTCATTTCTCGGACGCCTCGATCCTTTTCTCCTGCCTAGCCCCTCTCCTGAGCAGCTGCTATGCTAATAAGCATGAGGCAGAAAAGGGAGCGAGCCTTTGCAGGGTAGGGGAGGAGAGAAAGACCCCAGAGCCCTCTAAATGCTAAATAAATCCAAGGCTGGAGCAGCATCCCTGAACAAAGAGGCCTGGCCTCCCCCCTCTCTTCCCTTCTTCCCAATTCCACCACCTTTTCACATTCAAATCCATTAAACAGCGAGCAGAAAGACCCCAAGTATTCATAGCATTGCATTAAAGAGAATGGTCCCTCTCCATCGGGGCCGGGCAGAGGGAAGGGCTCTCCATCCCCTCTGGGCTGGGAATCACCCAGCTCCGGCCCCTGGGCTCAGTGGAGGGAGGACAAAAGCCTCTGGCACCGCACAGGGAGACCAGTGTCCTTTCTCCTGAGACCTGGGGTTCTTCCCCACACGGGGCTCTTGGGCTTCTCCAGTGGGATGGAGCCCCTGGTTCCTACAGGCTGTGCTGGAGCCTGGGGATGCAGGAAGATGGGGCCCCCACATCTCCTGCCCGCTGACAGTGCTGGAGAGTGCTACAGCAATGACAGGGCAATGGGGACACCCAGATGTGAGGGTGGTGAAGATCTCCCCCAGGCAATGGCAGCTCCCTTGATCCTGGTGATGGGTGAGGAGGGAGAGTGCTCCCGCTGGGCCAGGCACAGCCAAAGGCGCTCTGGTGGTGCCCTCCAGCCCCTGAGCAATGACCTCGCTGTCTCACCACAGCCAATGGCTTCCCAGCACAGCAGTGCCTTGGGCTGATAACAGAGATCCCTTATAGCAAAACTGATGACTTCATATCCACTATGCCTATTTTGCCCTCAAGTCAGAGCAGCTTTCTGGTGCAAAGACCACAGATCTCATTCTCTGAGCAGAAGGAGGCAGGGATAGAGGTGGATGTGCAGTGGGCTCCCTATCAGCTGCTGATGTTGATGGTGGGATGCCTGAAAGGATGGGATTTTTCTCTGGGGGAAAAATAGGTGAGCATTTTCTTCTTCTGCCTTCTGGGATGGAAAGGGGCACTCACCTCCAGGAATGATTTCATGCTCTTCTCAGGGACTAAGTTTCTGCTGGAATCACAGAACTTCAGGAGATGAGGCTTTTAGTACCAGATACTGAAAAAATCTTTTGAATTCATGGATTTAACACGTTAGGAATAAATTATGTCACCCAGACCATTGAGACCATGGTCACCTGCAGTGCTCAGGAGGCAGCAGTACCTGGGACCCTCCTGCACAGCTTGGTCAGTGGGGTGGGATTCAGCTCTGACCATGAGGGCATCTGACATGGCATCTGGGTTCCACTGTGGAAGACAGGGAAGAATGGAAGCACAAAGAGCTTCCCTAAGCTTGTTTCACTGCTCGTGATGTCCTGGCATGTCTTTCCTGGCCTCTGCCCCAGGTTCTGGAGCCATCTCCAGGGTGCCCTGAAGCATCTCATCTGGCACACAGTGCTGTCTTTTGGTGCCTGAATCCTGCTCTGCCCCAGTACAATGAGGAGTCTGGAAGGTGATCAAGGCTGCCCCAACAGGGCACCTCCGTGGGCTCAGCCATATTCCACCCTGGGCTTCTACATTCCCGTTTACCTGGTCACCAGGGCTCCGCGCTGACCACTGCAGGTCCTGCACAGATTTGGGGTGCATGAGGGACCAGACCAGCAAGAGATCTAGATCAGAAAATGGGGAGGAGTGGGACAACCCTCAGAAAATGAAGATTAGGTTAACCACTACATGGGACATGGGACACAGGAGCTCAGACCCCTGTCCCTGCAGTGCAGGACCCCAAAGCTGTGTGAGCAGTGCCTGGAGTGTGTCCCTGCATGGGATCCCTGGCTCCCCAAGTTGCTCCTCTGTTGTGGAGTCCCTGAGGTGCCTTCACAGGTGAGGTTTCAGGACTGTAGGACTTGGCTGACCCACCCCATCCCTGCTTCCCACTGCAGACCACCAAATTCCTCAGGCCAGGGAGAATCTTGTTCACTCTGGGACCTTCACTCTGGTTCCACAAAGGATGTCTTCCCCCAGAAATCAGCTCTCTGGAGTGAATGTCAGCAGGTATGCCAAGAGGTTTCTGAGAACAACCTCTCCCTATCCCATGAAGGAAACCAGCTCTAATCAGGAGTCAGCCTCAAAGTTCCAGTTCATGGAGAAGTTCCCATGGGGAACTTGCCTGCAAACTACAGATTTGCCCAGCTCATCAGAAACAGGTAGGGGCTGTGCTGCTCCAGCCTCCATGGAGTGTCCTTGGGCAGAGACAGTGGGCACCCATCCCACACTGCTTTGAGCAGGGGACATGGAAAGCTCCAGATGCTGCCAATACCACAGTCCTGCTCCTGGGTGAATTCTCATGTGTCTCTCCACGGGTCAGTGACAGGTTGCTATGGTTCACCATTGCCCTCAGGGACCCCTCATTCCCAGTGTGACCCTGAGCCCACCCATCATCTCACTCTGCTCCGGCCCTTCCTGAGGACCAGCCTGCCCCAGACCTGCCCTCAGAGCAGCCCCATTTGCACCCCGACCTGCATGGCCCTGGGAGATGCTGAGAAGGGTAGGGAATGCTCTGGGGTTTTAGGGAATCTTCTAAGAAATAACACAGCTAACAAGCACTGGGGCACCACCATCTCTGCTGCCAAGGCTGTGGCTGGAAGTGCCCCAGCCCTTCTCCAGCCCTGATGGGGCAAAGGCTGGGAACATCCCAGAGCCATGAATTGCCCCACATTGCTGCCAGACTGCTCCAAGGGCTGTCGCAGATGCCTCCTCATCCTCGTGGGACTGGCTGGGGACATTGTGTCCTGAGTTAGACAGGCTGACACAGGAGAACTGCAAGCACTGCTGTCTTCCACCGTGGCTTGCACCTCGAGGGGTGTGGTGGGACCATCCTGAGCAGGTCTACCTGCGGCAGCAGGTGGGACAGGGATCGGGGCGTCCCTCCGAAAGGTTGGCCGGGGAGAAAGGTCCCTGCTTAGCAATGCAGGAATGCAGGCCGGGTTGAATGCGGCGGAGGCGGGTCTGATCTGGTGCCCCACTAAGCCTCCATTCTTTCCCAGCCGGTGCATCTTGTATTCAGGCTGCCTGCTCCTAAGCAGAGCGTCTTTAATCCTTCCCTTGTCTCCTCCATTCCCTTTCAGGCCTTTGGCCAATGGGAAGGGGATGAGCAGCTCTCTGCAGGAAGGAAATTAAAAGCGAGGAGGAGGGTAGGGAGGAGGAGAACGCGGGGAGGGGGACTTGGAAGGGGAGACAATCCTAGAGTGGAGATGCCAGTCATCGGGGTCTCAATAGCCCCATTCACCCTGCCCAGCCACACAGAAAATCAGGGTCACCAGGATCCATGCCCTGCCTGGAGACAACTGTTGCTTTATTCTTTTTAATTGCTGGAAAACGCAGAAAAGTTCACTTGTGTGTGTGGCTGGCTCCGGTGGGGGCTGCGCCGGGGGCCGCGGGCGGCGGAGGGGCGGGAGGGACGGGGTAGAGCCCGACCCGCAGCGAGAAGGACACAAAAAGCAGACGCACGTGAGGGTGGAGGCTGCGACCCGGCGCGGCGGAGGAGCATCTGCACGGCCGGGCAGCCGAGCGCCAGGACGGGGACAGGGCGGTATCGTCCCCCGGACATGCATGGCAAGGGTTCCCGGGGTTTTGGGGCGGAGGGGCCAGGCAGGGAAGAGCTGTGCAGACCGACACGTGTGGGCAGATGTTTCCTCACATCTCCGGGCACGGAGAAGCCTGGTTGATGCTTCTGGCTGGAGACACAGGAACCAGGCAGCTCAGAGCACACGTGGGACACAGGCGGCACGCCGACATCCAAGCCGAGGGTGCTGACACAGCTCCCAAATGGACATAGGGCTGTGCCATCTCCACTTTGAGGTGCTGCTCCAAGTGCCACCCCAGTCAGGTGAAGGTTCCACCTCTGCACCTGCACGGCCATACCCAGGGGATGTCCCAGAGAACAGTTCTGGGGAACCAGCTACCCCAGTTGCCCTCTTGCTCTACCATCCATCCCTCTTGCTGTCACATGTGCCCAGATGTGGCTGAGCACCAGTCTTGACACACAGGCCATCACAGGCTGTTGCCACCCATCAGCAGCCCAGCAGTGCCGCACCAGCAGCTTGGCAGCTGCCCTCTAACTCTGATGGGTGCTGAGTGCCAAGGGATGCACTGGGAGAGAACATGAGTCCCTGGGCCAAAGATGGAGCCAGTCCCATCCTGCGTCCATCAGGGGCATCTCTGTGCACCCTCCCACAGGCCTCCTGGGAGCTGGGGGTGATTTGGATCTTTTGCAGCCTTCAGATTTGGGTTGCACTTCCCTCCCCAGTCCAGCCTTGTCTCCCTTTGCTCGGCCCTTTGCTGAACACTTGACTTTCCTGTGTGAGGAGTATCAGAGATGTGCTCCCAAGCACTCCGTGACCCACGGGACACAAGGCAGTGTCTTCTGAGGTTTCCCTGATAACCATGTCCTCTTGCAAGTCATAGAATTCCAGACTGGTTTGGGTTGGAAGGGACCTTAAAGCTCATCCAGTGCCAACCCCCTGCCATGAGCAGGGACACTCTCCACTATCCCAGAGTGCTCCAAGCCCTTTCCAACCTGCCCTTGGACACTTCCAGAAATGGGGAAGTCATAGCCCCTCTGAGCACCCTGTGCCAGGCCCTCACCTCCCTCACAGGGAGATATTTCTTCCTAATATCTAATATAAATGTCTCCTCTTTTAATTTAAAATAGCTGCCCCTTATCCTGTCACTGTCTCCCCGTGTAAAATGTCATCCTCCCTGTCTTTTACCAGCCTCCTCTAAGTGCAGCCTTCCCCGGCGCCCATCTCTGCCCGGGCCGCAGGAAGGGGCTCAGGGGAACCGTTCCTCCCCCCGCCCGTGACTGCGGCGGGGCCGGAGCGGGGCTGTCATTCCTTACCGCCGGCTGCCACCTAGTGATGGAGGGACCGGGGCAGCGGGGACCCGGCCTGGGCACTCTGGGAAGGGACTCCCAGCTTGGGGGCCGGAGCCCAGGGTTTTGCTGCGCCCTGGATGCTCCTCAAGAGAGAGAAGGCGGGGCGAGGAGGAGGGGGGGCTACCGAAGGCGTCTGTGCCGCAGGTCCGCGTCTGCTCCGCGCTCCAGACACACCGGGATGTGGCAAGATGTTGTGGAGATGTCCAGGATACCTTTGCCGGGGCAGAGCAGGCCCGTGCACGGGCAGCAGCACCTGCTGGTCCTTATCAAAGAGTCCGTCGGTGACCGCGGGGGAGTGGAGGGTGAAAGTCCAGCTGACTTCTGCCACTGTGTCACCAGCTCTGGCCCTTCTCCACAAATATTGGGCCGTGGCCACCTGGAGAGGGGCTCCCGCCCTTTGCTCTGTTTGCAGTTTCCCTCGGGCTGTTTGGTTTCTGTTAATCATCCAACGAAGGCAAACACTGCTGGGAAGGATTGAGGATGGCCCAGCATTTCCCACTCCTCCCCGGCCCAGGGACCCTCGACTGTGGGATGGGTCACACCCAGCCGGATCCTGGATGTTGGCCATCAGCTTAGGACTGCCTGGAAGGGGTCCAAAAAAGGAGCAGGAAACTCAGGCTCTGTTCCCTATGGACACTGATTAGATAGCTTGGGCTAAGTGCTGGGCATCCCTCAGTGCTCTCCTCACCACAGGGTCAAACTGGTCCATCAGGGCTGGGGGCTCTTTGTAGGATGACAGAGCAGGAATATGAATCCCAACATGGAATAGAGAAGACAGCTCCTGGCCTCATGGTGTATGAACAGGTGAGGGTGAGGAGCTCAGCCTGGTGTGGCTGGTAGGGTGCTCCACTCCTGCACCCTACACAGCTCCCTGCAAATCCCCAGCACGGCCAAGGGCAGTGGTGCTCCCCGGGCCGTACACCCCACCTCCCCCGGCAGCCCCCCCCGCAGGGTGGCTGGCCCGGCTGGCCCTGGTCTGAAGGTCACAGTGCTGCACAGCGGGGGCAGCGCAGAGTCCGGGATTCCACTGAAGCACTGAGGCTCAGCAGCACTCCGAAGCCAGCAGCCATGATTATTTGGGGTCTCCTTTCCCTCCTCCTCTTCACTGTGGCTCGTGGAACCCCCATCGGAGACCAGGATGAAGATATCCAAGTGCAGGAGAATTTTGAGGCTGAGCGGGTAATGGCAGCTTGTGGTCCCTTAATTCTGGGGGCAAAAGGGATGGGGTAAGCTTTCTTTCATTTTCCTCCAGAAAGAAGGGCAGTAATGCCTATGCCCATGCCAGGCTGTGCGGGACAGGCATTGGCAGTGTGGCACTCCCTGTGTGCCACTCAGGAGGTGCCAGGCTCTGGGGTGGCCTCATCCTGGCAAACCAGGCAGGGTGGCTGCAGTCTGAGCAGCAGGGCAGATGAGTCCTGTGGAAAGTCTGTGGTCCAGCATGGTAGGATCCAGGCTGCCTGGGAGACCCCCCACAAAGTGCCCTGTCCCCTGCCAGGCTCCATACAGCCCTGCATGTGTGCCCAGATCTTGGTCTCACTGGTATACATGGATGGATGACAGCCTGATGCCTCCAGCCCTGCCTCATAGTCAGGGAACCAAGGAAAATTCTGCTCAGTGCTGATACACTTCCCAAATCCTGCAGCAGCTCTGGCCTCTGCACCCTGCATCATCACCTCCCAGTTTCTCCCTGCATCAGGAATATTTTGACTCTGCACAAAACCAGGTGATGTCCCACCTTGGTGAGGGGGGCTCACGGTGCAGATGTGTCTCTCATCTCCCTGCAGATGCATGGGAAGTGGTTCGACATCGCCATTGGCACGACCTGCAAATGGATGAAGAACTACAAGGAGAAGTTCAGCATGGGCACGCTGGTGCTGGGCCCTGGCTCCAGCACCGACCAGATCAGCACTACCAGCACCAGGCTGAGGTAGGGGGCACTTCTGGGAGCACTGCTGGAGGTGCTTGAGCCTCCTCCAAAGCCATCCCACCCAGGGGTGCTCCCTCTCCCAGGGGCTGGGACAGACAAAGGGGTTACTTGCTCTGCCTGGCATCCAAGCCCTGAGGAGGGGATGGATTGGGTTCAAGTACCCAATACCTTGGGCAGTATGATTTCAGGGGTCCTGTACCATGTCCTTGGTGCCCCAGACATGATTTTTATGCCATAACCAGGGAAAATAATCCCTCCAAGTAGCTGATTGTTTTCTTCCTCTCTCCAGGCAAGGTGACTGCACACTAGTCTCAGGGGAATACCAGAAAACCAGCACCCCTGGAAAATACACCTACTACAACCCCAGTGAGTTGGGGTGAGGCATGCCTGGGAGATGGGGACCAGCTCTGGGGACAGCCGGCAGAAGTGGAAGGGGTTCAGATGAGCAGGGCTCAGAGGCCACTCCACAGTGTGGAGTGACCTCTGATGCGGACATTTCTAGCCAAAGTATAGAGTAAAGGTGCAGGGAAAGGGCTGTTTGAGCAGTGTCCCTGCATAGCCACAGGATGATGAGATGTTGGCAGCAGGTCACTCCTGTCCACAGGGTCCCAGGCTGGGGCAGGGACCAGCCACACTTCAGGAGCATTAGTGGCATCTCAGTTGTTCGCAGCTCTTGGTTTCTAATCCCCTCAGCTTAGAGACTGGTGAGCCTAAAGGGACTCATGGTTGTATCTGAGTCTGCTTCCCAAAAATCATGTTTTTTTAAATTAGATGCCTGATTTCAGCCCCCAGCTTTGGGGCTATCCTACACTGCTCCATCTCACCGTGAGGGGCAGGAATGACATCCCTGTATCTCTGTCTCACCCAGGATGGGATGTGTCTATCCAGTCCTATGTGCTCCGTACCAACTATGACGAATATGCTGTCATTCTGATGAAGAAGAAAAGCAGTTTTGGTCCAAGCACCACCCTGAAGCTGTATGGTATGTCTGGCCATGGCACTTGAGAGCAAGCAGGCTCTAGGGTGGACCAGCAGAGCTCAAAAACACCACCTAAGGGTCTCTCAGCTCCCTTGGCCTTAAGGGACCTGACCACAGGCTGTGAAATGGTGGCTTAGACCAGCTCATCTTTGGCATGGCAGAGGTGGAGTCTCACGGCTCCATGAGAGCCACATCAGGCACTGATGTGAACATCCAAACCAACATGGTCTTTGGGATGAAGGTGGTGCTATCTGCTTAGAGGAAACCCAGCCCTGAAGTGGCAGGAGATGCTGTCTTCCATGATTAAGAAACATTAAACTCAGTTTGTCCAAGCCCTTCGTCAAGGCTGGTCAAGAACAGCAGGCTGCCCAGGGAAGCAGTGACATCACTGTGCCTGGGAGAGTTCAAAAAACATGTAGATGTAGAGCTCAGGTACATGTTTTAGGGTGGACATAGCAGTGCTGGGTCAATGGTCGGGTTCAATCTTTGCTTCCCTGATTCTATGTTGGGAAGGACCAGGAGTTTGGTGTTGTACCTGCCAGCAGCCACCCAAGCTCGGTGGGTGCTTGGGGACTGCACTCCCACACCAACACTGCTCACAGCCCATTCTCTTTCCCAGGGAGGAGTCCAGAGCTAAGGGAGGACCTCATTGAGTCTTTCCATCAGCTGGCCCTGGAGATGGGCATCCCTGAAGACTCCATCTTCATCCTGGCCAACAGAGGTAACCTCCCAGGGGGCATGTGCCTCTCCTGCTGCCAGAACACTCCAGCTGCTCCTTCTGGGTCTGCCAAGCTGGGGAGACGGAGGATGGTCAAGAGGGAGGACAGAGAGACAAATGCTTTGGTAACATGGAATGAAAAGGAAATAAGGCCATGTATCAGTCAGGATTCCACCAGAGAAATCAGCTTCCAGAGGGGTCTGTGCTAGGCTGTCAGGTCAATGCAACCACACCACTAGGATGAGGGCATGGAACACTTGTTTCTGGTCCCCAGGCTGGGTGCTGCCAGCACCTGGGAGGCTCCTTGCTCAGTCTGAGGTTCAGAAGGGGCTAGCACGATGAAGGGGGTGTGTGTTATGGGTGGGTGGGTGTGTGTGTGTGTGTAGGATTTTGGAGGGACCCAGGGGGTGTGGGGATTTCAGGGAGATGGGCATTTTAGGATGGTGCTTCTGTGAGTGGGAGGTGGAAAGCAGAAAGAGGGGAACAACGTTGGGTGGAACTGGGAGGGTGTCCCCTTGCCCAGGGTCCTGCATGTGCACAGTGCTCACTGAAGTTTGTCAGGACACCTCTCACACCGCTTATCTTCTCTCCTGCTCCTGGGCCAGGTGAATGTGTTCCTCAAGAGACTGAAAATGCTCCCCAGGTGAGTGGGCCAGCTGGGACCTTCGGAAGTGGATCAAGGCCAGAGACATCCCTTCTGAGCCAAACTCACTGGAGATCGGGTGTCCAGGGAGAAGGGTCCATGGGCAGATCATGTTGTTTGGGCAGTGATTCCACTGACCATCCTGGGAGTTGCTCTTCCACCTCTGCTGATGGGCTTTGCCTGCAAGGATGGGGGCAGGGTAGGCTACAGGGGGAGGGTCCTGGTGGCCAGGTGGGCACAAGAGCTTATTTCCAAGTGGAAGACTTTTCCTGCTCTGATTTTTTTTCACAGTGTGAAGGTTGCTGGTGTCTCCCTGCTCCTTGCCTGTCTATGTGTTTCCCAGACAGGCTGTAGGCCCCTTCTCCAAGGATGGGGGAGCTTAGTACCCACTGGTCCTTCAATTTCCATCACTCAGCACCTCCCAGTCTCTCAGGGTTTAGTGTTGAAAGATTTTCCAGGGGGAATGGGACTTTCATAGGAGAAACAACCCAGTTGACTCAAGAGCAGGTAACACATCATTGAGGCACATCCCCAGCATGAGGCATGACTTGGGCACTTAGGGTGTCTTAATCCACAGCCTGGAATTGTGGACCCCACCCTGGAAGAGGACAGGGCTGGGAAGATCATGAGGTGTGGAGGGATCACAGCCTGCAGACCCAAGATCAGTTACTGGAGACGTGCTGGGAGCACAGAGGAGGGCTGGAGCCTGAGGTGCCCCTGACACAGCCCACCCTGAGAGCATTGGGGTGGGCAGCAGGTCCCACAGACAGGGACTGACAGCAGTTCTGTGCTTCCTTACTGGTGCAGAGGGCACGGAGAGCAGTCCTACCCCTGGAGGAGGGCTCAGCTGCAGGACCCCTGCCCACTTACTTTGGCAATAAGGAAGGTAGGTCCCAGGAGAGGGGGCTGCATCAGGACCCCCTGGCCTGCCCTCCCATTTGCTTGTGACCCGTGATGTGCTGGTCTGCAGACTCATGCCGGCTGAGCCGAGACCCCGGGCCCTGCAGCGGGATGCTCTCCCGCTTCTTCTACAACTCCTCCTCCATGGCCTGTGAAACTTTCCACTATGGAGGCTGTCTGGGCAATGGCAACAACTTCTACACAGAAAAGGAGTGCCTGCAGGCATGCCGGACCGAGGGTGAGAATGCCGGTTGGGTGGGGGCACTGGAGTTGCCTTTGCTGAGGCATCACAAAGGATCTCAGCATTGCCTCGAATGCCACGTGTCTGGCATCTGTGTGGGGGTCCCTGGATGCCCTGCCTCACGCAGCTCCTGTCCCTGCAGCTGCCTGCAGGCTGCCCATTGTCCCAGGTCCCTGCCAGGCACTGATGACACGCTGGGCCTTCGATGCAGCCCAGGGCAAGTGCATCACCTTCAGCTATGGAGGCTGCAAGGGCAACGGGAACCAGTTCTACTCGGAGAAGGAGTGCAAGGAGTACTGCGGGGCTCCTGAGTTGGCAGGTACTCCTCTTGGCTCCCACCCCAGGCAGCAGCCTGCAACATCTCCTGCCCTGCACTGGGTCTGCCTGGGGTGGGGACAGGGCTGTCCTGGCTCTGGATGGGGCTGTTCTCACTCTGGATGGGTCCAGGATGGGTCCATTGTGGGCCTAGGACACGTTTGCCATGGGTTAAGGATCAGTCTGGCTCTGGAAGGGGTCTGGATTGGTTTTGTGCTCTGCCTGGTTTGGGTCATTCTGGGTCAGGATGGACCAGGATGGGTGTATCCTTGGGCTGTGAAGGGTTTGTCATGGGTCCGTGATGGGTGTAGGATGGTCTTGTGCTGTGCCTAGGAGGGATCTGTCCTTGGTAGGGAATATGGCCATTAGCCCACAGATAACATGGCAGAGCAGGGCTGGGCAAGCTGCAGACATGCTGAGGCCATGGCTGAACTTCAGTCTAGCCTTGATGAGAGGGAGAACATCCCCAAGCAGGTTGGGGTGCAGTGGGGAGCAGTGGAGGTGACAGCCCCTGGCTGAAAGATTTGGTGCTGCAGGAACCCTGACACCAACTAAGGACCAAGCCAGGGACCCTGTCAGGGGTGTGACAGGCCAGGCCCCCCAGCTCCAGCCAGTGCAGGGGTTTCTGTACTGAACCTCCTTGGGAGACGCAACAGGCACCATTTATCCTTCAGGGGAAATGATGACCAGTTTGTCATGGCAGAGAAAATCATCCTGCAGAGAGGGGTGACTGAGGTGTCTTCCACCTTGTCCAGCCCTGGGCATGCCTGCTCCCAGGAAGGCAGGAGCTGGGGATTTTGCCTGACCCCACGGATGGGAGATGGAGCCTGTCTTAGGGCAGAACCCATCTTTTATAATCCCTGCCAGCAATATAAAGTACATTACGGCCACCATGGCACGTGGTGGGACACAGCGTGTGGGACAGCCCATCACCTGCTGCATCTCTCCACTTGCAGAGGATGAAGAGTTCCTGCAGCTCTCAAACTGATGCAGGCAGAGGATGAAGGGCCAGCATCAAGCACCAGGCTCCTGCAGGACAGTGCTGACAGCTATGGTGGCCCAGAAGATTGTAAATGTTTCTCCAGCAGTAAATGTCTCTCGTGTGACCAAAGAGCCCAGTGTCAGTCCTCAGGCTGGTGGGGAGCAGGGTGGGGGGCGCAGGAGGGGCACGGGATGCTGTGGGCTCCTCTCTGGCCTCCCTGGTGGGTGTCCCCACCTCTGTGGGGTTACGGGGTTCTCCCCACTGAGTCTCTCACCCTGCCTCAGGCCACTGCCCTCTGCCCACACAGGCCGAGGGGGCACGGAGAAGCTCAGGGGTCCTGCTGGATGGGGTCCAGCCCCCATTTCCCAGGAGATGGGGTTGGGCTGCTGGGAAAGGGACAGCGAGGGAGGGTACAAGTGTCTGCTCCTCCCTAAAGGTGAATGCTGCTGGCTCGGCGTCACGTTGGGAGACCCGTGTCGGGGTCACGGCCGAGATGGGGGACACGGGGGCTGGGGAAACCACGAGGAGGTTATATGGGGTTTGCAGCATGGCATTACGGGGGGTCAGAGAGGACCCTGAGGGTCACGGGAGACTTACGGGGTTACGAGGGTCACGGGAAAACGGAGCTGGCATAGGAGTGGATGACACGGGTTATGACAGTCCCAGGGGGCATAGGGGTCCCAGGAAGGGATTAGAAATGTTTTGGGGGCAGTCCCAGGGATGCTGCGGTGGCCTCGTGAGGGGTTATGGGTGTCACAGGTGGGGGGGGGGGCGGCTGTGAAGCTGCCAAGAGGGGATTGCTAGATTCCTGGGGGGCTGTGGAGGTCGCAGGAGGCCGCAGCCGGGATTATGTGTCACACTGCGGGGGTCTCGGGCATGTCGGGCTGCACTCGGCCTTCGAGGGGGTCACGGGGGGAGGCTCCCGGGGGTCTCGGCAGCGACCGCACTCCGCGCCCTTCTGTCCTCCGCCGGCCGCCGTACCCGCGCCGCGCGTGCCCGGGCCCCCTGCGGTGAGGCGGAAGAGCCAAGATGGCGTCGGCGGGAGCCCCGCGCCACCCCCGCTTCCCACGCCCGGCCCCCGGCCCCAGCCCCCGGTTGGGCTGAGCGGCCCGGCCCCACCGCCCCGTGCCGGACCCCGGCACCGGTTCCGCCCCGCTCCGGGACATGCCCCGTTAGTGCCTCCCCTCCCCTGGCGCAATTTCCTCCTGCCGGGCCGGGCCCGCACACCTCCACCCCGCATGGCCGGGCCAGCCCCGCCGCAGCCCTGAGCCGCCCCGTGTCTCCGCCGCGGCCGCCCGGCCCCTGAGCCCGCGCTCGGCCCGTTCCCCGGGGTGCAGGTGTGGGACCACGAAGATGTTCTCGGCCCTGAAGAAGCTGGTGGGCTCGGACCAGACTGCGGTCCGCGACAAAAACATCCCTGCGGGGCTGCAGTCGATGAACCAGGCGCTGCAGAGGAGGTTCGCCAAGGGAGTCCAGTATAACAGTGAGTCGGAGCGCTGGGCCGGGGAGGCTGGGCCGGCCGGGAGGGAGGCGGGCGGCCCGGTCTGGTGCTCCGTGCGGTGCCCGGGGACCGCCGAGGGGCTGGGAGTGCGTGTGCTTTCTTTGTGCAGGTTGGTGCTTTTATCCGTATTCGCTCAAAGCTAAATTTGGAATTAAATGTTGGAGGTCATTGGAGGAGCGAGGGATGGAAAACTTTTGTCTTCCGGTGCAGGACTCGGGACCCGCGGTGCAGCAGCGTCCCTGAGCGCTGCCTGCCGGCTGTGGCCCAAGAGAGAGAATGCCTGGTACATCAGTTTGTGTCAGTTTGAGCGTCAAGAGGGTAACTCCCCTGAGTGCGTGGGTGATCTTCCCTGCAGCGCAGGATAATGGTGCTTGTAATTAAGCTGTAGTGGTTGTATGATAAGAGTCTACTAAAAAGCTCAGCCCTGCCACGCTTTAGTAAAAGGTGGACAGTGAATACCTCTGTGTGCCCTTGGTACATCCTTTCATCCTGACTGTCTTTTCTGCAACTCATACATTTGCTCTTTTATCGAGGAACTCTTTCAGAATTCTTTTTTTCTCAGTGTTGAGGCTTAGAGCTGCATTTTCCCCTTGGAGCTCAGTAAAGGTGGTTTCAGGAGGGCACTGCAAGTATGTGAAATACTTCCCAAAGTAACAATTGTGAGATAGGGACAGCAGTTATGTCATTCCTGCTGAAAATAGAACTGGTTCCAGAGAGCGCTGTGAGTACCAGCTCATCTGTGCAGATCCAGGCAGGAAGGGAAGGCAGATTGCAGAAGGCTGAGAGATTGGCAGGTGGGAAAAAGACTGATTTGTGAATGTGGCACTGGATAATTTCTGTGAAGGCACACTTGTTGGAGGAATAGAGCTGCTGTTGGATCTCAGTCCGAAACAGAATGTGATGGAGAAGTTACACTTTGGGTTTTGGGGTGTTTTTTCCTTTGTTTAATATTATGGCTGTGTTTTGGGACTGAGGTTGCAAAGTGCTCTGCTTTACTAGAGAGAGCATTTGGTACCTTTTTCCCTAGCACATCTGCAGATATGCCAGTGCTGTTTAATTTATAAAATTAGTGTCTTAGCAGGCAATCCTGAGTGTGAAAAGTAGAAGTGTGATTGTTGAGACTGGGTTTCCAGTGAAAGATGAGGGTGAGGATGAAGGTGCTGCCTTGGAACACAGCACTGCATCCTTAAACACCTACTGGAGATCTGCTGGTCTCAGACTGTTGGTTTGTGCAGAGGCTTCATGTGGCCACGGCCCAGAAGACCTGCATGCTGCACGGGCAGCTGAGTGCCAGAGATCAGGTAGCTAATACCAGCTTGTGAATTATGTAAGAGCCAGGAGCTGGCTTCTCAGACAGGGGAGGTTTGTGCTGCAGATAGAAGGGATCAGCTGCATCCTGCTGGCACAGGAAGGGACCAGCTCTGCTCCGTGGTGACTGCATCATGCCAGACCTGTGCATGGGCACCTGCCTGCCGTTTGTGCAACGCCAAAAATGCTAACTGTAGCTTCTCTGCTCTTTGTGTCATTAGTGAAAGCCTGAGGAAAGACTGTTGGTTTATGCTCTGTCTTACCAGGATTTGTGTTCTAGTTATTGCTTTATAGCTGAAAACTGCAGCTTTCTGTCACTGCCTCAAGGCAAGCTTTCCAATCTCCATAGTAACTCTTCCCAGCATCACTGTTATATAATATTTACAGGAGATGCAGGCTGGCTTATGGAAAGGCTTCCAGGTGCCCCCCATAGCCATAGCACTGGGGAGATGGGGACCATTCCAGTGTGGTGAGGTGGTCTCAGTTAAAGATGGGCTGTAAAGGAATGTCATCACAAGGGCCATTGCTCAGGAAAGGCAGAACTGCAAATCCTGTGCATTGCCAATTCTCCTTTCTTGGCAAATTCCTGACATTCAGCAGAGGAGTGCAGGATGTGGTTTGGAGCTACCGTTAGCACACAAAGATCTTTACAACTCTTCTGTTTCCCTGAAACTGCCTGAAAACTAAACCAAGGGGCGCTGTGATTTGTTTTACAGAAATGTTTCTTTGCTGGGTTGACCACTACAGATCCTAAATGAAGCCTGTTTCCTTCCCAGAAATATACTTAGTATGCTGAGAATACGTTAGATTGTTCACTGATAAAGCAGGCTAGGACACAGGCCTTGTACCTGGCTCTAGGTGCCTCCCTGGGCTCAGAGCAGCCCCTGCTGTGCCAGCCCTGCAGCTCTCAGGTACATTTTGTAACAGATAGCCCCATGTTTGAGGTGATCCTGAAGGCTGTGAGGTGTTTTAATGGCACTGATAGTTACAGACCCTCGGTAGAACAGAGCACTAAGTTGAACCTGAATGATTTGTTTTGATGGTCCCTCTCCTACACAGTCAGCTTTTCAAAAGGAAGAGCATTGTGGGCTGGGAAGGTTTAGATTTTTTATGAAATTATGAGAGCAGAGACCAGTACCAGCCTTTGGCAGCAATCATGTCCTTTGCTTGGGACATCCTATTGTAAAACATTAATATTTCCATACTGCATTCCAGCACTCTCACATTCTGTACCATCTGCATGGAGCTGCTGTGGTTCACATCCAGTTAACACCAGAGTTCCCTGAGCGCTAAGAAAACACAGAGCTGAAAATGATGTGGGTCTCTGCCGTGAATGTCATGGCTGGAATCTTTTAGGAGATCATGATTCTAGGGCTGGGGAACCAGTCTTTGTGAAAACTTGCTCTTGTTTTCCTGCTCGGGATACCCTGGATCAGGTGTGCTGCATGGCTCTTCCAAGGGCTGTGCTGGCCCTGGTAGGGAGCGTGGCAAGAGCAAGAGGAAGTGGCTCTTATGCCTTTGGCAGCACTGCTTGTTTCAACAAATTACAAGAGCAATTGCAGAACTTAATTTTGAGCACCAGGGTGCTCAAATGGGACCATTTATGTAAGGCAGTGATGGGCAAACAATGATCCTGGGATTTGTTGATCAGGGACAGGAACAAAAGGCATGGAGGTGCCAAATGTTAATCCATTCTGTTCTCCAGACATGGAACCTTTGCTCTGGCCTTTACACACGGCATCCAGTGTGTCACTTGACAAACCCCACTGCTGTGTGTGCGCTTGGAGCACAGGCTGTCACCAGTGCTGGGATACCAAAGGCAGTAGCTCCAAGAATTCCCCCCCACTCCCTCTCCTTATTAATTTTTTCTGCCTAACATATTCCTTAAAAGACAAAGCTTAATTAATACCATGTACCTTTTTAGTAAGCATTATAGTCCTTACTTCTTTTGTGTTACTTGGGAGTTGTAGTTCCCAGACTCATTGTTAAGTATTTTCATTCAGCACAACTCCCAAAAGGAAGGCTTCTCCTCTTCCTGCCACTTCCCACCTTCTCTTGTTTTCTCCTGTGGCTGACTCAGGTGTTTGTGCAGCACGTACCAGCCGTGCTTTGTCTGCTGCTGGCCTGTGCCTATGGGAAGTGTGCTTGGGGGGGTTCTGCAGAGCAGTGGAACAAGCTCAAAGCATTTCAGTTGAAATCCCAAAGACCTTAATGAGGGTAAGGTTATGACCCTCTCCATGGGGTTATTAGTTTTGGGATCTTTGCTGCCAAGTCCTGGAGGAATGTGGGCAAAGCTGGGAATTCCTGATTCTAGTTCTGAGTTGGTCTCAGACCTGTTCTCTGGCCTGTATCATCACTGCTCTGTTTCCATCTCCCCATCTGGAGAATGGAAATCCCTCTGGTTTTCCTGATGCAAGGACAATATGAATAAAGTGATTTGTTTAACTTTTTCCTTGCCTCTAGATGTATTCCCCATCCCTACCCTTCTCCCCACAGATAATTCTTCTGTCTTTGCTGCAAACCTCTGGCTGTTTGCAGTAAGTACTGATTTAACTTCAAACCAAAATAAAGCAACAGTTTTATTTGATAGAATTAACCTTGCCTGTAGTTATTTTTCCTCTTTCCACATTCAGCCGCAGTCCAGGCCTATGATGCACCAGCCTAACTGTGCTTGGAAGCTTACTCAGGCCTTCCTGCCTTGCAGGTGCCTGTCACTGAGCACACCTGCCCCAGCCAAAGTCTCCAATACAGACTTTGCTAAAAGCGATTTGTGTCACCTGCCTTCTTCCTGTTCTGTTTTCAAAGACTTTCTTCAGGAAAAGAGTCAGTGAGAACTTGTACACTATGTAAGAGAAGAGAGATTCTAATGGAGAGTGCTTGGACCTGCTCAGACTGAGTGTGTGGTGCCACAAGCACCTGGCACTGATCTAAATGTGAGCTGATTAGGGCTGGGGGGGATTCCCTTGCACTCCAACTGTGCCTTCCATGTGCTGCTCACGCTGCTCATTCAGCTGGACAGTGGAGCTAGAGAAGAAAACTGAAAATCGATAATTTCAAGGTTATTTCTCAGCCAGTTCAGTTTCTTGATCCAGCTCCCTGTTTAAGTGCATAAAAAGTGGTGTTGGCATGAAGTAAGACTGTCCCTTCTGAGGAGAGCTCACAACCTCAGTATCTGGTAGTGATCCTGAAAGTACACCTTGAGAGGAGCCTGACTGTTTAAAGAAGGTTCTATTTGTCCCTTAAAACTCACAGTTTTAGTATCTCATGCTGCATTCTGGGGCAGGGCAAGGATATGAATTTGAACATTTCAGGGCAGGCAGTGAGAGCTCTTGGAAAGGTTTGGGTTTGAAAGGGGACAAATGGAGTCTCATTCTGCTATGCCATGGACTGGCTTCATGATTCCAAAAAATCAAATGGATGTTCTACTGATTGTTTTTCCCATCTGTAAGTAGGAAACAACCACACACAAGGTGACCAGAAATGCAGGAACTGGTTTGTTGTGTCTGCAGAGATGCTGTGGGACCTTTAAGTGAAGTCAGCCTATAAATACTGTGTTCATTTTTTCCTATATTCTCCTGGTGTGGTAAGTAATTTTGAAAAAGAATAAACAGCTCTGAAAAAGAATAAACCTCTGTGTACTACAAAAAAAAAAAAAAAGCACAGTGGAACTGCAGCAATAGGGAGAATTTATCCACAGACTTTGTGTGCTTTATCTTCAAGTTGACCTCTTCAGTTCTTCTCTGGAACGACTGCAGCAGGTCCTGAACTGCAGCAGAAGGCAGCCTTGTGTCTCAGATCTCCTTGCCCAAATGATGATGATCAACCTAATGCTAATTACCTGACTGCCATTAGATGTGTCTGAGGTGGCCCATTTTCCAGAGGATCATAGGTCCAAATCAAAACACAAGAAAAAAAATTCAGTTTTATTCAGCTGAATAAAAATTCGGCTTATGTTTTCCAGTAGCCATGTAGTTGCCAATAAAAACAAAGCTGGCATTGAAAAAAAATATTCCACAATGTAACAGAAAATTTAGAAAATACAAGGTAGTGTTTTCAGAAAGAGCAAGATAACATTTGAATTGACTCTGGAAAGTTCATCATATTAATTGCTACAATTTTTGATATTTTGAACATTTGTTTTCATTGGAAAGAGTTTGAAAGAGTTTTTGCCTAAACTGAAGCAAGCAACACAAGGGCCTGGTGACAGGAGGTTGTAGCCAGGTGAGCATCAGCCTCCTGTACCAAGTAACAGAAGGGGAAACAACCTAAAGTTGCGCATGGGGTGGTTTAGGTTGGCTATTAGGGAAAATTTGTTGGCAGAAAGGGCTGTCCAGCCCTGGCATAGGCTACTCAGGGCAGTGGTGGAGTCCCCATCCCTGGAGGGATTTAAAAACCATGTGGATGTGGCACCTGGGGACCAGGTTTACTGGTGGCCTTGGTAGTGCTGAGGGAATGTTGGAATAGTTGATCTTAAAGGTCCTTTCCAAATCATTCTAAACCTAAATCATTCTGTGATTCTATTCTCTCAAGGCATGAGAAGTGTTTAATGAGAAAGGGAAATGTTCTTTCTTTTTTCCTTGATAAACGAGTTTTGGAAAAGCCACCTGGTATTCTTGTGTTAATCCATGGTTGGTGTGGTGTTCCAAGCTGGCTGTGTCACTGCTCCTCTCTGCCTTTCCTAGAGGAATTCTTGGTCCAGCCATGGCTCAGCCCTTTGCTTCTTTTAAAGCCTGAACCAAACTGATGCTGGTTTCCCTAAGGAGTCAAGTGTATCCATCAAAGAGCAGAGGCTCAGCTGGCTGGAGTTGTGCAGATTCTGAAGATTCAAGCTTGCTGTTGGTTTGTTCTGCTGAGCTGGTATGAGTTACTGAATAAACAGTGATTTAAATGACTGAGGCTCATGTTTTCTAATGAACCCCATCGTGTCCTATGGGAAGACTAATTACATCTGAATAATGCCGGCAAAAAGTTAGCATGCTTTTCACAGCATTCCTCAAGTTGTGTTTAATCACTTTATTTGTCTGCTTGCTCTTTTCTCCAGTGAAAATTGTCATCCGGGGGGACAGGAACACTGGAAAAACCACACTCTGGCACCGACTGCAGGGAAAGAAATTTATTGAGGAATATATTCCAACTCAGGAGATCCAAGTCACCAGCATCCACTGGAATTACAAAAGTAAGATGGAAGAGGGTGGAACGAATGACAGTCATGGGACAGTGCCTGGGGGAGGAAATTCCACTGCAGCCTCATTTGCTTTTTTCTTCTCTGTCTGCTTGGGAAACAAAATGGTCTCTCTTCAGGCTTTTTAATTTATTATTCATAGTTTCTCAGTCATGTTTTTAATTTTGTCAGATGCTGTATAAGTGCTAAAGAATATGTCTGTGGAAGCCACAATTCAAGGGAAGTGTTTAATTAGGTGGTCTGAAGTATTTGAAAAATTTGTAATATGCGTGACATATTAATGAGGAGGGGTTGTTGTGTAAATCTGAGCTGAGGCCCACTGTGCTTTGGTTGTTACTGTGTTGCCTAGAAGTGGATACATGGTGCAAACTAGATTTCACTGATGACAATATAAAGAGATTCTGGTGACTGGGGAAGATTTCAAAAATTATTGTAGTACTGTTAGCTCTAGGCTGGCTTACTGAATCACAGAAGTGCCAGTGCCTTTTTTAAGCTCTTGCTGCAGTGTGGTCTTAATTTTTATTTTACTTCTTGCAAGTGGCTGTGAAAGCCCTACCTCCCACCTGGAAAAGACACCGCAGGCACTGAAGTTGTGTAAGGTTGTGATTCAACGGTGCATTAAGTCCAGCTTTCAAGAATGCCACAGCCCTGTGGGATGAACTCCTGATTCAGTATGAAAGTGCTGTACAGAAAGGGTCAGCACTTGTTTGTCGTTATCATCATTATTAGACATTGTCCATCTGCCTCACTCTGATCTTCTGTTGAATCAGCTACTGCCCAACTCCTCCCAGCTGGGAGAACACCTTGTGCAGTCAGGCGAGCACCAAATTGAGTGCTGTGTCTAATTCACCACCGAATTTGAATTACCAGGTGATACCATGATGCCCAAGTCTTGTGATAATGCTCACAAAGCCACAGGATGTGTTCACCAGCTGATGTGCTGTGGTCACACAGAGGTGTTTCCGATCTGCAGCCAAACCTCTTGTATGGTGTATGTATGCTGTGGCATGCTTCCCCTCACTTCTCTTCCTTCCTCTCAGGATGTCAGCACAGCAGTTACTGAGGAATGAACACAGAGCTTACAAGTTGGATGGTGGAAACTATCTCCAAAATCAAATTTGAATGCTTCTGCTTAAACAGACATAGAGTAAGAAATAAAATTCCTGTTTCCTAGATACCCAAATGTAAAGAATGCACTAATTGTGGCTTTCTGCGGTATCGTGCGTTAAAGCATCAGAGTTGAGTTTCTTCTCTGATAGGTGCAGGTAACACAACACTTGTGTTGGATACAGTCTGGGAGTTTGGCATTTATTTTAGGAGGCTTATTCATATCTAACTGCATCCATGAACAAGTACAAAATGTGTATGTGCAAAAAGGTGTTTAGAGGAAGATCCAGTCATCTCACCTGTGTCTGCATTTCTTTCCCTGAGCCAAGGCTCAGACACTGCTTTTTCAACACTGATGCAATCCTGGGGTAGAAAACACCTGCACTTGAGGCTTGCTTTGCTGTGTGCTGAGACTCACAGGTGTATAAGTTATTTCTAGGGCCCACTTCTAACCTTGGTGTGCTGTGTTTCTGTAGAGCTCCCCAGCCAGAGCTGACAGCAGTGTGTACAGATGCTGATGGACTTTTCTCAAGGTTAAGTGTTGCTGACCTTGTAAAACTACTTGCAAAGCTGTACCTGAAACTGTGCATTTCGTTTGTGTTTCTTTTACACATTGTAAAACACTGTACTATTGTCTTAGTAATAATTTCCAATAATTTAGGACATTTTCCATTGACTTTCTTAAGATACATTTCAAAAAGTAATCCCCATTTAAAAGACATTGTGAAGTCTGTTTCCTGCTGTGAGAAGTTTCCATCCAAGACTGGTGATGTGGGCCCTCAGAGTACTTGGTTCAGGTCTAAATCCTGCCCTGTTGGCCATGTTAATCTGTATAGGAAAAATAAAGTTTGTTTTTCCTATGTTCATGCTCTCAGGCTACCTTGAATAAACATTATGAGGTAGTTGATGGCAAATATTTACAGAGGTTAATTAAATCGCTGCCAAATATTGAAGGATTCCTACATTGCCTGGTCTTAGAACAATTCCATTTTAGATGCAAAATGTAGGACCTTCAGAAATTTTGTACTGTAGGAATTAATAAAGGTAGCAGAATCTGTGTTGCTTCTTATTCAGAATGAACAAAGTTGCTTTTCTATGCCAGTTGTAATGGGTATTTGTAATTTTCGTGTCCAAGTAAGGAGTTACCCTTAGGAACACTTTTTTGAATTATACTGGTCACCAAGTTTTTCTCTGTTTGGCAGCCTGAGAAAGGGAGTCTGAAATAAAAATTGACAAATGGTTGTGCTCAGATCCTTCAAAGGCCTGAGGGATAGGAACAGGGGCTGGCAGAGTTGCTTTGCACTGCAGGATCTGTGATCCAGAGCGCAGGAAGTGAATCCTGTCGTGAATGAGGGTCAAAAATGTCTGAGGGCCTGTGAGTTCCTGGTGATGAACCCACCTACAATGTGTTCTTAGTTTTAAATGAGCTTTCTTGCAATTGGAGCCTTTTCATGCCTCCATCATTTTGTTGGAAGGTAGTGCTCAGTGTGCCACTGGCCAGGGAGTATCTGGTCAAATAGCAGCTCAGGACAGATCTTTGAAGTGCTTTGATCTGTGGTTTGTGCTAATCCAAATTAGAGAGTTGAAAGAATAAATTGGCATTCTTTTTGCTGCCACGGAGCTCCTTCGGGTGAGATGTTGCTGGGTATGAGTCACACACCAAAGCCAACGGAGCAGCACTAAAGCAATTATCCTCTTGCATGATCAGGATAATCAGGAATGGCGCTAGAATTGAAAGGGAAGAACTTCCTGGTTGTGAGCTAGCAGGAAAAATGTGGAAATATGTGTTTCCTGGATCTCGTGCAGTTGTTTTCTTTGAGAAATTCTGCCCTTGCCCTCAGCCAGAAGGGTTTAAAGCAGGTCTGTGGGTCAGGGGGTTCAGCTCCCCAGCTGCCAGGACTGCTGCTGCTCAGCAGGGTGTCAATTCTGTGGGAATCACTCAGCAGGCCAGCACATCCTAACTGGAGGCGTGTTTGGCTCCTGGGAAGGAGGTGGAGAGCTCAGGAGCAAAGTGCCAGTGCTAGGCCCCCAGTCACCCAAAGGGCTCCCTTCTCTGAACTGTTAGTCCTGACGTACTGCTTCACATGGCACTTCTGGAAAGAACAGTCAGCCTCCTGGGCTCCTACTGAGCCCATGCAAAACTTAGGGAAGGCAAATGTCTCTTATCCTTTTGCAGCAAGCCTTAATTGTGGAAAGGCACTGCGATTGCCTTGCCAACTGCAGGGCAGGAATCAGGGGCAGGCCTCCAGTAGCTGATCTGTGTCCCAGCACCTGCAGGGGCACAGGGAGAGCTCCTGCAGTGCCAGTGCCTGGGGGGAGGCGCTGGCTTGCCTGGTTGCCAGGTGAGTGATTCACAGGTTGGACTTTAGCCTACCTGGTTTGACTATCTGTAAAAATATTCAGGGACTGAGTTAATTAGTGGGATGTTGTGGTTTGAGCAGAAGTTTTTGTGCTGTGTACTGCCATGTGCTTTCAGTCCTGCAAGGCATTGCCTGGGCTGACCCAGGGAGTCTCCTGTTCATCCAGTGTCTCCTGCCCTGCTGGCACATAGGAAGTTAAGCAGGAATTACTGTGAGGAAAACAGAGGCTGGTTTTGCTTCATGCATAAATGTAAAATGGGTCTTTCTCCAGAAGCAAAGGATCAAAATTTTCCTTTATTTGTAATCCGTCTGTACGATATTTTGAAACATTTCATTAAGCCAAGAGTGAGTCCTGTGTAGAAAATGCTTCCTGGTTTGATAATGATACTTAGATAAACTCTCATGCCATCCTATGATGTTATTTTATACTCTGAGGCACTGTCCTCCTATTTCAGCTTTATGTTCAGAGCTGCTCTAAGTACAAGCTTTTGCTTCAAAGCCTGTAGCATTTCCAAAAAGTAGCTATTTGTTGGGACATCTTCCTGAAAATCATACTGCTTATTTGGATTCCATGGAAACATTGATCCAGAACTATTCCGCCTTCAGGCCACCTGAATGTGAATTGGCTGCCTGTGGGTACCAGCAATCACTGGAGTTAGAATTCTGCATGTCTTGCTTCAGATTTTAGCAACTCTAATAGATGTTGCTGGTTATAGCTTATTGATATTGCAGCTCTAGGAAGAAAAATTGCAAGTGAGATCTTATTTTACACAAAATGTACCTGGAAATGTGCAGCAAGAACGGGTTTCTGTAGCTGCAGGACTGTCTGCACTGGCTGTCATGTTTACATGGAAATGCCATGATTGATCTTTCTTAAATGTGTATATTCCTTTTGCTAGTTGTATGCCTTGTTTATAAACCAGACTTTATCGTCAAAATTAGATTTTTATCTTTTTTGAAAGGCTTTGTATACCTCTGTACATTATGAAAAGAGTCGATGCAAAGTACTTAAAACATGCTTCAAACCTGACATGAACCAGCAAAGAAATCCAGCCATCACTTATGTGATTAAGAGTGTTTATGAAGTTCTTTAGACAGCATAGTTTTGGTGAACAGCTTGCACCTTCAACAGGTCACTGCCTTCTTGTGGTTGGGTTTTTTTCTTGCATATAATGTGCTTTTCTTTTGACATTCCTATGCTTCGACATTCCTCCATGTTGGCTTTGGGTTGGGCTCTCTGAGTGATGGGTGTTTTACTGAAACTTTCTAACCCTTTGTGTTCTGTTGTGCTTCCAGCCACTGATGATATTGTGAAAGTTGAAGTCTGGGATGTAGTGGACAAAGGTAAGATTTATAACTTTCTTTCTAGTGGAGATCCATTGTTCTTTCTCAGTTTTAATTAAAAACTTACATGGAATTCATTCTCAGTTTTAATTAAAAACTTACCTGCTTGCATCTGCTTTTAAAAAAATCTGTATTAATTATACCACTTCCTGAAAGCATAAGGAAAGGAGAGGTGAGTCCCCTAGGCTAGAACCCATTATCTGGAATCTGAACTTCAGATCAGACCCAGTGTTCAGAAGCAGTTGTTCCACGTGCTTATGACAGATGAAGCGCCTTCTGCTCTGTGTATTCCAATTCTCTGAGCTTTAGAATAAACTTCACCTTCTCTCCTTTATAGTTTCCTTTAATGTTTAGGCAGGTTTTGAGTTCTTAGTTCTGGTTATAAAAGTTCTTGTTGAGCTGTTTTTGTGATGGTATTCTATTGTTAAATTGGTAAAACTGTAGCTGCAGTGGGTAATGTCTGCAGGGGGGAAGGATGAAAGAGAAGCCAATTACTTAAATTCACTAGGACAGAAAATGCAATATGTGCATTCCAAAACATTTTCTAAATGCTTAGCCAGGGAAAATGTTATGATATATAAATACATTTTTCATTAGTTTTCAATTTTTGTCAGCGTATAAACTTTTGTTTTATAAAGAGCAAAAACAAACCCCAAAACGTCGGTGAAGACACAGTCTGGATGCAGTGCAAACGGGATGTAAATCTCCACAACTCATTCTGTAGCCCCGAATGCAGATGTTGTTTGGCTTCTAAGAGGCATTTAGTACCAGCCAGGCTCCTGGTTTAGTGTGTGAGTATAGTTAGGAAAGCAGCTGCACAGGTGAGCAGCTCTTGCTCTGTGAGTGATGCTGCTTGTTTGGTGTCTGTCAGGTTTGTTGGCCGCAGTCATTGAAACTGAAGCATTGATAGTTCGTCTGTTGCTGCCTTTCCCACAGCTTTGGCTGGAATCCGTGCTCTCAGGTGTTCCTCAGCAAAGTGGCATCTCAGAGGCACCACCAGTGCAACTTACACTTGTGTTACACCAAAAACTAAAACTACAATAGGGAGTGAGAAAAGGAAGATGCCATTTTTCATGTCAGCTGAACTGTATTCGAAATAGGGAAAAAAGAAAGACAATTAGCAGTAGGACCTCTAGTTTGGATACCTGATGGAGCCTTCAGGATAAACTTGAGTCAGTAGCTTTAAATGAAAATCCTGAGCGCTTTGTCTTTTTAGTGTTTTAAGGCCCAGTTTTCACAGGGTAGACAAAACCTTGCTTAGGCCAGAGTTACTGCTGAAGTCAGTCTTAGTTCGGCTTTCTGATTGTGGAATAACAAGTGGAGGGCTGGAATCTGAGCAAAACATCTGTGTTCTCGCTGCCTTGCAGCTTTGGTATGAATAGAGAGACATTTAATTTGGGAATCATGTGGTTCCAGCACTTACTTCTGTGAATAGCTTCTCTGAGCAGAGTCATCTTCTCAGCTAGAGACTTGTTTTTTTTGCGAAGGGGACGGGATGTGCTATGAACAGATGTTGATAACAGCTTTTCTGGTCCCGCTTTGATTTCTGACAGCAGAGCCTATGTTGGAAATCTTAATGGAATCTCTTCACTTCATATTATTTTGAAATAAAACTCACTCTGTTAAGATCCGTACTTTTGGACCACAGATATGTATTTTTTTGCAATCAGTTGTGCTCAATCAGTGCAATATAAAAATCAAATCATGATGATGTTAATGAAATCAAATCTTTTCCTGTTGCCATAGCATTGTGGATTCCTGAAAAGCATAGCTTTAGGAAAATGTTCATATTAAGCAATAAGAGCTTGCTCATATCTAACTTTCATCCTAATGTTATGACATTTTTGTTTTCCTTCTGTATGCTTAGGACAAAAAATCCTCCTGCGTGATGCTTTGGGTGAGAGCCACACTGGACTGTAGACTTGCAGTAGTAAAGTATCCAGTGCTGCTGTAGCATAGTGCTGACAAGACTTGATCCTCCTTTTTTTTTCCCTTGCCTACCAAATCCTGGCTCATGTGCATATTTAGAGTTGGGCAGAACACTGCATTTATCAGGTTGGATTTGAAACTGTCAAAAATGCATGTTCTGAACACGCATTTCAACATTAAGTTTTCCTGGCTGAAATTCTTTTGCCAGGATTTCCCAGTTTCATTTTCAGAGGAAATTAGGAAAACTCTGTTTAAATGATGGGGGAAACTGTGTTGAGAGCCCTGATGTGGGTTGTAGCTTAACTAACTAACAGGGGCATCCATGAACTCCAGTTTTCAGCTTCAGTTGTGTAAAGCAGCTTTGGGCTCTTGCCTGCTGAGCAGTGCTGCTGTTCTGCAGTCACAGGGGGCTGGGGAAATTGCCGGAGTTGCACCCTGAAAACTTGATGTTCATTTCTGGGCTGAAGTTAATGGGGATTTTCCTGAGTGGTGTTTCTCCTGGTGCTCCCTAGAAGTGACCTCCCTGTCCTTGCTGGTTCAGCAATGTGGCTTTTCCCTCCAGAATCCACTGGGATGCAGACGGCAGCTCTGCTGGCCCTGCCTGGGTGGTGACTTAGCTTGGGATTGGTTTTTTAGCTTGCAGATGATAATTTGGAAGTGTGGGGAGGTTTGTTGTGAAAGCTTAAAAGCTGTGAGGTTGGTTAGTGTGGTGAGGCAGTGGGGAATGGCAGCTGTCAGACTGTGCTGCTCCTCTTGGCTTGTTCTTGACTATTTGGGATTCTTTTTTAAATGTGCAGTCTCCCTGGAGTCCAGACTTGCTTGCTGCCTGCTGCATTCTCCCTGGGCCTGCTCAGGGAGCTGGGATCATGCCTGGAAAGCTGCCATTTGTTAAAATTTTCCCAAGATGAGCTTGCCTCCAGCCGTGGATTGTATTGGATTTTGTGTGGCATGTGTAGTAAATATCTCCTTTGCTGCTCTTGGAACTGACAGAGCACAGGAAAGATCTCTCGTAGCAGAAGTCACAATCCTGACTCATCTTTCTGGCTTTGCAGAAAGTTGTGTAACTGCTGCAGGTCATAAAGCTATAACAGATCCTGAATTCAGAGAAGCTGCTTGAATGCAGGGGATTCAGGAACAGTTGTAAATTCCTGTCTTGTAACTTCTGCCACTTTGGTTCCCAGATATTTTCTGATACATGACTGAAGACATCAAATCATGTTTTTCTTCTGTTGCCCACGAGGTAGACAAACACTTTCCCTTGAACTGAAGATTCCTTTCCTCCTTGCTGCACCTTCACCTCTCTGCCTCCCAGACATGTCCTACAAGAAGAAGGAAAGATCACAATTCATATTTCCATGTTTTTCAGATATTCCATGTTAGATAACACAAGGGATGCACGTCTTCCAGATGTGTATTTTAGACTGGCGAAGGGTAGCCGCCCCCTTGCATGGTGGACAGCATTTATTGGCAAGTTGTACTGAATCCTTCTATCCTGCAGCAAAACTGGTGGTACATACTGCTCCAGTGACTCAACTGATGATCACAGCCCCATTGTCCAGTAGGAGCTGTTTGGTAGACTCCAGGGTACAGCTGCCAAGTGTATTTAGTGCCAGAGTTGCTCTTATGCCTGTAAATGAGGAGCAGCCATTGTTCTAGGGAGGGGACCTGAGCCACAGCAGCATGCACACCTGTGTTTTCTAATTGAAGCTCCTCCATTACACATCAGTACAACCTCAAAATCTGGACCTCATACATACAGTGACACAATTGTCACTGTGCCCTTGCTTTATAGGCTGAATTACATCTTGTCACTGCATAGATCTTATCTTCATCTGGTTCATCCTGCAGTTTGGGTTCCAAAAATAGAGCCTGTGCCTGAATCTGTACGCACATGCGCTTTTCCGCTCTCTGACTTCCTTTGAGGTGACCTCCTTTGCAGCACTGATGAGCAGTGTGTGAGAATATTACTCATTCCTCTGGATACACACAGAAAACCATGAGCATGGAGAGGTGTGTGGGTTCTATATTCTGTCTCAAAGCATTGACTATAAATGTGCCCAGGTTAGACAGACACCTTGATTTCTCAGGATGGGAGGAATGATGGGGAGAGTATTTGTGGTTACTTGGGCTTCTCTTTTTAATACCTAGAAATGTAGGTCATGCCAAGCATAATTCAGCAGTGACTGCAGAAATAGCGATGTTTGGATATTCGGAGATGCCACACAAATGTCACTCACTTGAAATTAATTGAATTGAAGTGGGAAAAGACATGCATGGCCTAGACATCCCACACCTTCAGCTGCATGGGGAACAATCAGAGCCCATACTTGGATCCCTCAGGGAAGCACATTGCCCAAATGAGGAGGGATCAGGATTAATATTTCTTCTGCTTTCACATGTCATCAGTAAGCTGACATGAGTGGGGCAAACATTTTGCAGTGGTGCACACATGCACCCCCAGAATATCCTGCTATAACATGCAGCATTAAAGCTTTTCTGAATAACTTTCTTTTCTTACTATTTATCCTTGAGCTGTGTGCAGGAAAAACAAACCCTGTTTCACATGCAGCATCTGACAGAGCCCTGAATTCCACATGTGATTCAGCAGAGTTAAGAGCTGGTGGAAGCTATTTTGGTCCTCAGTTTTAGAGTCTTTTACAGAGTCAATGGGAGGGTTTTTTCAGGTGCATCTGAGCTGCCAACACCTTCTGTTATCAGCAACACAGGAAATTTCTAGAAGTGATGAGAAGCAATTCCAAGACTTGTAATGCTAAGTGTAATTTAGTTAACTCTATTATTTAGACTAGGAAAAGACACAACAAAATTATTTCAGAAGTACAGTTCTTAAATGCTGTCAGTAACATCTGGGAGGTACTTGGTATCTGTCAAACATAACTCCTGATCTTTCAGGGTTATTCTTTGCACAGTGCTTATCATTGATAAAATTCTGGAAACTCAGAACATTCCGTTTAAACAAGAGGCCAGAATTTTTTCATGGTGTGTCCACACTAAACCTTTTTGGCGGTGGGTGACAGAAGATGTTGAGATTCTTGGCAATCCTTAGAGTTAAGTGTCTACACCAGAAAATCATGTCAGCTGATGGCCACTCTGTTAGTCATAGCTACAGATACACCTCTCTGCTCAGACTCCAGGCTATAAGATTTGGAAACACAATTAGTGTATAATTGACTTAACACAAAGTTTCCAGGGAGGCTGAAATTTTAAAAACGCTGTTTCTGGGGTGCTGAGTTAAATGCACTTTAAAATGTCAGAAAATGCTTCCGTAAGGTTTAAGGAAAGAGAGAAGCCTCGGGGGCTGTCCTTTAGCTGCCTAAGAGGAAGCAGATGAGTTGGAGAGAAACCACTAAATTCTTGCAGGTGGGACCATGGCTGTGGGACTGCAGGGCAAGTCTCTAGAGTGGTTTTCTAGTGTCTTCTACAAACGTTAGGCACGTTGCTTCTTGCACTTTTCTGGGAGCCTAATCAGAGTTGTACCTGTTACCTGGATTATTTTTGTGTGCTTTGGGTAGTGCTTCTGGAGGATTTCTTTTCTGTGCCTTCACTGGTGGTAGCCAGACCTGACCCTCTGGCTCTGGCCTTTGGAGCACATACAGGCTGTCTCTCCATCTTCACAACTCCTTTCCCACAGTTTATTTGATTTCTCTTGGATTTCTTCTTGAATAAGTTCTGTCTTTGGATTGCTTTACTGTTCATTTTTGAATAGACTAGCAGGGATTCTTCAGCAAGGCATGCCTATCCCACCCCTCCTCATCCCCCAGGCTTACAGTAGAAGTAGGATTTGCTTTGAGGTTGTGTTCTAACTGCTGTGCACCTGTCCAGACTCATCTTCCAGTTCTTTGCCCAATGTAATGTTTTTTATGTTTTACTATTCTTTTTAAGGAAAATGCAAAAAACGAGGAGATGGTTTGAAACTGGAGAATGACCCTCAGGAGGTGAGTCACCTAGAATTTGGAGGTCTGAGGCCTCTTGTCCACCTTTGGTCCATGAAGAGCAAGTTCTATATTTGTTCCTGCCCTAAGGCCTTCCTGGCAGGTGGGTGAGGGACAGTGGGTGATGCCGATGCTCTTTATTCCTTGCTCTGTGCATTTCAGCCCTGTTCCTGCCCTCACTGCAACTTCCCTGTTGTTTTACACTCTGTCACTGGGAATGACTGTGCTCCAGATGTTTGCTCAGCAGCTGTGTACCTGTCTTCCTGTGGGCAGGCAGAAATTCTTTTGTCAGGGCCTTCTTGTGGGGCCTGAAGAAATGACTTGATGCCCTGCTCTGGCTGCTCCTTGGAGCTGGGCTGTTTCACTCTCACTGGTGCCCATCTGCTCAGTCTCAGATGAGGAGAATTTTCCTCAAAGTATTCTCCCATGGGAAAAGCCTTTATGAGAACAGTTACCACAGCTGCTTCTTCCTTTGCAAATGTGGGTGCATTTTCCACTCCTGGGGAAGGAGTGAGAATTATTCCAGGGGCACCAAATTCCAGTAGGAGCCATGGAGACTGAGCTGGGACCAGTACTGTGTGGACTTAGCAGCATGCAGAGTCCAAATGATGAAAAGCCATTTGGGTACTAATCCTGTCAGCCATCCATGGGAGTAACTTAATGCTCCCTGCTTTTGGACACCAGCAGCATTAAGAGTAGAGCCAATATCTGAATCAGAAGAAAGATGGAATGGGAGCTGTGTCCTCTGTCCTCCACTCTGTGGTTTGTATGGAGTTCTCTTGCCAACACAGGGTCTGGGAGCACAGGGGAAAGGACAGGGGTGGGTTTTAGCATGTGCTGTCAGAGACCATCAGGTGCTTCACATCCTGTTCCTATGGGAAGTGGAAGCTGGGAACCGCCAAGTATCATCTTATTTCAATGATAGTGGTGTGAAATCCAGAGGTACTCCTTACAGTGTTGTCACTTGAGAAAGTTTGCTCAGTCAGTACTGTATCCATTGTGTTCTGTGCCAGCCTGAACTTGAATCCAGTTATTCACTGCTTCTTTGCCTTTATTTCCTCAGGCAGAATCAGAAATGGCTCTGGATGCAGAGTTCCTGGATGTCTATAAGAACTGCAACGGTGTAGTGATGATGTTTGACATCACCAAGCAGTGGTAAGAGACCTTTACTGGCACCATGTGATTCTCCCTTGTTCAGGCCAAACAAATGACTTCCAGATTTCCAGATTCCCAGTTGCATTTGGAAGCTGATAACCCGCCTAATGAGTTGGAGCAAGCTTGTATCTTTTAAAATAAAAGCTTTATCTTCTGACGTGGCTTTTAATACATTCCTCTCCTGGGCTTGTTCCAAACAAGCAGTGTCCCAGTGGGTTGTGTGCTGCAGTTGCTGATATGCTGCTGGCTGAGGCTTGATAATTAGTGCTATCACAGGTGCAAAGTGCATGTTGCAAACCCCTGCTCGCCAGAACACAAGGGAAAGGAGGATGTTAGTGAGAAATTGCAAGAAACTGGTATTAGTAAGGATTATTTAGAGGCCCCAGGCTGTATTAATCTACAGAAGTAATGAACTGTTGGTTTTAGACATCTGAGGAGAGTAAGAGAGATAAGGAATCCAGAGTGGAAAGAGGAGGAGGTTAGAGCTCCTGCTTTATATTTAGGCTGGTGGTGTTCAGGTTTGGTGTGGATCAGTGAGCCTGTGGACAGCTGAAGGGAGGGAATCCTTTCCTTCTGCTGACCCCACAGTTTTGCAGGACTGAGATTACTGTAGGAGATGTGAAGGTTCTGGTGAAAGTGGATTATTGAGCTTTTAACGTTGGTTTTGAATAAAGAATCATGCAGACATATTGAGGGTTAATGTGTTTCTCTGATGAGGTAAAGAAGTCACAGACTTGGGAGGATTTTGGAAAAAAATATTCCTGTGGGTTTTTTTTTTTTCTTTGTGATTTGTGCATGCAACTGCTAACAGAAGGATGTTCCCTCTCATCTGCTCTCTCATCTGCTCTCTCCCTTCTGATGAAGGACATTTAACTATATTCTGAGGGAGCTTCCTAAAGTGCCGACCCACGTTCCAGTGTGTGTGCTTGGGAATTACCGGGACATGGGGGAGCACCGGGTCATCCTGCCCGGCGACGTGCGGGACCTCATTGACAACCTGAACAGGTGAGCAGGCAGGGCAGCAGGGCTCAGCTGCTCCCTGCCATCCCCCATCAGTGACCACGTCCCTGCCGTGTGTCACATCCATGTCACGTGTGCCCGCTGTCCTTCCGCCTGCCTTGGGCTCCCAGAGCTCCCCGTGTCTCACAAGCAGCAGCTGCTGACACCATGGGCCCTTTGATCTGGAGCAGATTGTTTGCCATGCTCCTGGAAACAGCGTGAGACAGCATGTGCCCAGCAGCATGTGCCTTTCAGAAGTGCTGTTCCCAACCAGTCATCTTCTTTCTGGATAGTCCTTCTGTGAGAGTCCTCTCCCATAGCACAGCTGTTTCTTTGGTCTAAGTGATTGAGCTACACGAGAGCCAGCCTGTGCAGCTGTGTCCTTGCTCTGCCTCTGAGCATCCCCCACACAGCACTTGCAGTCAGATGTCTCTCACCAGCCAGACAAGCATTTCCCTTAAGCAGAGGTCTGAGGTGCTCTGTTACGTGGTACAAAATAGTATTTGTTAGTCATGATTCAGTAGATGGTACCTTTGTATGTAACTTTATGTTTTTAAGGTATTTTTTAATTGTCCTCATGTCTTATTTGTTTATGCCTGTGTCAGGCACAAAGAAATTGTGTCAGTTTTAAGACTTTATCCATTATGAAATAATTTCTTTACAAAATAATTTCTCAATATTATTTTTGTCAGTCCGATTGTGGTTTTTAAAACAGAAACCTTTTCTGTGAAATGAACAACTTGTGAAGCTGTGAATCCACAGTTTAGGAAGCCAACATCCCAGTGTCCTGACAGAGTATTTCTTAGCCTGGCAGGCACATGACATGGTCACACACCAACAGCCACCTTCTGCCACCCTTCCGTGTGAATTTTGGCTGTACACAAAATAATGAGTCCAAGCAGAATGATGCCCTGGGCTACATTTGAGGGTGGGGGCTGGCTTGTGGGGTGGCTCATGGTGTGTAAGTCAGTCCTGTGCAGGCTCTGCAGGTTGTGCTGGGTACAGTGTTCTCCTCTCTGCTTGGCACAGGCCTCCCGGCTCCTCCTATTTCCGCTATGCTGAGTCTTCCATGAAGAACAGCTTTGGCCTCAAGTACTTGCACAAGTTCTTCAACATCCCCTTCTTGCAGCTGCAGGTAAGGCAGGGATGTTATCCTGATGTGCTGGGGGTGTGGGACAGATTGGATTTGCTTCCTTTCTAAGGCAGGAATTTGGTATTTGGGGTTTCATTTGCTGTTAAAGGATCCTGAGTAGATTCTTCTTTTCATTAGAGTTAGTATAACAAAATTATGTCAGAACATTAGTGCCTGTGAGTGATTTAAACGTGTCTCTGGTTGCAAGAGGCCATCTGTGCTGAGTTCCCAATGCTGACCTCTGGAAGAAGGCTCCATTTTCACTGGCATGAAAATGGCATCCAGTGGTGCAGTTACCAAGTCAAAAATGTAAAATACCCACATCTTTTAAACTTTGAATTTCAATTCTGTTCAGTTAAAACTCAGATGAGAAGAAGAGATTGGGCCATTACCTGAGTAGTTCAGGAACCTCTGCTGAAAATCTTAGCCTTAATCATAAAGGGCATTAGATACGAGATCCATGTGCTTGCATCCTGTTCGCATGGATCCAGTCTCATATTTCCTTTGTATCTGAGGATTCTTGGGAGGGCTGAGGGAAGGGCAAAGGCTGCAAAGGGTGGGATTCTCATCTGTGGGCCTTTAGAAGATCAGCTTTTGGGGTGATCCTACGGGGGTCCCTTGGGATGAGTAGCTTATGCTTTTTGAGGGCACATATGATGTTGTGTCACTGTTTTCTATTTGATGGGAAAAACCCAGGCACTTGATCTTTATTTTACCAGTAATTGAAGTGTATGTGTGTATTTTTATATAAATAATCCCTGGTGAAATGCTAGTTCAGAAGGACCTGAGATATATTAGTGGATGTTACCAAGTCCTCAGGCTGCGGAGCAGAAAGAACCAGGATAAGATAATTGAATGTATAAAAGCTCAGTGAAACAAGTCAAACAATTTTTTGAGGGGGAGGTTGTAGAAATATGAGCTGTATATCCAACCTGCTTTTCAGTGGAGAAGACTGAAATTTGCCAGCATGTTGCTGGTGAAATGTTTGGGTTTATGACACTGCACGTTTGAAGGCTTTTGGTTGCCTCCACCCAGTTTTTGGGGCTTTACTTGATGTCAAACTTCACCTAAGATGGGCTGCATTGGTTTCTCAGTGCCCCTTGCACTTGTGTCACAGGTTTATGGGCAGTGCCTTGTGCTGCTCCACAATAGCTGCCTTGGGGCACTTCACTGCTCCCAGACACTCACTGGGAACCTTTGTTGGAGTGCACAGGTTCCGGGGCTGGCCCTGTTCAACATCCAGTGCAGCATGAGCTGAAATCTGTAGAAAAATCACATCTAGACTTAATTCCAGAAGGTTCTTCTTGTATCTTCAGAGATCTTTGCCAGTACCAGGCTCCAGAAGGGAGTTTTTCTCCTTGGAGCAGAGCAGGATTAAAGGAGAGGGATGCTGCCTGGTATGAAATGCACACGGGATTCAGTCAGCCTCAGATATTTCTGTGCCTCTCAGCCTGCCTCCACAGCTTTCCAGGGCAGAGTGGTCCAGCTGTATCTGAGGCCCCAGGCTGTCTCTCAGCAGGGTTGGTGTCAGTGTGTGGTTTTCAGTGGCACATTCCTGTGCTCATTTTGTAGTCACACATCTTCCACAGCAAAAGCAAGGGCTGAAATCCATACCCCCAGTACAGAACTCATTCTCTCTGTCAGCCTGAGCTCTTCAATTATTTATCAGTTCCTTTCCATGGGCAGGATTGGCAAATCCAAGGATGCAGTTTAGCTGTAGGTATATCTGGAAACCCACAAATGGCATCAGGTCACCCAGGCCTCCAGATGCTGTGCTGGAAGGAGACAGGATTCTGCAGACAGCTGAGATTGCCTTTTCCCACTAAGTCCTTGCAAGTGCCTTTCAGCTAAAGCACTGGTCTCTGCACATTATTTATTCCCTTATTTTGGGTCATTGCAAAAAATAAGCTGTTTCTTTATTATTTTAATAACCAGCATGGTAAAATAGAACATATTTTTTTAAGTATTTGGACATTTATTAGTATTGATGAATTTGTACAAAACTGATTGCAAGTCTGTCTTTATTAAGTACATATTCTTGATTTATTGCGATCTGTGAAAATTGAAATAAATAAAACTGTATGTCCCAGTGCCAAAGTGTAAGGCAAGGCACACCACTTGTTTAATAAACAAGTCTAATTAAAGTCATTATCAAAGAGCCTAAGGTAAGCGCTGGAGAGCAATAGACCTTCTGTCTCTGTTTGTTCAGCTAATTTACTCAGCATGTATTTCACCTCTCTTAAGAAAGTGGGGACAAAGAAGCAGCAGACTTGCCCTTTTTTGTCTCATTTTTGCTTATACTGCATGAATAATATGAAACAATGATACCTACTGCTTCTGAGATCTTGATTTTCTTGAATTCTGAAATCTAGAATTTGAATTCTAAAGTCCTCATTAGTACTTCTGATGAGCATAACAACTTCAAATATGAATAGCATACTTTGCTGAATCTTTGTCTGTAAATGACAATAAAGGAATTGGCATTAAGTAATGACTTCGTAATTCCACGCGTACATGTTAATCAAAGTCAAGTTTCCATCTGCAGAGAGCACTTGAATATGATGAATAAAAATTACTCAGCAAAGAAAAGAGGGATTGCTCCAAGCTCTTAACACAATGGCAAAGGTAAACATGAAGACTCTATATGCCTTGGAAGAAGTAAATTAGCTTAAATGATCACAGAAACTCTTACATTTCAAGAAGGGCTATGTCTTCCAATAAATTAGGGTTATCAACTGTGATGAGTCACCCGGTCTTACAGTACAAAATAAAAATTACTTAAACTTTTTTGCTGATTTCAGTCATAGTAGAATCTGACGTGGAGGGCTCAGGCTGTGCTGTGATCGTTCTCCAGAGCACAGCACTTGCTGTGGTTTGTGTGAGCCAGATGAGTTAATTGCTCTTCAAACCTGTGCAGTGGTTTGATAACTTCAAAGCTGTCACATCTATGAAACCATAATGCCAGCAGCATGTGCACCATCACTTCATGCAAATGTTTGTCTTTTCAGATGGATATTATTCTGGGAATTATGTAATAGATTTCCTTTTGGGCTTTTAATTTGATGGGATCTTTCTGCAGTGAGTTCAAGTGTTGTCAGACTGGGAATTAAGAATTCACCATGGTTATTGATGCTAGCCTTCAAAAATATTTGTCAGAGCAAAGCTGCAATGTACTTGGAGGATACGGCAGTTATCAAAGCAAAAATCTTGGCAGTTTGGAGGAAGCCTGGGGTTTCTCTTGTGTGTCCTCCTGCCCAGGCAGGGATGCAGCCAGTGGCACCACAGACCTGCTGTCACGGGAGCTGTGCAGGGCTGGGAGTCACCAGCCCAACTCAGCATAAGCTGGCCCTGCTCCTGTGCCGCCCAGTGCATAGGCAGTGGGACAGGGAGGATTGATGCCCTCAGGCACAAGCATGTGGCTTTTGACTCCAAAATTTGGGAGGTGAGCTGATGGGCAGGGCCAGTGCCCAGCTGTGTGCCAGTCAGCTGTGCCTGAGCAGAGGGGATGGGGATGGGGCTGTGGGGCAGCATTTGCACCACTGACAGCTCTAGTCTTGTCCAGGGGATCCAGAATGCTGTTTCTGTAGGAGTGGATGCTGTGTCAGCCCTGCAGGGCTGCAGCCCTTGAGGGAGCTGGCTGTGCCTGTGGATATTGATCTCTCCTTGCTGTCGTCTGGATGTCGGGAAGAGGGAGCCCTTCCCCTCAGCTGAGGTTTTTGTTCGAGTTCTGTGGGAAATGTGGGAAAGGAAGGACTGAGTGGGGCAGTCCTGGATTACATTAGTGCAGTCAACTGACTTTATTGCCCTTTGAAAATGGGCTAGGGTGTCTGTCCCCCATCTGTGGAACAGCTGGAGGCCGAGGGGCAAGGACTTCTGAAATGTCACTGAGTTGATAGGTTGTGCTCCCTCATCTACCCCAACAGCAAAAAAAAAAAAATTATTGGGAGGCTTTGCATTCAGCTGGGTCCTGCTCCCAGAGGGGCTGATCTAGCACAGGGAAAATCAAAAGGCCTGAGTGAATGAGTTGCACAACTGATCTCTGCAGGGGCTGAATCCTTTCTCCAAATATAACTGGTGCTGTGGTGTCTGAAATAACACATTATTGATTTATGGCTGAGAATTGCTCACAGAACAAGGTGCTTCTTACACATAGACTTTATGGATTATCTGCTTTTTGTTCACTTTCCCTTTGTGCTCTGTATTTAAATGGACATCATGATCAGGGCCAGGGCTCCTGTTGCACATGGTGTTGTGGTAAAGTGGTGTGACACAGGATCTCAGTGCGCAGAGATCTGTTACAGTGACCCTTCTGCTCAGACCCAGCTTGTTTTCCTTTCCTCAGAGGGAGACGTTGCTACGGCAGCTGGAGACAAATCAGCTGGATATTGATGCAACTCTGGAGGAGCTGTCAGTGCAGCAAGAGACTGAAGACCAAAACTACGAACTGTATGTCACTGAGCTGTTTTTTCTGCTAACTCCTGCTTTGGGTGTCACATGAATGTTGGGCAGCCCCAGCTGTGGCATGTGGCCAGGTTGAAGGGTCTAGCGAGTAACATTTAGGGATCCTTTGGATAAAATGCTGCTTTTGAATGTCATCACCCGAAGAAAAGCATGAACCTGGGGATCCCTGTGAAAGGTCTGGTTCCTACAGGCACGTGATTGGGGAGGGCAGGGCAGGGCAGGTGGGGCTGAGCAGCACACCTGGAGCCAGCACATGCTGAAGTAGATAAAGTGCTGGAAGAGGATATTTCCATCTCTCAGCTGCTCAGCACACAAGGTTCTTCTCCTGGCTGTTGCACTCCTGTGTATTTTGTGTCTTACGACAGCAGAAAGTAATAGCAACAACACTGCTGTCTTTTGTTCCCTTTGAGCACTTCTGAACTCTGGTGTATTTCTGTGTCCGTTCTACACCCTGGCTGCTTGTAGTGGTGTTTTCCAGCTTTAGCCCCATAAAGCCAATGCAGCTGTAGCACAGAGAACAGGAGTCCATGTTCTGTGAATTCCCATGACAAGGCCTTTATTGCAGTGGTGTGCAAGGCAGAAAAGTCAGCCTCAGAATGTATTGAAAAAAGATTATTTACAGGCAGCTTTTGTTTGGAAATTGGAATCGATGATTATGAAATATTCATGCACAGGCTTTTGGACAAGCATTTTTCAGACCAACTTTCAAGTTCTGTAACCTTGTTCAGCATGTTTTCCTTGGAGGGCATTGAAATTCACACAAAGCAATGCTGTTTCCAGAGCATTCACCTCATTCTTCTCCTGAGGGACTAGTTAGTCACCTCATGCCTTTAGCACTTCTCTTGATGTCCCTCCTCAAAGGACTGGGCTGCATGGGCTGTGCTGTCAGATGGTTTTCCATGCTTTTGTTTGTACTTCTTCAGTAATGGGAGGATACTTAATAGAATCAGGAGTTGGCAGAGCTGTTTCAAATTCACGGCACAAGATCTTACTGTTTTGTCACCTCTTGCCCTTCCAGCGGCTTTTGTGTGTGCTGGGTCTCCATATGTATCACTTCAGCTCACAAATCCAGCAGAAAAACAGGTTGGATGAGGCTAGGAGCAGCCTGGTCCAGTGAAAGGTGTCCCTGCCTGGGGCAGGGGCATGGAATAAGGTGAGCTTTAAGGTCCCATTCGACCCAAACTAGTCTGAGACTCTGACTGTGAAATCAGTGTTGGGTTGGCTCTGAGAAGAGATCTTAGATCCTAAAGGAGCAGCAGCAGTGTGGTGGTGGTGGAGGGGTGGCCAGACCTCCTAGTTCCAGCAACAGGTATTAGACTGGATCATCCCACCCAGTGTGACAACATTGCCCTGCTGGGAGGCTGTTGGCACTGTCATACTGCAGATTAACTTAACATGGCCTCAGAAATATCAGGGCCTGACAAAGGAGGAGTTGATGAAATATTAAAAGCAAGACTTTTCTCTAGGATTCTGGTTTAGCAAATAAAGTGACATCCTTATGCAACTGGCCAGCTCCAGATTCGTTCATATCTGTACCGAAGCCAAAGTTCTTCACTCTCAGAAAATGATACGTCTGTAGAGAAAGGGCTTTAAAATGCCCCTGGATGCTTCCTGGCTAGAGGCACAGATGCCAAAAGAAAAGCATCAGGGAGTGTCATGTGTCAGTACTTTGATCACACTGACTAAAAAGAGCTATTTTAGGGTTTTTAAGGTTTTTCTCAGTACCCCAGGTAGAAACAGAGTCTGTTTGTTTAAATGGCACCTGTGTGGGACAGATGAGCTGCAAAGGGGTTACTTCAGCCCCGGAGTTGAAAGGTATGCACTTCTTACACTTGGTTTTTATCACTGCAGGAGGTCTCCAAGCATGAGTTTTATAGCCAAAGACCTAATTTAAAGAAATACTCACATTCATATGTCAGAGAACCCAGGTTTGGCTAAAGCCTCAACCTTAGTAAACAGTTTGGGTTTGGAAACAGAGTACATGTGGACACAACAGTGTGTGATGAAAATCCAGGGCTTGCAGTGGTTAGGCAGGTCTGCAGTGCTCATTATTAGGGCTTGGGAAGATCCTTGCAACCATGCCCATCAGATGCCCATTCCAGGTGTCCTGGTTTGAAAAGCCAGGTGCCTGCTGAGGAAGGCAGGAGCCTCCCTTGAAGTGGAAAATGCAAACCCCCTCCCTCTGAATCACTATAATTTTGAAATTAAGGGGCTCTCAGGCAAAGATATGGGAGTAGGAGTAACAGTTCTTTATTAGGAAAAAAATTAAAATTAAAAATAAAAAAGCAGTAATACAAAACAACACTGACAGAGTCAGAATATGACCTGACCCCCTGTGTGTGAGGGTGGTGGCACAGTCCCATCCCATGGTGGCTCAGCCCTCCTACAGTGCCAGCTGTGGTTCTGCTGGAGCAGGGATCCTGGAGAGGGGTGGAGTTTTCCTCTGAAAGTCCAGTAGTGGTGTAAATGGGCCTGGTCTTCCTCTGGGAATGCAGGGCAGAAGAAAGCTGCTCCTCTGGGAATGCAGTGGGCAAAGGCTCCTGTGCTGTTCCCGGGTCAGATTGTATCCAGGTAGGAATGCTTGGCTCCTGCCCTGGGCAGAGCATCTCCCCATGGGATGATGGAATTGGATCAGCCCTGCAGGGACACTCACTGGGCCATTAACTGAATATATTTTCCAGAGGGAGGATTGGTTGTGGAAGAGGTAAAGAAAACTGCCCCACCTGGTTTTAACAGGTGGCCCAATGAACAGAAGATAACTGCCCCACACCTAACAGATGGCAATAGAATACACACCCCCAGCCAGATCTTGCATTTTCCAACCTGAGACACCAGGTTTAATATGCTACATCAGTGAATGTCCAAGTGAGCACCTGGTACATTGTCTGCTGCCACCTGCCCTGTTGTGTACAGCATGTCTGTTGGTGCAGTGTGACTTGGTGACCCTTGACAGATCACAGAACTGTGAAACCCTTAGGATTGGAAGAACCCTCTGAGCTCATCAAGTGCAGCTGTTAACCAAGCACTGCCAAAGCCACCACCCAACCTTGTCCCCAGGGGCCACATCCACATTTTTCAAACACTCCAGAGGTGATAGCTCCACCACTATCAGGGCAGTCTGTTCCAAAGTCTGGCTGCCCTATTTGTTAAGAAGGTTTCCCTAATATCCAACCTGAACCTCCTCTGGTGCAACTTGAGGCCTCTTTTGCTTTTTCCTTTTTATTGCTTGGTAGAGGAGCCTGACTCTCATCTGTCATACCTCCTGTAACGAGGCCTCTATGTTAGTTGCTTCAGTTCAGACAGCACTGGGAGTTCTGCTATGGGTCACCCAAATTGCCCAGTAAGGGGAGATGACTGCAGGTATTTGGGGCTACAGGCCATGGTGTGGCTGCTGCAACACTTCCTCAGAGGCCATTCCTGCTCTCCTGCCATAAAATCAGGGCACAGAGCACAGCAAGGTGACAGCGCTAGGACATCTCGGTTATTCACCCCTGTGCACATCTGGTAGCTACTCTGTCACAGTGACCAGTGCTAAATTTGGCTCAGTGAGAACTGAAAGAGAACAAGAACTCTTCCTCCTGCTGCAGCGGGGGGGACCTGAGGACAAAACGTCACTGATGCAAAATGTGGATCCCAGAGACAACACGAGGTGGCACACGATGCTGCCTCTTCCGCCTTACATAAGCCAGCCTGGGCAGCCACTGCCTGGATGTGCCTGTGGGAGACACAGTCTGCTTCCAGTTCTTTCCCTCTGTTTAGGCTCCTCACTGCCTGACACACCTCTGGCTCTGGTACTGTCCCTGTGCTTTCAGACTTTACATTTTCAATGCTGCTAAAAGAATATTTCAGCCCTTTTTGAATTCTTGAATTCTTATTAAACAAACAGTAATGACTTTTATGATGTTCTGAATTTGTACCTAATTTGCTCAATTTCTCCATTTTTAATTTTACCCAGCTTATCTTCTGTTTTCAAGGAAAACTTGTATGTGTTCAATGTGCCCATTCCCCCACAGAAGGGTGCCAGGGCTGGGCAGCCCTTTCGGTGAAGAAATTTTCCCCAATACTCAACCTAAACTTCCCCTGGCACAGCTTGAGGCGTCTCCTCTCACCACGTGGGCGCCAGACCAGTGACTGCAGACAGGTGTTGGGGCTCTCTTGCTGAGGACTGCTCTGGGGAGACATATTCCCCAAAGAGACAACTTTAGTCACTGCAGAATCATTGGCTGGGGGGTTGGGGTTTTATTTGCCTTTTTTCCAAACTGAGCATAGCTGATAGTTTTAGGAAGACCGTGGTGCTGAGTAACACCTGCACAGTGGCAGGAGGAGCTGCTGTTGGAGCTGTTCTCTCGCATCCTCCACTGTTGTAAATACAGGTCTGGAGTGACACCAGCTACAGGCTGAATTACCAGATGGGAAAGTAAACCCACTCCTGCTTTCTCTTCCCCTTGCCCCACTTCTATCTTCTCCACTTGCTGTGAATCCTTGTGGTCATCAGACAGGTCAGGAGCCAGCCTGAACTGGAATGGGACTTTATCTAAGTCATATTTTTTGGGAATGCTGCATTAAGAATTAAGTGCATCTACGCCTGTCATCAGTCAGTCTTGCTTGAGAAGTGGGGACATGGAGCACGTCCTGTATTTTATGGAGCGGGGAGTTACCCTGCTGCATCCATTTTGTCAGGTGGAAAACAGGATGACAGCAAGAATTAAACCTGCTTGGCCGTTGATTCTACATTCAGGGACCTAGGCTAGGGGGATCGAGGCAGTGAGCCCAAAACAAACGTATGAAAATCTAACCCTTGCTAACACCAGTTAAAATTATGTCATCCAGCCAATTAATCTTCATTTTCACAATTAATAAAATAACCCAAAGCCTTTCTTGCCACATGAACAATTTATCACAGCACGTTAGAATGAGGAGCCAAAAAGCTTTAGGCTGCTCCCACCTTCAATATTAAATGAACACAAGCACTGACAATTTTGGGAATTGTGAGGCTAACAAGTCCTTTTGTACTTTTTGTGTTTGCCCTGGGGGCAGAGCAACAGTAACCTCAGGCCCTGATGAATTTTTGTTTCCAAGAGCATGCTCATCTTGAAAATTGCATAAAACTCTCCTCTTGCGAGCAGGTCCAACCACCAGTGAATTATTCAGGAGTCTGAGGATGTTTTGGACTTGTTACTTGGTCTGTAATGGAAGGATTGAAAGGCAAATAAGGAGCTCCTGTCAGTGAGGACAGATGACCCACCTGGACATGCACGGTATATTTGCAGCCTCTGTATCCCAACGGAATAAAGGTGCTCACCTTGTGAGTTCACCTTGTGCTTTAGTAGGACCCGGTCTGCTACCTCCAGAGTGGGCACAAAGCTGCTTATTCCACAGTAAGGTTTTGAGTGAGTCCTTTTCCAAAGGTCTGATGGATAGAATGAGGAATGGACAGGTTGTGTAGAATCTGAGAAAAAACAGACACATGGCAGGTTTGGCCTGGTGTGTTCCCAAAACAGCCACACTTGTGCCTCTGAGGAGCGTGTGTAAAGCCAGAGAAAGCATTCATGCATTATGTAGTATTTTCAAAGTGTGGAGGATGCTTAGACACCTCCATCCTGGAAATTACTGTGAGCTTGCTGGCAGCCTTTAATGTGTGCTGGTTTTCCACCCACCTCCCTCACAGAAGATCTGTCTATAAAAACTCAGCAGAGCTGGTTTATGCAGCCTGTGTAGATAGAACCAGTGTCAGACCACCCTGATTTCCCCAGTGTCACAGCACAAGGCTTGGCCCACGTGTCTGGCTGGTCAAGGTGATATGAAGCACACATGTCACACCTGTCCTCAGTACTGTGCTGGGGCAGGAGTCTGTATTGTGCTGTCCCCAAATAACCATTTGTATCTTCCCACTAAAGAATTTGCTGTCTCCTGTTTTTATGCCCTTCACACACCACAGGTGACAAAGATACAGGAGCGCAGGTGCAGACAAAGCCTGCGTGTGTTTTATGCCCTAGTCTGGTTGCACTGGAGGGAAGGATGACACTCTTTATACTTCAGTTATGCAGTGGGTTTTTTTTCCTCCAGCTCTTAAATTTCATGTGTTTCTGGAGGAAAAACAGGTGGTAGTTGCAGCCTTCCCTCCCTCTGGAGCTGGCTACTTTCCCAGAACAAAGCAGGTTGTTTCCAAAATGGGCAGCTTTGGCAGAACCACATACAGTAAATCTTTAAATACTCTGGTATTGTTAAGAGTTTTCAGTGCTTTGTTGAGTCCAGCTTTAACTATTCTTTGAGCTTCATATTCTTTATACTGATGTGACTCTATACATTCATTGTGTCTCCTTGTTTCCAGATCTTCAGTGTACAATCATCTTATCCTACCTGAGTCAGCCAGTTGCCTCTATGGTGGGACTTATCAACCTGAGGCTCAGAGGCTGTTCATTCTGGTTTCAAACCATGTTGGTGATTTAGGTGTTCCCACAGACAGTCAGGAGAGCAAGTACTGCTGGCAGCAGTACCTTGGCTGCTGGGTGCAGCAGTGCCTGGGCTTGCAGGCTTCCATCCAGGATTGCTGTTGCTATAAACAGGAACAGGAGTGTGTGTAGATCATCTGGGATTAATCTCTCCTCACAGCTGGGAGGCAGGAGTCTTTAACGCTGAGTGGGTCTTGGGAGGAGGAGAAGTGAGTACCGCAAAGCAGAGCTGTTCAGCTTTCCTGTCTTTGGCTCACCAGAAGGCCTGGATCAAAGCTGAGAAAGGAGGAATGGCAGAATTCAGCACTCAGCACATGTGATGTGGAGCCGAGGAGCTGCACATTGTATGCAGGCAAAGCTTGCAAACGACTTTGCAGGCCATGGCAATTCACTCGGTTTGGGGGTAAAGAGCCTTAGCTTTGTTGAATGGGGGCTGAATTGCAGGGCCTCGTGGTTTGTCTTTCCCACCCCACAGACACCGTGCATACCCTGCTTGGAGGATGTGGAGCCATGGCCCCCCTCCTCAGGAAGGGAGCGCAGCAATGGAGAGGTATTGAGCACACACTATCATGTTCTTGCAGCATGTGTGATGTATTGTGCACCTTCTAAATCAACCTGATGCGGTCTTCACAGAGCTCAGTGCAGGAGTTAAACTCCTTTATGTCTTTTCTCTGGTGCATGACAAATCCATGCATCATTTTCAGTGGAACGTGTTGTTGTGCCGCTTGCCCCAGGAGAGGGAGGATGGGGACTGGATGCTGCATCACATACGCTGAGCTCAGCTCTGCCGGGAGCCTCGGTTGGTGTAGCCAGTGTTCTGGGTGGAATGGGCACATTGTCTAGGCTTGGATCCTAGTGGAATCATCAGTGAGAACACCACAGCGTGGCACTGATGTAGGTGCCTTGACAGTCTGCAGCTTCCTCATAAGGGACAGGGGAGGTGCAGCACCAATCTCTGCTCTCTGTGATCAGGGACAGGATGCAGGGAATGGCTGGAAGGGCAGGTATAGGTTGAATATCAATGGACAGCATGTGACAGCCAGGCTCTGGCATGGTTGGGATTGCAGTCCTTAGTCCAGACTTCCAGAATGAGCGAGGCAAGTCTTTCCTAGCCATTCCCATGTGGAGAACTGGGAGCAAGAGCACTTTTCCTCCCCCTTGAGTAGATGACGATTTTGTTTGTACTGTTGAATTTCTTCCTATTTCTGTTACTTGGGATCATCCAGTTCTATCTGTATCTTGTCCCTGTCTGTTTATGTTGCCTCACTAATTCTGCTTTTTAGTGCTGCCCTTGATCTCCACTTTACCCAGTTGCTTAGTTAGGAAGGACTGCTGGTTTTCCAATTCAGGTAACAGCTTCCTGGGGCTATTACTCCCTACGGATCCAGACACTGCCGGTCACAAAGTATATTATTTTGTTCCTTAAAAGTATATCAGGTTACTGCCTTAAAATAGGAAATCTTATCTCAAGGTTTAGAGTCTCTTAGCCCCCACTGTTTGTGTTCTGCTCAGCAGTCAGTCCAGGGAAGGTTCTGGCTGGCTCAGGTCCCTGAAGGACAAGGTCATGCTCTGTGTGGTAGAGGAGGCTCTCCCTTCACACTCTCATTGCCTGGAGCACAACCAAAGTCTGTCTTGCAGAACCAGCTGAATCCAGAGTCTCTATGCACAAATTCATTAAGCTTAATGAAATGAGAGGCAAGACTGAGATGTGCTGGATATTACACAGGATACTTCACTTTGGGTGTCCTCTCTGTATCTCTCAGCTGTGCAGCATGTGGCAGATCTGTTTTTCAGACCATTTAATGGCAAATACTTGTCTTTGTCCATGTTTCTCTGCACACAGTGTGTGAAACAGGCTGCTGACCCTGGAGGCTGCGGAGGGAGCCTTGGGTTAGGCTTGAGTTTCTTTTGGAAAAGGAAAGAGCTTTTCACTCCCTATAGTGGTACAGGCTTTAATGTTCTTCCAGTCAGGAACCCAGCCAGGGCCACAACCTGCTCCAGTGCTCCTGCTACTTGGCTCCAGGGCCTCTCACACAGAGGGGGAGTGTGTGCAGGGAGGAGCCTGCATGTGGATCTGCACCCTGTGAGAAGAGTAATGGCAGTCAGTCCTCTCTGAGCCCTCAGGACAGCTCTTTTCTTTGGATATTCAAGGATTCTCCTCTCAAATCCATTCTTGGCTGATAAAGAGGTTATTACAACAGTTTTCTTGAGTACTATGATTTGTTCTGCAGAATGTAAAAACATGCCATTCTTACAGCACTTAGTCCTTTAGAGACATGTCCAACAACTGACTTCAGGTTGCATTTCAAGCCCTGGTATGTTATTATAGTCTGTCTATTCCGGGAGTTTTCAGTACTGTTGCAAATAAGTTTCATCCTGTAGTGCAGAGCAGGTTGGGATTCTCCACACCTCAATGCAGATAGGGTAAGTTCAACTCATGTGGGTAAACCAGATTTATTGTGACCCAGGAAGTCACAGTGTCGCTGGAAGCAGATCCATACCCTCCCAAACCTAGCTGAAAGCAGACCCATACTCTCCCAGCTCAGCACACAGCCAGATGAAAAGGGCTTATATAAAGGAAGGAGTAGGACAAGGGGCAATGGTTTTAAACTGGCAGAGAGCAGGGTTGGATGAGAAGAAATTCTTTCCTGTGGGGAGGAAGAGGTCCTGGCATAGGGTGCCCTGAGAAGCTATGGCTGTCCCTGGATTGCTGGAAGTGTCCAAGGCTAGATTGGACTTGGAGAAGCCTGGCCTAGTGGAAGGTGTCCCTGCCCATGGCAGAGGTTGGAATGAGATGACCTTTAAAGGTCCCTCCCAACCCAAAGCAGTCTGGGATTCTGAGATTCGCCATTCCTTATATTTGTAATTTATCTTCCCCACAGGTTCCTGGAAATGATGGAAGCCCGAAGCCAAGGACACACATCACCACTAGCAGCGAACGGGCAGAGCCCCTCCTCCGGCTCGCAGTCGCCCATCGTACCTCCGAGCTCTGCATCGACGGGCAGCTCCAGCCCCAGCACACCCCAGCCGCCGCTGCCACTCGCCACAAGCGCCGCCATCTCTCCTGACCCTGCCTCATCGTTCTCACCAGTGCCTGCCCCCGAGGCCCCGCAGCCCCCTGCGCCTGCCGCAGCTCCCGCAGCCCCTCCGGCCGCAGCCCCCCCGCCCAAGCGTGGCATCATCGCGCGGCTCTTTGGGACATCCCCCGCGGCTGAGCCCACTCCTCCCCAGCCAGGTAGGTGCTGCTGCCCTGTCCTGGCAGGATGTGACCCATAGGCCTTCCAGTTTTCATTTCACTTTTTCCCTCTGAGAGGCTGAGCAGACAGGTGTGAAGGCCACAGGCCACAGACACCATGCTTGTGCAGCGGGTGTCTAGGGAGGCTTGGGCTGTCATTCTCTATTTTCTCCTGATCAGCATTTTCATTTGTCTCTGTTCTGGATGGGGACTGTGCCCAGCCAGCTGGGTGGTGGCTGTAGCATGCTTAAGAGGAAGATCCTGAATGCACAGGAGCCACTAATAAAATAATTAAAATGTCAGGTTCTTACCAGGAGCAAAAATACCTCTTGAATAGCAAAAAAATGCCTAGAGAAGCTATTTGAAGTGCCATCATTGCACACGCGTGGCAGTCCAGAGGGGCTCCTGTGCATAACGGAGAGAAGCGGAGCACCGGCTTTAAAGGTTATTCAGCCAGAAATGGTCACGTAGGTCCAGGCTTCACACCAGATTCCCCTCTGGGGAAATCTGCTCCTTCAGAGCAGGTCTGGGAGGAGGGAGCCCTCGGATGCCGCCTCAGCACTGGTATCCGCTGGAGCAGCGCAGCCTTCAGTCCAGAGCCTGCCGGACAGAGTGCCAGGCAGAGGCATCAAGGGTTTGTTGCATGTAATTTTACTGATCTGGACCATAATTTGCCTGTCACATTCACTTTGTTTGCAGAGCTAACTGGAGCTGCAGAGCTGGCACTGCCTAAAAATCATGACATGGTTTGAGTCACCCTTTGGAAATACCTTCCTTCTCACACTGGCTCACAGTGCTCCTGAGACACCCACAGAAAGAAAGGAGGAGGTGCTGGGGACGCAGGTTGCAATTTCAGATGTTTGCAATGGTCTGGGTTTAGATCTGCACACAATGTTCTGCATCCTGTGCCTCTTCCCGGACATGACACAATGCACCCATTTTGGTTTGTTTATGACTCTTCCTACCCAGAGAAAACAAAACAAAAACCAGAGAGGGGAGGAGATGTTAGAAATTCCTTGTCAATGAAAACAACCTTTATCATTTTGATCTGTAGAAAAAAAGACAAGTGGTCTACTATCAGTGCTACAGTGGTTGGGTTTGGGGTTTTTCTTTTTCTTCTCTTTTTTTAACTCCTTCTTAGCTTGACAGCTGTTTTGGGCTTGTGACTTTCAGCCCTGATATCTCAGAATGCTTAGGAGCAGTTGCAGAAGGCAGCCAGGAAGAGCTGATGTGTCAGTGTTGCAAGGTTTCAGAGGTGTGCCAAGGGCCTGCACCTCCACTGGAATGTACCCAAGCACCAATTCACTGGAAAGCGGCTAAAAAATCATTGTTACCAAGTAATGCTTGGTTTTTCTGGGAGCTATTATTTAAGATTTCTCTTGAAGTCTTGGAGTAGTAATTCTTTTGGCTGTGGTTTACCTTGCACCAATGCTACTCTGTGGCATTAGTGGTACTGTTGGTATGCAGAAGTGATCTGAAAGTTGTGCTAAGGGGAGTGAAATCTAGAAAAAAAAGGCACAAGTCTTGTTTTACCCAAAAGAAAAGTCTAGATGTGAAGTGCAGCATGAGCAGAGGAAAAACATTGAGTATTGCAAATTCTGGAAAGGTTAATCACTTCAGGCTTCTTAGTTATGCTAATTTCATGAGTTTTCATCCTGATACCTTGAAGATGGGTAAAGGTGTTTCTACAAATTAACTGTATTAAAGTCACTCTCTGTTTGAGGTAGCTCTTGAGCTTTTGTTTACACAAAACATCTAAAAGCGCAGTGTGAACAATTCTGCCTTGGACAGTTACAGCTGAAAAAAGCAAGAGGATAGGAGAGAGGGTGAACTGAACAGTGTGGAAGGTAAGAAAATAGTGAAGGGACATCCCCCAGGAGCAGTGCACATAGCACAGATGTTATAAAACCTGTGGAACAGTCAGTCATAGCATTCCCTGGAGAGCAGAGCCGGGTCTTGCCGGGGAAGTTTTCAGTCCGTCTAAAAGCCTGGGTCAGCCTGGTGCATTCTAAACCACAGCAGCCATGATCTGTGAATGTCTTCCTGTCAGACTCTGGGCGGTTTTATATCCTGTTCATAACCTTCCTCTTCCCTCGCTGTGGAGCCAGGGCCCTACCTCATGGCTGCTGCCACTCTGGGTGGCACAGATCTGGAAAAAGCCAATTTCTGTCTTGCTTGTGGTGACACCAATGTTTTACAACTCCTGTTGCTAATGCAGATCCTGCTGCTGCCACTCCTCCCCCCAACCCTGCAGCCCCTGCCAAGGTACAGAGCGTGGAGGACTTTGTTCCTGAGGACAGCCTGGACCACAGCTTTCTGGAAGACCCAGCGCCGCAGAAAGACAAAGGGAAATCACAGGCCAAACACCGTGTGGATAGTGAAAGGTAAGGAAAGGAGAGTGGCAGCAGGGAGGGCAGGTCCCCAGCAGGGACACGCCTGGATGTGCAGCCTGGCTAACATGGTGCAACCATTCCCTGATTCCAGAGCAGTTAGCTGCCCCAGAGGCTTTCTGGCTGTGCTGTGGTCAGTTGTAGCGTTCACTGTTTCCCATTCAGTGACACACACTGCTCCCTGGGAAGGAGGAACATCACAAAAAGCAGATTATCACCTTCCTGGTGCTGCTTTGTGCTCAGATTAAACCGCTGGGCCCTTTGGGTCAGGAAGGGATTCTCCTTCTGACCGAACACACCGAATCGTTTGAGATATTTTCCTCCTTGAATGTAGTGCACTTTGCAGGGATACTATGTTTTGCCTAATGAATATTTTCCTTCTGCAGAGGCACAAAGCATGGCAAAATTCCTCTATGACTTGGTAATGTCATTCCTGAGGCACTATAAAGGGATTTGGGGTATGGTGGAGGACACTTGGAAGCACTCTATAGCTCTGTGGGATTCTGGAAGGAAGGATGGAGAAAGTCGTGCTCCTTTGGGAGTGTCACTGCATGGTCACCTGCAGAATCAAAAAAACTCATAGGGGATGCCTTTTTTTTCTGTGTCTAGTGTTTCTTCACAGAATTTTCTCACTAAATTGGAGAGACAGAGATTTGATGGATGATCGGGAATGGGTTGGATATTCACATCCAGAGAGTAGTGATCTATGGCTCAATGTCCAGTTGAAGATGGGTGGTGTTCCTCAGAACCTGTACTGAGACATGGACTTCATCCATGAAACAGGGGGATTGAGGACACCCTCATCAGGTTTATCAATAACACCAAGCTGAGTAGTGTGGGTGACACTCCTGAATAATGGGATGTCATCCAGAACCTGGAAAACGTGAGAAGTGGCCCATGGGAACCTCATGAGGTTCACCAAGGCCGAGCACAAGTTGCTGTACCTGGATTTGGTCAACCTCTGGGATCAATCCAAGCTGGAGGGTGAAGGGATTGAGTGCAGCCCTGGGGAGAAGGACTTGGGGCTACTGGTGGGTGAGAGCTGGACCTGTCCCAGCCCTGAAACCCCCCCATGCCCTGGGCTGATCCCCAGCATGGGCAGCAGGGAGGAGGGAGTTCTGCCCTGCTCAGGTGAGACCCCACCTGCAGAGCTGCCTCTAGCCCTGAGGGCTAGCATCAGGAGGATGTAGAGCTGCTGTAGAGAGTCCAGAGGAGGCCATGGAGATGCTCCAAGGCCTGGAACCCCTCTGCTCTGGAGCCAGGCGGGGGGAGCTGGGGGTGTTCACCTGGAGAAGACAAGGCTCTGGGGAGATGTTTTATTCCTGCCTTTCAATATTTAAGGGAGGATGAGGACAGAGGTTTTAGCAGGACCTATTGCAATAGGACAAGAAATGGTGGTTTTAGACTAAAACAGGGGAGATTCAGACTAGGTATAAGGAAGAAAGATTTTACAACAAGAGTGGTGAGGCCCTGGCACAGGTTGTCCAGGGAAGTGTTGGATGCCTCATCCCTGGAAACATTCCCAGTCTGGCTGGATGGGACTCTGAGCAACCTGATCCAGTTGAAAGTGTCCCTGCTCATTGCAGGGGGTTGGAACAAGCTGAGCTTTAAGGCCCCTTCCAACCCAAACCAGTCTGTGATTCTATAGTTATCTCCTCAAAATGGCAGAGCTGTGCTTATGCCATAAGCTGTATTTTCTCTTTTGTTTTCCCCTTTTTTTTTCTTTTCCTGGCTTTGATATTTTTTAACCAAAAAAAAGAAAAAAAAGAAAAGGGGATTGTGTATACTGAGCTGCTCAGACAAGAGGATGTACAGCGAGCTGTCTGAAAGCAGACTGTCTCTTAAGAGGTGACCTAAGCATACTCTCAGGCTCTGTATCCCTTGCTCAGAATATTCCTTGCCTGCTGCCTCTTGTCATCAACACTGGATTAACCAGGAGATTAATTAAGTGTGGACACTGCTCATCTGTGAATTCTTCCTCTTCTGACATCCTTGTCAAGACCCAGTGTTCTCTACCTCAACCACAGCAACCTTAAATCAGTGCTGTTTGTGAGGCTCAATGCCTGTGTAATGCAGGTCAGCCTGAATCATCATCCCTTGTGATGGCAGAACACGTGGATGTTTTATTAAAACTTAAAAAAAAAAGGCAAGAAAAAAGTGGTGGTTGCTGGCAGCATGCTGGCCTACAAAGCGTCTTGCTCGTGGCTGTGGCAGAGCTGAGATATTTTTCTGGGTTTTAACAAGGAATTGTCAGAAGAGCCAAGCCTGACCTTCTGAGGGACTGGGTCCTGAGGTGCCCTCAGAGCTCTGGAGCTGCAGTTCTACTGTGGGTGGGAAACAAAGGTTTCTCTGCTTCAGAGTTTCATTCAGTGGAAGCAATTAAGTGTTAAACTGTATAAAAAATCAAACATGTTGGACAGGGGTGCAAGAACCCTGCTCCTTTGTTTAGAGTTCATCCTTTATTCACAGTGATACCCAGTGCAGTCACAACAGCTCTGTTTCCCTGGGAGAAGACATTGCAGCACATCCCTGCAAATTCACATGCTCATTACTCCTCTGCAACCTGGCATCCATGGCTTGCTCTGGTTCCTTCTATATATCACGCAGTTTTCTTAGTGGTCTGGCAATTTTCCATTCTGTTTCTTGCCAAAAAGGGCCTACTAGAATAAGCCAGATGTGCAGAAATTCAGAGATGCAGATGTGGTTCTGATCATCACCTGCAATAACTGGTTTCTTTCAGGATGTCACTTACAGCCCCACAGTAGCTAGGAACAACATTCCAGTTCTGTAAACACTGTCCTCGATAATCAGCTTCTGCTGCAGTGAGGAGGTGGTTGTAATTCCCATAAAATCTGCTGCAGAAATTTATCTCTCATCTAGAGAACACAGTAGATCTGTGGAATCACTCAAACATTGGGGAGATTTTATTGGTTTCAAAAAATGGAATCCTGGAAGCTGCTTTTCCCCTGTATCTGAGTGAAGAACAAGGCCTGAGAATGTCCCAGCAAGATGCATTCAGGTCTCGTGCTCATTTTGAAGCAGATTCCTGAGTGGTGAGCTTACACAGCTCACCAGCATGCCTGAGTGTGCTGTAGCCAAGGGTAAGCTTCAGGATTGAAGTGTCATTGAAGATGCGGCAGAAGAATGGGCCATGTTTTGAGAATCTGTGCAATTACTTCTCCTCCCCAAGACGAATTGCCTTGTTGACTCTGAGCAGGAGTCCTGCAGGGAACCTTGGGAACACCTCGGTGTACTGAGGTACATTAACAGGCTTGGAAGGCAGCTTGGGGGCCATCCAGTTCAACCTCCCTCTCCTCCTGGGCCACTCAGAACTGGTTTTCCAGATGGATTTTGAATTTCTCCAGAGAATCTTCAACCTCTCTGGCAACCCATGCCAGTGCTCAGGCATGCTCTCAGTGGAAAAAAGTGTTTGCTTATGTTCGCGGGGAACCTCCTGAGTTACAGTTAGTGTCGCTTGCCTTTTGTCCTGGCACTGGGCAGCACCAAAAAGAGCTTGTTTCCATCTTCTTTGTACTTCCTTCAGCTGTTTAAATACCTTTATAAGGTCTCCTCAAGGCTTCTCCAGGCTAAGCAGTCCTGGTTTTCATGTGGGAGAGCCCTTCCTCATGTGAGCAATGCTTCAGGCAGTTAATCATCCTCATGGCCCTTCACTGGATTCACTCTCTCTTTGCTGTGCACTGGACTCCAGCTGTGGCCTCACCAGTGCAGAGCAGAGGGGCAACATCACCTCCCTGATCTGTTGGCAGTGCTTTGCCTCGTGAAGACCAGGACACCATTGGCCTTCTTGGCAGCAGGGGCACCTTGTTCAGCTTGGCATACCTCAGGCCTGCAGTGGCATCCTGGGTTTTGTTCAATGGCATGTTGTTGTTCTCTGACTTGCAGTAGAGAACTCCCAGAATCAGTGTCTTTACCAGTTAATTGGGAAGGTGTTTCAGTCTCCCGATTTGCTGTTTCAGAGCTTAATTTGCTGCTCTTTAACCTGATGCCCTGAGCCAGCATGGATATGAGTGCACCAAAGGACCTAATCTGGCTCCAAAGCATCTCGCCCTTGGCTCCTGCTGGATCAGGCAGCCTAGGTCCCTGGGGGGGCTGAAGGTGTCTGAAAGGCTGTTTATGCTTTACCTGACAGTGTTCCTGATCTTTCTTTTCTGCATCCTTAGACATTTATCTTAAACGTGGATTAGATGTCTGTGTCCTTACATCTGAAGGGCTTTGAAGTGGTTCTTTGCTTTTATGGATCTGTAATGGATTCCATGATGCCCAGCTGTGCTAGCCCAAGGGAGGGAAGGTTCATAGTAGAAGACCAACATCTCCTAGAACAGCCACGGAGGCTCATCCTGCAGTGTGGGATTCCCTCAGCTTACCTGCTTTATTAGAGCTTGGGTTTCTTCTCTTTTGTTAGCCCCACAAAAGGATGTGAGAGGAGCCCTTGAGCTGCTGGGGCTGTGGGAGCACAGCCCAGCTAGGTTTGAGGCTGTGAGCTCAGGTTGCATCAGGGTTTGTTTCTTCCCCAGCAGCCAATCTGTGACACACTGGAGGCTCACAGAGAACCCCCCAGCAGGCTCTGTGGTCACTAGCTCAGAGCAGACCTCAGTGAGCAGCATCATTTTTAGGGGGTATCTGCACCTGCAGCCACACTAGCTCAGTGCTTATGCCAGCTTGGCAGTGCTTCAAGGGCTGCGGGGAGCAGTGCAATGTGCTTGGCTTTACATGCTTTGCTTTCCTTCCAGCTGGAAGCTCAGGACCACAAGCTGATCCTAGTTTTGCCTTGTCAGAGCCTGTTTCTACTGAAGCAATGATTTTCCTGATGTATATTCACTCCACTGCTCTGCTCTTACGCTGTCGCTCAGCGATCTGTGCTGGCTGGAGATGGAGGCAGGCTTCTCACTGCAGAAGGACGTGACCCACTTTGGTCAGGGGGTGTACACGAGGGGGTGTACACCCACTGGGACTGGGAAAGCTGGAAAGGCTGCAGGTCTGTGTGGAGTCTGGAAGGACAGTGGCAGGAATCTCTTTGAGCCCCTGTACCTAATAGAGCAGTGATGTGTTGAGGAAAGGAAATGTGTCTAGTTCAGAATAATATCCTGCCACTTTTAGGATGCAACTCCTTTTTCTTTTCAGTGCATTTCAAGAGAAAACCCTGCCAGTGCTTTGAAAACCTCAAGGATCACTCACTTGTCATTCCTCCAGCTTTAGGGGCTGCTTGGGCACCAGTTTTCCTCTCCTTTGTGTGGCTGGGCTGTGTGCCTCCATCCTGGCATAGTGTGAGAGCAGCAGTGTTAGTGATGAAGGGGCTCTTCAGCAGCCTGGCCTTGCTCAGTAGGGCACTGAGAGCAGGTCCTGAGAGCAGAGGGATCTGTGCCAAGAGCAGAGGGAGGGCCTGGTCCTGGTCTTAGCACTGCAGCCCAGACAAGCACTGGTTGTGATCACTGGTGTCCCATTGTCACAAACAACTCCACTGTCTGTTGGCAGATGTATTAACTCTTTAAAACTATCTTGTCAAGCAGTACCCAGCCATGTAGAGGAGCCAGTGTGAGCAGCTGCCATCATCCCAACTGTGTTTAGAGTATTTCTCATCTCACCAGCACACCATACTCTACTGTCTTCAAGTGCTTGTCCTGTGCTGGGAACACCACTTACTTCCAGTTAAAGGATTTTATGGTTTTGTTTATGTCTGTACAATCTAATCTGTTCCAAGCTATAATATGTTTTTTGTCTCTATAAAAAGAGGGTTGTGCTTATACCATCCAGGTGCCATCATTAAAAGGGCAGAGACTTGCATGTGGGGTTATCAGGAAGGACCTGGTTATCTCTTGTGGATGAAACAAATAGAACAAGGAAAGGTGATGGCAGAGGCTCATCAGCTGAGCCTGGGGAAAATATCTATATTCCTGACATGAGCACATTTTTCAGAAAGTGTTAAAATTGAGTCCTAGGGACATTCAGACAAGAATCCTCAATTTCAGCTGCAAAGCTCTCTCAAGCTGCCTTTGAACAAAGAACTGTGCTACATCCAGAGAGGCTGACAGACTCCCAGCCTGGCAGTGTGTCCTTAGGTTAATTTAATTTGGGCAATGTTAAAGCTTGGCTGTGGTGTCTGTGTATCTGCCTGCTTCAGGGAGCACTGCAGAAATAGAAATGGTTCCAGGAAGCTAATAGCTGCCAGTGAACTCCCATAGCAGTGACAGTGTATGATCAGGTTTAATTACAGGATGTGGGGATGAAGACAGGCAGTTCCCATGGTTTGACTGACTGATCCTTGCATGGTGGATGGAGCTCCATGTTCTGATGAAGCTGTAGCAACAGGCTTCTCTGTACCTCTGAGGCTCATCTTCTCCAGCTACTCATTTCCAGCTTGAGGGGCAGCAGGTGCTCTGTGACACATCCTGCTGTGGCCCTTTTGCTGGGGGGCCAGTGCCACTGCTGCAGCCGGCAGGGAGCAGGTCCAGCCTGAGCTGGACAGTGCCAAGGGAAGGCTGGCAGCGCACAGAATCACAAAATCACCAGCTGGTTTGTGTTGGAAGGGACCTTAAAGCCCATCCCATTCCAGCCCCTGCCATAGGCAGGGACACCTTCCGCTATCCCAGGTTACTCCAGGCTCTGTCCAACCCGGCCTTGGGCACATCCAGGGACCCAGGGGCAACCACAGCTTCTCTGGGCGCCCTGTTCCAGGGCCTCCCCACCCTCACAGGGAATAATTCCTTCCCAATATCCTGTCTAACCCTGCCCTCTCTCACCTTAAAGCCATTCTCCTCGTCCTGTCCCTCCTGACCCTTGTACAAAGTCCCTTTCCAGCTCTATTGGAGCCCCTTTAGGTACTGGAAGGGGCTCTCACAGCTCCCTGGAGCCTTCTCTTCTCCAGGCCTGACTATCTCTGTTTTCAGCCTGTCTCCAAAGCAGAGGTGCTCCAGCCCTTTAATCATCAGCTGCCCCAGGCTGGGGATGTGTCCCCAGAAGTTGGCTGTACAAGTCAGGCCAGTCTCAGTGTTTGTGCAGGGGAAGGCAGGTCTGTGCAGCATCTCCTGGGGTGCTGTGTCTGATCACTCTCTGTGTTGCAGTGATGGAGAGGCACCTGCAGGGAACCCCATGGTGGCAGGTTTCCAAGATGACCTGGATCTGGATGACAAAATCCCCAGCAGACCAATGCTGGCAGCAGAACGGGTACCGAGCAAGAACATCACCCTCTCCAGTGAGGAGGAGGAAGAGGAAGAGGTGAAGGACTCTAAGGTCATCCTCATATCTGATGGAGACAAAAACACAGAGCAGGAAAAAAAAAGGTACAGAGCATAGACTGAAGTGTGGGGTTGTGCTGGCAAACCTGGATCTCTCTTCCATCTTGCCACTGACTGTGTGTGGCCCTTGGGAAGTCTTGGTGTCTCTGTCTGCCTGTTCTTCAGCTGTGAGCTGGGGCTGTAGTTACTGTAGGCATAACTTCTGTGTGTGATGTGTCCTACCCCATGCCTTGGAGCACTGTGCTCCTGTGCCAGTGGGGCAGTTCTGCATGCTCTTCCTGAAATTGGAACAAGAGCCTGGAACTAAGCACCACAGTGGCTGTTTGTGGTGGTGTGGGGAGGAGAGAGGAGTCAAGTCTTGGGTGAAGGGAGTGGAGTCACTCACCACACCCTGTGCTGGGAATGATGATCTCCACATACCACATCCTGTGGGGTGAGGGTTAGGATTAGGGACACAAGGGTTATCCTCCGCCTGAATGGTGCATTTGACCCCACACCGCTGTAGGATGCATTGCCTTTCCCAGTGGGATGCATGATGCAGCCTTCAGGCAGGCTCAGCTGTTAACTGTGCCTTGCTCCACAGAATAGGGTGGACAGACTCTGACAACTTGTTTCTTCTCAGGTCTTCCAGAAATTCTCTGAAACCCCAGAGTGAAGCAATTTTGACCAAAGCAACCGACCCGAAGCCTCCTGACAGTTTAGCTCCCCGTTCTGGGTCTGAACGAAACAACAGCAGCAAGGGCAACACAAGCCTGGCAGCTCCTGCTGCTGCCCCCACAGCAGCAGCCCAGGCCTCGAAGGCCACTACCCAAAGCAAAGAACTTGCTTCCAAGCGGAAAGTGGTCAAAGAGGAGAAGCCTGAGGAGTCTGACAGTGATCAAGAGGGACCAATAGCTACTCAGATGCTCTCGTTCGTTATGGATGACCCAGACTTTGAAAGTGAAGATTCTGACAGCCAGAAGAAAAAGATGGTAAATAACAGCCCATGTTGCTGTGAGCTGTGCCAAGCTGAGCCGGAAGGGTTGAGGCATTGCCCGGAGCAGAGCCTTTATCTGATCTCCCCTCCCTCAGCAGCAGTTGCAGCAAGGCAGGTACTAAGCAACCTGCAGAGTTTGATGTGAGCACAAACCCAGTTATGCTCTGAGTACGAAAGCCACCTGGCAGCAAGAACCCCATAGAATCACAGATCCACAGAATACCCTGAGTTGGAAGGGACCCAGAAGAATCATTGAGTCTGGCCCCTGGCCCTGCCCAGACACCCACCAGCCCCACCCTGGGCATCCCTGGCAGCGCTGTCCAAAGGCTCCTGGAGCTCTGGCAGCCTCGGGGCCGTGCCCATTCCCTGGGCAGCCTGGGCAGTGCCAGCACCCTCTGGGGGAAGAACCTTTTCCTAATATCCAGCTTAGACCTTCCCTAACATAAAGTTAGTGTTTACAAAGACAAACAAGATTTGTGCTTGGGTGTTTTTCTGTGCTGTTTACTCTTAGCCAGTCCAGCAGTGTTGCAGGTCCGAAATGCAAAGCTACTGGGTTTTCATGTGAACTTTAACATGCAGAAGAGTGTCTCTGCCAGAAAGAGTGAGCTCCTTCAATATCCGTCAATCCAGCAATAAAAAGGCCATCACAAAATTTGCTTGGCAAAGCCTAAAGGGAATAAGGAAGGTCTGCTTGGGAAGGACTTTCCAGGACAGCAGAGGTAGCTGTAAGGTCTGTGACATTCAGCACATGCCAGCAGGTGTCTGCTAATACAAATACGCCAGGGACCCCTCACGCCTACCCTGTATTACAGGTGGAGAAGACACTTGTCCTGCACCTCTTCTCTGAACTGGTCAGAACTTGCTGCATGGCTTGAGATATCCCTGAGTTTGGTGACCACTTCTCACAACCTGCAGAGCAGTCTCTGGAAACTGGTAGCAGTGATTTGGGATAGGCAGTGGCTGTTCAGGGGTGTCCTGATGTCTGGGTTTCCTGATGTTCAGGGGGTTTCCCTCTGTTGGTATCATTCTGGAACCCTGTTGAAAGGGCTCTTGCTGCAGTTTCTTTGACCTTATTCATATGTCATGCTGTTTATAAAGTAATTTTCTATTCATTTTGCATCTTCCTGCTTTTCTTGACAATATGAAACCAAAAGTATTTGGAGCAAGTTTCCATGTCTTGCATGCTCCGGTGAGAAGGGATTGATGAGAAAGCAGCAGTGTCAAGGAATGCCTGACCCAGGGAATCCTCCATAGCATGTGAATGCTTTCCCACTGCAGGGTCTACTGGTCAGGCAAACCAGTACAGCCATCACCATTAACAGGATGGGGGCACTGCCTGACCAACAGCACAGCAGGGCCGTTTTCCATCCATGTACAAAGATACCAGGAAAGGTTGGATCACAGAGTCTGAAAAGGATGAGTTGGCAGGTATCAGAAGATCATTAAATTGATTTTCCATTCCCATCATGCAGAGATGGAGGATTTTGGGGTAATTTCCAAGCTCTGCAGCATCCTGGGTTTTAGCTCATGCTGAAGGGGCAGATTTGCCCTGGGAGCACATTCCCTTTTGGTTTGATGAAGGGAATTATTCTGCAGACATACTGCTTCCTCAGCCCTGCTGCCTCTGGTACCTGAGACCCACAGAGCTGCACAGCAGAAAGCATTTGTCACTCAGGTCTGGAGGGGAGTTTTCAGTCTATTTGATTGGATTTTCCCAGGGCAGAAGGAAGCTGATGCTGGTGAGCTAACAGAGTTGAAGGTCTCATTTAATCCCTTTATATTGGGAATTTGATTTCAGCAGCCCCAGTGCGAAGTTTTCAGAACACCCTTGTCAGTACCGGTGCAACTGAGGCATTTTACCAAGGCAAAAATTAGAGCTCATGAGATCCAGGACATTGATTTCCAGGCCATAACAGCTCAGTTCAGCTGGCATTTCCTTCCCTCCTCCCCACCTGCTGGCATCTGACATTTTTGTATGCAAAATGGTTAGAGGTTTTGGTTGAAGCATTTTTCAGTGTTGTCTGCCTTTGCTTCTCTTTAGAATGAATTCCCAGTGCGGGAAGATCTCTCTGAAATATCTGATGATGATACCTCACTAGCAAAGCCACCCCAACCTGTGAAATCAACAGTCCCCTCCTTTAAACTGAAAAATGACTCCGATCTCTTTGGCTTGGGTTTGGAAGAAGCTGGTCCCAAGGAGAGCAGCGAGGAAGGTAAAGCTCACACCTTATTTCCACTCTTGCTGCTTTTGTTTTGTCAGGCATCTGGTTTTTCCAAAGTCTTTCCAGCAAACCAATTTGCACTAAATAAAATACCCTCTAACTTCATGCAGTGCCCTGTGTGAGTCTGTAATCTGGTTTAGCACAGCATAAATAGCTTTGAAGTTTTTCCCCATGAGGAGGAGAACTTGGCTTGTCCCTGGCACCAGCCATGGGTTATTTTTGTCCCAGCTGCAAGCAGAAGCACATCTTTCACAAGCTGCTGCTGTGTAAGCCTTCCTGCTTAGCCCTGTGTGCTTGGCAAGGGGTGTTCAGCATTGCATTGCAGTGTCCACCCCCTCCAGAATTTGGATCAATTTGAACAAAATGCTCTGACATACCCTCCCAGTTTCCTCTTCTGTTTTTGGGAAAGATGGGGTGGGATCCTATTCACAACCTAAGCATTCTCAGGCTTTATTTTTTGCCCCCCATTCCCTGAGGGAACAGATCCTATTCATGCAGATAATTCCTGCCATCTAGGCATTACTGCAAAGCAACTTCCTGTAGACCTGCCCTAATGTCAGCATGAAAGATGGGAAGTTAAAGATTTAAGGAAGGAAAAAAGCTGTGAGCAGCACCAGAGAGCGCTCCTTGAATAGCTGTTCCAAAAGTGTGAGGAAGGTGTCACAGGCTGCCATGGTTCCATCAGCTTGTCACTCTGAGCTGCTGAACAGCAGAGCTTGAAATAGCTATAAGTGCATCTGCAGAGGCCCAGGTCAATAATTTAACTTCAGTTTGATTCTTAAATAATTAAATGTGGGTTCCTCCTATCTCCTCTTTTGGTGATAAATATAAAACCATCTCTTGGTTGTCAGTGATTGGACTGGCAATTAGGTTTCTCCATGGCTGCATTTACACGTCAGCTGAGGAAAAAGGCATGTGTATGCAAGAGTGACAGTCAAACAGCACATGTGAAAAGTGGTGCTGCTGTGAAGCCTCCTGTGAAGTAGCCAATCAGGTACTCCCCTGTTCAAGGAGGTTTTGTGCAAAGGCAGTGGACACTCAGCAACCAAATCATCAGCCATAGTCATATCTGACACATGTGACAGGGATGGACTCTGGGACTTGTTTGATAGTGTGAAAGTATTCACCCCTGTAGAACAGGGATGCTTTGGGAATGTAATTTCCGTACACAGTGTGAGCAGCAGTGAATGTTGGCCTTCCAGGGTGTCCCATCTGCTGATACCGTGTCCTCAGTCATCCTCAGAGAAGATGCCTGGGAGGATTTCCATCAGAGGAGAACTGTTCCCAAAAGCTCTTCTTCATTTCTGGAAATAACAATCCAGTCCTAAATTTGGCCTTTGGACCAGTTTGTAGAGCTAATCTCTAGATATGTTTCTTAGTAACTGTGACACAGTGTTGATCACTAGGTCAGTGTTGATCACACAGATCGTATAGTGGTCATAATTAAACAAGACAGATATGGTTGAGTCAGGGTATGAGTGCTGGGGCCTGTGTTGGTTCCCAAAGGGGCACAGTTTGGCCTGGGGTGCTGGCCTTGCCTTTACCCATGGATGCCCAGGATGGAGCATTTTGTTCTCAGAAATGGGGCCAGGGCAGAATTACCATTTAAATTAAACACAATGTTTCTGGGGTTGGTTGGTTTGTTTGTTTGTTTGTTTGTTTTAACAGATAAACAAGCTTCTAAGGAGAAAAAGAAGAAGAAAAAGAAGAGCAAAGAGGTATTGTTATTTAAACAGATCTTCCATGTTACCCACCTGCCAAGAACAGACGTGGCTTTCCATGGTTTCCTCCTTGGGAAAGGGACTTGGTGGACTCCCCTCTATGCTCACATCCTGCACCTCTGATCTGTGCCTCCTAGGCTCTGCAGACCACTGAACTTCAAAGCAAGCCTGTAGAGCAGTTGAATTTTGGGAAAGGAGTGAGTTTGTAAAATACAGGATGAGGAAGAGCAGTCCCTCTCTGCTAGACTGTGTTCATAGCACCATGATTTTCAAGCAGAGGGGGGCCCACAACATACATCTCATGAATAGTGAGGGAAGCCTGCAGGGGGCTTTGTCTGTGCCGTTAAGACAAAGTCCAGTACCGTGATATTATTGGGCACAAACTGTCAGAAAGACCAGTGCCCTGTATAACCCAAATGGTCTGTCTGCTTCTCTGTCCAAACTTACAGAAGGGTCTTCGGTGCTTCAACCTTAGTAAGATTCCTAATTCAGTTGAGGACATGCCTGCCCATGGCACGGGGGTTGGACTAGGTGCTTTCCAGCCCAAACCATTCTTCAGAGTCAGGTGTCAGGGCAGTACCTCCTGGGTCACTAGCTCTCTCAGAGCATTTGCTAATAAAAATGTTCTCATTTTGCAGGAGGAGGACAAGTCAGTGAAAAAGAAGAGCAAACACAAGAAGAGCAAAGAGAAGGAGGAGAGCAAAGAGGAAAAAGAGAAAAAGAAAAAGAAAAAGAAGAGCAAGGAGAAAAGCAGTGAGATAGATGAACTTGAGGCTTTTCTTGGTGGAGGAGGAGCCGGCATGAGCAAACCACGGGGCGGTGGAGACTACGAGGAGCTGTAGTTTGGCTGCAAGTGGACTCTGCACTGTGGCTGTCTCCATCTTCTCTGATGAGTCACCCCAGGACAGGCACAGATGTGTAAAGCTTTGGCCCTTCACTGTATGGTCTCTCAAACCAGAATGAGCAAAACAAAAGCTTTACATCTGTGTGTGCTGCTCTGGTGCATCGTTACACAAAGAAAACCAAGCTGAGATGTACGTGAGCCAGGGGAAGGTTCAGGGCATGGCTCCCAGGCCTGCTGCCAGGCTCTCAGTTTTTCTCCTTGCAGAGATGCCCCATCAGGTCACTGGCAGGCTGTGGGGCAAGGGGACCTGCCTCCTGCTCCGTCCCTGCTGCGTTCCACTCCTGCACACCTGAAATTCCTGTCTTGTTAAGAGGAGTGCAACAAAACATGCTGCATGAACACATCATGCTTGACTGTCTCAAGTCTTCAAGTTCTTATCCTTCCTATTTTTTTAAGGAGAAAGATTATATTGGCCATTGCTTCACCCAGCAGTTCATGAGCTTTAAGTCAAGCAGATCATGCTATGGTACAGCTCTCTAAAGCAGCAGGCGCAGGGACAGTGTGAGAGAGAGTGTGATTGTTGAAGTCCTTTGAACAGGACCTTTCTGCACAGCAGCTTAATTAGCCCTCACTGGTGCTGCTGTTGGAATTCATGAAGCCCATTGATTTCCATGGCCCCAGTGTCTCAGACACTACATGTAAGCTGCTATGCAGTTTGGGAAAACAATGAAAAGTGCAAAGCTAACCTGAAAGAGAGAGAAAAATCAGTGCTTTTCTGCATTTCCCACCCTAGAAATTGCATATTCCAGAATCCCCTGCTGCTGGGACCTCTCAGGGACATGACTCCATGCGGAAATGAAGATATCCAGAGCTTCAGAATTGGCTACAGGGCAGTGTTGGCATGGCAAGGCATTTGCTTCTCAGGCATTTTCCAGTCTGGCTGTAAACCCTGGCTGCTGCTCTGTGCCGAGAGGGACCAGCACTGCAGCTCAGCAGCGTCCGTCCTGCTCCAGCCTCTGTCCATCCTGCAGTCAGCCAGTGTGCTGCCTTTCTTGTCCCAAGCAGAGAGCCTCCTCTGTCCCATGAGTTTGGGAAGTCTTTTAGTTTTTGCTTTGAACTTAACCCTATGGATTAGTACCTGCTCAGCAGCCGTGGGAGGGGCACTACGGCCACCCCTTGACACTCACCTGTGTCTCAGTCAGCAGTCCCTGTGTTTGATGGAGCTGGTCAGTTCTCTGTACCCCTCCTGGTTTGGGTCTGTAGTCCCTTGCTCAGCTCAGATGGTGAAGCTTCCTCCAGGTTCTGTGCATTACATTCCCCTCTTCCTTGTAAGTTGATTTGAGGTTTGGTTTTGCTCTCCCTCACCCCTTTCTGTTGTGAAATGTCAGCCATGAAATCCAAACTGGAGTTTCCTTCTGCATCCCTATAAAGCAATGTTCTTTTGATCCATTAACCACTCCAGAGCTGTCTTGACCAGCAGGCATTTCCTGCTCCATTTTTCTTTTTCTTGCACCCAAAACGCACTTGTAAGCATTTCCCTATAAAACAAACTGGTTTCTTGCTGCATGAGCAGTGTGTTGTTCAGGTCTGTCTGCATTAGCATTTGCCTCTGAGCATTCCACGTGGCACTGTAGGGAAATTGCATGGGACAGTTCAAACTTTGCACAGCCGGGGAGGAAAAGGAATCTTGAGACAGGACCGATTTGCAGCCCTTCTGGGAAAAGGCAGGTGGAAGTTCAAGCCTCAGCTGCTGCAGTCCTGAAAGTGCTTCTGTTCCATCAGGATTTTGGGTCATGTTCCATTTTGCGTCGAAAAACCCTGGTACAGTCCATTCTGACTATAAAGCTCTGTTGTACACTTGTCTCTGCACATCTTCTTCTACCCCCGAGCCCCTGTGCCTGGGCTCGGGAGCTGTGTGTCCCTCCTTGTGCTGCTCCCACACCTCATGGCAGGGGGTGCTGAATTAAAATCCATTCCAAAAAAAAGGAGCTGAACATAAAAACCATGAGTTCTTTCTCCAGAACTGACGTCTGCCCTGAGGGAGCTGTTGCTTCCCACGGCCTGGAGGGAGCGGGGGCTCTGCTCGGGTGTGGCTGCAGGGGGCTGTAGTGCTGGCCAGTTCCTGCTGACAGGTGCTGGCCTGGCTGTGTCTGGCTCCTGTGCTGTTTGCTGCCGTAGGAGCCTCCACATTCCCTGCAGCTTGTCAGCACAAGGAGCTGAGGCAAAAACAAGCAAAGATGAATCATTCTGCTCCAAAATACTCCTGTGAAAGAGAAAAGCAGATGCTCAAGGATCTGCTTATACTGGCTGACTCTACTTACACTCGAGCCGCAGTAGGGTGTGTGGCATGGTTTGGCTTCTGCAGCAGGGCCAGAGAAATCCCAACCTCTGATAAAGTGGGAGTGTGGAAGGGAAAAGCAGCAAAAAGGCTCCTTTTATAATGCACACAATCCCAGAGGTTGGGATTGTGTGCATTTAGGTTGGAAGAGACCCTAAAGCTCATCTGATTCCAGCCTCCTGCTGTGGGCAGACACCTTCCACTAGACCTGGTTGATCCAAGCCCTGTCCAACCTGGTCTTTTTAGGCTTGGGCTTCTCCCTTTTCCAGGGAATGCTGAACTGGCTTGAGCTGCAGCATGAGCTGTGACCCAGAGCCAGCAAGCGTGAAGGAGGGGAGAAGGAAATAGGCCTTGTTTGAGCCAGGCTTTCCCATGACATCCTTTCAAAGAAGCTAAATATAAAAAGTATGTACGTGCCTGTCATTATGGGGAAGCTTCTGCAGGATCACAATGATATAAATAGTTACTGCAAGCATCTCTGCAGGTACCAGGGTATTTGCTTTTGGTTTTATCACTCATCAAAAAAAAAAAAAAAAAAATCAAGAGTTTGAGGCTGAGGAGCTACAGTTGCTTGGAGCTAGTGATGGCCAGAGCTGCAGGGGCTGGGTTTTGAGCAGTAGGAGGGAAAAGTGCAGATTTATCACTGCATTTTGGCTTACCCAGCACAGCATAGGGAGCCTCATCCATCAGGGACAGGATGCTCCCTTGCCTGCCTGGGATCTCCAGGGCCACCAAAGTGTCTTGGCTTCCACTGTGCTAGCTTGGAGCCAGAGCATTTGGGATAAGCCAGCAGAGAGCTCCAAGGGCCCCTGCTCTCACCCAGTGTCCTCCTGGCCAGGATGGCCCAGGTGCTGTCCCATTCTCTGCAGGTGTTTGTTTGGGGAGTATTCCTTGCTGTGCCCACCCCTGGAGTGGGACAGCCCAGCGTGACAGTTCACAGCTGTTGTCACCTGGCAGCTCCTGGTGTGTGACAGTGCAGCTGCTGTGAGGGGCTGTGGGTGCTGAGAGGGGGCAGTGGGTGCTGAGAGGGGACAGTGAGAGCAGTCAGACTCTGGAGCAGACTGACACTGACCTGAACCCAGCAGGCTCCACCATGCCTGCTAGCCTCGTGGCTCCTCAGGTGGGAGCCAGTTTTGGGGAAACCTTCCAGCTGCCCTGTGTCAATGGCCTGAAGCTGCCCATCTCCACTGTTCTGTGCCTGCTGTCCCCAGGATTCCTCCTGTGTGCACAGCATTACCCTCCTGATGGCTCAGGTCTCCTTGGTACAGGTGGCTGGCTCAGCCTGTGAAAAGGCTCTTCCTTACATTGGTCTGTCCTAGTGGTTGACATAAAACTCCTCCCTGCAGGGATCTGAGCTGCTGAGCCACATGCCCTAACCCTGCAGGGCCTGTGCCAAAGGGACCATGGCTGATACCTGGCCCATGGCTGCTTCCTTTCAAACCCCAGGTAGGGAACCAGCCCAGGACAAGCGGACAGGTCCCTGCAGTTTGTGCCACCACCTCTCCAGCTGTTTTCCTGCCCATAGCAAGTGGTTGAAACCAGCTGATATTTAAGGACCCTTCCAGCCCACACCACTCCATGATTTTATGATCCCTGTGGAAAGCTGTCCATCGCCTTCTGCCTGGCGCTCAGGGGCTGTCTGATCAGCGCCATCCAGATTTGTTCCTGGACAATTTATGCTGATTTGTTACTTTGCCAGGGCTCTTGTTTAAGTGCTGCTCCCTCTCCATAGCCCTTTATCAATGGGGCTCTGTCCCTGCTCCACCATTGTCCTGCTGGCCAGGGCTGGTTCTTAATGATTCTCATATAATCCCTCTCCTACTGACCCTGGGATGGGCTGGCCTTTTCCACAGCTGGAGCCTATGTCACCAGGGCACCCAGCCTTCTTTATTCCCCATGGTCAATGCCAAAGGCCACATGCAAGGAGTGCCCTGATGGTGCCCTTTGAGGGATGCAGCTTTGCCCTATTTCTATTGCTCCCATAAAGTCACGACAAGTCTTCCTGGCTTGCCAAGGCCCCGGGGTGGGAATTTGCTTCCTTCCTCCCAGCAGTGAACGTGAAAAAGTCATTGGAACTTGGATTTTAGCCGGCCACAAAATGAATGTGTAAAGCTGTGAGTGCTCTTGGGGGTGTTGGGGGGGCTGTGGGGCAACCTGACTGCCCTCAGCCCTGGACCAAGATGGACCTGAGTGGGGGCTGGGGTAGGGGCACAGTGGGTTTTCTGCCTGCATTGTCCCTGCATCCAAGGGTCCAGGTGCTTGGAGAGCCCATGGTGCTTCCCTGTCCTTAGGGATGCCCCAGAGCAGCCAGATGAGTGATGATGGGGAAATCCTGCAGTAGGACGGGTTTAGGGAGCGGGGCTGTAGCCTAGCAACAGCCTCAATCATAGCATAATAAAATTAATCTAGCGCTGCCTCAGTCTGCTGCATAAAGATACCAGGGCAAGTAGCTGAGCCTTTTTAACTGGTGGTTTTGCCTCCAGCATCTGAGGCATGTCTGAAGTATTCCTGGCCCAAAGGTGCTCCACAGTGAGTATCCAGGCTTCCTCTCCCAACCCCGTGGCAGGGTGGTTGCTGAGCAGAGGAAATTATCCTCTGGTACCATCAGTGAGCAATCCCGGGGCCTCAGGCAGACCCCGGTGGGGGGAGGTGGGGTGAGGTCAACTAAACTTGGGGACTCGGGCAGCCTGTGGGAAGCAGGGCTCCGTTGCAGGTTAAAGTCGGGCTGTGTGCCTGCACGTGTGCTGTGCTTGGAGCTGCATGGAGATACTGCCATGGTGCAGCCGCTCCGGGAACCCCTTGTACTCCTAGGTGCCCCCAGGGCGTTGGCAGGCTCTGCCTTAGGGCAAGAGCTAGGAGGGGAGGCAGTGGTGCAGCTCCCCATCGCCACAGAGGGGGGATGGGAGGCGGACAGGGGTGCTGTGCCTCCTGGTGGCAGGGGACACCAGCGGGATGTCAGTCCCACCTCTCTGTGCTCCAGGATGGCACGGAGAGCACTCCCAGAGCCTGAGGCTTGGCCTGTGCGGCAGCCACGGCTGCAGCCCAAGCTGGTGTCTGCAGCCTGGCTGCGGGAGGGAGTCAGCCAGCTGGGGAAAGAGCAGGCTTTTCCCTGGAGCCGGCAGGAGAAACAGCCCTCCCCATGGCTTTGGTGGGCAGCGGCTCCGTGGCACGTGTGAGGTTCCTGCCTGCTGGGGCTGTTAGCAGCGTCTGGGCACCCCTGCAGCTGTGGGAGGTCCCGAGTCACCAGGCTGCTGTGTGGCATCACTGAGGGGAGCTGGAGGGAGGCTCAGCACCCTGCCCAGTGCACCGGTGTCAGGGCAACACTGAGATCCCTCTGTGGGGGACAAGGGGATCTGAAACAGGGTTTGCCTGTGGCCCTGCTGTGGGTCAGCAGCTGGATGCCCTGAGCCTGACCTCTAGACTGCTTTCCTGTGAGACTTTGGGGACTACCTGGTCCTTCCCAATGAACCCCAACAGGAATGTGGGGTTACAGCTCTCTGTGCAGGCAGGGACTTCTCAGTAGCTGCTCAAAAGGCGCCCTTGAGTGCCACCAAAGCCCAGGAGCCTGCAGGGCAAGGTCCAGCTTCCTCCCCAGCCCCCAAGAGGGCAGCAGGGCCTGGTTTCTCCCTTGGTTCAGAGCTGGAGGCAGGGAGGGGATGAGAGGGAGAGGAGAGAAGCTGAAGAGGAGAGACCCTCCTGTCCCCAGCCAAGCATCACGCTGATGCCAGCCAGCTTGGGAAAAGGAGAGCATCACCCGCAGACAGGAGGTGCAGGGTGCCAGCAGCATCTCATCCTATTCCAGCTCCGCCTCTCCCAGCTGTGGGATCCCCACGTTACCGTGGAAACAGAGGATTTCGAGGCAGCTTGCAGTGGTGCTGCCTGCGGTGGGGGCAGAGGCCCATGCCCACAGGACTGCCCTGCCCTCTCTGCCCCCAACCCTGCCTGTGCTGCTCCCTTCTCAGCCCTTCCCCAGGAGCAGGGCTGGGACAGCTGCCAGACCCCTTCTGCTCCCCCGAGGCTAGTCCTGCAGTGGGTGCTCTGCGCCCTGTGCCCCCCGCTGTGGCTGCCAACACAGGGAGGATGGGGAACAGAGAGCCCGAGAAAATGGGAAGGTATCAAATGATCAAATATTCATCCCCGCCGTGAATTGAGCAGCAGGATGGAGCGGAACAGCCCCAACAGTTCCCGGAGTCACCGTATCACGTATGGCAGTATGGCGAGGCACTGGGTGCCTGTCACCCCCATTTCCCACAGGGGTGTCACTGCCCACAGGGTGGGCACAGCTGGGTGCCACAGCCCCCCATCCGCATTTTGGGGTGCCCCGCACCGTTCACCCAGTGCTGGAGCCCTCGCCACTGCCTGGGTGGCTGTAGCCCACGGTGGGGACCCAGCGCCCACCTCCTGCCCACAAGCCCGGCCAGCCCCAGCTGCAGCCTCTTCCCATGGAATCGCGTCCTACCAGGAGCACGGCGCGGAGCCGGCATCGCCTCCCGGTGCTGCGGGTGGCACCCTGACCCCTTCCGGGCTGCATTCGGGAAGCCGAGCGAGAGCCAGGAGCTGCCTCACCGGAGGCTCACGCTCGACTCGAGGCGCGGCCCAGCCCGTTCCCGGCGCAGTCATCACCCCGCGGGTGCAATCGCCCTGACACCGGCTCCGTCTCTCGGGTGGCCCCGGGGACAGGCCGGTGGTGCCAGCGCCGCGCTGTCGCTTCCCATCGCGTGCCCCGATGAGCCGAGCAGCCTCTCCGTCGCTCCGCTCTGCCGGGGCCGCCCGGCCCTTCCCCAGCGCAGGCAGCTTGGGACCGCGTCCCCAGCCGTGTCAGGACAGAGTCCCGAGCTGCCGGCGGGGTCTGACAGTCCCAGCCCCCCCGACAGCCCCGGGCACCCGCGGGCAGGAGCAGCCCGCCCTGTCCCTTAGGCTGCCAAGGGCACCTCTGGGGGGACAGCTTGGCCCCCGGTGCCCCAGGCTGGGCATTTTGGGGACATGTTGGCTGCCGGCCACGTCCCGCTGGGCAGATCCCAGAGCGCAGCGGGCCTGGGCGGGCTGGATGTGGCGGCAGGGAGGATGCGCCCTCTCGCCGTTCCTCAGTAACGCACCCCACACGGGGCAGACGTGGAAATTGGGGTTTTGTGCTTAATGTCCTTCCAGATGTTTTTCCCCAACTGATTTTGGAGTTTCTCTGAGGAATCTCCTCCTTTTGCTTTCTCAGAGTGTTCCATGTTGGCTTCCCCTGGAATCACCGCACCAGTGCCCCTGTCCCACAGCCAAACTGGGGCTGCCAGAGGGCTTGCAGGTATATATTTGAATATATTGTTTGTCAAAATTTAAACAAACAGCATATTTAAATGAGATTTATTTTATAAAACAGGTAAACCACTTAAAGCTCCACCAACACTTGAAAACAGGTTTGTGATGTCAAATAGAATTGTTACTGACTTAAGAATGCCCAAGATTTTAGGACAGCTAACACAGAGGATTTCCTTTGGGCAGTGTCCCAACCAATGGGCAGAATTTCTGATGGCAGTCTTGATGCTCCAAGTGGGATGGGCTCCACTGACCTCCACTGGGCCTTGTGGTCAGGTCATGGAATAACAAGCTGGTTTTGGAAAGGACCTTAAAGCCCATCCCATTCCACCCCTGTGCCATGGGCAGGGACACCTTCCACTGTCCCCGGCTGCTCCAAGCCCTGTCCAACCTGGCCTTGGAACCTTCCAAGGATCCAGGGGCAGCCACAGCTGCTCTGGGCACCCTGTGCCAGGGCCTCACCATTCCCCTGGGGAACAATTCCTAATCCCCAATATCCCATCCAGCCCTGCCCTCTGGCAGTGGAAGCCATTCCCTGTGTCCTGTCCTTCCATCCCTTGTCCCCAGTCCCTCTCCAGCTCTCCTGGAACCCCTCTAGGCACTGGCAGGAGCTCTGAAGTCTCCCCAAAGCCTTCTCCAGGCTGAACAATCCCAGCTCTCCCAGCCTGGCTCCAGAGCAGAAGGGCTCTCCTGCCCTCTGTTCTCTCAGCCCCCTGGCTGGGGTCTGACCCTCTGTCCCTCCACAGCTGTCACACAGAGGTGACAGGTCAGCTTGCCCAGGGACAGTTGGTGCCATGGCTGGCCTTAGTGTCGGGTAGGCCTCCATGCCTGCTGGGGCAGCTGCTGCTGCCACAGGTATCCTGGAGAAAACCCTTATTCTGGAGGCCTCCCCTCACTGCCCACCTGCTCCTACCCAAACTTGCCTCCTGGTGAACCTCTGGCCCTCCTGGCAGTGCTTTACAAATGCCCAGGAAGGTCTTTCTAATGCTTCAAAACCGCTCTGTGCTGGCCCAGTCAGAGCTGTGCTCCCCTACTTATGTCCCTGTCATCCCCACCAGTCTCCCTGTCCCTGACCTCATTGCTGTGCCTCCACAGGTCCTGGTGTGACCTGAGGGCCGGCTCAGGGGACCCCCCAAGCCCAGCAGGTTTGGGGAGTGGCGCCTGCCTCCATGCCTGGCCCCACCAGGGTCAGCATCCCCAGCGCAGGTGTGGGGGGCTCCTGTGCTGGGTGGTCCCTTCTTGCTCTGAGCTGCACCAAGGGACACAACGGGGCTGGATCAGGGGATCTCCTGTGCCAGGTGAATGTCAAATCTCACAGCGAGCTCTCAGCATGGCCTCAATAAACTGGTGTTTGGGGAGGGCTGTGAGGCCCCAACACCCCCCCCCACCCCAAGCTTTGCAGCTGTGTAGGGCAGGTGTGACCCCAGATGTCCCTCCCTGGATGAGATCTGCCCTGCTTTGGGTCTCACCAAGTGTCCAGAGTCACAACAGACCTCCAGGGTGACCTTTGGGCATGTTGTTCCTCTGGCCTCAGTTTCCCCTTGCCCAGCAAAACTAAGTCTGTCACCTGCAGACACTTTGGCCAGGTCCACACTGTCAAAGGCAGGTGGGGAAACTGAATCACAGGGACATAGTGAATATTGTGGCTCAGCTCCCCATGGGGTCTGGGGGAGGACTCAGCACTGAGGAGGCAAAGGCCCCACAGAAAGGGGGATTTGCCCCCACACTGGCCCAGCTTGGCTGCTACTGGCCTTGACAGCAAGCCACAGTGGGGCAGCCCAGACACAGGGACAGGAGCTGCCCCTGCCTAGGGACAGGCACCAGGCTGGCCTTTTCCTTGTAGGATTGCAGGACCCAGGCCTGTGGGATCCCTCTGGCTACTCACGTGTTCCCATGGCACAACAGGGCCCCAGGCAGCTCGGCCAGGGACAAGCCTGGACCCGCAGAGCCATGGCAGGGGCCCAACACCTCTGTGCTTCACACAGGGGTAGGGGACAGTTCCATCCCAACCCGCTGAGTCCTGCTGCCCACATGGCTGTGCCAAGGGGGTCCCCTCCATCTGAGGGGCTGCCACCCCTGTGGGTGTTTCACAAGGCCAGGGGCAGCCCTCCAGCCCTGCCATCCACCTTCTCTCAGTTCCTGGGGTGGCCTCCCCTGCCTGAGTGCCACAGACTGGGAACCCAGGGTGTCACAGCCCAAAGCAGGAGCACGGCCCCGTGCTCAGGGCGGGTGACAGCCCTGAGCAGCCAGCACAACCGCAGCCCTCAGGGGGATCTTCTGCTCTGCCACAGGCTGCCACTGGCTAGAGCAGGAGGAGGAGGAGCAGAAGGAGCAGGAGAAGGAGGAGCAGGAGGGGAAGGCAGTGTCCAGAGCCCCACTGCCCTGAGCACATGACATGGCGCTGTCATCTCCGGTGCGTGGAGACCTGCCCGCGGTGCAGTTGGATCCCTAAGCACCTTCCAGCCTGGAATAGCAGCCTCACACGGGGAGCAGATGGTCCCACTGTCCCCTGCCATGGGACTTGGGGGACATGGTCCAACCCGTTTGTTCCCTGATTTCGGATCTGTGACAACCCCAAAGCCCAGAGCTCCGGACAGGTGACCTCAATCCATGCAGGTGTCAGCCAGGGCCACAGCCGCACGGACAGAGGGTGGCACTGTAGGGGATGCCCTAAGGGCAGCATACTCCTTCATGCGCGGACTCGGCATTCCGCAGGGACGGGCTCTGCCATCGTTCGAGTGATTGCACCCACGGGCGATGTGAAGCCTGCTCGGGGCTGGCTGGCGCCGGGTTGGCAGCAGGCAGGAGCAGATGGAGCAGCACGGCGGGGACCGCGGGGACAGGAAGCCGGGGGCAGCGGGAGCGGCTCGACCAGCAGCCCGAGCCCCGTGTCCTGCAGAGAGGAACACTGAAGTGCCGGGGAGTGCGTGGGGGGCGGGGGTGATGGGGCCCATCTGAACATGGTGCGGGAGTCCCTTGCCCCGTGCGTGCAGCAGCGACCGGCTCACCCTGCTCCCAGCTCCTCCTCCAGTTCCTGTGCCACTCGTCAGTGCAATGAGTTCCTGGCGCTCAGCCCGGCCCCCAGGGCACACACCGCTGGTGCCAGTGGGCTCGGCAATGCCCTCTACTCCCAAGGGCACTCCTGCAGAAATCACAGCAGCGCCAGCCCGCCACAGGCCCGCCAGCACTGCTCTGCCTGGCGCAGGTACCAGAGACAGTCTTCCTGGAGCTGCCGTGGAAGAAGGAAAGGGTCTTGGCTACAGGGATTTTGAATTAAGCAAATCCCGGGGTGCACCTGCCATGGAGAAACACACGGAGAACAGCAGCCTTGGATCAGGGCTTGGAGCCATGGCAGGTACTGGTGGGTCCCAGGGCCATGGGCATGGCCCCTTGCCAGGGCACCCACAGGTGCTGGGGCTGCCCCCGGAGCTGTGGGCAGGGGAGGGCAGCTCAAGGAGGGGATGGGGGGAAACTGGGGCACAGCTGTGACTCAGGGGCCGTGCTGTGCATCTCCAGATGCTGGGGCCTGAGTGGGCTGGGAGCTGATCTGTGCCTCCTTCATCCATCTCCATCACTGAGCATCCCTGTGGGCTCCAGCTACCACAGGCAGTGACAGCCCCGGAGACTCTGGGAAAACAAGGCCATTACACGGAGAAGCTTAGCAGGGGATTTCACTGCCCAGTCGGCCCCGGCCGCGCAGGGCCGCGGTGATGGGGCAAGGTCAGGCAGGACAGGCCCGGGGGCTGCCGACACTGGGCAGCTGCCGTTGCCTGCGGGGGCCGTGACGTCTCTGTACAGGGTGTGAGGCTGAGCCCGGGTGCCCCCGCGGGCACCGGGGGTCCCGCGGACACTCACACCCATGGAGCGCGGAAACCTGAGGGGATGGCACCGGGGACCCCCAGACCCTGCCCGGAGGTCCCGGGGGAAGAGGGGGTGCTGCGAGGGGGGAGGGGGTCGGGAACCGGAGCCGAGCGGAGCCGGGCGGGGGAGTGGAGATGGATGGGGATGGGGATGATGAGGATGAGGACCGGCCTGGGGGCGGTGCCGGGGGAGGCTCCTGTCCCGGTGCCGGCCCCGCCGGTAACTCCGCCTGCCGTATTAATGGGAAAACAAGCGGCTGCAGAGCGTTGGGCCGAGCCGTGCTGTGCCGTGCCGGATCGGGCGGAGCCGGGCCATGGTCCTCAGGGCGGCGGCAACCCCAGCCTAGCGCGGCGGCAGCGGCGGCGGCTGGGGGATGCGGCGGGAGCCGCCAGAACGGCTGGCGCGGAGCAGGTAAGGGGGTCGGTCCCATGCAGGGGGCTGGGGGTTGCTGTACCCCCGGGACCCCCCCCCGCGGGTCTCCCCTCGACCATCGCCTCGCACCGCATCATATCTCATCTTTCCCCCTTTGCCCCCTACCGTGTTCCACATCCCCATCTATTCCCCGAAGATCCTCCCGGGGCATTCCAACCCCCAGGCTCCCCACACCATCATCCCGTGCCCCACATCCCCGTCTATCTGTGCTCTCTCTATTCCTCCAGTCTCACCGAGGCCATCCCCATCCCGTGCTCCTCCCGAGCCGAGTCATCCCACCCCACCGCACCGGTATTTCGGGGTTCTCCATACTCCCGTGTGCCCTACCCCCATCCCATCCCTATACCCATCCTCATCTCCCAACCCCATCCTCATCTCCGTCCCATCCCACCGCAGCACTCGAGCCGAGCCATTTCACCCCTCCCCCCGGTGCCCAGCTCAGCGCCCTGCGCGGCCCAGCGGGCCCGGTGCCTCCCGGTGCCGGTACGCAGCGGGGTGGGGGTAGCCGGGGCCACCGCCCCGGCGTCTGCGGCAGCGCCTGGGACAGACCCGCCCCCCCCCGAGGGCCAACCCATGCACTGTCCCCCCAGTGCCGGCCCCACAACTCGCCCTCCCGGCTTGCTCCTGGTTCCCCTGTCCCCCGGCCTTACTCGTTTGCGGGTGCCCCCCACGCTGAGGGACTATAGGGGCCACGGGTCAGGCCGTCCCCTGCACCCTGGGGTGCTGCTCCCCCGGCAGGATGACTCCTCCGGGGCACATGCTGGCTTCGGGTTCGGCAGCCATCCGTGCCTGGTGGGCTTGGGACAGGGGGCGATGTGGCAGTGCCAGGGGCAGAGAGGCTCATTCACGGGGCTGGGGAGCACAGAGTGGAGGGGCTCTCTGATGTGTAGGGCGAGCAACCGCCTCAGGGGCACAGGGCACCATGTGCGTATCCTGGGGGTGGCACGGGGCGGGGGGGGGAGCGTCTATTTGCCACGGATACGGAGCAGCGGCGGGACGGGCAGTGGGCTCCCTCACCACAGACCGCGTCGGCTGCCAGCTCCCGGTGCGGGAAGTGCCCAGGCAGCGGCGGCCATCAGTGTCCCGCTGACACACACACGGGGCACAGGCCCGTGCGCGGCAGGGCTGGCTGTGCACAGCGGGCACACATGGGCACAGACACTGCCCCCATGGCAGCTGCTGCTGGGACCTCCAGCATCATCTGCTCGAGCAGTGTTTGCAGCAGGACACCGTCCTTGGCCGCCTGGCCCGATGCAGGGGCCGCTGGTGCGCTCAGGGTAGCACTTGGGGCACTGCTGGGGACATGCTGGGGCAGCGCCGGGGCCATGCTGGGCGGTGCTGGGGCCATGCCGATGCTGCTGGCTGTGCCCACGGGGTCACGCGTGCAGTGGGCCCGGTGCAGCGCAGTGTGTGCTGGCGGGGGGGGGGGGGGGCAGTGCAGCGTCCTCAGCACTCTGCATGTGCAGGCAGCGTGCAGGCACCGTACCCACTGCAGCACTCCTGCGTGCTCAGCAGGATGTGCGTGGGCAGCGAGCAGGCAGGATGGGCAGCAATGCCCAGGCAGTGTGCGGGCAAGGGTGGGCAGTGTGCGGGCAGGGAGTGCAGGGCAATGCCCTGGCGAGGCACCAAGTGCAGGATGGGCGGGCAGCCGCCCTTGCCATGTGCAGAGACAGGCAGCGAGTGGGCAGTGCTGAGGGCAGCACGGGCAGGCCGTGCACTGGCAGGGCCGTGTGTATGGGCAGCTTGGGGCAAAGCGCAGGCAGTGTGTGGGCAGTGCCCTGGGAGTGTGGGCAGTGTGCAGGCAGTGCCCGCTGTGGTTGTGGGGCAGGCAGGGTACTGCAGTGCGCGGGCAGTGCGGGGTGTGGTGGTGGGGGGTCCGCACTCCTCCCCCCGCAGCCCTCACGGGGCACATGCAGGTAGTGACCCAGGTCGAGGCATCCTCCGTGGGCCCCTCTGGCAGCGGGGTCGCCCCCGGCCCAGCCCCCTGTGCTGCCGGAACCCGGTGCTCACGGGCAGCGTGGAGGGAGCAGCGCGTGGGCCCATGCCGGGAGCAAGGGCAGGACCCCACGGGGGGCGGCTCCTGTCCACTCCTGGGCACCGGCCGCTCTGCAAGCGCTGTCGGCAGGTGTCACATCCACAGGGTGACACCGTGTGGGCATCCTGGGCAGGGTGGTTGGTGCCTGCCGGCACTGGCAGTGCTGGGGGCGAAGGGGGCATTCAACCAACCGGATGCTCTCCAGCCGGGGGTTGGAGAGCAGAGGGGATGCAAAACCCTCTCCCTGCAGAGTTGGTGTCAGAGGCCGGTGGGCATGTGAGCATAATGGCACTGGCGGCACCGTGGGGCCATCCCTGCTCTGCCCCCCTCAATAGGCAGAGGGTTCCTGCAGCTGCAGGAGGGCCCTGCTCTCCCCGCAGTGCCACAGAGCCCCAGCTCCCTGAGCACGCCTCCCCCTGCACCCACGCTGTCCTTACCCACGCTGTCCTCGCAGAGGAGGAATAATTTGGAGAAACCATGGCAACCCCACAGCTCCACCAGCAGTGGGTGCCGCTGGGTGGGTGGAAGACATTGGTGCCCGTGGGATGCAGCGCCCACATCCCCCGTGCGCAGGGATGCACACAGTGGCCTCGCTGGGTGACAGTTTTTTGGGTGACAGTTCTTTTTGGTTCAGCAGGGCTGGGGCTGCACGGGTCTCTTGAGGGGGCTCCATGTGCTCACAAGGCACCCATGGCCTCGGCAGCCACACCTCCACCACACTGGGGGTGCCCAAGGAGCCTCATGTGCCTTGTTTGTTTTGCAGCGCTGGGATGGAGCCACCACAGGCCCCTCGGCCACCTCAGCCCACCCACCCCCTCACTGCTGCTGCTGGACCAGGTAGGACCCTGGGCTACAGTTCCCTGCCTACCAGCCATCCCGACACCACGGGAATGGGCTTCCCAATGCCACTGTCACCATCACTGTGGCATGGGGTGCTGCCTTGCCGGATCCAGCCCAGCTCCCACATACTGTAACACAGCAGAGCAAATACTGGGCCATCTTTTTGGGGGCAAACCTGCCCTCCCAGCTCTGCAGGGGGGCACTGGGACCCCCATCTCCTTTCTCATGGCATCTTGCTCTCCCCAGCCCATCACATGGACAGACACCCTAAGGCCACTGGAGTCACCTCAGCTCCGGCATCTGCACCCCCCCAGCTTTGGAGCAGGTAATGAGGAGGAACCCGAGTCCCCTTCCCATCTCTGCATAGTCGATGCTTCTTGCTAAATAAAGTAAATTCTTTTTCTCCAAGAAACATCCTCCCTGTGGTCCTCTGCTGCTCTTTAAAGCCAAGTGTCCACCCATCTTTAGTGCAACACAGAGCAGCCAGCATCAACCAGTGCACCCAGGCCCTTGGTGGCCACAACACCCAGTGCTCAGAGGATGTGGTGAGGTGACAGCTGGGCAGGTCCCTGTTGTGGGCAAAGAAGGTGCACATCTCCCTGTGCTGGTGACAACCCATGGCAGCTCTCAAAGGGCTGGTAGGGAAGGTCAGTGCTACAACCCACTTAGTCCTGTGAGCAGACCCCTTCCTCTGTCCCCACTATGCACTGTGGCAACCTTGTGCTGATGACCTCATTGTCACACAGCTGTGTCACACTGTGACTGGGGACTCTGCCTACCCTGGCCACCCAACAGCATTGTCCCAGAGAACTCGGGTGCTTGGTGCTGGCATGCAGTGGGTGTCAGACCCCATGTCCCACAGCAGCTGAAGCCACCATCAGACTCACTTTCCAGGCCAGGGGACATGTCCCAGCCATGGGTCACAGAAGACAACAAAGCCAGAGGGTACTGAGCCAGCAGAGCTCCTCTGGAAAAGGGAGGTGATGCAGGAATCACTGCTGACATGTGGGTTGGGGCAGCCACCACAACACCCCTCTGCCACCCCTTGGAGCCACCCCTCATCTGAAAGACCCAGAGAGTGTGCAACTCTGTGTAGCCAGCACTGTGACCACCCCACACGGGTGTTTGTGGGCCACAGTGGGTGCAGCCACCACAGGGAGGGGTTGTAGCTCCTGCCTCCTACAGAGCCCCAGACCGTGGGGGTTTCCCAGCCACCATGGTGGGTGCTCATGGTGCCCTGGTTCCCCCTGCAGTGCTGGTGCTGGGACGTGGCTACACACAGTCCCAGGAGATCCCTCCCCACTGCGGTGCTCTCACCAAGGCTGAGCACACACTCCCCATGGAAAACCCTGGTGTTGAACGCTCACAGCCCTGCTCAGAACTGCCAATTCTGTGATTCTGCAAGACAGTCCCTGTGCCCTATGGGCCAGGAAGAGGGCACAGTACTCTGTGTCTTCCTCTTGCTGTGCTGAGCTGGTATGCAGTTCCCTGGCTGACCCCATCAGTGTCCTGCAAGCCGCTCCGTGATTTGCACCCAGGATCTGGAGACTTTTTGCAGTTTCTTCCTCCAGTTGATTGACTATCAACAGCAGCAGTAGAGGCTGGGATGCCCCCAAACCTTCCTTTCTGAAGAGATGGCCAGCCCCCAGCTCTGAGACAGGAGCTGTGGAGATTGATACGAGGTCACTCCAGGATTGAGGCACCTCATGTGTTCTCTTGCAGGGTGGGCTACCGTCCTCTGAGGCCGTGTGACAGGGAACTGGCAGCAGAAGAGTCGCTTTTAAGATGACACGAACAGACCCACCTGACATTCTGGTGTCCACGGTGTACCAAGACATCAAGGTGGCGACAGCAGCCCCTGGGGATTCCGTTGTCTGTCAGCCCCTAGCACAATGTGACGCCTCCATGTCCTCCCCCCTAGCACAATGTGACGCCTCCATGTCCTCCTCCCTGTCCCGCGAGCCGCAGCCCTTCAACAAGCGCCACTGCAGGAGTTTCGACTTCATCGAGTCGTTGGAAGAGCTGGGCACCCCCTCGGCCATGGAGCGCGCCTGTCCGCGCCCCGGCATGCCTGAGCCCACGCCGGGGCCGCCGGGCAGGCAGGCGCCACCGAAGCCAGACCCTTACAGCGGCAGAGCCCCCGCGCCGCGGAGCGAACCGAAGCGCCGAGCTCGCTCCAAGAGCGCCCCGCGGGTGAAGTCCACCCTGACCCCGGTGCCCATCACCGTGGCGGCATCACCGCCGCCCGCCCGGCGTGGGCGGGAGGTGCTGCGGGTGGCACGGGAGCCCTCCCGCACTGATCCCTCGCCGCGCCGCGAGGGCCCGATGCCGCTGCGGGCGCTGGCCAACGAGGTTCACCCCATCAAGCTGCAGCCGCAGCGGAGCAGCGTGAGCCGCATCTCCCCGCTCTGCCTGGGCAGCAATTGCTACGAGGAGGGGCCGGGGGGGAAGGTGGGCGCCAGCCCCCACGTCAAGTGCCGTGTGGACATCAAGCCGGACGAGGCAGTGCTGGTGCACACGGCACGGAGCCTGCGGGCAGCCCCGAACCGTCCGGAGCCGCCGCGCTGGCCCCGCACCCCTGGGGCCGCCCGCAGCCTGACCGTGCCAGGGAGCCGGCAGGCGTCCGCGTCCCGCACGCCCACCCCCAGCGACTCCTATAGCGGGGACCCGCCGCTGCTGCCCCACCCCGGTGAGTACTACGAGGCAGACCCCCGAGCGCTGGCGTACCAGACAGTGCCCGTGCCAGCCTCACGGGAATTCAGGGAGTACCCCGACAGGGGCTGCATGACCTTTTCGGCCGCCGGCGTCCCGGCCAAGTTCTTCTACGCAGAGGAGTCAGCGCGGTGCCCCAGCCCTGCCATGCCCCTCCGCAGCTCTGGCTATGCCAGCTACCCCTACCCCAGCCGCCACGCCGTGCCCCAGCCCTTCTACACAGAGGACCCGGCCAAGGCTGCTGCTCACACGATGCCGCCCCGGACGTTGTACGTGGAGGAGGCGCGGGGTTACCCGGTGCAGGAGGCACCTGCCCGCACCTTCTATGGGGATGAGCCCCGCTACTACGCCCCGCGTGGAACCCCTGTCAAAACCCTCTACGCCGAGGATGCTCGGACATACCCAGCCCTCGGCTCCTCCCCGCGGCTGCTCTACGCCGAGGACTACGGGAAGTACCGGGAGCGGGAGGTGCTGTCGCGCACGTGCCCCCCGCCGCGCAGCTCGCAGCCCCTGCACTTCGGGGACTGGTACTGCCCCGAGCGGGCCACGCTGCCCTACCAGAGCCTGCAACTGTCCCGCTTCACCCCACAGCCGGCCGGGCGTGAGGCCATGTTCTCCTCCTGGCATGCCAGCTACGGCGTGACTCCGCCGCGGCTGGGCCGGGAGACCCAGCACTACTCCAAATCCTGGGACAACATCCTGGCGCCAGCAGCGCGCAGGGAGGAGGCCCTGCTGCGTGGGCGCAGCTACGAGAACCTGCTCGCCCATGAAGAGCACCGTGCCTTATCCCCCGAGGAGCGCCGGCAGCCTGTGGTGATCAACCTGTCGAGCTCACCCAAGCGCTACGCGGCCCTGTCCCTCTCCGAGAGCTCCATCCTCGAGCGGGTGCACGCCGACGGCAGCCGTGGGCCCCCAGGCCGCTCCTGGTACGTCACGCCGGAGATCACCATCACCGACAACGACATCCGCGCCGAGGGGCTGGGCCGGAACGAGAGGCGCTCGGCCAGCTGGGACATGCTGGACGCGGGCCGGGAGTGCAGGCCCTACGCTGTGCCCTGCGCCCCACAGCCCAGCCCCAGGGACGGTGGCTCGGGGCGCCAGCGCAGCCTGGAGCAGCTGGACGAACTCATCACCGACCTTGTCATTGACTACAAGCCGGCACCGGGCCACCGCTCCCGGGACAGGGACAGCCTCGCGGAGCAGCTCAAGCAGCTCCTGAGCAGCAGCGCCTCGGGCCCCCCCCGGCGGGGCGAGGGCAGGCGGGTCCCTCACACCGTGCCCGAGGGACCCCGACCCACAAAGGAGCAGCCGGGTCCCAGCTCCCATGCTGGCACTCCGCACCGCCCACCAGCCACCGGCCCCTTCGAAAAGTCACCAGAGAACTGCTCGCCTGACCTGAGCGCTGAGGAGGACGACATGATGATGTGCTCCAATGCCAAGTGCCGGCGCACGGAGACCATGTTCAACGCCTGCCTCTACTTCAAATCTTGCCACAGCTGCTACACCTACTACTGCTCCCGGCACTGCCGGCGCGAGGACTGGGACACGCACAAGGCCAGCTGCGTCTACGGGCGGGTGGGCAGCGTCTGCCGCCACGTCCTGCAGTTCTGCCGTGAGAACACCGAGGTGCACAAGGCTTTCTCACGCATCGCCAAGGTGGGATACCTCTCCCGCGGCCGTGGCGTTCTCTTCCTGGGCTTCCCCAATGCGGGCTCCGCCGAGAACTTTCTCCAGTTTGGGCTGGAGAGCCTGCTGATGTCCCCCACGTACCTGTCCCTGCGGGAGCTGGACAGCTACTCGGACAACCTGGGGGAGTATGCCCAGGAGCTGCGGGAGACAGGCAACCAGTACGACCCAAACGAATGTTTCCTGCTGAATGTAACCGTGGCCGTAACTCAGAAAGTGCCAGAGAGGCCGTCACCGAAGATGCAGGTGCCGACGGTCAGGAAATATGCCAAGGTGGCCTTAGCCTCCTCCAGCCCTGAGAAGAAGATCTTGAAGAAGGAGCGGGACATGGAAACATTGATCCTGACACCACCGCCCGGTACGGCGGACATCGACAAGGAGGGGGAGGAGGGCCGGAAGGCCCGGGAAGTCTGCTTCATCAACATCCAGCGGGAGCTGCGCATTCGCGGCGTCTTCCTGCGGCACGAATTCCCCGCTGTCTACGAGCAGCTCTGCGACTTCGTGGAGAGCAACAAGCGCTTCACCCCCACCACCATCTACCCCATCGACAAGAGGACGGGCAAACAGTTCATGTGCATGATTATGGCGGCCTCCGAGCCTCGCACCCTCGACTGGGTGGCCAGCCCCAACCTCCTGGACGACATCATGTGAACGCAGGGCGGGGGGCACTCCCTCTGTAGATACGTGCTTCCTGTCAGAACCCCCTCGGCTATTACACCAAGGGGAGGGGGCTGCGGGCAGCCGGCAGTGCTGGGTGGACCGGGCGGTGACGGGAGCGCAGCCCGAAGTTCCGAGGTTTACCCTGGAGCCCAGAGCCTGGGGAGCCCCTTCAGAGCCCTGTCGGGTGAGCGGTGCTTGGCCAGAGCGGGGGCGCTCCGCACCCCCCCAACCCCTGCCCACCGGGGCTGCCGCAACCCCGAGCCCCTCGGGCCTGCCCCAGGGTCCCCTCAGCACGGAGGGTCCCGCAGCGGCCATACCCAGCGCCTGGGACTGTGCTGCACCAGGACCGTGTCCCCGCCGTGTCTGTGTAGCCTGTGCGTGTTACTGCGGGAGCGTCAGGTGCTGGGGAGGCCCTGGGATCCCACGCGGGCCCTGGGCACAGAGCGCGGCAGGGCGGGGGGGTCCCTGGACGCTGCCGGGGGAGGGGGATCCGCGGGGTGCGGGCGGGGGGCTCTGACCGGGGTCGGGAGTAATCGCCAGTGAGGGGTGACCGTGGCGGGGATCAGGGAAGGCGAGGCAGAGCCGGGGTCGTGGCCAAGGCCCGTCACCGGAGCGCCTGCGCCGCCCTGCCCGGCCCTGCTCCCCGCTGTCGATCGCACCACCGGCACCGGCGGCAGGGCCCACCCCCAGAGCCGCTGCCCGGCGGGACCCCGCGCCGGCTGAGGGCGGAGCCTGGCTCCGCGAGCGCTGGTTGGACGCCGGGCGGAGGAGGCGGGAGCACGGGCAGGAGCCGGGCGCTGGTTGGACACCGGGCGGAGGAGGCGGGAGCACGGGCAGGAGCCGGGCGCTGGTTGGACGCCGGGCGGAGGAGGCGGGCGCTGGTTGGACGCCGGGCGGAGGAGGCGGGCGCTGGTTGGACGCCGGGCGGAGGAGGCGGGCACGGCGCGCGGGCGGCAGCGATGGCGGGCTCGGCGCTGTCGCGGGTGCCGGACGTGCAGATCGATGGCGACGGTGTCTTCAAGTACGTGCTGGTGCGGGTGCACGGGGCCGGCGCGCCCGCCAAGGACGTCGTGCGAGGCCACAGCTGGGCCGAGTACCACGGTGAGGGGCGTCGGGAGTGCGGGGCGGGGCTGTGGCCCAGGGAAGTGGGCGGGGGTTGCCGGGCGTCTGGCCCGCCGCGGGGCGGCGGCTGAGGCGGGGGTCTCCGCGGCACCCTCGCTCCCTCCCTGCAGCCGACCTGTTCGAGCGCACCGCGGAGGAGCTGGCGCGGCACGGCCTGAGCTGCGAGTGCCTGGGCGGCGGCCGCCTGTCGCATCGCCCTGAAGAGAGGAAGATCCACGTCTACGGGTACTCGGTGGTAAGCAGGAGCCGGGGGAACCCACGCGTGGACGCGGCATTTCCCTTCGCGGGGCGGGTCCCACGGACGGCGGCCGAGTTGGCATCGCATCCCCTCGTGGAAGGGGTGAGCGGGGCGGCGCTCCCGGGGCTCCTGGCGTTCTCCCGAGTGCCCCAGGGAGGGGAGACTTCGCAGAGCCCTTTCGGGTGAGCAGTGCTTGGCCAAAGCGGGGTCACCCCATGAACCCCCCGGCACCTGCCTGTAGGGCTGCCAGACACCCAGAGTCCCCGAGGTCCCATGGGTACAGTGGCTGTACCCAGCGCTGGGTGCTGCCAGGGGGAATTGGGCTGCACAGGAGCCCTGTCTCCACTTTGTGTGTCCTGAGGGTGTTCCTGCAGGAGTGTCAGGTGGGTGCTGTAGGGGCCTTGTAAAGATGACTGGAGGCACTCTTGAGGACATCATGTTGGGTCCCTGGATGCTGACCCCAGCCCAGGGCTGTGCTGCAGCACCAGCTGTGCTGGGTGCTGAGTGCACAGCCCAGCTGGGACTAGGGCAGGGTGCTGGTCCCTGGGCCACAGTGCACACAGTTTTCCCAGCTTCGGGGTGGCGCTGTCGTCTTGCCTGGGTGCTACACCAGCCTCAGCTGGAGTCAGGAAAGACTGGCACAGGCTCTGTGGCCTCTCTGCTGCTGGGGTCTGCCAGAGCTGCCCTGGGGATTTGCCAGGCTTCCCTGCAAGTTCTCAGCAGCTCTCCTTGGGAACCCTCTTTTCCTATGCAGGGCTTTGGACGAGCTGACCACGCTGTGACCACAGAGAAGCTGAAGGCAGAGTATCCCGACTATGAGATTACCTGGGCAGATGAAGGGTACTGACTCGTCTGTCTGTGGTGCCAGCCCAGAACTGGCACAGCTGTGTGCAGCACCGGGGTGGTGGCAGCAGGCTCCCCATGCTCGGCCGTGCTCCAGGCTCTCCTGATTTTCCTCTGTGTTGAACTCGCCCGTTCTCCACTATCACTGGACTGTCCCCGTGCCAGGTGCTCCCACCTCCCTGACATGGCAAAGCTGGTGAAGCCAATGGTTGCTCTGCCCCAGCCTCCTGGTGCCAGGGGCTCATCCACGTGTATCTGTGAGAATTAAAGTCGTTGGAGGAGCACAGCTGCTCTGGTGGCCATGCTCACGGCTCTGCTGCTCCTTCCCAGCTCTGGGTTATGCCTGTTGACAGTGGAAGGGACCCCCCAGGTTATCCCCCACTTCAGGGGGGCCTGGTATGGGAGCAGGCAGAGTCTGGGGTGGGAACAGCAGGAAGCGTATTGGGATTTGCCTTGGAAAGGGCTAAAGCAGGAGAGGGGAAAGCAATGTCTAGGCCTGGGAGAGGGAAAGCAGGATGGGCCTGGGGGAGAGACCACCCGTATCTCCTGTGGGGAGGGAACTGAGCTACCTGGGAACATGATTGGGAAGAACATGCCCATTCCCACTCTGGCAGGTGGTCACACCTTGAGGAAGAGCATCCTCCCTGACTTCATCCCTCCAGCCACCCAGGACCAGCTCAGAATTTCCCAGGGATTCTCCCTGCTTGTGCTTCCAAGTGAGGAGCAGTAGAGGGAGACTGGGAAAAGCTGCTGGAGGCTTCAGTGGCTGGAGAGCTCCAGGGAGGATGTGCAGGTTGGGTTGGTTCTGTCGCTGTCCCACGTGAGCCTGGGGCTGGAGGACCCTCCCAGCCCAATCCCAGCCCCATTTCATTGTCAGACTCTGACCCTGTGTGCTCCCTGCTGCTGCCTCTGCCTTGTGCCTTCAGGGATGTGGGCTCCTTCCTCTGTGTCCCGAGCCATGCAGGGTCAGCTCAACCTGCAGAAGCTCAGCCTGTACCCTGTGTCCAAAGGTTAGCCTGTGCACAAACGCCAAAGGAAGCTCACAATAGGGGGGTGAGTTTCACAGGCAAAAACATGGCTCTGCTGTGCCTCGTCCTCTATCCTGCAAGGTGGCTCTCCCCTGTGCTGGGGGGAATGTTACCCAGAAGTTACACAGAGTCAGCTGCAAACCTGCAAGTTGCTGGATTGCGGGGCTTGGAGGCACCTCTGGGATGTCCTGTCCATCCACTGGCCTAGCAGAGCCAGCTTTAGTGGGTCCATTGTGATGGGATTGCTGAGATGTGCTGTGCAGGCTCAGGAGTTGGACTCGATAGTCCTTGTGGGTTCCTTCCAACACAGGGAGTTCCATGATTCTGTTCTAGAATTAGGCTGCTAGAAGCTGTGACCAGGTGGGGTTTGAGAATCTCCCCAAATTGAACCTCCCAGCAGCCTGGGAGTCTGCTCTGGTTTTGACAGCCCTCACAGGAAAAAAAAGGTTTTCTTTCAAGTGGGATTTGCTGTTCTTGCTTTGTTCTTGTCTCAGTCCTTACTGGGGCATTCCCTGCTTGAAGGGTTGGCTCCCTGCACCCTCCTGCCAGGGCTTACCTGGATGACATTCCCCTACACCTTCTCCAAGCTGGGCACATTCAACTCAGCACCTCCTTGTGGGAGGTGCAGTCCCCTCATCATCATCAGGGAATATCCTTCTGTGGAGATCAAAAAGCATCTGGACACATCCTCCAGGGAACCCTTGTGGAGCAGAGGGGTGGGATGGGGTGACCTCCTGTTGTGCCATCCATTCTGTACTATCCTGTGATCATCATCACCCAGTCTGCTCCAGCATGCCCACATCTCATACTGGGAGCACCAGCATCCCCAGTGCAAAGGGGAGGGGTCACATCTCTGAGAGAGGCTCTGCCCGTGGCCCCCAGGCTACTTTGCCAGTTACCAGCTTGGTGCTGCCAGGTTCCTGGGCAGGGCTCCTGCTCTCCAGCTTGCCTGGACTGGGGGATGTGGAGCTGCTGGTCCTCCCTGGGCCTGGCTGGCACTAGGAGGAGCTGAGGCTGTGTTTTACTGCCCCTGATGCAATCCTGCTGCAATCTGCCTTCCAAGGCCATTGGCTCAGTGGAAGGATCTGCTCAACGGGGCCCCTCTTAGGGCACAAAGGCTGCGGCAGCAGAGGGGAGAGGGGTCCTGTGGGGTAGCAGCCCCTTCCTCTGCCCAGGTAGGGAAACCAGTGGGGTCAGTAGTTGCCATCACCAGGCAACACTGGTGGTGATCTGTGGGGCTCTGGCTGCCAAACTGTGCTTCTTCCAGACTCATCAGCCCTTACTGGGGCTCTGCCAGAAGTGATTTACCCCAGGACTGACCTGGTTGTAGCCCTGGAGCTGTGCCCCTCTATTGGTAAAACACCCCTGCGCCCCATGGCATTCATGAGCTGGGTGCTAAGATGCTCCTGCCAGCCGGAGCAGAGCAGGCAGGGTGAAGGCTGGCTCCTCCTGATGGCATCTTGGAATCCCCAGGCTCCACGGGGACCTCAGAGCCCCTTCCAGTGTTTAAAGGGGCTCCAGGAAAGCTGGAGAGGGACTTTGGACAAGAACTTGGAGTGACAAAACAAGAGGAAATGACTTCCCATTGCCAGAGAGCGGGTAAAATGGAATATTGGAGATACAGCAGACTCCCAGCTCAGCTGTTCTCTCTGGCCAGAGTGCAGCAGCCCACAGCCAATCCTGCACCCGAAGTCTCTCCCACTCTCCTTATGCACAGGGACTAGGAGAGCCCCCACATCCCTGGCAGAGGTGCCAGCATCCCTCACAGGGCTGGCAGCATCCCTGGCTCAGCAGGAAGTGTTCTCATCCCTCACCAAACCAACACATTCCACTGGGCTATGCCCTGTCCCAGTCAGAGTGTCACCCACCGTCCTGTTCTGCACGGAAAACGGGCTGAAGAAGAGAGGTTCGGGGGAAAAGCCGAAGGTCTCCACGGGCACCTGGCTGCAGCTCGCTGCTGGGGTGCCGCCGGTGCTGCTGACAGGACCGCGCTGCGCTGTCCCAGCCGGCGCAGCCGCGCCATAAACCCGCTGCCTGGCCAGGGAGCTGATAACAGCGGGGCTGAAGTCCAACGCAGGCAGGTCCAGGGGAGCACATTCCAGCCCGGGACCCGGGACTCACAGTGTGGCCTCTTCCAGCTCCGTTTTACCGTCGCGGTGGCCGGGATGGCTGCAGGCAGGCAGGCAATGCTGGCCCTCCTAGTGCTGCTGGGTGAGCTCTGCCGACACGGGTGGGGGTTGTGTGGCTGGAGGGAAGGGGCCTCCGTGCTGGCTGCCCCACTCTGGTCCTCCACGGCAGTTTGCCCCAGCACTGGGCCAGCCCACGGGGCTCTGCTGGTGAATTCAGCCCGGGGTTCCTAGGGTGAGTGGGTGCCAGAGCCCACAGCACCAGGCTGGGGATCACCAGTGGCTTTGTTCAGCATGGGGCAGAAACCATCCAGATATTCTTGTTTATTCCAAAAAGGGGGCAGGGACTGGAAGCATGGATGTGACACAGCAGAGTCAATGCCCTGGCAGGCTCTGGCACCCCGAGGCTTACGGTGGGATGTGGCAGTGTGAGAGATGTGGAGTGCCAGGGCAGTGCTGGGGCAGGGATCGTCCAGGGGAAAATGCCACTGAGAGCTCAGTACCTGCGGTACCAGCAGGGTCCCAAACCAAGGTGCCCAGGTGTCGCACACCCCGGCTAGATGGTGACAGTGGGGGGGTGACAGTCCCCCTTTCCCGGGGCTCCACAGAATTCCAGCTACCAGTGGAGGTGCAGCGTGGACAAAGGACAGCAGCATCACGGGCCTGGGTGGTATGGGTTCCTTTATTTGATGTTACACTCCCCGAGTCTCGGGGTCCCAGGAAATGAGCTGGGGGCAAGCAACAACTTATAAAGGGGGGGCAGGTCTCAAGGGAGGATACAATGTAAGAACTGTGGGTGGAACACAAGGGCAAGGGAAACAAGGGAAAAAAACTGCTTGGGACAGGAGGGGTTAACAGCTGGATGTGGGAGTGGGAGGAAGGGGTTTGAAACTCGGCAGAAAAGTAGGGAAGAGATAAGACACCTGGCTCAATTGAATAACAAAGGCAGGTCTGTGTCCCTCTAAAACAGGGGGAGAAAAAACCCCAAAAGGACAAACCTGCAAAATAAAAACACAATACAACACCCAGGCAAATGTCACCTTTAGGTCACACGTGCCCTCCATCACCTGCTGCAGGCACCGTGCCTAGTTCCCTGTGGGTTTTCAGCCCCATTGTGTCTCTCACAGCCAGAACCGTTCTCCCCAGTGGATCCGTGGTCGTCAACAGCTGCAGCAGTGCGGCTGAGCAGCTCTGCAACTTCATCTGTGACTGTAGCGACTGCTCGGATGAGAACCAGTGTGGTGGGTGCTCAGACTCCCCAGGCCCCTAGACGCACCCTCAGGCCCTGCTCCTGGGATGAGAGCAGGCTATGTAGTGGAGGGTGTTGTGGGTACAGGTCCCTGGGGTGGTGCTGGTGCCCAAGATGAATGCAGTGTCCCCCAGGATTGGTACAGAACCGCGGGGTGGGTGCAGATCCACGGGGTAGGGGCAGGTCCCTTGTGCAGGTGTCCAGGGTGAACACAGGTCGCCTGGGTGCGGGTGAGTCCGCCAGGTGGGTGCAGGATCCCAGGTTGTGTGCAGGTGCCCTGAGCTGGCCACAGGTCCCCTGGGTAGGTGCAGCCCCCTGGATAAGTGCAGTTCCCTGGGGCAGGCACAGGTGTGGGGCCCCAGAGTGGCCCCAAACCTGCCTTGACCCCTCATCTGCCTACCTTCAGGGTACCTACGGGGCTCAGCTGTGCTGGGCACCCCCTTCACCTGTGACTTTGAGGACAGTGACTGTGGCTGGCAGGACGTGGGCACCTCGACGTATGGATGGGTGCGAGGCCGGGCCAGCCTTGCCATGTGGGGCATGGGGCCTCATTCAGACCACACTGTGGGCACTGACCTGGGTAAGTGGGACCTGCTTGGTGAGCAGGCTCTGGGCACCCACAGCACCACTCTACTGGAGCTGGGGTGCCAGAACACCCCTGCCAGAACACCCCTGGGGTGCAGGGAGGGAGCAGACCCTTGGAGGGGCAGGAGTAGTGCTGGCACAGCTCTGGTGGAACCCCATGGGGCTGCAGCCCCCCCCCCCTCTGCTTTCTGCCCTCCCTAGGTTGGTTCTTGGTCACCACGTCCCCCCCAGCAAAGACCACGGCCACAGCCTGGCTCAGGTCACCAGAGATGCGGGAAGCAGCTGCCACGTGTGAGATCAAAACCTGGTATCACCTCTCAGGGAGCTGTGAGAGTACCCAAGGTGGGCACAGGCAGCATCTGCTACTGGGCAGTGGGGAGGGATGGGGCCATCTGCTCCTGTGGCAGGGACAGAACCACCGACACCTTGAGATGGGTCTTTGCCATCCTGTTTGCCTCTTCCACACTCCACACACAGAGCTGGTGGGACCTGGGGGGTCCCAATTCCAGCCCCCAGAGCTGGCAGGGCTCCATTCGTTCCTTTGGGTACCCCTGGATGCCCTGTACCAAGGGCACTTTTCGGGCTTCCCTCAGGGCAGAACCAGACAGAGTGGCCGGTGCTGCGCCTGGCCGTGGCACGCAGGGATGAGGTGGTGGAGCTGTGGCAGAGCCCTGAGCGCAGCAGGGAGGGCTGGCGTCAGCTGGTTGCCTACCCTGGACGGATCAGGGAGCAGTTCCAGGTGAGACAGTGTTGGTATCTTGGTAACTGGGCACTGTCCCCATAAGCTGGGAACAGAGTAGCTGGGCAATGTTCTGAGACCTGGCCTGGGCAGCTCATGCCATCCTCCTCCTCCCATCGCAGCTCATCTTCTCCCTGACACAACCACCCGCCTGCGGGGCAGAGGTGGCACTCGATGACATCATGTTCAGGAACTGTGGCTTACCAGGTGAGTTCCAACATCTGCTGGGATGTGAGCTGGGATCTTGGGGGAACTGGGTGGGGTGCAAAACCCAGGGGAGCTCTCCCATTGCTCGGTGCTCCCATTGTCTTGGGGCACCACGCCCTGTATAGAGCATGAGATGGGCAGCGAAAACCTGTACCTTGAGCCACCCTAAGGAATGATGTGGCAGTGCTCACCATGTCCCTGTGGGACCAGCCACTCACTGACATGTGTCCCCCCACCCCAGAGGTTGGGCAGCAGGCCTGTGGGGCCCAGGAGAGCCACTGCCACGGCGGCTCCTGCCTGGCACTGCATCGTTTCTGTGACGGCACCGACGACTGCGGGGACAACTCGGATGAGGACACGGCGCAGTGCAGTGAGCACCCCTGGCCCCGGGGAGGAGTCCTGTGGATAGGCTGAGGGTCCACCTTGGTGGGGCAAAGCTGTGCTGTGGGCTGGCAGGGGCCCACCCAGTTCTGCCCCATGCCAGAAGGGCAAAATGACCCTGAGGGTTTGCAGAGGGGTGGCATCAGCTCAACCCATTGCAGGGAACTATCTGTCCAAGAGAGGGCTGGGATCTCAGTTTCTGGGTCACCACTGTCCCTTCTCCTCCCAGAGAACTTCACCCACTGCTCCTTTGACCACAATCTCTGTGGCTGGGAGACGACAGCCGGGCCACCAGTGTGGGGCAGGAACACGAGCCTGAACCTGGGCACCTCCTACAGCATTCCCACTCGGGACCACAGCAACAACAGCAGGGCTGGTACGTGGCAGGGCACCAGTGCCCCAGGGGAGCCGCCCTGCAGGTGGACGTGCCCTGGGGTGACACATGCCAGGGCTCTGCTCAAGGCTGTGCCAGGACAGCGGTGTCCTGCACCCACACATCTGCCTGGCTCCACTCAGCCCCAGCATCTCCTGCAGGTTTTTTCCTCCATGTGAGCAGTGACTCCGCTGCACTGGTGGCTGGTGGCACAGCTCAGCTCAGCAGCCCCACCTTCCAAGCCACCAACTCCTGTTCTGTGAGTCACAGCTGGGACCTCATGTCACAGCTCATGTGGGCATAGTGGTGACAGGAGATGGGGTTCCCAACTCTGGGGACCCTCATGCAGGGTTGGGCTGTGGTTGGCCCTTGCTGGGGATGGGCATCAGGGTTTTGGGGGTGGTTTGGTGACATCTCTGCTGTCCATTGGGAGCTCTGAGCTCCTCATAGCCCCTCTGTGGGATGCAGGGGGCTGTGTGCCCCTGCCCTAAGGGCTCCCCCTCCTCCCAATCCCCAGCTCGTACTGTACTGCCACCTCCATGGCTCAGCCACCAGCAACCTCAGCATCTCCTATGTGACCAACTCTACCAAGCACCTGATGAGGGAAAGGACAGGAGACCTGGGCAGCTGCTGGGTCCGGGAGAGAGTGGACTTCAATGTGGCGAATCCCTTCAAGGTGGGCTGCTGCTGTGCTGGGGGGAGCTGGGCTCCCCCTGGGGTCTGGGACCACAGCTGTGTACAGGGGCAGCACCACCCCCCAAGCCCGCTGTGGCCATGCCAGCTCACACTGTGCGCCCCTGTCAGCCACAGCATTGCCCCTGCTCCCACTGAGTCCCTTTCTGAGGAAAACGTGAGTCAGTCCATGACAGGTTCTGGCTCCCCCCATCCCATGGCTCCCTGGTGTCACCCTAATCCCCCCCATATCATGCAGGACCCCTTGCTGATGTGTCTGACCTGGTGCTTTCCTGCAGGTGCTGATCGAGGGGGTGGCTGGCAGCGGGGGGACCGTGGCTATCGATGACCTGATCCTGTCTCAGGGCTGTGTGAAGGAGCAGGGTGAGCTGGTGGGCAGTGTCCCTCGCCCTGCTCCAGTGTTGGCAGCTCTCCCAGGTGTCTTTACCCATGGCACCACGCCCAAAGGACAGACATGGACTGCCTTTCCCTCTGCTGGTCACAGGGACCATCCTGGGTGCAGGACAGCAAATACTTGCCCTGGGGCACTGGTGTCTTTTTCCTGGGGCTGTACCACTCCATGTTTTGTGTCAAAACATGTCACACAAGCAGCTCTTACTAGGTCCTGGGTCCCCTTCAGCTGGTGGCAACTAAGCTGGGCTGGGACGGGATGGGATGGAAATGGAGAGCCAGGAAGATGCCTGGGGATGTGGGACAGTGGTTCGAGGGGCTGACACTGATGCTGTTGCTGGGCCCTTTCACCACTGCTCTCCATCTGGGGTGTTTCACCATCAGAGAAGCCTCTGGTCACACTGCCAAGCCAGGCTCCTGCCAGCCCCTGTGCAGCAGACGAGGTGGCCTGTGACAGTGGGGACTGCATTGCCGCAGAGCTGGCCTGCGACTTCGCCGACACCTGCGCTGACGGCTCCGACGAGAAGCGCTGTGGTGAGAGCCAAAGCAGGCACCTGCACCACTGCCCCAGCAGTGGAGGGGACCAGGCACTCCTGGGCTGGCATGGCTGGGACACGTGCGTGCCTGCACAGCCCCTGGGACAACAATGGCGTGGCAAGACTGAGCCCGGAGTTTTGGGTTGCCCAGAGCAGCTGTGGCTGCCCCATCCCTGGAAGTGTGCAAGACTGGTTGGACAGATCTTGGAGCACCCTGGGGTAGTAGAAGGTGTCCCTGCCCATGGCAGAGGGGTGGAATGAGGTGAGCTTTAAGGTCCTTTGAACCCAAACCATTCTGGGATTCTTTGACTTTGCAGGGACAACAACCTTCGAGTCAGGGGCTGGAGGCTGGCACGATGTCAGTGTGGGGCGGCTGCGCTGGGGTCTGCAGAAGGCCACTGAATCTGACATCTTCCTCACAGGTGAGACTGTTCTCACCACCCAGGCAATGCTCTCCAGTGCTCAGCACCACGGGAGCCCCCAGAGCAAGGACTCCCATTGGGTGCCACTGCACAATGGGGGATGATGCCCAGGCAGGATGCTGGGCTGGAGGTTTTACCAGCAATGTGGGACCCCAGTCCTCACCTCACAGAGTGTTTCTGTGCCCAGGGACTTTCCTAGCCCTCCAGACAGGAGAAGGACAGATGGTGGGTCCTGCAAAGGCACGATCGCCTCTGCTGGGCCCCTCTGGCCCTGCCTGCACCATGGAGATGAACTACCACATCCACAGTGACCCTCAAGGTAACCTCCTGCCCACCCCCACGGTGCCCTGCCTGCTTCCTGCTCCCAGACCCCCCACCTGCCTTTACTGCCTCTCCCAACTCTGCTTTGCCCCATCCCATCATCCTGGAGGTGGGGTGTCTGTGTCCCTGTCCATGTCCCTGCACCCCTTGACCCTGGGCTGGTGCCATGGAGGGCTCCCACAGGGCGGCCAGGGATTTTGGGTGACCACAGCCTCTGCACCACCTCTTGTTCCAGGCTTCCTTGCCATCAGTGTCGCAGATCACACCACTGGCACCACCCAGCTGCTCTGGCAGACACAACGTCCTGGCAGCACAACTGGGGATCGTGTCCGTGTCCCTCTGGGACAGAGAAGCCGGCCCTTTCAGGTGTGCTGGATGCACAGGGACCAGCCTGGGGGGCTTTCAGTGGGACAATGCCAGTGCTGCCAGGCACCCCAGGCTCATGGCTGCTGCCCCCAGGTCGAGCTGCTGGCACTGGTGGATCTCCAGGGCTCAGGGAGTGTCAGTGTTGTCAATGTGACATTCGAGCAGTGCTACCTCGATGTGGTGTCACCCACAGCTGCAGGTATGTCCAGGAGTGCGTGGGCAGGGAGGGTAACACCACACCCTTTCCGTGGGGGCTGCCTGCTGGCTGTCACTCTGTCCAAGAGCAGGACCATGGTGCCCAAGGCCGAGGCCAGGGCCAAGCACATATCCTGCCTTGCCTGGGACCCCTGCGTGGGGTAAACGTGGGGAGTGGGGCAGGCGAGCGGGGGAAAGGGACGTTTGGGGGACCTATTTGTTTATGTGATGCCTTACTCCTTTCCACCTCTGTACTGTCACCTCTCTCTGGCCAGAGCTGTCCTGCAACTTTGAGAGGGGCATGTGTGGCTGGTACCAGGATCTGTCCAGTGACTTCAAATGGGTCCACAGCACAGGCCAGGGACAGGGCTCTGACCACACCACCGGCTCAGGTAAGGGGCTGGTTGCTCTTTCAGGGAACCCACGAGCCCAGGGCATCCCATAGCCTTCAATCCCCAGGGCCAAGACATGCCTTGTACACTCCCAGCAGCCCCATGCCTATGGAGCAAGCTCACCAATTGCAGGCTGGCAGCACCCAGATCTGGGCTGTGGGTGATGCAGAACACTCACATCATTACCCCTCCACATCTGCTGTCCCCAACATTCAGGCTACTTCTTGTCCGTGGACTCCTCTGTGCCCTGGAGCCATGGACAGCGGGCCCAGCTCCTCAGCTCCCTCCAGGAGCCGGCTGCTGCCCCACGCTGTCTCTCCTTCTGGTACCGCCTGGCCGGACCACAAATTGGTACGTGCCCCATAGCATCCTCCCAGGGCTGCCCCAGCCTGCCTCCACTCTGAGGACAGTCGGGACCCCAAGGGCTGTGGGATGGCTGCCGCCATGCCCCCCCCTGCCCAGGTACCCTGAACCTCAAGCTGCGGCCAGAGGGAGGGGAGGAGGTGGTGCTGTGGACCCGCCGCGGAACCCAGGGCAGCCTCTGGCACCGGGCATGGGCAACACTGCCCTCCACGGGCCAGCAGCGGTACCAGGTGAGGAGCGGCCCCCCATGTCCCTGGCACCAGCCAGGCACAGGGTGTCTGACCCTGCTGCCTGGGGGCAGGTGGCTTTCGAGGTGCTGCATGACGGTTTCCTGGGGGACGTGGGGCTGGACGACATCACGCAGACAGCGGGACCCTGTGGGGCCAAGCTCTACTGCTCCTTCGAGGTGGAGGGCTGTGGGCTGGCAGCCAGCGGAAAGGGCACATGGCAGCGACAGAGCAACGGCACCGGCGCCACCGTTGGCCCTGTGGCCGATCACACCACCGGCACCGCCGCAGGTACAGGGCCGTGGCAGCTCTGGTGCTTCCCTGCTGCACTGAGTGTCCCCCCTGCCTGCTCTGAGTGTCCTATCTGTACCCCACGCCAGCCTTGCCTGCTCTCCCTGTGTCATGCCTGCCCTACCCTCCCTGCCTTCCCCAGGATGAGAAGACAATACTGCACAGGGCTTCCCAACCCTGGAACTCCCAAAATGCAGTCTACCAGCCCCAGGGCTCCCTAATTCTGGAGAGACTCCTTGACCTGGGGAGAAACTCAGCCCAAATTGTCCCCTAGAGCTCCCCAGCAGGGCTGGGCAGGGGTCGCAGCACAGGGGCTTCTCTCCTCCAGGCTATTACATGGTGGTGAACACGGGCAGGGTCTCCCTGCCTGCAGGGCACACGGCTGCCCTCACCTCCCAGCCCTACCAGCCCTCCGTGTCTGCCCAGTGCCTGGCCTTCTGGTACCAGCTGAGCGCTGGGACCCCAGGTGAGCACCACCTGCCCTCAGACCCCTGAGGACACCTCCAGATGGGTGGGGGCCCCACACAGCACAGCCCTGGGCACCTGCTCCATGTTGGGTGCCCTGGGCAGGCTCCCTCAGGGTGTTCGTGGAGCAGAGCGGGGTGAGGAGGAAGGTTCTGAGCGTGAGCACCATGGAAGGGAGCAACTGGCACCGCAGCCATGTCACCATCCAGCCCGATGGTGACTGGCAGGTGAGACAGGGCAGGGTGCTGGGGACAGCTGGAGGTGATGAGGCGTGCATGGAGGCTGCCAGCCTCAGCATGTCACCCTGCTCAGGTGGTGTTTGAGGCAGTGGGAGCTGGGGGTGACCACGGATACATCGCACTGGACGACCTGCATGTGTCGGAGGGAGCCTGCCCCGAGCCAGGTGAGACCCCACCCCACAGAGGCACTATGGATCGGGGGAGAGGGGTGGGACATCCTGTGGGGGCATGTAAGCCATGGGGATAGGGACAGACCTGTTCCTGCCCTGAGCTTGGCCTGGCCCAAAGCTGGGGGTGGTGTGTACCACCCAGGTGCCCCATCTCCTGCCAGGTAGCACTGCGTGTCTCACAGCCCTGCTTTCCTCCCAGCATCCTGTGACTTCGAGCAGGACACTTGTGGCTGGAGCAGCCCCTCGGACCCCCGCTTGCACAGCTTTGCCTGGGGCTGGAAGAGTGGGATCACCCTGGCCAAGTACCCTGGCCCTGAGCAGGATCACACCCTGGGTACAAGGAACGGTAGGAAATACCCATCCCTGCCTGGGAACCCTGGCATGGACAGAGTGAGGAAGAAGAGCTGGGGGTGGACGGGGTCAGTCCAGTACACCTTGTGTGGCCTGGCCCCACAGCATCCCTGTCCCCTCTTCACCTGGGAGGGGCAGCTCAGCCCCAAGGGCAGTGAGGTATAGGGCTGATTTGTGTTGTCCTCCAGGCATCACTCTGGGCGTTTGGGGGAAGAGTGGGACAAGTGGGGTGGGACAAATGGGTGCAGGACTGGGGGACACCCTGCGCTCTGTCCCTGCCTGCCCAGGTCACTACATGCACTTCGACACCAGCGTGCTGGGTGCCGGGGGCACCAGCGCCCTGCTGGAGGGCCCACCCCTGCCCGCAGCCACCGACTCCTGCCTGCGCTTCTGGTACCACATGGACGTCCCGGAGCACCTTTGTGAGCACTGCAGGGGCAGGGAGGAGGGGTCCATGGGTCCCTGGGCCTCCCTGGCTCCATGGGAGTGGGGGCCTCAGTCCTCCCCACCTGTGGACCGCGGACACTCTGCTTCAATTCCAGCTGGGCAGAGGCGACGGCCCATTTCCTCTGGGTGCTACCATCCCAGCAGAGGATGGCGTGGATGGGAGGGCTCGGTGGCTCTTGTGGGCTCGGGGCAGCTGGTAATGCCAGGACGCCTGTGCCCCCTTCTTGCAGCCAGCGGGGAGCTGCGGGTGACGCTGCACGGCGCGGCGGGGCGGCGCACGGTGTGGAGCGTGGCGGGGCACCGCAGCCGGGGCTGGCAGGGCGCCGTGGTGCCGGTGCAGAGCCCCAGTGAGTTCCAGGTAAGTGGGGCCACCCTGGGGTGCAGGGTGTCTCCGGGGGTGCATCAGCCCCCCAGACCCCACCTTCCCCCGCAGATCAGCTTTGAGATCACCACACGGAGGTGGCCGATGGAAGGGACGGTGGCACTGGATGACATAATGTACCGCACCAGCGTGGGCTGCCATTCCAGCCCGGAGAGTCCAGTGGAAGGTGCGGAGAAGCGGGGGGCGGGGGGGTGTGTGCAGTTCTGGCTGTGAAAGGTCAACCCAGAGCTGCCCAGGGTGCTGGGCTGAGGCTGGAGGCAGTTCTCTGGGCAGTGGGTCGAGCCTGAGAGCATTTCTCCCCCTGCAGAGAAGTCCTCCGGCAGTTTCGTGGCGGAGGTGGCTCTCAGTGTGCTCCTGGTCCTCGTCATAGTGGCGCTGGTTGCTGCTGGGGGCTGGTACTGGCTGAAACAGCGAAGGCTGGCGAGCAGGACACCGACAGAGAATAATAGTTCCCAGGGCTTCGACAATATCACCTTCCGAGATGTAAGGACAGGGTGAAGGACTTCCCTGATTACTCCAGCTGTGCTAAAACAGCGATTTCCTAAAAGCTCAGCAAATGCCAGCAGGCTCTCCCTGACCCTGCCTTCTGCCAACGCGACAGGGAGGTGCAAAGGGCTCTGCCTCTTATCTGCTTGTTGATAAACAAGTGACCCCGAGCTGCAGGACTGACCTAAAAGTGCTGCTGCCATCAGGCAGCTGCTCCAGAAAGAGCTGAGAGTGCTCCCACCCCAGAGTCTAGTGGGAAGGGGGTCTGGCAAACCTGGCTCATCCTCACTCAGCCAGCACTCAATTTAGTGCAAGGTGGCTTAAGTTGCAGGTTCCTTGGATCTGCAGCAGAGCCACCAGCCCCATCGTGGTCTCCAGCAAGAGATGTGGAGCCCCCTGGGCACACTGGGGGTTTGGTGCCTCTGCCAGGGTCATGGGTGCCTCTACCAGGGTCAGGTTGTCCTTGCTGCAGCCTTGAAGAAATCCTGGTGTTTCACAGCAGACAATCCCCATTTGTCACCAATTCCCACTCACCTTTCTTTGCAGGACAAGGTCATTATATCTCCACGGGAGGGGGATGAGTCTTGAAATTAGCAGCCAGCAGCAGGAATTGCCTGCTCTGCCCCCGGGCAGACCACCCCTCGACAGGAACCCACACTCCATCAGCTGCCTGCTCCCTGCCCCGGCACCGGGGAGCTGGCGACCCGGGGAGCCTGCCCCGCCCAGGGACACACCGCTGTCATCACTACCTCCAAGTGCTCGGAAAATGCATTTGTGTTGTTTGTAACATGAACTTTTTGCTTTCAAGACACAGCAATGTGCCTGTGCTTCGGCAGGGAGCACGAGTGGGAGTTCTCACAGTGGCTGTCCTCATCCAAACAGGGTTCTTCCCCCATGGAAGGGGGAGTGAAGTGTGGGGTCCTGGCCCCCAGAGCTGGGAAGAGCAGTGGGTGCTGCAGAGGGTGTGAGCCACTTCCCATGCCCAAGACAAAGCACAAGAGCTCCCAGAGCACAGAGACCCCAGGGGGAGGAAGCTCAGTGCTTCTGCTAGTTTTGGGGAGGGTGAGTGGTGGGTGGGAGGGCAGAGAGGGGCATCACACAGCACCCCTGAGGGCAGCAGGTAGCTCCCACTCTGCTGTATAGGTGCCCACCTGCTGCCCACAGACCTTGTGAATGCACTCGATAAACATCACTAGGAAACCCAGTGCAGGCTGAGGTGCAGGCTGGACTCAGGGCCCAGACCCCCGCGCTGCACCCAGTGCACCCGAGCCCAGGACCTCTCCCTCACCCCCAGCTTTCACACCTTAACACTGTGAACTCCAAACACAGCATCACACACAGCCCAGTTCAGCCCCTGCACAACAAGGAGTATCCTGCTACCCCCAGCCCCCAAGTACACCTGGAGGGACATGCTGCTGTCCCAGATTTGTGACCACAGCTCATCTCCCTCTCACCCAGCCGTGTCCTGCTTAGGGGATGCCTCAGTCATGCCACGCACCATCCCCACAGCCCTGTCCTGCTTGCAGAAATGAGGGCCCAAGAGAGCTGAGAGCTGGGGAAGGGCAAGGAGGGCTCAGGCTTTAGCTGATGTCTCTGCACCTGCCTGGCTCTGCAGAACCCCACAGCCTCCCCTTGCCTCCACAGCACTGATTGCAGACCCAGGCTGCTGGCCAAGCTGCACCATCCCCGACGCAGGGAGAGATGACACAGCCAGGAAGGCTGTGACAGTGCTGGCCCTCATCCCAGGCACCCCAGGTGTCCCTTTAATTACAATCCCAGAAGGAAGAGGTGATGCAGCTCCAGTCACACCCAGCCACAACATTTACTACCAGCTGGTCACATGCAGCAGCTCACCTGGGCAACTGAAGGGTATCAAACTTTATTATAGATCTCTTTAAAACAGGCTGGAAAGAACAAACCAAACTCATTGAGATACAGTGACTGAGTCATCATTTCTGATCAAGCCCCAACTCTCCCAAATTATTTATATATAATATATCTCACCCATCCCCCAAATTGTTTCAATTAAATGCTCACATTTCAGACCACCCTAATTGCCTTAACATCTGCTGCTAACACCACAATGTACATGTTTTCTGGCCAATCAGAGGCAGGGTTGGGTTTTTTCTTGGGGTTTAGAGTCTCAATCTCTGAAAAGGAGCAAGGAAAAACAAACATCAGGAAAATTGCTTCTTTAAGGTTGCCTTTTTACAGCAGGTATAGATTCAGCAGATTTCCCCCCAAAGCAAGTCTGAAACCCTCTTGTTCAGCTTGGCAATATGCAGAGTGGTTGAGGAGAATCAGATCAGTCTGAGCAAGCTGATTTCGAGGCTTTGTTGTCATTTTCCTTTGGGGCCAGTTTCTAGTGGTTTTCCAATATCCTTTCCACGCAGTTTGAGGCCTGGAATAAGACAAAGGAGACCACCACCATCAGCATTCAATCATTCACCCAATAAATTTTATTTCCACCAAATTCAGCCTTAAGGAAGAGAACATCCAGAAAGAGAGCACGGGAACCAGAGTTCAGGAGAGTCCTACTTTAGTTTCTAGGAGCACCAGACCAACTTCAAACAAAAACCAATCAGATGGGATCTGAACCAGCCCAGGAGAGTAAAACCAACACAAAACCCTTCTACAAGTGCAATCAGGCTTCCATGGGTCTCAGCATCTCATAGGTTTTGGGGGCAAGCACAGAGGGATGGTCCCCAGGGCACAGCCACAGGCATGAAGTTGCAGACAAAGATCAAGAGCTCCCAGTTCTGGTTCAGTCAGCAGATCCAAGTTTTATCAGAACATGACTTAGTGGCACCACACCCATGATAAACTGCAGCCACCAACATTCCTCACAGGAAAAAGATAAATACTTGCCCCCAAACCACCTCTCCAAGCACTGGCATTATTTCTGAAGTCTCCCTTAACTCACCAATGGCTCTTTCAATCTTGCCCATGACCTGGTTATTGGGGATCGCTCGTCCTGATTCGTAGTCAGCGATAACTTGTGGTTTTTCATTGATTTTCTGAAAAGAGAGGATGAGTCTCAAACACAGCAATGCTCAGCAGCAGCTCCCCAGGACTCACACAGATAAGGAACAGCCCCTCATTTTGCCAGGACAGATGACAAAGTGCTGCTCCCAGGCTGACTGCATCCCCCGCCTCCCTGAAGTGTCCCAGTGCTGATGACATCCATCCTGAAGGGACTTTGACCTTCCCCCTTCTCAGGAGGAACAGGACCACCAGGGATTGCTGCTCCTTCAGACAGAAGGGAGTTGCTAACACTGCTCAGCCCAGATGGCACAAACCTCTAGGGTTGGTGTGAGCTGCTGGGAGGAAGCAGGGAGCAGCCTCCCACCAGCTCAGCAGCCACAGACATGCTCTGCCTCCAGCCTGGGGCTCAAGGGCTGCACAGACAAACCTCAAAACTTTTCCCAGACAACTGAAGCTGCCAGGACATCAGACACCAGTGATATTGCATTCCTCAAACTTCCAGCCCTTGACACCCTCCTGCTGCAGCTGCCCATGAGGGAGCAGGAAAGGTGCCCACCCTCACCTGGAGGTGCTCCACTCACCGTGGCCAAGTCCTTCTGCGTGAGGCCCTTGCTCTGTCGGCCCTGCTGGATCACTTTGCCCACCTCCAGGGAAACTCTATCATGATGCAGCTCCTCTGTTTCACGGTCAAGCTTGGCTGTGTTCTTTGTAATGAAGTGTTGTTTGTTCTGGCCTGCTGCCCCTGTCGTTCCAAGCAAGAACAAAAAAACAACCAAGGACAAACAAAATAAGGCTCAGAGCTGTGCCACAAAATACCAAAGGACTTTTTCTAAGCCCTCAGCTGCCCAGGATCCCAGGGCGCTGTCAGGATTTCAACATACCAATATAACCACTGATCTCACCCAATTCTCCTGCCCACCAGGGAACATGACCTCAGCCCTGTTCATAGTGCTGTGCACACCTAGCCATGCAGAGCCCTTCCCTTCCCCTACTTCACACCTGAACTTCCCTCCAGACAGGGCAAGTCTTGTTTTTCATTGGGGATTTAATGCTCTAACTTTACTGCAGACACATATTTGTGCTGCAGCACAGAGGGGTCAATACTTGAACTTGAATTGTGGTTGCTCAGTAGGAGGTACCCCAAGTAAGTAGCTTTTAAGCAATTTTCTGACATCTGTGATAAGTGGAGTCTAATTGTAATGAGCTTTGCTAAAAGACAGCTTCAAAAACATTGTTTTCTCTCATGTTAGATATAGTATTTAAGCTCTAGTTTGAATCCTTTCTCTCACATTTGTCTCTGGCATTCAATGTCCCAATAAAGCTGATTAACCTTCTTCAAGGATCATCTATTTCCAAACATCAGAATAGCCTCCCTACAGTGAGAGAACCCGGCAAATTACATCAGAGAAGAAACAACGAATTTTTAAAGAGCAGGGCCATAGGAAGATCGGCAGCCACTCGAATTCGCAAAAGAAATAAGCTGCCAAAACGGGGAACTTAAGTTTTGTGATCACAAAAGCTCTTCCAAGATCTCTGCAGGAACCGGGCAGATCTCTGCCCTGGGCAACCAGAAGCTAGGGGGCAGCTCCAGGAGCGTCATCCCGGCGGCTTCCCGGGCTGCACGTTCCGGCCCAGTTCGGGATCGCTGGCTCAGCCGGGCGGTGCCGCCGCCTGCCTCCTCTCCCCGTCCCAGGCAGCCGCCCCAGACCGGACCAGGCCCCCCTCGCGGGATACTCACACTTCTTGGAAGTTTCCACGTCCTCCCCGCGCCGCTGGGCCGCCAAGATCGCCTGGGGAAAGAGCGGAGGTGCGCGGTGAGCACGGCGCTACTCACAGCGGTGGCCTCGACCACGCCGAGCCCAGGCCCGCCGCCTGCCCGGCCCCGCAGCCGGCCCCCCACCGCGTCCCCGGCTGACCTGCTTGGACTTGGCCTGGGCCGCGCTCGGGCCCTTCTTGCGCAGCACCGTGACCGTGTCCCAGTCGCTCTCCGCCATCGCTCCGACCCCGCCCGGGCCGCGCCCGCCGCCGGGCACCGCCCAGCGCCCGCCTCCGGGGGCGCGGCCGCGCGGCGCCCGCTGGTAGGGTGAGGTGCACGCCCGTCAGGAAAGACAGTCGCTCATAGGTGGAGACAGGCGCGAGCGCAGCGGGCGGGGCCTAGGTTCCTGCATGGACTGTTGGTTTAACTGCGCCCAGGCGTGACGCAGCTCCGTTTGATAGGCGCAGTCTCCTGCCAATCAGCCTCCTCGCTATGTGATTGGCAGGTGCTCACGCCAACCTGGGGGCGGAGGGCACGTGCCTGTACACACTGAGATTGGCTGTCGGCCCTGCCAGTCATCCGTCACCCGGCAGGGATTGGTTTGTTCTACGGCGCTGTCAGACCCGTTGACCGGCTCGGCTGAGCCGAGCATGCGCAGTGCGCGGTTCGGGGCCGTGTCGGTTTCCCCCGGGCCGCTGGCACCGGGCGCGCCTGCGGGCAGCGGCAGGGCTGGGCAGGGCTGTGCCGTGGGGGCTTCGTGCTGCGGGGAGCCCGGCAGAGCGTCCACAGGACGGACACGGGCTTGGGGACGGTCCGGAGGGGCCAAGGGAGGAGTGACTGAGGGCACTGGGTTGGTTCAGCCCAGAGAAGGCGATACTAAGGTCACACCTCGCTGGGGCTGCAGCTCCTCCCGCGGGGCAGCTCCGATCTCTGCTCTGGGACAGGGACAGCAGCCAGGGCACGGCTGGGGCTGGGCCAGGGCAGCTCAGGCTGAGCTCAGGGAAAGGTTCTTCCCCCAGAGGGTGCTGGCACTGCCCAGGCTGCCCAGGGAATGGGCACGGCCCCGAGGCTGCCAGAGCTCCAGGAGCCTTTGGACAGCGCTGCCAGGGATGCCCAGGGTGGGGCTGCTGGGGGTCTGGGCAGGGACAGGGGCTGGGCTGGGGGATCCCTGTGGGTCCCTCCAGCTTGGGATATTCTGTGATTCGATGAAAATCCCTAAACTGCATCAGAATCACCCAGAAAGTTACGCAGTCGCAGTAGAAGCATGAAAAGCTGCTCCTGCTCTCGTCATTTCTGAAGCGAGAGGGCACAAAGTTAACGCTCCCCAGGCGGATTTTTGTGGGGTCTTCCCATGACAAAGCGCAGGATGAGTGGCCAGAGCCCGGTGACGGTGATGATCCAGCAAGCACTGCTCGGAAATCAGGTGCCGGACGGCCCGGGGGTTTGCATTTGTCATCTGTCACCGCAGCACGCCTGGCCCCGACTCGCAGGGAGCAGGAGAAAGCAGCTCCGGAGGTGGGACATTAGCGGGGTGCAGACTTTCTCCTCGGGCCGTGCGGTGGAGCCGGGCTGTCGCAACAGCAGGACTGGGAGCAGCCCCATGGTCCCGTCCCGCGGCGGGCGTTCCAAGCATGCCTTTGGTGCGGGTTTCCTGTCCCTTTGGGAACAACACGTCCTGCTGCCAGGTCACGGTCATTTCAGGAAATGCAGACAGGATTTTTCTTCGATGGATGACATCACCAAGTTTTCCATGCCGATGTTCGCAGACCAGTGCGGCTGTGCTGGGAAAAGGGGTGTTGCAGTGCAGTGGGGGAAGCGGTGCCCATCCCAGGGGAGCTGTGCCCGTGCTGTTCCCGGTGCCGACACGCGCAGGGATGCACTGTTCTCGGGAACAGTGAGCATCCCGCCCTGACGGTGCCGGAGCAACACCTGGCCCCTCGCCAAGGGGTCGGTGTCCCGGAGCCCCCCACAGCCTTGCCGCGCCCTTCACTTCGACCCGCTCCTCTCCGGCCCCGTGTTCGCAGCCAGACTCCCGGGAGAGTCACCTTGGCCGCTGTGTCACTGCTCGGTCCCTGCGCCCGGCTCTGACGGCGAGGATTTCCCCGGCACCGGGTGAATTCCCCGCAGTAAGAAGCCGCCCATCCCCGCCCCGCCGGCGCAGCCGGCGGTAAAACCCCGGAGCCTCCGCGCCGGAGCCGGGCTAGGGGGGCAGGCAGGCTGGGGATCCCGGGTGACAAATCTTGCTGCTGTGACCTTTTGCCGAACAAGTTCCTCTGCAAAAAGCACCTCGCCGTGATCTCAGTGCGGGCTGCGCCGCGCGTTTCCCCCACACGGCATTTTTCCTGCCACCGCCGTCCGGCAGTCTCCGTCCTGCCGCCGCCCATCCTTCCCGACGCTGGCCTCCACCTGTCCCCCGAGCCGGCGCCACGGGACGCGAAGTGGTCATGACGCTCTGTGCGCAGGTAGGCGAGGGCCCACTGGTACCCAAAATGGCCAAAAATTACTTTAAAATAATTCTTCAGGGTTCCAGGGCTCGCTCCAGGCCATTTCCAAGGGACCAGGGGCTGCTCACTAGGGAGTGCAGCGGGAGATGGCTGTCCCCGATGGGACAGCAGGTTGAGCACCGCAGTCCGTCTTTTTCCCCCTCCAGCAAATGCAGGGGATGCGTGAGGGGGGTCCAGGAGATGGATGGGACGTCCCTGGGATGGACAAGGGCACCCAGGAGGTCCTAGGAGGCGGAAGAGGTGGGCTCAGAGGAGGGATGAGGGAACCCAGGGGGCAGATGAGTAGTCCTGGGGGAATGTGAGGGCGTCCCAGGGATCTGGGTTCTTTCCCAGCAGGGTCGCCTGAAGCAGGGATATGGCAGGGGACAGTGGAAAGTCAGAGAGGAGTGGTGCTGGGGAAGAAGTGACAGACGACGGGGTAAGGGAGTGACTGAGGAGTTGAGAGGAGGTGATTGAGGGGGTGACAGCGGGGGTGGCAGGGGACATAACTGGGTGTGACGGTGGGGTGGTGGGGGTGGGGACAGAGATTGATGTGAGGGTATTGGGGGTGCAGACGTGGGTGACGGTGGGGTGGTTGTGGGAGTCGGGGTGCCGGGTATGCAGGGATGGGTGATGGTATATTGGGGGCATTGGGGATGCAGGGCTGGGTGTTGTTGGGTGTTGGCAGTACAAGGGTGGGTGTCAGGGTGTGGGGATGGTATGTTGGGGGCATTGGGGATGCAGGGCTGGGTGTTGTTGGGTGTTGGCAGTACAAGGGTGGGTGTCAGGGCGTGGGGATGGTATGTTGGGGGCATTGGGGATGCAGGGCTGGGTGTTGTTGGGTGTTGGCAGTACAAGGGTGGGTGTCAGGGCGTGGGGATGGTATGTTGGGGGCATTGGGGATGCAGGGCTGGGTGTTGTTGGGTGTTGGCAGTACAAGGGTGGGTGTCAGGGTGTGGGGATGGTATGTTGGGGGCATTGGGGATGCAGGGCTGGGTGTTGTTGGGTGTTGGCAGTACAAGGGTGGGTGTCAGGGTGTGGGGATGGTATGTTGGGGGCATTGGGGATGCAGGGCTGGGTGTTGTTGGGTGTTGGCAGTACAAGGGTGGGTGTCAGGGTGTGGGGATGGTATGTTGGGGGCATTGGGGATGCAGGGCTGGGTGTTGTTGGGTGTTGGCAGTACAAGGGTGGGTGTCAGGGTGTGGGGATGGTATGTTGGGGGCATTGGGGATGCAGGGCTGGGTGTTGTTGGGTGTTGGCAGTACAAGGGTGGGTGTCAGGGTGTGGGGATGTCGCGGGCCGGCCGCTCCCGTGGGCGGGGCCGCTCCCGGGCGGTGGGCGGGGCCCGGGCTCGCCACACGTGTCCGGGGGCGGGGCCTGGCGGGGCTTCCGGTGCGGGCGCGCAGCGAGGGCCGGTGAGTGCGGGGCCCTGAGGGAGCGGCGGGGTCGGGCCTCGCTCCGCTGGGAGCCCGGCCCGGCAGAGAGCCCTCATGGCCGCGGGGAGCCCGAGCCACACGGGGGCAGCCCTGGGCTCTTCTTCGGTTCGCGGCGTCTCTGTTCATGGGGGTCCTCCCGGAGACGAGCTCGGGGCGTTCAGCCTGGAGAAGAGAAGGCTTCGGGGCGACCTCAGTTCAGGGCCGCTTCCAGGGCCTAAAGGCGCTCCAGGAGAGCTGGAGAGGGACTGGGGACAAGGACATGGAATGACAGAACAAGGGGGATCAGCTTCCCACTGCCAGAGAGCAGGGCTGGATGAGATATTGGGAAGAAATTGTTCCCTGTGAGGGTGGTGAGGCCCTGGAACAGGGTGCCAGAGAAGCTGTGGCTGCCCCTGGATCCCTGGAAGTGTCCAAGGCCAGGCTGAATGGGGCTTGGAGCACCCTGGGATAGTGGAAGGTGTCCCTGCCATGGCAGGGGTTGGAATAAGGTGAGCTTTAAAGTCCCTTCCCATCCAAACCACGGGATTCCACGGGTGTGCTCCTTAGGTGCCTGTGGCATGTAGGGAATGAAGGTATGAGATGCATAAGCAGCTAAAACAAGAGCATTTTATTCTTTGCCTTCTTTCCAATTTGCTCGTGCCTCTTGTGTCCTCATTTTCCATCCCTCTGGAGAGCCCTTTGTGCCTGGTTGGGCACCACCACTAAATCTGGGCTCCACTGTGTGCCCAGCTTCTTCTCAGGAACATGCTGGCCTAGCTGCCTCTGGGCAGAATTTTGGTCCCTCCTGACAGGTGACAAGCTGTGGCTGTGCTAGCCAACAGGTTTGTAGTGAACTGAGTTTATTATATTTATTTCTTATCACCTTTAAGACAGTTTTTTACCTTATTTGGAGCAAGATGACTTGATGTTTCTAAACAGGCTGCATTTCAGTCAACTCAGGGGGTTTTATTAGGTCTGTCCTTCATGTCTCTGTGTTCTGGATTTAGTTCTAAAATTCAAGTTTCCTCCCATATCTGGGAGGTGAAGGCGGGCTTTTAGAGTGGTTTACATCAGTATGTTTACTTGTGTTGGGGGACAGTCTACTAATCTGTGAGAACACAGTTTATATGACAAATCACCCCCATGCAATTATAATCAGTTGGAGAAAATACTTTTATTTTCAGTCTCTGGAGATACAGCCAGAACTTTTCGTTCACATGGCAGCAGCAAACTCTTCTCCACCTGGTTCTCTGGATCTAAACCAGCCTGGGTTTGCAAAGGAGATCCTGGGAACGAAACTGGAGGTCAAATACCTGTGCTCCGATTGCAAGAACATCCTCAGGCGGCCGTTCCAGGCACAGTGCGGCCATCGCTACTGCTCCTACTGCCTGAAGAAAATCATCAGGTAACTGCTGTGCCTCCAGTGGGAAGGCACAATATTTGAAAAGGCTTTTGCAGGAACAAAAGCTGAGAGAAGTGTTGTTTTCAGAACCTTCTCAGTAAGGGAGCTGTGTTCAATCATTGAGGTTCAGCACCATCTCTTCTCTAAGGGAATGTGTAATCTCTGGCTTGCCTTTGTTGATGCTTCAAGGTTCTCTTTTCCAGAATCCCCTGCATTGTTTTTGCCATTGAGAAAGCAGTCCAGGTCTATCACCTATTTCCTTCATCACAGTCATAAAGTCATAATTTCATTGTTGTGTCAAAATGGGAGAGGTTTAAGCACAAGCTGGCTTCCAGAGAAGTCTCCTTGTGTTCTATCTTACTCCTACCTTTGTGTGAGGAAAGCCTAATAGAATGTTTCATTAGCAGAAGAAAAAAATTAGAAATAGGCATCAACAATACACACAAGCAAAGGCTCAATATGCTGCTTTAAAAATAAGAAAACAATGTCATTTCTTAAAGTTACCAGAAGTCAATTTATTGTTAAATCTTTTTTTTTTATTTTTGTTGTTGTGTTTGATTATTATTTTTCTGTCTGATAGTGCTGGACCTCAAAAGTGTGCCAGCTGTATCCAGGAAGGAATATATGAAGAAGGAATTTCTATTTTGGAAACAAGCTCGGTAAGGAAAAATACATTGAAAGAAACCTAACAGAACACTGGTGTTAGTAATACCAGTTACAGTTTTTGCTTAAAACACGAGCTCTGAGAACTCCTTATTCCTAGGAACCCTTTGCTTCAGCTGTGAGAAGCGTGATTACGGTGTTAGACTCCTCGGTGCTGAAATCCAGGTCACGTGTGTGTAGTGGTGCCCTACTTAAAGCTGTCACAGAGATTTGGTTGCTGTTAACACGCCTCTGAGGGTTGATGGGGCAACTGCTCTGGGAGGAGTTTTCAGAAAGAATTCAAAGTCCTGATCAAAATTGCAGTCCCTCAGTAATATTTGTGGTCTGCTTGTTTTTTCCATTTCAGGCTTTCCCAGACAACGCAGCGAGGCGGGAAGTGGAGAGTCTGCCTGCTGTCTGCATCAACAGCGGCTGCACCTGGAAGGGAACCATCAAAGAGTATGAGGTACAGGCCAAACCAAGGCTTGGCACATCTGCATCCTTCTTCCCCCTGTTTTTGGGGAAGGCTCAGGGTGTTGTCTATGCTCGCTGACAGTGGGGGAAAGTTGTCAAATCCCTGGACTTTACTGTCAGCTGGAGAGGTTCCCCGAATGAGGATTTGTGTGCCCTGCTGAGGGCACAGGCTGGACTGAGATCAGTTCAGATTTGCTTGTGATCTCAGGGATTTGCTTGTGAGCATGTTCCTTCCATGATGGGAGCAACCTGCTCTCCTTGCAGCTGTTTTCTGCTATACAAGACTGTCAGGAAATTGCTGTGCTGTTAAAAGGTTGTGAATTTCTCTGCATTATGTGAACCTAAAACTCTTCAGACTCCATCAGCTCACAGAAAGTGACCTGATCCCATTTCAGATGTCTCCAGAGCTACCAGGGCAGTGGGACTGGATGTTGGCTATGGTCTGGTCACCCATCACCAAACTGCTCTGGGACACAAGGCTGCTGGACAGGATGGTCTTTTCACCTCATTTCTCCTTGAGGATCCCACTAGCCTTTTAATCCAGGTTTTAGTAGTGGCTGGGAGTGCTTGGTCTGTAGCGTGTGACTGTATGTGAAGCTTTTGGCTCCTGAAAGACAATTTTGTCATCGCTCTTGGAATGGCAGAACCACCGCACAGGAGGCCTGAGATAAGAGGAATTAATTTTATTTCACTCTAACACTCCAGATCAAGATCATAGCCTGGTGGTTCACACTCACTCCAGATTAAGATCATAGCCTAGTGGTTCACAGAGCTTTGGTGGTGACTGAGATGTGTTTCAGGAGCAGGTTTAACCTTGGTCTGTCCAGGTTAACATTGGGATTCTCTTGACAATGCCATTGCAAAGTGGAAGGAAGAAGCAACAGCTGTGCATCAGGCCTGAGCGTTCTACCCAGACTGTGCCTCTGCCTGTTAGCAGAGAGATGCTTCTGCAGCTCTGCTTCCTTGTCCTGCTGTCTGAGCCTTCTGCTGTCTGCTCAAAGTTCAGTCCAAGAGATGAGGATGTCGGTGCTAAATGGTTCTGCTGCTATGAACCCCCGTTTGAACATCTATGAGAGTCTTGTGGTGTGGATGTGGGACTGAATAAGTGTCAGGTGAAAGGCTTAACGCTGCCACAGCACAGAGTTTGGGGATTGCATGACCAGGAACAGGGTACTCTGGTACTGAGGTTTTAGGTTCAGGCTGTGCTGGTGGTGTCTGCAGATTGTTTGCTCCATGCTTCAATTTCTGCTGGTGCCCAGAAGTCCGATGTCTTCTGCAATGATTATAGTAAGCTCATCTTCATTAGACTAAACCAAATTATCTGTCAGCAACTTCCAGTGCTGATTGTGCTGTGGCTGATGAGCTGTGCTGAACTTTTTCTTCTGGTTTTAAAAAAAGTCTTAATGTGTTCTTGCGGAGCTCAGCAAAAATCTTCTGCTGCCAAAAGTTCTCCCTGTGTATTCTGACAAGTGTTAGAGTGCTTGAGTCTGGCCAGAGCTCCCACTAGGAGTGCAGAAGGGCAGCGAGCTGTCCTGGGATCAGGGCTGCAGAAGCATGTGATGCCCCAGAACCTTGCACACTGCTGATGAAAAGCTCCTATATGGATGAACCTGTGCCTTGTTTTCAATCTCCACTTGATCTTCCCAAACCCCAGTTTGGCATTTGCTGGGACAAAGGTTGATTGATAGAGGTGTGGCCCTGAAGTGCATGGGCTGTGGGTCTGTGGCATCTGTGACATGTTCCCTGCCAGGGTTTTTTATGAGTCTCGGGGAGTCCTGTGTGGTACACGGGGTGTGAGAGTTTGGAGCAGTGCTGACTGTTTCCTCTCAGGGGCTGAGTCACCTTTCTTGCCTACCCTGGTGGCATCCAGCCTAAGGAAGGAGGTTATTTTGTGCCCTCTCAGGAAGAGCTGGCTCTTTCCTAGGAACTGGTGGGAGGAGGCAAGGTCTGGCTTGTGTTATCTCCTCTCATATGCCTGCCAAAGAGCTGTGGCATTTAATCAGGACTGACTGTCCCCATGCTGCCAAAGCCATGTGTGTTGCTGAAGAGGGCTGGGAAAGGAGGCGTTCAATGGCTGTGTTAGCCCTGAGCCTTGTGATACCTTGGGCTAAGGTTAAACCCAGCCTTCAGGGCCACAGTGCAGAGCTGCCTGGTGCAGAGGACTTGCATCCGTAGCTGTGCTGTGGGTAACGTCCTGCAGCAGCTCAGCACTCCCACTCTGGAAAGTACCTCAGAGCTATTTCCGAGAGGACATGGAAAGTCCCTCAGAGTGAATTCACTGTTTGCTAATTTTAAAATCGTGTGTTGTGCTGAGAGAGGCTGCTCTCCCCTTGCAAATGAAGAGATACTGTCACTTCTGGTTTGCTAATCTTATCAGGGCACACACAGGGGAAACATGTTCTGCAGCTTAAACCTCAAGAAAAGGAGTAAAATGGATTTCAGTTTTGCTTTCTGTTCATGTAGACTTAAAGTTTGCCTCTCAAAGGGAAATGCCAAACTGAATGAGTGCTGTCCGCTTGGACATGACTTGAACTCTGCTTCAAGCTGTGTGGACCATATGAAATATTTACGTCTGGATTTATGGCTGCATTTTCCAGAGTCTGTAAATATTTTGTGGCATTTGAATAAAGTAGTTTGGGGGGGGCGGTGGTGCTGAAGGGTTTTTCCTTTTATTAGTGACCTTTCTTCCTGATGAGTCTGTCTGCATGTACATTTCGAAAACCAGGCTGTGAGCATGAGCCTTTAGGTTCAAGAGCAAAGTCTGAGAAGGGCTGCAGAAACTAAACCCAGCCCATTAAAGCAAAAGGAAAAACCTCAGAAACAGTCCCAGTTATATCCAGGAGGGGGGGTCTGTGGTTCCTCAGCTCTGGTGTGTTCCTCCCACCTTACGGTACCTCTAGCTGTCCATGTCCCTCTCCTGTTTATCAACATATTGTTCTCAGTTTTCATACACCTTTTATGTATGTCTTTCATCCCACCAGTTCCCTTCCTGTGTCCTCCCCCCAGGACCAGGATGGGAGGAAGGGGCTGAGGAGGGATATACACGGGGTCAGCTTTGGCATTCCCCTTGGTTACCCCAGACAGGAGATTTCATCCTTCGTCAGCTGGAAGCAGAATTAACTGAGACATAAGGAAATTAAATTGTCCAAGTTTAGGAAGTGTTTAAGTTTTAAAACTTAATACTAAGTTTTAAGGTTAAACATGATGTCAGTGTTTAAGTTTTGCAGGGCTCAGACCATCTCAGCTCCTGAGGCCAAGCAACAGTCAGGTGTGGGAACAAGCTGGCTTAATCCATGCTGGAGGGAACGTGCTTTCCTCTAGTTTGTTGTTGTCACTTTAGTTTTAGAGAGTTCTTTGTAAGTGGAACCTGGAAGGCTGTGGAAGGTGCACAACTCTGATCCCAAGTGATGTTACTCAAAAGCCTGTGGTGTCAGAAAGGATGTCTGCAGCCCCTTCTGGGCCATGTGGCTTTCTGGCTCTAGAAGAACAGGATAACCAGGCATTCCTTTCTGCCCACTGTTCATACTTAGGAGATGCTGTAGAGCCCCTACCACACCTTATCTAGGGAAAGCTCCCTCTTCAGAAGGGCTGCTGGGGGCCCTGAGCCAGGGCTGTGCCCCATGTCATGCCCCTCCTTCCCAGCTGCAACCTGGGAGTGCCCCAACAGGTTTTGGTGGTGATTTTCAGCTGAGGCTGAAACTTCATCTTCTGGGTTTTTCACATTGCTTAGAGGAGAGCTGTTGGTCTTTGAAGCTCGTTCAGGTGTCTCCTGTTCCACAAAGGTGTTCTTCTAAGTGTTGTATCATTGTTGTCTGTGTGGGGTACAACACTTGAGGTGCTGTGACAGGAGCACTTGGTGCTGCTGTAGCAGGGTGACTAGCCTTCTCTTTAAAACCTTTATTGGCTTCCTCTGAAGGTTTTGGCTCCAAATTCTGGGCTGATGGTGAAGTGCAGTTTGCAGCTAGTTCCAGCAGGACCAGACAATTTTCTGGTGAGAGAATCCCTGACTTGCACATGGATGTGACCAACTTCTGCTTTTGAAAAAGGGATCAGACGCACCTATACTTTCCAGGGCCAGAGCTGAGGCCCACAAACACATCCCAGCACAGTCCCCACAGTAGCTGGTGTAGCTGGCTGCCCAGACAGGAGGAGATTTCCTGTCCAAACCCGTGGTGGGAGGTAGCCATGGGGAGTGCCAGAGAGCATGCGTGGGAGGGGAGTGGAAAGCCCCAGCTGCAGAGGGTCTGCTCTTCACTTCTGAAACCAGCTCAGCCTTCTTGTGGTGGCCCAAAAATTATTGGTTTTGACATCTGCTCCTTGGAGAATGAAAAGCTGTAAGTCATGAGGTTTGAAGTGGAGGTGAGTGCTCAGTGTGGTTCATATGGCTCTATGCTGTGAGGAAACCCCTCACCATCAATGCAGGTGGGGGAATTGTGGAGGGATTTGGAAAAAGCATCCCAGAGTGTACCAGCACTCCATGCTTGTTCATAGTTGAAAGCAACCAGGAGTGGCAGAACCTATTTTTAAAAATTACAGAAAACCTGCTGCTTCAAATGCATTTTGTACTTTCCTCTGTCCTAAGAAATCACTCTTGCCTTCACACTTGTCTTCAGTACCTGAAAACACTGCCTTGGTGTCCCTCTGCCAGCAATCCCCAAATCAGACCTCTGTCTGATCAGCCCTAACAGTTGATGAACAAATCTTCAACACTGAAAACAAGAGTTCCTGCCCTAGGTCTGGACAGAGGCTTGAGCCAGGCCCACAGGAACTGCCACAAGGCTTCTTCTGCCTTTTGTCCTCATTCAGGTGGGCACCAGGGAGTGAGGGTGTGTTGGGTTCCCAAGCCCTCACTGGCTGCCCAGCTGGAGCCAACACTACCTAGTGATGCACACTTAATCTTTGGTTTTGACAGTTTCTTTGAAATGATGCCAAGTGAACTTGCTTGGATCTGTCAACAGCATGTCCCAGCAAGGGAGGAGTTTGTGTCTGGCACCAGCCTGTGTGATGGTCTCAGAAAGCTCCCATTCCCATTTGGCACTGGGAATTATAGACTGGGTTCCTGCTTTCCAGCCTTGTGTTGCTGGGCTCCATGCAAAAGCACAAGGACTGGGTGTGTGGTCACCCTGTGCCTGGTAGCCTGGCTCACCTGTATGGGGAAAGGTTCGAGCAAGCCTGGCATAGAACTAGCTTAGGACTTCTCTGGCAGGAGGAGCTACAGCACAGAAGGGTATGGGGACTTTCGAGGAGCAGGGCATCCCAAAGCACCTGCCTTGTGTTGCACATTTCCATCTTGCAGGCTCTGGACCCCATGGGAAACTGACAGAGGTGCACAAAGCAACTTAGCACAAAGGATTCAGGATCCCTCAAAACTCTCTCTTTTGTACTGGAGACTCATATTCAGTGTTTTCTCTACAATTTCACGGGCCCACCCTTTTCCTTGTAGGCAGGCTAGTGTGTCCAAGAAGCCAAGTGCTGCACATGGCAATGCTGGAGCTGGAGACCACCCAAGCCCTCGTAGCCACTACTGTGCCCTGTATCATGGCAGCTGGTTTTCCTCTGCCATCCTGGTAGTTTTGCTTCCTTCTTGTTGCTCCCTTCCAGCTGCCAAGCCCTTGAGCTGTCTGCCTATGGTTACTGTTGCTGTGCTCAGAGGAGACTGGTGGAGTGACTTTCCAAGACCAGGGGATTTTGTAGGAGAGCTGCAGTGTGTAGCTCATTCTGAGCCTGTCCTGCTGTCCTTTGTCCCTCTGCCACCCTGCCTGTTGCTAGGACCTCTCCACAGGCTCTGGTAGAGGTATCTCACAGCAGCTGCTTCAACAGTGGCATTTCCCAGCTGCCTGCCTTGTCCCTTTGCTGGAGGGGGAGCCCAGTGTCATGCTGATGGATTCCTAGCATGGTTACAAGACCTCAAATGAAAACTGGACCTGTTTGGATGTGTTGGGTTATGAGCAGAGCAGCCAGGCAGCAGGGGCATGTCCTGTCCACCAGAGTATGGAGATAATGATTTCCAGCAGAAGCCTCTTCCAGAGTTGAAATTGAATTTAAGGGTGCCCTGAGCTGAAATGGTGATCAGATTAAACTTCAGTTTTCTCTCTTGGTTGTGGGAGAAGTAGGGAAGTAACTCATCCTGCCATTGCATAGAACCAGAGAATATCCCAAGCTGGAAGTGATTGACAAGGATCATGCAGTCCAGTTCCTGGCCCTGCACAAGACACCAACACAGACACCCCAACAACCCCACCCTGGGCATCCCTGGCACTGCTGTGCAAACATTCCAGGACCTCTGGCAGCCTTGGGGCTGTGCCCATTCCCTGGGGAGCCTGGGCAGTGCCAGCACCCTCGGGGCGAAGAACCTTTCCGTAATATCCATTCTAACCCCATCCTGACGCAACTCCAGACATTCCCTTGAGTCCTGTCACTGGCACACAGAGCAGAGATCAGAACTGCCCCTCATGAGGAAGCTTCAGAGCACAGTGAGATCTGCCCTCAGCCTCCTTAGGAATGATCACTGTGTGCTCCAGGGATCAGCTGCCCTTACCAGAACCCACTTTTCTTTCTGTATGCCTTCACTCCCTTGCACAGCTGCAGTGCAGAGTGCTGCCCTTGCTGGCCAGGATGAAACAGCCTCATCCTGCTGCCGGAGTGTCCAGAGAGAAACTTTGTCTGCAAATACTGCAAATTTAAATCATACACAGCTTTTCTGTTTTCCTGATACTGAGATGGGAGATTCCCAGTACCCACGGGCAGCTCCATTTGCTAGTAGGCCTGCAGGCAGAGGGGAGAGCTCAGCACCTTTGAGCAGCCTGGAGAAGACTCTGGGGAAACCTCACTGCAGCCTGTAAGTGCTTAAAGGGGGCTTGAAAAAGATGTAGAGGGACGTTTTTACATGGACAGATAGTGACAGGAAAAGGGGGAGCAGTTTTAAACTAAAAGAGGAGAGATTTAGATTAGACATTAAGAGGAAATTCTTCCCTGTGAGGGTGGTGAGGCCCCGGCACAGGTTGCCCAGACTGGCTGTGGCTTCCCATCCCTTGGAAGTGCCCAAGGCCAGGTTGGATGGGACTTGGAATGACCTGGGACAGTGGAAGGTGTCCCTGCCCACGGTAGTGGAGTGGAATGAAATGGGCTTTAAGGTCCCTTCCACCCCAAACCATTCAATTATTCTGTGATTCTGATTTCCCTCACACATAGTCCCTGACTCTGATCCTCTGATCCTCTCAGTTGCCCTGGTTCTTCCATGGACAGTGGTGTCCAATTTTCTAACCTTTCTGGTGAGCTCCCAGAGAATGACCTGTCTGATGGTGGTGGGTGATGGGCAGGCTGCTGTGGGGTTGTGTTTATTATTAGGGAAGGAAATTGGTCAATCAGCAGCTTTGGTTGTAATTGAGTGGGAAGAACCAGGTGTTGCTGAAGGCTGTTAACTGCCCCATTTAATTTTCCTGCTCCTGCTATTGGATGCTGCAGGCTGGTGTGTGCCTTGCTGGGTTAGCCATTGTCCTCCAGCTCCACTTTAATTCTTCCATGGCTGTCCCCTCTCTCTGATGCCTGTCCAGCCTGATTTCCATTCTGGTTTCCCTCTGGGAGAGTGCCTGCTCTTGCCTAGTCCGACTCACAGCCATGGATGGCTTTCTAGAGCTCCCAAAAACTTTCCAAGCAAGTGCCTGGATGTGAGTGGTGCTTATCCCTGTAGCAGAAGCTACAGCTGTGGGTTTGGGAAAGATATAAACAGGAGGATTGCCCCATTGCTGGGGGAGTGGAGTGTGGCAGATCAGGCTCAAGTGCCAGCCCCTGCTCTTGGCTCCAGGGTGGGTTGGATTTCTTCCTGGAGTGATACCATCTATCTCTGTTCTGACACCCACGTGGGGCAGGAGGAACAGGGGTTTCCAGAAGAGCCTGAAACTGTTTATACAGAAATGTTTGGATCTGTGCTGGCTGAAGCCACTGGGTGTCTTTAACTATTTACATACAGAACAGTTGCTCTTTGAGCTCCTTCCCCTGCTGCAGGCAGGGCTGCCTACTCTTGGGCATTACGTCGTCGTGGTGCAGAGGGGAATCAGGATGGAGGATAAATGCTGGGAGGTGGGAAGTGTGGAGGGGGCGGTAGTTTCACACCCACATGTTGGCATGGGAGGAGATCATAAGTTTAAAATACTCCCTTTTAAAATAGTTGCCTCTGCAGTGAATTTTCCTTCTTTCAGCCAGACCATCTGTTCTGCCAGTGCTTTGTGGTTCATGGGGTAGATGTTACTGCTGTTTCTAGAACATGAGAGCAGTAGGTGGGTAGAAAAAAGGGCTCACTCCCTCTGAATGAGTGGAATCAAGGCAGGCACTTGGCCTCCTCCTCCTCTACAGGCAGCAGTGCCTTCCAAACCTTGCTGGCTGGCCAGTCATCTCTCCAGGGATACACAGTGAAACTCTGAGCTTAAGTTACTCACTTAAAGCATAAAAAGGAGAGCGCGACCAAGAAGCCGAGTGGAGTTACTGCTGGTTTCACTTTCCACTTCCTGATGTGTGACACAGTGAGGTTTGTGCGTGTTCCTCTAGAAGGCAACAGAGATTCATTGTGACCAAGTTTTCAAACATCTGGGTTCAGATGGCTGCATTAGAAATGCTCCTGGTTGGATTTTTTTTCTGTCCCTACCATGGCAGGAGACTTCAGTGCTCTTATATTTTAATTTGAGTTTTAATCTGCATATTCATGGTGTTTCCAATGCCTTGTTTCAACTGGTGTGTGTATAAGAAGAAGGTTTAAGCAGTGTGGAAATGGCACAGAAGCAGTGGCATGTTCCAGCATTCCATTTGGCCAGAGCTGTTGCCAAAGAGTCTACTGAGGACAGAGGATCACGTTGGCCTGGTTGTTTGTTCAGGCTCTCTGGCCATCCTCCAACCCTGAGTCTGCCTGCGGAGGCAATTGCTTGTGTGCAGGGACTGGTAAATGAAACAGTTTAAAAACAGTTTTCTTTCTGCTTGAAAAATGGTATTCTGGTTCAAATGTGAAGATACAATCAGACAGCTCAGCCCAGCATGTGATGAGCTGTCACGGGGCCTATGCCTCAGCTGACTGATAACCAGTACAGTGGAAAAATTACCCAAATTATCCTGCTGAGGTAGTGGCTTACTCCACTCAACCTCCATTAATGTGTCTTCTCCTGGGAGAGCCATAAATGGAGTTTCCCCATTGATCATCTTGGCCACCAAAGCAATAATTTGAATTTTTTTTTAAGTCATTGTAGCATCTTTTAAATAGAGGTTGAGGCTACATAGGCACCCAAAATTGGGGTAGCCTGGAGGTCACATGGTGAGTCAGCAGCTCAGAGGGATCAGCGTGACTAAGGTCTGAGTGTCGGTTGGTAAATCCAGTGTTCATCTTTAATAAGGTATAAACCCAGCCCCTTGGGATTGTGCCCATCACAGAACCTCCATGAGCCTTTTATTTGAGGACAAATATCTCCTGTATGTTCCTTCACAGGCTCATGATGAAGTCTGCCCTGAATTCCCGCTGACTTGTGAAGGCTGTGGGAAGAAGATTCCCAGGGAGAAGGTATCCATCTGACTGTGCTGTGGGGGTATTTGGTGTCCTGATGGGCTGAGCTTGGCATTCTGGCAGCAGGGAGGAACAGAGTCCATTAGGAAATGAAGTGGGGAAAACAACTGAGTGGCAGCTGTTAATGTGGATGTGAGTTTTCCATAAGGATGGGTGTGGCTCAGGGGCACTCACAGGCCAGGGTTGGTGCTGCCATGCCACCTTCCTTGGAACCAGAGCCTCTGTGAGAAAAACACACTCATAGGTTTATGTTCTATATAGAGCAACTGCATCAACTACTGCTGCAATTTTGGACAGCGAGCCCATGTCCAGCTATATTAATTGATATCTAAGTAATAATCTAATGCAATCCATGCCTATAGCATTTCCAGGCTGCTGGCTCCTGGGACAAGGATCAAGAGTCTGAAAAATTCAAGTTTTGGGAAACATTTTTAAAAAGCACATTCATCTGAAACCATCTTGCCTTCTATAGGCAAATATTTTTAGCAGCAGTGTTGGAAAAAGTCCTTTAGCAGGGCAGGGGAACAGAGGCAGCAAAAGGAGGAGCAAAAGAGTTCCTCCAAATGGGCAGCGGAAGGAGGGGCTAGGGGTGGGGGTACAGGCCACCTTATCTGCAGGCTGGGGTTTGGGGTACAGCCTGGCTTCTCTGCAGGTGGGAGCTGAAGCCCTGCAGGAAGCCAGCTCCTGGGGTCCCTATGGGTGATCTACTCTGTGTTTAAATATTAACTCCCATGTTTATTTCTCCAAACTCTTGTTGATTATTTGCTGCCATGCTAACTCTGAGTAACCCAACTCATTACACAAGCCAGATGGATCTAGAAGCCTTTAAAAAAGTGTTTTAAAATCAGTTTTAATTGACGTCTGTTGTAGCAGATGTAGGAGTTAAGTGGGGAGGGAATATGGTGGTGTTCAGAACAGAGCTCTGGTGTCTGATGGCGAGGGATGCAATAAACCCAAGCTGAAGCTGTGACAGTGCTCGTTGGATTAATCATGTGCTGTGTGGGAACCTGAACAAGTCATCTCAGTGCTGAGGGGTTAGTGGCACCTCTCAGCAGAAATGTAATGCTGGGATGGAGGTAAAAATACCAACCTGTAGCACATCCTTAGCAGAGTTGTGTGAAGTGCCCAGAAAGAATGTGCCCTTGTTTCATTGGGTCATTGCCTGTGCCTCCCATTCCTCAGCCCTCAGGGAAGCTCATTATTCTGCATCCACAGCTTGTACCTGTACCCATTGCTTTTTCACTCTTGCATGTGCAGGAGAGCAGTGAGACCTCCCAGCCACCAGGAGAAGGAGAAATCGGGCTTTCTTCAGGTGTCAGGGCGTATTTGTATTCCGGTGAAAGGTCACGCCTGATGGCGGGCAGAGCCCAGGTTTAGTGGGCAGTGTGACATGTAAGAGCCTGAATGAGGGATGTGGGACTCCAGGCACCTCTCCAAAATGCAGTTTATTCCATCCAAGACGTTGCAGCAGTCCAGGGTTGTAGGCAACAGAGCCTGTTCCTACAGCTGTCAGCTCCAGCTGCAGGCAGGCCTGGAGACCCTTTGGTTTTGATTACATTGCATTATATACTTTTCTTTGCTGAGTCTCTTAATACAGTAGAACCAATCTATCCCTTGGCTATTATCTATAGCCTATCATAACTGCTATCATTACTATATTCATGCTACTACTCTCCAATCACTAAAAGTTAGTACATAACAGTTTGAGCTAGAAGTTGTTATTCAGTTTTCTGGAAGTGGAAAATTCTGAGACCTTTTTTCTACTTACCACATTTGCTGACTTGTTTGCCTGTGCTCTCTTCCTGCTTGGTAAAAACATCTTCTTGTTTGGGGTGGGTTTATCCTTTGCTCTAAGTCATAAAAACCCCTTCTAACTAACATACCCTTTGCCTCCTTGGTTACCCAGTTAAGACTGGCTCAGCAATTCTTTTCTTCTATATCAAAACTTGCTTCCATCTCTATTCCTTCTTCAGATTCTACATTTAAAAATCTTCCTGCTAAGCACACATATCTGTGAGACTATCTTGTCAAACTTTCATCCTTCCCAACAGTGACAGTTAATGATTAGCCATAGCTTGGGCATTCTTCAGCTTGGCTGTAGTTTCCCAGATGTCAGTGGGGTGGAAAGGGAGCACTAGGGACACATAAGATCTAACACTGCTTTCCTTCCTCCCTTTCTAGTTTCGGGACCATGTGAAGACATGTGGCAGATCCAAAGTACCGTGCCGGTTCGAGGCTGTGGGCTGTGCTGAGGTGGTAAGGGCTCCTCTCTTGGGTTTCCTTGGGGTTTTTCAGTCCCAGCATTAGAGTTCCTGCAAACTGCTGTTGCCCAAACTGTCACATGTGTCACATCTGTTTTCCTTCAGGTATTTGATTAAACCCATTGCACATGGAGTTTCACATCATCTGCTATGCAGTCTGGGCATCCGGGGAATTAAATTCCTGTGGAATTAAATCTCCTTCTACTTTAAGAGCACCCTAAGTGCTTTGGGACTGTGGTGGTTATGCTTCTTTCAGGGGGAATGGCTTCACACTGCCAGAGGTCAGGTTTAAATGAGATTTTTAGAAAGAAATTGTTCCTCGTGAGGGTGGGAAGGCCCTAGCACATGGTGCCCAGAGGAGCTGTGGCTGTCCTTGGATCCCTTGGACAGGATGAGCTTTAAGGTCTCTTCAAATCCAAGCAAGTATGTAATAATTTGTGATTACAGTGATTCTGTAAGCAAAGTACTGGGGCCAGGCCATTTCACTATGTCACTTAGTTTTTGCAGGTCCTACTGGTTCAAATAAATCCCTCCTCCAGGAGGTTATGTGAGGCTTTGTCCTTTCTTGCTGTTAGGTACGCCTGACAGAGCTTTTCTGGGAGGGGTTGGAGGAAAGCAGAGCAGACTAGTACAGCTGGGGGAAGCCTTTAGCAACCCTCATTGTATGTGATTTGAAGCATTTCTAAAACTAAACAAAAACCTAAACCACCCCCACCAAAACACATTTTTTAATTATTTCTTTGTTTTTTCCCCCCTGTAAATTATAAATTTAAAGCTGATGTTGTGACCTGGATAGGAGGAATTTGTTCTGTGGATGGTGACAGTGTAGATTGCACATGCTGAATGGGGGATGTATTTCTCTTCATGTAGGTGGAAAATGAAAAGCTCCCAGAACATGAAAGGAAGTGTTTGGCAGAGCATCTCTACATGCTTCTGAGCTCTGTGCTCAGCCTCAAGACTGGTGCTGGGGACATGAAGCCCCTTCCTGTCCCTTCCTCATCACAAAACAGTTCCCCGCTTCTGGCAGCAAACTCACTGTGCTCGGAGTCAGAGCTCTCCCGGTCTCTAGAGCTCTTGGGAAGGTGTGAGGCTCTTGAAAGGAAAACAGCTACCTTTGAGAACATTGTCTGTGTGCTTAACCGGGAGGTGGAGAGAGTGTCCCTGACAGCTGAGGCCTACAGTCGCCAGCACCGGCTGGACCAGGAGAAAATCGAAACGCTGAGCAACAAGGTGTGTAACTGCTCACCTGGGCTTCCCAGCACTCCCAGCAGAGGCTGTTTCCTGTTTCCTTTCCGTGTCATGAGCTAGCAAAGCTTCACCACTTGGTCCTGAAACTCCACAAATCTGAAGGCAGAACTAAAATACCCTGTGTGCCTGTGCCCAACCTTCAGCAGCTCCCTGGAAAAGCTGGGAATTTAACTGACCTGTGTAAAGCATCCGACCTCTGTTAATTATCAAACTGGGCAAGATACTGAGGGTTTCACTGCATCTCCTTGTGCTGCATCTCACTGAATCTGTGGGGCCGCTCACCTTCCAGACTTTTCCAAATGAGTGCTGCCTTTGCCAAAGGAGTGCCATCGGTGCTGCTGCCTGCAGCAACAGGCTGGAGGTGTGAAGGAGCTGCCTCCACCAGTCTGCTCCAGCACAGTCCCTCATGGAGGGCTCCTAGTGTTCCTGGCACCTGGAGCTGTGCAGTTTGCAGCATACCTGTGCTCTCTGGGCAACTGATCTGGCATGACCCTGTGTGAGCTAGCAGGGACGAACCCTCCAGAGGGTGTAGGTTCTTTTCTTTCTCAATTTAGTTTTGTCACAATGCTGAGTTATTGGGGATTTTTTTTCCCATCCTCACTTCTTGTGACACTCAGCCAATGGAGCAGCTCCTTGGAAGGAGTTTTACATTGGCTATGGGAAAGTTCCGAGCTCAAGCACTAAGCTGTTTTGATGGATCTTCTCCAGAGTGACAGGGTGCAGAAGGAAGCTTCAGTGAATTGGCTTATGTTGTTTGGTTTCTCCCTCCCGTGCTCCCTGTCCATTTTGGAGAAGCTCTCTCACTAAGGAGCCATCCCGAGGGGATGCCGGCGTCTCTCGGGGTTTGCCGGCTCTCCCAGGCCCCAGTGCCTGCGTGTTTCTAACCTGCACCACGTGTCCCACTGAGCAGGTCCGGCAGCTGGAGAGGAGCATTGGGCTTAAAGACCTGGCCATGGCTGAGATGGAGGAGAAGATCCGCACCATGGAGGCTTCCACCTACGATGGCGTTTTCATCTGGAAGATAACGGAGTTTGCCCGGAAGCGTCAGGAGGCGATAACAGGCCGCTCTCCTGCCATCTTCTCTCCAGGTGTGCAAAGTCCCCAAAATCTTTTGCATTCTCAGCTGTGTGTGGGTCTCATGGCAGGACCTTTGCTTGGGAAATGCTGCCAAGGCCAGGCTGAGAAAAGAAATATTCCATGTGGAAGGGGGTGCTTTGTCTTGGAGAGTGAAGCATGCAGAGCAGTGCTGTTCCAAGAGGGAAGGGAGGGCTGAGAGGAGAGAGGTGCAGGCTGTGCATGGGATGAGAAAGGGAATTGGCTGTGATTGTTTGGTTTGCATTAAATGTAAAGGCAAGAAAATACCAGCTGATACCTGTGTTAAAGAAAAGGAAGTGGAGATACTGCTTGCAGTGTTGTGAGGACAGAGTGCCACAGGGTTTGGCAAAGGGCAAAATCTTGAGTTCAAAACAGCAAGTTGTACAAGGAAGGTTCATTCAAGGCCTGACCCAGGAGAAGCCAGAGTGAAGGCCATAAGTCTTGGGGGGAAAAGGGGGAGGGCCTTACCAGGTTCTTGCTCTGCTCCTTGCCTGGGCCAGAGAGAGCAGCATGCTCAGCTGCATGGTCCCTCTCCCTGGCTACTCCCACCATTCTGGAGCCATCTTTCCTTCTGTTCCTCGATGGGTTTTACATTCAAAGGGCAATGAGAGTGCTGAAAAGGCCCAGAGGGGCCACTGGGGATATTCTCCTTGGACTAGCAAAGGGGTCATCTGTCCTGAGAGCCTTTGGGTAAAGCAGGTGGAGAGGAAGGAGCAGAGGAAATGAGCTGGGCATTTCCAAGAGGGTTGCAGTGACAAAGATCCGATCTCTTGCTCCTCACCCTGGGGAAGAGCACAGTGTCTCTGCTATTCATAGTCTGCCTGTTGAGAAAAGCACCAAGTCCTTCAGTAAAATATTGGCTGTGACCCCTGATCTCTGCCTGTGCCTGCTGAGCCTCGCCCAGCCAGTCCCAGATGTGCTGCTCTGTGCTACTGTGGGAGGGTGCCTTGTGTCAGGTCCCCTTCCAAGCTGTGACCCTACGCAGGTCTAGTGTCACACCACAGGCATTCCCAGCACTGCTGGGGTAGGAAAGTGCCTGAAATCCCATCCCAGCCATGCCCAAGCCATACTGTGGGAATCCAAATGAGAATTAAAGTTGATTTGCTTGAGCCCCTGCCTGGATCAGAGGCATCAGCTCACAGTGGGGGTGCTGAGAGTACTCTGCCACCAGCCAGGTGCTTTATGGGGGGGTTGTTCATGCTCACCAGTGTTACTGCCATGAACAGCCCTGGGGTGCAGGAGGATTGGCCCAGCTCTGGGGCAGATCTTCCCTGGCAGTGAGGGAATAGCCAGGGGACTGGTAACTGCTCTGGGCACAGCATCTGCTCAGGCCAGGGACTGCACTGCCTGGCCTTGGGCTTTCCAGATCACCTCTGGTGCAGCCAAGACCTGGCTTCTCCCAGATTCCAAACTTCAGAGCCCTCAGATTTCAGAGAGATTTGCTGTTGCCAGGCTGTGCTGCATTGGACCCTCACTGTGCCTGTTCCACACTTCTCTAACAGCTTTCTACACCAGCAAGTATGGCTACAAGATGTGTCTGCGCGTGTACCTGAATGGGGACGGCACCGGCCGCGGAACCCACCTGTCCTTGTTTTTTGTGGTGATGAAGGGACCTAATGATGCGCTGCTGCGGTGGCCCTTTAACCAGAAGGTGGGTCTGGAGCAGAGCCCACTGTGCCCATCCATGGTCTCTCTGGTTTAGCACCCACTCAAGTTTCTTGGCACTGTCCTACTCTGGGCCGCTTGGCAAGGCAGAGGAAGGGCTCTGTATTGGCTGCCCTGGGGGTTCCCCAGGTGTGCTGAGAATACTGGCTGTGCTGTGGGGCAAGGGGGTGACATGGGCTGTTGGGAATCGCACAGAGCCTCTGCAGGGGTTGAGGGCAAGGGAAGGTTGTGGTGGCCTCAGAGCTTGGGGACAGCAGGTGCTCACTCCCTGTCAGGAGCTCAGATCCCAGCTCCTGGGCACTGCAGGTTTGTGGAACACATGGAGGCTGAGTGAGCGGGCACAAGCAGGTGCAGAGAGGACAACAGCCCCGGCTCAGGGGAATACCTGAGTGCAGTTCTGGGAGCAGAGTGTAGGTTTTCAGGCAGTCTGACAGACTTGTGCTGCCACGGGGAAGTTTCCAGTGACAGGCAGGATGTGGGGATGGGGAAGATTTCTACAGGACATTACTGAGGTGATGCTCTCTGCTGGTCCCACTCAGAAGCATTCCTCTGATTTGCAGGTGCACAGGGTGGCTGTGGCTGCTGGTACCTGCATGCATCACAGCAGGTCACTGGGCTGGGCTTCCATGTGTCTTTTATTCAGCCACTCCCCTATGCTTTCACCTTTCCCCACAGGTCACCCTGATGCTTCTGGACCAGAATAACCGGGAGCACATCATCGACGCCTTCCGCCCTGATGTGACATCCTCATCCTTCCAGCGCCCTGTCACGGAGATGAACATCGCCAGTGGCTGCCCCCTCTTCTGCCCCGTGTCCGTCATGGAAGCCAAGAACTCCTACGTGCGTGATGATGCCATCTTTATTAAAGCCATCGTTGATCTCACGGGCCTCTAACCCTCCTGACCTTGGAGCAGTGAGCGTGGAGCCAGCACTGCCCAGGGCATCTCCCGCTTGTGCTGCACTTCAGGCGGGTCTCAGAGCAAGAGAGGGGAAAAGCCCTTCCTGAAAAGGGACTTTTGCTCTGAGTGGAAATAAGGTGTCTGATGGGAGCCCTCTTTCCTGAGGAGAGGGTTGGGTGGACACTGGCAGGCTGTGGAATATGGAAGATTCCCTGCAGGGACTTGGATGTCTGAACTGCTGCTGTCTGGACTCCAGTGGAAACCAGTGCAGCTCTTGCTCTACCAGTTTAGCTGACATCCACAGCTCTCTGTAGTAAACAGCCGTTTGCCCTGCCTGAGCTCCACCTCCTGTGGATTTTGGCTCAGTTGTCTAGGATTGCCCTCTGAGATCTCCATGTTCCTGGAAGTTGTGTGCTGGGGGTACCATGGCTGCGCTGCTGATTGCTCCACACCCCAGGAGACATGGGGGTGTGTGACAGCTGCAGTGCCAGCTGGGCAAGAGAGACACAGACTGGTTTGATGCTGTTGGTGTATTAGGAGGCTGCTGAGCCCAGCTGCAGGGCAGGGTAGCCCTGAGTCCAGCCCTTGCTGGGTGTGCAATGGGTGGTGTGTGCTGGAGTGTGGAATGTGGCAGGAGGTGCTGCTGCCCAGGAGAGACCATGGGGCAGCACCAGGGATGCCTGTGGGGAAGAAGTGAATCTGCTGTGGAGATTGTCCCTCCTGTGCCAGGAGAGGAGGGTGACACAGAGCACGGTGTACACCCTGAGAGCTCCAAGCCCTGCCCCTCTCTGCCCTGTGTGCCATGGGTGCTGTGCTGGGAACTGTCTTTGCTCATAGGCAAAGACACAGAGAACTGGCTTTGTTTCCATGGTGGGACAGCTCCACCAGCCTTCCTAGGGCTCCTGCTGCTGTTGAGCTCCACATCCATCTGCGGCTGCACTGCCATGTCTGTCTGGGCACTGCTGCCTTGGGCTGTGGGATGTGTGCTGTCTGTCCATGCAGTGGGCACTGCTGGCCAGCCCCTGCACTCTCACAGCACCTGTGGTCACCAGCAGCAGGTCTCCCTCACCCTTCCTCCCCATCCCTGAGCTCAGGAGTCTTGGGCCACCTGGTTCTTGGAGCTCTTCCTCCACTTGGCACCATCTTAAACCTGCAGCCCCCTGGGTAGGATCTGGGGGCTGGAGAAGTGAAGTTTGCTGTCCCCTTTCTGTCCCTGGGTTCCTTCCCTCTAGTCAGCATATGTTCAGGAACCATGAGAAGGTCTCAGTGTTAGTGGGGAAGAACTGGCTGCCACATCCCTGCATAGTGCCCTCTACAGTTTTATTGTGGCCATGAGTAGCTCTGGATGGGCCCTGATCCAGGGTGAACTCGAAGCTTTGTTGACTCCTTTGCCTGGGCTTCCCAGACCCCTGTCATTGGCTGAACGTGCCACGGGAGATGTGTTGGTGACAGGAACCAGCTGTGAACACCCTGCATTGATCAGGGGCCCTGGCTGGCTCTTGTGCTGCTCTTCAGGCAGTGGGGCTAGAACATAGTCACCCTCCTCAGTGGCTGCTAGGGATTGGCCCTCCACTGCCAGCAGCTCCTGCCAGGTGCCCAGCCTGGGTCTAATGGCTGCAGAGCCTGCCAGGCTTGTGGTCTGCTCACACCTTGGCTCTGGCACAGCCACCCTGAGGGGTCCAGAACACCATCAGGCTCTGCCCTGGCAGGGAGCCCTGCAAGGTCTGGCTGTCCCCCCATGTGCTGGCACAGCCCTGACCTGCCCCTGGGGCTGTTTGGAATGTCCCTGCTGCTGCCCAGGAACTCGTGGGCCTCTAACCCTCCTGACATTGGAGCAGTGAGCAGGGAACCAGGAACTTGCAATGAGCATGCCCAGGAACTCAGGGGTGCCCAGTGCCCTGCAGGCTGAGCTGGACCTTGGCCCAAGCTGAACCTTTTGTACCCATGGCTGCTGTGCTGGCTAGGTGCTGGGGTGACCTGTGAGCCCCCTTTGGAATCGGTGCATGGAACTTCTCACGTGTGTGTGTGCAGGGTCTGGGGACAGACCCAGCCCCTGCTGTTGGGGGAGGGGGACAGAAGCTGGCGACAGCACAGCCTGAGGTGGGAGAGGGGTCACAGGACCCCTCCCTTTGTGCAAGTCCCTTCCAGCCTGTCCCAAGGGACAGATCAAGCCCTGTGTTGCTGCTCTCACCGTGTGCCTTATGAGGAAAATCCAGGCCATAGCCCTGCTCCCATCTACAGCAGCTCCCCAGGGATGCTTGGAAAAGCCTGGAAAGGGAGAGGAGGGTCAGCTCTGCTCACAGATTTGCTGGGAGTTGAGTGTTATGTGGAGGAAGCTTGTTCTATGTTGACCAGCATGTCTGCTCATGGGGTGCTGCCTGCAGTGGGGCTGCAGTGGGGCTGGGGGATCTGGCCAGGTAGTGCCAGGTCTGTGGGAGAGTCAGTGCTGCAGCAAAGCTCAGGCTGAGCTCTTCAGGCCACGGGCCTACTGCTGCAGGGGAAAGATGGCCTGTCAGCCCCTCCCGCTGGGAGCCCTTTCCTCCCCACCCTTCTGGTACTGCTGATGCTGCCTGGGCCTTTTTTGGCTCTTAGCAGCTCTGGAGCTGGCAGCAGGAATCATGCCCATGTGCTGCAGGCAGGGGCCCAGCCCCTTCCTGGGCACAGCTCTGCCAGCCTGGCGGCCACGTGGACAAACACTGGACACAAGCCACCGCTGGATTTTTGTGGTTTTTTTTTTTTCCTTTTGACTACACCATCTCAGCACTGTGAACTAGGTTTTGTTTTCCTTGAGGGTGTAGTATGGTCAGAACCACTAATAAAAGCTGTTTGAACAGCATTGCTGTGTATGAGCCAGGGGATCCTGGGCACAGCATGGGGGAAGATTGTGTCAGGGTAGGGGTTTTCTGTGGTGGGGGATTATTTCTGTGCTGGGAACTCTCCCCAGCTCCTGCGTCCCTGCAGGAGGATTCCCAAACCAGGAGGGAATGGGGGGGGGGGGGGTGGGGTCTGTAATGGGAAGGAGCTGGAGTCTGGCTGCTGGAGCTCCACTGGGCCAAAGGCCAGTGGGAGCCAGTGCAGCAGTGCTGGGCTAATGGTTCCAGTTGTTCTGCTGCTAAGGCAAATCCAGCACTCCCATTCCTGGGTTGTAACAGCTCTGAGCTCCTTCAGAATGGGCTGCTTTTCCCTCACCACTGTTGGGAGCCCAGTGCCTGCAGGATGCCTGTTCATGCCCCTCCCAGGCTGCAGCACCAGCCCAGGGGCTAAACCCATGTGGGGGCAGCAGCCTGGTGGCCTCTACTCACTGTGTATGGAAGAGACAAACACAAGGAATGACCATGGGCACCTGTCCCCTCTGGGAAGCTCCCAGACCCCCTTCACACCACAGCAGCTGCTGCACCAGGGAGATGCAAAGGGGAATGAGGGGACAGTGGCATTGCAGCTCAGGAGGCTGCTGTGGCACAGGAATGCCAAACAGCCTTGGAGGGCTCTGCTTACCCGTTCTGTGCCTTGCTAGTGCTTGGAAAAACAGCCAGGAGGAATCTAGCCCCTGGCCTGTCCTGGAACCTGCAGTGTTCAGCCCTGGCTGCCATGGATGCTCGCTGCCCTTTGGCCATCCCCTGCCTCTCTACTGTTGCTCACAGCTCTCTACCCACACTCCCCTGGCCAGGGCAGGTCACCACAGGCTGGGCAGCAGGTCCTGCAGTGCTCCAGCCCAGCCCTGAGACAGTCCTGGCCTCAGCTCTGCCTCAGCCGAGCAGTACTTGGAAAAACAAGCTCACATTGCAGAGATGCTTTAGCAGAGCATTTATTCAATGCCAGAGTGAAGAGCAAAACTCAGTACAAACAGCACCTCAGTGCCTTGCTCGCTGCTGCACTGAGCCACGGGTGGAGAGTTCACAGTTGGGGGAGGAGGGGAGGCTGTTCCTTTGCTGTGTGACTGGACAGAGCAGGATGTGGAGCCTTGTGCACACACAGGAAGGAACCCCTAATTTCATGACAGAAAACCTGAGTACAGGGGGTTTGGATTAAGCTGGGGCACAGCAGGACACAGGTGGTGACCCTCCTGCTGCAGAGGCTGCTAAAGCCATCAGTGCCATTGTGACAGAAGCTGCCACCTCTGTCAGGTCTATCAGCAAACCCAGACTGGGAATGGCACAGGGGCACCTGCCCCGGAGCTTCCAGGGGGCTCCAAAATGCCTCCCCCTGCAGCTCCTTCCCAGCCCTGCTTCCAGGAGCGACAGCAGCTCCTCAGGGCCCCACCTAGGCCAGGTCAAGATTAGGAGCTTAGTTTTAGACTGACATTTGGGTACCTGCTACAGGGACAGAAGCTCAAGGGACAGACAGTGAACACCACTGAGTCCATAATAACTCCAAGTGACCATCCCCACTGCCTGGGGGGTCCTGGAGGAGCTGACCCCCTCCCTGGTCAGTCAGCCCCAGGGACAGGGAGCTTATTCAGCTGTCACTGCAGGCAGGAGGGCTCCATCCCCATCACCTGCAGGTGAATGAATACCTGCAGCACCTGTGGGTGTCTACACTTATTCACAGAGAACATACCAAAAGAACCTAAAGTGCCACGATTGGGTAGCATGGGCAGGAGGTAAGCTGTCCTCATGGGTACCCCAGAAAGGGCCAGCAGATCCCCCACAATAAATACCGATCCATAGCTTATTGAAGTGCTACTCAGAGGAAGACAGAGGCAAAGCCAGCACCATATGACCACCAGCCCTCCCCACCTCCCAAGTTTAGAAACTGGCAATACCAATCATAGACCCTGGGGCCAGTGAGACTTGCCCCCTCACTGCCCCCAGTCCCTGCTGCCCTCCTGGGCAGAGGTGCCATCGGGAAGAGGCACTTGACATTCCACAGCAGCCAGACGAGTTGCCCATGGAGTTTGGGACACACGCACATTAATAAAACGCCAATATTAAGAGAGTCCTGCAGTCAGGCAGCACAGCTGCACCATGGCTCCTGCCAAGCACTCTGCAGCTGGTGGCTCCCGGTGTGGCTGGCCACATCCCCAGCTCACACAGACCTACGCTGGACGTGCCTCAGTGTCCCCTGTGCCCAGAGCTCACCCAGAGAGCTATGGCCAAGTAGCAATGCTGGTGAGAAGCTGTGGGAGCCCACCCTGCAGTGACCAGCTCAGCTGCTGCCCAACAGAACGACAACAGGGCCCCAGCTTTATGTCTTGTCTGAAGCCGATGCTTCAAGGAGGAGGCAATTCCTGCTGCCAGGGCCCCTCCTGGCCCAGCCATAGGATTTGTGTGCCTAGAGCTCATCTCTGTGCAGGGCTCAGGGCTCTGTGAGCTCAGAAGGAGGTGCTGCAGTGAGGAAGCTGCAGGAGCAGATGTACCTGGGTTCAGCTTTTCTGGTTCAAGAGCCAGGAGAAGAGCAGTTTCCTGGGCCGGGGCCTCCTGGCCTGCCGGATGCGCACGGCCCGTGGGGACCGCCACACCTTGATGGTGGTGTCATCACTGGCTGTCAGCAGCAGCTCCTGCTCCACTGGGCTGAATGCCACTGAGTTCACCACATTGTCATGCTGCAGCTTGGCCAGGCAGATGTTGTAGTGCCGGTCCCAGATGTAGCCGTGTCGATCCTCTGCCCCACTGGGGTGGAGAGACTGGTCAGGGTCTCCCACTGGTCCCAGTGTCAGCCCAGCAGCCCCAACACCCTGCCCTTCCCACTCCTGTCCTTCTGCGGGGATGGGGGCAGAGGGCACCCAAGCCTCTCTCTCCATGAGCTTCATACTGCACAGGCAGCTCCCTCTGGGATCCAGGGCCCCTCAGCTCAGCCCACAGCACCTGCAGCCCCAAGAAGGGCATTTGCCACCTGCCACCAAACACATCACAGCCCCAGATTTACCCTTTCCTCAGGGATTTACAGCAGGAGCAGGGCAGCCACCCTTTATCAGCACTTTCCAAGTCAGTCCCTCTGCTCTTTCCAATCCCACTTCCTGCTCTGCTTCCAACACACAGGAGTGTTCTGCTCACCCAGCCATCGGATAGCAACAGGCCCAGGCCTTCCCAGATGCAGGATCAGGATCCTGCCCACCCCCTCACCTCGCTACGAAGTCCCTGCTGACGTCCAGGAAGATGAAGAAGCACTCCTCGTTGGGGGTGTAGGCGCGGTGTGCGCGCAGCGCTCGCTTCACCTCCTTCATGGTCTTCAGGTCAAACACGTGCAGGTCGATCTCCTCAGCGATGGGAGGCGGCTGCATCGGATCTGAGATGACACAGTCCCGTGGCCAGGCCCGGCTGTTCACGTACAGGTACCTTGGGGAGGGCAGAGAGGGGTTACCTGCACTGCACCAGAGCTCACAGAGCCCCCTGGCACAGCAGGGATGGAGCCTGCGGCCCAGCTCACTGAAATGCAGGTTGAAACATGGAACAGGCTGCTGGAACACTCCTGGCCATATCTGGAAAGGACCGCTGCACCTGAAAGGTGACGCTAGGGGTCAGGCCACACCTCTCTAATCTCACTGAAACTATCTTTAACGATGGGGCTGTCTTCTGGGCAGCACGTGAAGGGGGACTCTGCCCCCCTGCTCCATTCAAGTGACACCCCACCTGCAGAGCTGCCTCCACTCTGGGAGCCCAACACAAGAAGGATGTGGAGATGCTGGACTCCAGAGAAGGCCACGGAGGTGCTCCAAGGGCTGGAGCCTCTCTGCTCTGGAGCCAGGCTGGGAGAGCTGGGGGTGTTCAGCTTGGAGAAGAGAAGGCTCCAGAGATACCTCAGAGCACTCTCCAGGGCCTACAGGGGCTCCAAAAGAGCTGGAGAGGGACCTGGGACAAGGGATGGAGAGACAAGACACAGGGAGTGGCTTCCCACTGCCAGAGGGCAGGGTTAGATATGCTGTTGGGAAGAAATTGTTCCCTATGAGAGTTGGAAGACCCTGACACAGGTTGCGCCCAGAGCAGCTGTGGCTGCCCCATCCCTGGAAGTGTTCAAGGCCAAGTGGATGGAGCATGGAGCATCCTGGAATAGTGGAAGGTGTCCCTGCCCATGGAAGGGCGTGGGGATTAGATCATTTTTAAGCTACCTTCCAACACAAACCATCTTAGGATTCTATGGATGATCTACCTCAGGAACAAGACACACTGGTGTGGGCAGCTCCTCCACTCTTAGAAGGAGCCACCCTGTCCTGAGCTGGCTCAGGAATACATTCCTGCCATGGCTGGGGGCGAAGCTCAGCAGTAACAGACTATCATCACCTGGATCAGCAGGTACCCAATCCATCCACCGCTTCATGTCCGGGTCACCCCACAGAGCCTGTGAGCAGCTCTTGCCCACCCTGGCAGTTGCTGAAGCCCTCTGTGCTCACCGGTGGTCAGGGGAGAGGCCCATGCCGATGATGTGTCCATGGATGTCAATGACGTGATCCAGGGAGTCAAAGAACTCGTCCGAGCGCCGCTCCTCCCCCAGCACTGGCCCTGCGGTCGTCATCTGATGGGGCAGGATCCTTTTAATCCCTGTGGGACAGAAAGCAGAGGGAGGCAGTTCAACAGGCTGCTGTCAGCAGGCCTGGGGGAGGTCCCAAGCTTCAGGGAGGGGCTTCCCTTGGTGCGGCTAAGAAAGGAGAACCGGCTTTCTGTGCAAGGTCTGGGACAGGGCTGCCGTCCTGGCCAGGCTCCTTCAGCTCATCAGGTGGGCTGCACGTTCAACCCCAGACAGGGAGATCCCCGTGCCCGTGGGTACAGCCAAACCTTGCCTCAGCCATCTCTGGAGCACATGGAAGCTGCGTTGGCACAGGAGACATGTTAGTTGTAGAAGGATTTTTCTCTGAAATGATTCCCTGGGCTGAGCCCATTCTCTGCAGTAGCCAGCCTGGAGCAGCCCAGCAGATGCACTGGCTGTGGCAGGGTTTTCCCCTGACACTGTCAAGCGCAGGTGGGGATCTGTCCCAGAAAGTTCAAAGAACAGACATTTAAACCCAAACTGTGCTCAAGTCCTTTGTAGCTTCTGAATCTCTTGACTAAATGAGACAAGTGATGGGTCAAGCCCTGTCCCCTTCCAGCTCTGAAGAGGTCCAAAACACAAACAGATCCACAAATGGTCCATCCCCAACAGCTTCCTGTGAGCCTCAGTAGCTCCTGGGCACACACAGGCTTCATCCTCAGCAAGTCCAGGGAGAGCTAGAAGGTGGCCCAGCCCAGCCCAACCCATCCTATCGCCCCTCTGAAGGAATTGCTAACAACACCTTTCATTTTAGCGCTCTCCTGCAGCCCAACAAGATACAGGTGACGCCCCACTACAGCTCAAGTCCAAGGCCATTCCTAATATTTCTGCCCCTGAGCCTGGGACCTTTGAGACAGGACTTCCACCCCACTAGTACTGCACACCAGCATCTTCATCCTCACTTCCACAACACCATGCTCCCTGTTCCAAACTCAAACACACATGAGTCAGCAGGACAGGCTGCTCAACCTGGAATCAGCATGAGAAACGGGAACTTGAGTTTATGCTGGAGCAGCACTGCATAGAGTGGGAGGTGAGCACAGAGTGAGCTCCTTCAGGTCCTGTGGGCACAGAGCAGGTGCACAGGGCCAGTTTTGCACACAAACCAAAGGGCAAACAACACTGCAGTGACTCATGGTGGGACAGGAACTGAATCAGTGTCCAGCCCTGCAAGCAACAGCCTGTACTGTACAGCAAGTGCTGGCCCTGCCTCGGTGTGTGGCAGGCTGCAGTCTGCGAGGTGGCCTCAGCTCAGCCCGGGGGATTCCAGGTGCTGCCTCAGCTCAGCTTGGGGATTCCAGGTGCTGCCTCAGCTCAGCCCAGGGCTGAGTCAACATGGCTGCCTGCAAACCCAGCCCATGGGCAGGAGCATGAAGCAGAGCTCATTCGGTCCAGGTCCTATTCCTAACTGAGGTGGGCAAAGACTAAGTTGCTTACAGCTCTGGAAACTGCCTTCCTCCACCTTACTAGGCTGTACTGGTGTGGGACCATGTCATGGCAAAGTCAGGAGAGCAAGAAAGCAAGGCTGTAACCGTGTGATCAGTGAAAAGAACTGAAACTGTCTGGCTTTACAGCAGTCTTGTCTGAGAGCAGCTCCTTCCTTCCCCACACTCCTGGTCCACCTCTCTGCCAGCTTTAGGCTCTCTTGGGGAAACAGCCAGTCTCCCTGCTCCTGCTCCCCACTGAGGAGCTCCCTGATGATCTCCTGTGAATTCAGGCTCTGTTAGACCTGTTGTCTTAACAGGGGTGCCACAGGTGAGAGCAAGTGACATCCTAACACAGGACAAGGTCACCAGCAATGCCACGGCCTGGTGCATGCTGCACCCACAGTACACTGCACCCCACTACTACAAGGGAGGAGGCTGCAACCTGCCCAGCCTCACTCACCACACAAACACTGACTGGGGCAGTGAATAATCCCCTTGGAAACCTCCCCAGTCCCAAGTGTCTCACTGACGCTGGATGCCCACATAAGGGTGGTCCCACCCATGGCAGAGAGGAGGCAGGCAAGGGGCAGGGGCACTGCACAAGTGACTCACACATCAACTCCATGCTGCTCAGAGCAGCCCTGTCTACCATCACAAGAGAACAGGACCGAGGTCCCTCCACACACTCCTCCAGGGCAACTGCTGTCCTGCCCCTGCACCCACTACTGCTCATGGCTGGTGTCCTTAACCAGAAGCTCCTTCTTGCTTTTCTGCTCAGCCCTTGCCATGACTTTGGCCACGTGTCATGCTGGCAGCAACAAAACAACCCTCAGACAAGTGGAGGAGGTGAAACTTCCCACAGTGATGGGGCCTCTCAGAACCTAGAGCAAAGCCCAGTTCACACCTCATAAACAGACAGCGGAAAGACCAAGTTTTTTCCTGACCCAAATCCTGAGCACAGCAGCAGCCCAGGTCCCCAGAGAGCCCCAGCTGTACCAGGCTCAGACCCAGCCTTACCTATCTGGTGTGGGGAGTAGGTGAGACATCCCGTGGTGAAGATCAAGTACTTTGTCTTGCTGTTGCTGTCCATGGGGAGCAGGTTTGGCTCGGGCGGTTTAGTTCTGTTTCGCACAAACAGCTCGGCAACCTTTGTCTCCAGCTCTGTCTCGGTCATGGCAGGCCTCACGTGGCCCTCCATGATCCCATCAAAGAGCTGCTGCAGCCCATGCTCTGCTGGCACACCCCCGGCATCCGGCAATTCCTGTACGGCTGCCTCCGGAGGCGGCTTGGGCTTGGCCCCTTCTTCCTCACTGTCACTGCCGAGATCAAAGACTGGGCAGGTGGAGGAAGCAGCCAGCTGCTCCTCGTAGTCCAGGAGCAGATCCGGGGAATCGTAGCGGCTGCAGTCAGCCACCATCACGGTCCGGATGGTGCTGGCATTCAGGTTCTGGATTTTGAACAGTCTCTTCACTACATTCACATTCTCAGACTCAATGCCCTGCAAGCAGAGGGGAGAGGTGAGCAGGAACTACCCCAAGTCACTCCCACAGTTCAAACCAGGACCTGAACTAGTGCAGCAACACCGGCCCCTACAGATCCCTCCACACTGTGTGTGGGGCACTGCCACAAGAAGGGGCCTCAGGCTTGCCAGCTCTCCTGAGCTCCTTCCTATCCTGGATGGAGGCAGAGCGAGAGAAAACGTTCCTGCAGGCAGGCAGCAGTGGAGCGAGGAAGCGCAGCAGCTGGGCAGCCCTGCTGCCACTGTACCCTGAGGTGATCAGCTGGTACTACCTGGTGCTTTACAGCGCACGGCCAGAAGCTGGACTTGATCCTTGTGGGTCCCGTCCACCTCAGGATACTCTACATTTTATGATTGACAAGGATTTCAGGAACAGGCCTCTGTGATAAGCATAAAGTAGGATCCCTCTGCCCCACAACAGCAGTGGCAGAGAATCCCTGTGCTCCTGGAGTGTGCTTGTACCCCTCAGCAGGGGCAGCTTGGTATCCGCTCCAGACACACAGAGCAGGTCCTTCTCTGCATCACTGTTCCCAGCCTGCAGCTGTACTCCCACACGCCTGTTATGGGCAAGGTCCTTCCTGGCCTCTCAGGGATGGAAGGTGCAATGCTGGTGTAATGCTGCTCATTGTAGCACAGAGATGTGGCTGTGGAAAAAGTCTCTGCTACAAGAGGATTTTACCTGGGGTCAGCATCTTGTTAAAATCAAAAAACGTGGGGATGTACAGGCGTGGCACTCAAACAGAGGCAAAACATGGGGAACACGACTCAGCAGCCCAAGTGCTAGGGAGTGAACGAGCGGTTTGAGGCCGGCACACTCAGCTCTCCAAGTCTCACCACGGAATCAGAGACAGCACCTGGCCCAAGAAACCTCAGCAAGACTAGGCAGGACTGAGCTCAGCCTCCAGCTCACACAACCACCCTGAGCTACCAAGGGGGAGAAGGGCCATTGCTGGTACACACGCCAGGCTACAGATAGCTTCAGACTATCAAGGACCTCAGCAGCCCTGCTGTTGGGCAATGCATGCTATGGAGCACTGCAGCCAACACCTCAGCCTAATTAATGTGGCAAAACTTAATGAGATCTGAGGGGAGAGTTAGAATATTGTAGTATCATAACACTGAGCATGGAGAAACCTCATGCAAGGGTTGCCTCAAGCTCAGGATCCTGAGGGCAAGTCAGAGGAGACAAACAGGGAGGACAGGAGGATTGAGCCATCCTTCCCTGCAGCTTTCCCTCCCCCAGGAGCCAGCAGGAAGCTGCACTGCCTGTGAAGCTGGGAGGAAGGCGGCTCACCTGGAAAGCATTGTTCAGCCACAGCACTGAGCAGGAGGTTATACGCCCAATCCGATGCAGATTGCCTGATATCAAGTTGGTTTCATTCAGCCAGCAGCCAAACACATCATAGGGCTTATTCCTCACCCTGGAAAGCAGCGTGAAGTTCTCTGAAAGGGAAACATGAGTGTGAGGCAGTGACTTCCAGCAAGAGCCCTGGAGAAACAGTGTGGGACAGAGGAAGTGGATCCAGGTCTCTGTAGGAGAGGCCAACCCCCATCCACCTCCCAGACACTGCTACAGAGACAGATTATTTCTCTTTTCTCCAGAGATGTGTGATGATACCTTGCACAAAGGAAACCAAAATAACAGGGCAGTGCATAGAGCCAGAGCACAGAGCAATTCAACCTCCCACCCTTTCCCTGAGCAGGGCCCAGAGCAGGCCCTGGGGACAAGAAGGAGTTAAAACACATACAGAATTTCCCTCCCACCCCTGAGGCTTGGGGCCTCTCCAGCCAAGGCAGCTGTGCACTCCTGCTTCCTGCTGCACTCCCGATTGCTGGTACTGTGGGACTCTGCCCAAAGATGGTGAGATAATGGTGGGGATAAACCTCATACACAGAGCTGCAGAAGTGAAAGAGGCTCAGGTGACAACACCTCAGAAAGCCCTGTGAGACCTAAGGGTGAGACTAGGGCCACAAAGGTGACCTGAGAGCTGGATGCAGCCACTTTCCTCTGGAGATGGGCTGAGAGGGCCGAGTGTGTCCAGCCTGAAGAAGAGAAGGCTCTGGCAAGACCTCAGAGCTCCAAAAGAGCTGGAGAGGGACCTGGGACAAGGGATGGAGAGACAGGACACAGGGAATGGCTTCCCACAGCCAGAGGGCAGGGTTAGATATGCTATTGGGAAGGAATTGTTTCCTATGAGGGTTGGAAGGCCCTGGCACAGGTTGCCCAGAGGAGCTGTGACTGACCAGGATCCCTGGAAGTATTCAAGGCCAGGTTAGATGAGGCTTGGAGCACCCTGGGATAGTGGCAGGTGTCCTTGCCCGGGTTTTTGTAGCTCTATGCCAAGCACCACATATGCCATAGGCAGGAGCTTCAAGATGAGTGATGTGGATAACCCTTGCCCAGACTGGCACTTAGAAGAGAAGTGAGGGTAAATACACCAAACACTGCCTTGAGGTGCTGCTGCAGTGACCCGAACAGAGGCTGTCTGTGAGGTTACCCCTCTAGAACTGTGATTGGAACCCCTCAGCTCAGGAGTCAGGACGATCTGAGACAAGGCTACTGCACAATCAAAGAAGAAGGGAACCCCCTCACCCAGCATTCATATGCCCCAGGGAGCCCCAGGGAAGCCCCACGTACCCATGCTGATGACAGCAATCTCCCCCGAGGAGGAGTTGTGAGGCCCCACAAAGACACCGGATACCAGCAGGAGGGAGTCATCGGAGTTGAACTGGGAGAACTGGGTGTAGCTCCAGTTGTACGGTCTCATGTTGGAGCTGTGCTGCAGGGAGATGTCCAGCTCATTGCTCCAGATCTACAGAGATATGGGACAGTCAGGAAGCTGCTGAGAAGGTTGAGAGTGGTTCTGCTTTATCTGTTCTGCCAGTACTCACTGGGACATGAAAAACAAACAGTATCAAAAACCCCATTTAACTGCCTTCCACTCACCACCACATCCCTGCCCATTCCCCTGCCAGAAAATGGGGAGGGGCCCAATGGAGAACTGCTGCTCCATTGGCCAGAGAAGGCGGTCAGGCAGTGAATGATGCTATCACAGCTGGATTTCCAGCATATTCAGACAGATTCCTCCCAGGACAACCACTCAGGGAAGACACGATCCACTGCAGTGGATCATTATCTCCCCAGTCTTCATCAGACCCAGGGCACAACAGGACACTGATCTGCACCTAGAAAGCAAAGCACCTCGGCCACCTCCACACACACACACTCAGGCTGGAGCTAGAACACACAGCCCTCAAGGCTACATTTGCAAGAGTCATTAGTTCTATGGCTTAGAAGACAGCTCAGCACCCACAGGAATCAGCCCAAGTCCAGGGACATCTGGTCAAACCTCTCCACAGACTCCCCAAAGGCTGCTCAGGGCTCAGCCCTACTGGACCAAGGCTGCAAGAGCTGGACAGGGCACCTACCACTTTACCTTGACCGTGCAGTCTTTGGAGCATGATGCAAACAGGCAGCCAGAGTGAGAGAAGCTCAGGTGCAAAACTTGGTCATTATGCTCCTTCAGGGCCTGCACTTCCACGCAAGGGATGGTGTCGTAGAGCCTCTGGAACTCATCGTACCATGAGACAGCACCTGCAGCACAGAGCAGGGACATGGGGCAGAAGCGTGAGGGGAGGGAAGCAGAGCTGGGCTAAACACGGCACCAGGCTCTAATAAACCAATCCTGGCTCCTGTGAGCAAGGCCAGAAGCTCTGCTGGGGCACCAACCCAGGGCTGCAGCTCAGCTACCAGCCCTCAGTGTTTTCCTCAACAGCTTCCCTACTCCCACACACAAAAACCCCTTTCTTCCAGTACACACACAGCTCCACACCACACTTCTGCTTTCCAAACCAGCACAGCTCCTGCTGGAACAGCCCAGGCAGAGGTGCTGGCTGTCAGACCAAAACAGCCCTGAGAAGGAACACGTGTGCCAGTACAACCAAATCAACCAGGTGGGACAAGAGGGAAGCTGCTCCTCACCATACCCAGCCCTGCACTGATTACCTCTGTCTTGTCTAAGACAGAATTAAGACGGCTCCAGAAAGGGTCTGGGACCAGGAAAAAAGCATCTCCATGAGGTAAGAGACTTGAAAAAATGGAAGAGAAAAACAAATGCTGGGCACAGCGTGCTGAGCACAGCCTGGGGCACACTCGTGGGAGTCTTACTGATGGACAATAAAAAACAAAAAGAAAATTTTTAATGAAGGGCCCAGCCAGGCAGCCTACAGACTTCTTCTAGCAGCAAATCCCAGAGAAGCAAAGAGGATTAGACAGGTATATGGATAAGGGCCAACTTTCCTAGTGACACTGAACAGGACTGAAGGATTTTTTGGAACGCACTGCAGCCCAGGAGGCACCTGCTCCTGCAGACAGGGACCAGCTTGCTGCCAGCACATCCCACTGCTGCTCAAGGCTTCAGCCCCCCTCAAGCCTCCTGGTCCTAGCCCATCCCACTGGGAAAAGCCTGGGCAGGCCCCAACATTTCATCTTACAGACCCACTGGATACCATTCCTCTAACCCTGGGGCTGCCCAGGGCAGCCCCCAAACTCATGGCCCAGCCCCTGCCCACGCCTGCCAGCTGTCCCTGTCCTGCTGCCTTGTGCAGGGTGCCCACAGCTCCCTGCCAGGGAGGGGTCTGAATACCTTACTGGGCTACACCAACTGCTTGATCCTAATTAGTGCTCAAGAACAGGGCTGGCAGCTGACTAAGCAGCTCCAGGAAGCTGGGAGGGAACGAGCCTGGTCAAAAGGCTTCAGAAAAACCCTAAAGAGAACATCCTCAGCCCCATGGAGCTCCCAGGGTCTGCAAGAGCAAAGTCACATAGCCCGGAGGAATCCCATCAACACCCACCTCCCCTGAGAGCCCTTCTGCAGTGGTGCTCCTGCTGCAAGGAGATCAGCTCCCACTGCCTGATCCTTGGCATTTCTTCCTGCCCTTCTGTAGCCACTGCAACTCACAACCCAGGATCCAATTCCCTCAGCCACAGCTGGGGCCCCCTGCACAGCCCCACAACACACCGGGAATGGGCTGCTTGGGGAGAAACCCCCCTGGGCAGCAAGGGACCTCTGCCAGCTCCCAGCTGGTGTGACAGAGCTGGCTGATGTTTCCAGACTGCACCAAACTGCTTCCAGCACTGGATGCTCAGCAGGGAGCAGAGCTGTGACCACACGACTGCCACCCCCAAGCCTTCTGACAGCTCGGCCAGGGACAGTCCTGCCAGGCTCCGTCAGCTCCTGTTGTCAGCCCAGATCAAGTCCAACCTGCCCTGGAGCTGTAGGGCAGCTGCTGACTCAGCACATGTCCCCAGTGCTGTCACAGGGCCACACATCCCCCAGACAGGCACAGGTGTCCCTGCAGAGCCCAGCCCCTGGGACCCTGGAAGCAGCCAATGGTGCTCGTGGCGGTGCCTGCTCCAGCTGGAGAAGGGACAGAGCTGCAGCAGAGGGGCTGCCAAGCCCCAGAAAGGCCAAGCCAGCAGTGATTCCACAGATCCCATGAAGGCCGGCTGGGGTGCAGCAGCCTGTGGTGACTCACTGCAACTCCCGGGACCTCCTTGGACAGCAGCTACAGAGAGCACCTGCCTAGAGAGCTCAGGAAACCTTCTTTCTATGAAAAGAAGGGAGAGGCAAAGCATTTTCAGCCCTTGGACCCCCATTTCTGAAGGGTCTGGGCAGACCCAGAGCCCTTCCCGTGCACATCTCAGCCCAGGACACTGTGACACAGCCGAGGCAACGCGGTTCGGGGCTTCCAGCACCCGGCAGCGGCGGGCAGAGCGGGAGGAGCGCAGTCTCCGTCCCGGCCTCACGGCAGGTGCCGCCCCCGGATCAGCCCCGCGCCCCGGAGCGCACCTGGGTGCCGCGGCACGTCCCGGGACACGCGGTAGTAGCGGTAGAAAAGCTCCTTCCACAGGAATTCGTCGCGGGCCACGGCGCGCCACTGCTGGCAGACAAGCCCCACCGAGAGCACGTCGGCGTGGTCCAGGTACAGAAAGATCTCGAACAGGACGGTGTCCGGGAGCCGGGGGCAGCCCGCGTCCATCGTGTCATTCTGCCGCCGCGCCTGGAACCGAGCGCGGTGCCGTTGTCAGGCCCGGAACGGGGACCCGCACCCGCCGAGGGCCCGCAGCCCCCCCGAGTCTTGCCCGCTGCTCCCTTCGCGCCGTGGCCGGTGCCCTGATGGCGCCCGTGGCCGGTGCCCCCTCCCTCGCCGTGCCCCGTTTCCCCAGTGTCCCCCGTGGCCGGTGTTCCCCCCGTGCCGTGCCCGGTGTCCCCCGTGGCCGGTGTTCCCCCCGTGCCGTGCCCGGTGTCCCCCGTGGCCGGTGTTCCCCCCCGTGCCGTGCCCGGTGTCCCCCCCGTGCCGTGCCCGGTGTCCCCCGTGGCCGGTGTTCCCCCCGTGCCGTGCCCGGTGTCCCCCGTGGCCGGTGTTCCCCCCCGTGCCGTGCCCGGTGTCCCCCGTGGCCGGTGTTCCCCCCGTGCCGTGCCCGGTGTCCCCCGTGGCCGGTGTTCCCCCCGTGCCGTGCCCGGTGTCCCCGCTGTCCCCCCGCACCTCGGCGGCTCCGCTGCCCCCGCCCCGCCGCGCCACTTCCGGCCGGCGCTGCCGGCGCTCCCCCGCCGGCCAATCACCGGGTGCGTCCGGCCGCAGCCCCGACGGCTCGAGCACAGAGCTCCCCGCAGCGTGCCAGACGCAGCGAGCCGAGCGCGGCACGATCGCTCACGAGTACCCCTGCGGCGGCAACGCTGCCCCGCCCCGCCCGGTCAGACCACGCCCCCACGGACCGCGCCCCCGTTCAGCCACGCCCCGTTCCAAACAGGCCCCGCCCATCCAGTGAGCCCCCGGCCCGGCCCGGCCCCTCCTCAGCCGCCGGCGCTCTCCGGGCCCGCTCTCTGCGCTCCAGTCCGGCCCCGCGCTCACCCCGGCCATGACCCCGTCCGGCCGCCACCACAGCTCCTGGCTCCCGGCCGTGCCCGCCTGGCCCCGCCGCTTCCCGGCAGCGCCGGCCTCACACAGCAGCACATGGCGGCCCTGCGCACCCTGCTGCTCCTCGGGCTGCTCCTTACGGCGCGGGGGCAGAGGGCGGCGCAGAGACGGCGGCCGCCCCCTCCCCAGAGTGCGCTCGACAAAGTGGTGGCTCAGGAGGCGCTCAGCCTCCAGCAGGTGAGGGCTTGGGCTGAGGGGTCTGTGGGCATCCGCCGACCCCGCACCTGGGTGGGCTGCAGGGAGCCGCGGTGACTCCTGTTCCGTGTATCCCCCCCAGACCCGGCTTTGCAGCCCATCCTCCAGTATCCCCGTCCGGCATGCCCGTCCAGTGCTGACCCCCTGTGCCCTTCCTCCCCAGGCCCACCGTTGCAGGCCGTCCTGTGTCCCCCTCCAGGTCTGACCCCCACTGTCCTCCCCAGCCTCAGCCTCCCAGCCCATCGCCCAAGCCCGAGCCCCTCAGTGCCCCCCACACACAGCCAGGGCTGCCAGAGCCCAGCTCAGCCCCGGCGCTGCCTGCAGAGCCGCCCACAGAGCGGGTGCTGGGGCCGGAGCCTCACCGGGACCCCCGTCCTCACCCATCCGGAGCTGCCGGAGGGCCGGTGCAGCCGCCCTCACTCTGGGGCTTGGGCTGAGCTCGGGGCTCTGCTGGCAGGGCGAGCTGGGGCTGCAGCATTATGTGATGCCCAACACACACCCAGTGTGGCACTGGGGTGCACACAGTGCTGTGGGCAGTGTGAGCCATGGGCAGGTGCCTTGGACATCCCCTACATACCCCCAGCCTGTCCCCATGTCAGGCTCATTCTGCCCTGCCATCCCACCAACCAGCACCTGGAGGGCAGTTGTGCCCTGTGGGCAAGTCTGGAACAGGAACAGTTCCCAAGGAACAGCTGTAGGCAGAGCTGACAAGTGAGGGGGAGGGTGGTCAAGGTGGGTGAGTGGTGGCACCCCAGGCTGGTGGCCCTGTAGATGGTGCCATCCCTGTGCCATGCAGCTTTCAGGGAAGTGGTTCCTGGTTGGCATGGCCTCCCGCTGCAGCTACCTGGCAGAGCACAGCCACCAGCTGGAGGCCACGACAGTGACAGTGACCGTCCTGGATGGGCAGAGCCTGGCCATCAGCACCTTCAGGAAGCTGTGAGTGATGCCAGGCACAGGGGCCATGGGCAGGGACAGGGATGCTGCAGGCAGGGCAGAACAGGACCAGTGCCTTGGGATGGGGACTCTGAAAGCAGTGCCAGTGCCCTGGCCACAGGCTCCAAAGAGGACAGAGATGCCCTAGAAGCAAGGATGGGTGGGATACCCCCCAAGGAGTTTTGTAGTCAAAGCCCTGGCCACAATGAGTGCCCTGGTCATGATGAACACTCTGCCACCTGCACATCCACTAGCCCAGGCTGAGCTGGGGGTACCCAGGCTGGTCAGTGTGAGGACAGTCAGGCTGGCAAAACTGAGACATGTGGTGGCTCCAAGGCTGTCCAGCCCAGGACTGGCTCTTAGGACTATCCTAGGGGCAGCATGTCTGAAGATGGGGACCTTTGAGCTCTTTCCCCCGCCTGATGGGCCCTAAGGTCCTGACCAGGCTCAGCATTGCAGGGAGGTGGCAGGGACTCCTTGAGCTCAGCAGATTTTGGGCTCAGCATCTCTCACAATGTCTCCCCAGTGTTCTGGGGCATCTTTCCCTGGGGAGAAAACAAAGTCCCAAGGAAACAGACAGCATGTGTGCCTTGGCAGGCAGGGTGGGCAGGGATCCAAGAAGATTCTCCACAGCCTGTACTGACATCTCCTCCTCCTCTCCCCCTGCAGGGACAGGATGTGCTGGGAAATCAGGCAGCACTACCTTCCCGCCCAGGCCCCTGGACGCTTCCTGCTGAAGGGTGAGGGAGACTGGCCTGGGGTGGCAGGAGGCTGCTGGGGCCCCCCAGTCCTGCTCTTAGCAGGGTTTTGGTACCAATGTCCCCTCTTCCCAGTGCACTCAGAGTATTTTATCTCTTGAGTCCCTAAGTGCCAGATGCCATCACAGGTGACACTATGGGCTGGTGTCTGTGGGGTTGTCCCACTCTGGCTCTGATTTTTCACGCCTTGTACATTTGGTTTGTGGTGAAATGAAGCCCCTGGATGATGCTGGAGCTAACCAGGACTGACTGGGACTAACTGGGCTATCCTCTCGTCCTTCCCAGGCCATAGGAAAAGCAGTAAAGTGGATGTGGTGGTGGGTGAGGCTGACCCCAGCAGCTTCCTCATCCTCTATTGCCAGAAGGGCCGCAGCATCTCTGTTAAGCTCTATGGTAGGTTTGGGCTCGGGGCCTCATGGCAGGTGAAGGACAGGGGTGGGAAACCTGTGCTGGACTCTGGAGAGACCAGCTGAAGCCTTGGAGGACCCAGCATTGGAATGGGGGTCACTCCTTGCTGGAGAATTGTTCCCAGCTGCTGTGGGGGAGCGGGTGAGGGGGAAACTGGGAACCCACTTCCTTGAGCTGAAAGCCCCCTGGGCCCTGAGTCTTGTGTAGGGACATGGGTGGCTTTGTGCCAGGGCCAGGTCGGGCCTGAAGCCACTGCTGGTGTCTCCCCGCATGCAGGACGGAGCAGCCTGGTCAGTGACGCCATCGTGGACAAGTTCGAGAAGCACGCCAGGGCTGTGGGGCTGAGTGAGGATGTCATCTACTACTTCCCTACCTATGGTGGGTGGCACATAGTCCTCAGGGAGACCCATGTGGGTTCTGTCCCAATGCTCTGGCCACCCCAGGGACAAAGATGCAAGGATGGGGCTGTGCCCTGCAATGTCCTGGGGATGCAGGGGCTAGAAGATGCCAGGTCCCAGACAAGGTGATCCCCCTGGGCTCTATCTCTTTCAGGGTTTTGTGACTCTGCAGATGAGTTTCACGTCCTCGATGGTGAGTTGAGGATGCTGGGTGATGCACTGGGTGCCCCCATGTGCCAGGCTTGGTCCCACACTGGGCACCAGTTGGGTGTCCCTGTCCTGACAGTGGGCTGGGCACACTGGGCCAGATCCACGCTGCACCGTGGCTGTGTGGGCCTGCCCCAGGAATGTGGGAGGGCTGGGCTGGCACAGGAAGGGCCATGCCAGACCGCTCCCCGGAACAGAGCCTGTGCCCTTGTGTAGCAAACCGTCACTCACAGTGGGCATCAGGGGGCAAAGCAAACCCCACTCCCCCCCCCACATGGGTGGCACATTGTGGCAAAGCAAACCCCATTCACTCCCCACATGGGTCAGACTGGGCTTGATGGACCTATACTGGTGTTTCCTGGGGTGAGGGCTGATCTAGGATGAGATGTCCTGGCATAGGGGCACCCTGGGGTGAAGGCTGGGGTCCATGGGCACAGCTCCATTACATGTCATTGGTGCTTGGCGGGGCAGAGGTAGGTCTCCAACCCTGGTGCGGGGCTTGGACACACACCCCCCCTCCCCCCCAGCCCCTCAACACTTCTTTTCCTTCCAGAAACAAGGCTGTAGGTGCAGATGGAGTTGCCAGGGGGTCCCAGAGCTCAGCCCTCACCTCAGCCAGCTGCCCATGGCCACACAGACCTGAGCTCCTCAGCCCCTCCAGCTGTGCTGGCAGCTGCGTCTGTCCTTGTCTCCTGTGCCCCCCAGCTTGTGTCCCTCCTCTGCTCTGTGCCTCACTCTCCTGCAGGAGCCAGCAACACCCCAATAAACACCTCAGAGAAGAGCCTGTGTACAGGCCAGTCACCTCTTAGTCTGCCCCAGCCAGGCCAGCACTGCTTCCACCATGGGCTGCCAGTGCCTTGGGCAAGTGCTCCTGGCTGGGGGGTGCCACGGGGGTGTCGGGGGGACTGTGCAGCCGCCTTCCATGCAGACCCCTGCCATCTTCTCTGTGAGCCTTCCTCAGCCATGGGACAGCGGGGCAGAATTGTGCTGGTTCCTGATCCAGCTGGCAGGGGCAAGGGAGGGCCCAGCACTGAGGGGAACAACACCCTGCCTGGGGCCACAGGGAGCATGGACTTAAGGGCTCTGAGGGAGAGCACAGCATCTGCCTTTTCCCCCAACAAGCTGGGAGATCACTCGGGGACCCCAGGGGAGGAAATCTTATTCCCACAATCCTGCTTCCCATCTCCAGGGCTGGGAAGCACCCTGTTCTCCTGCCCCAGCCCCGCAGAGTTCGTTCCCCAAGGGGCTGCTGCCCGCGCTGGACTCTGGCCTGCACAGCCAACACCTTTTAGAGAGAGAGGCAGGGGACTGGGGGAGCTGCAGGGTTAACGCTGCAGCCCCTCGTCCGACCCCTTCTCCCCGTGCGTGGAGCCTGGCCAAGGCCGCCCGGCCCGGCAGGTGCGGGGCCCCGTCCCCCCCGCCCGCAGCCCCCGCGGCGGGGAGCGGCCCTCTGTCCCCAGCACCAGCATTTTGCAATCCTAGCGGGAACTGGTAACACATGTTGTTTACCAGGGAATTATGTAAGGGAAGCCACGTGATGTGCCCGGAGCCAGCCCCTGTTCCCGCCACCCAGGTGCGGGGCAGCCGTGTCCAGCCCGGCCGCCCCCCGAGCCTGACGGAGCTGGGCTGTGGTGGATCCAGCTCATTCCACCCGCGCTCCGAAGTGGCTGCACCGGGCAGGGGATAAGGGAGAAAGTGGAGAGCCCCGGGGAGCTGGGCTGGTTCCCAAGGATTCTCCATACCCTTCATACCGGCTCAGCCCATCCCTCGCTGGGACTAAACCATTTCTGGGTGCACACACCCAGGTTATGCCCAAGGGTCTGTGTCCAGCCCCCGCGGGGACCCACAGCCCAGATACCCGTCCTGCCCCCAGCCCTGCTCTTTCTGCCCCTTGCCACCGTTGGTGTTCCCATATGCCCCCAAGTGCTCCAGCTTTGCCACCCAGGTCCTTGGGCTGGCTCCCAGCTTTGCCACCCCCAGGACAGCCGAGCACCACCCCGATATCCATCGGGCACCCCATCCTTGCACCTGGGCAGGAAGCTGGGGGTACCTGGCAGCAGAGGGAACTTTGTGTTCCTGCCGCAGTGCCAGTGACAATGACACCCCGGGTGTTCCCTGCCTCTGTGCCCGATGGAGAGAGTTCTCCCCAGCACCCTGAGGGTGAGCGCCGGGGGAGACTGAGCCCCAGCCCAGGATACGACGCTCCAGCCGGGCTCTCGTGATGTCCAGTCCTGCCTGCTCAGCTTTTGTTTTGTTTTCATAAATCCGCGGGGCCGGGCAAGCGCCGGGTGTGCAGGGCAGGGCGGCCTCGCAGCGGGGTGCGGGGAAGGGAATGTGCAGGGGGGGCTGCCAGGGGAAAACCAGCTAGTCTGAAAACATGCTCCTTACGTAAAGCACCTTGGCAGGGCTGCACCGCGGGGTTGAGGCTCTGCCCGGCATGGCCAGCCCTGCCCAAACTCTGCCAGACCGATGGGCGTTGCTGCTGGCACGCAGCATACATCCCTGCCCTTACCCTGTAGCGGCGTCCCCAGATTGAGGGGGGCACCTTAGTATCCACTGGTGACCCCAAACCAAGGGGGAAGGGCATCTGCAGCCCCTCTTGTCAAAGGGTGCAGGGTGGTGGGGCAGGTGGGGTGTCAAGTTCCAGGGTGCATCTGGCTGCATGCTGGTCCCCAGGGAGCTGAACATGGGGCTCCCCGGCTCACCAGTGGGACGCACCCCAAGGGTGCTGAGGCCAGCAGAGATACTTCCTTGGGTGATGCAAGTACTTGAGTCAAGGCAAAGTGGGGTGTCCTGCAGGAGCACCCGCAGGTGTCAAGTCCTATGGGTGGGCTGGGACCTGGCAGGCACAGGACATTGCCTCCATCTCACTGAAGCCCCACTCTGGGTCCAAGTGAGGCCACCCTGTGTGGATGGGGCAGCGCTGGCCCCTCTCTGTGGGCTGCTCCCTGCCGCAGCCCGGCAGCGCTGGCCACTGGCTGTTTTCACTGCAGAGCAGTTTGGCATCCTGAAGCAAATATGTCATATCAACAGGAGGGAAGCATTCTCAGGATCCCCTGCTTGCCCTTTGGCTTCAGCACTCTGTCCTGCTCCAGCTTGCATAACGGCACGGGGGGAGGCAGGGCTGGCTCCCGGGGGGCCCCCGCAACGCCTGGCCATAAATAGGGGCTCGCCAAACTCTCCAGCACTGCAGCGCTCTGCCTCCAGCTCTCAGCTCCGCTCGGCTCGCCTTTGCCATGCAGACCACGCTGCTCAGCATCCTGGGGCTGGCCCTGCTCGGGACACTGCACGCTCAAGACAGCATTCCTGTCCAGGCTGACTTCCAGCAGGACAAGGTGACTCGGGCCAGCTGGCATCACCTCCGTGGAGGTTTAGGCTGTTTTGGGGGATCCTTGCCCTGAAAATGTGGGGAGGGGGTGGTGCAGGTGGATGGGGGGGCAGGCTCGCGCTGGTGCACATGCAGCCTCCCATCCTGGGGGCCTCCCAGCACCTGGGTTTGGTGGCTCTGGAAGGGATCCAGCATCGAGACTCCAGGCTGTGGGGCAGGACCCTGGGTTAGGCATGGGGCCGAGTTGCTGCTTGTGCTGTGGAGTGGGTGTGGATGCACAGGGATCTTACAGGGGAGAGTGAGAAATGCAGTCTCAGTCTGACAGCACAGAGATGGGCCATGGGAACCCCTCCCTCCCCAGCAAAAACCCCCGACCAGGACCACAAAAAAACAGGGGCTGCTGTGCTGGGATATCCCCTACATCCCTTCTCCCCTGGAAAGGTCCTGGGGGCATAGCCACCCCAGGGAGGTGATGAGGATGGTGGGAGGCACTTCCTGCAAGGACAGGGGTTTGGGATGTGCTGCAAGGGTGATCCCAGCGCAGCTGCTCTCCAAGGTGGGCAGTTCCCTTCAGGGGCATCATGCTGCTGGCTCCATACACCAGACTGGAATGAGCCATGCTGGACCCAGTGTCCTGACCCATCCTCACACGCCCACATGGATGGAAATGGTATCTCAGAGCCAGGCAGTCCTGTCACACCCCCTGGGCTTGGGGTGAAGAGGAAGGAAACACCCAAGGGCAGTGAAGGACATGTCATGAAACAGGGATTTCCTTGTTCCTGAGTTTTGTGGTTGCCAAGAGCTGTAGCAGCTCTCTGTGAAATGAGGACCTTGGGACACTGTCCTGCTGTAGCGAATGGGCTGCCAGAGGAGAGGGACATGGCCTGGGCTGGGGCTGGTAGGGGCTGAGGGGTGAGACAGGGTCTGTGCCCAGCTGGGGCTGAGTGGAGGTTGTGTGCAGTTCACAGGGAGATGGTACAGCATCGGCCTGGCCTCCAACTCGAACTGGTTCAAGGAGAAGAGGCACCTGATGAAGATGTGCACCACCATCATCTCCACCACAGCAGAGGGGAACCTGGAAGTTACCTCCACCTACCCCAAGTATGGGGCATGGGGAGAGGGTGAGTGGAGAGGGGCTGCTGGGGGTGGCCACTGGTGCATCCCCTGCTGCTCTGCTTCCCAGGGGTGACCAGTGCGTGACGAGGAACAGTCTTTACACCAAGACAGAGCAGCCAGGACGGTTCAGCTACACCAGCCCACGTGAGTGCTCAGCTTCTGTGGGGCAGCCCCGGACATGCTCCCAGCCCTGCTGTCCCTGCTTCTGCCTTGTGGCTGATTTGGAGCTCAGGGCTGAGCTGTGCCCCATGTTCCCCACAGGCTGGGGCAGCAAGCACAACATCCATGTGGTGGAGACCAACTATGAAGAGTACGCCTTGGTGGCCACCCAGATCTCCAAGAGCACTGGTTCCTCCACCATGGTGCTGCTCTACAGTACGTCTGCCCCGGGACCCCCATGCTGTCCATGCCCCCCGGATGTCTGTCTTTCCCATGAGACAAGGGCAGGGTTAGGGTCATTTCCCAAGCTGGGGTGACCTTAGGGGGATGATGGCTGGGTCAGGACCCCCTTGCAGGGCTGCCTGTGTCCCTGTGCTGGTGGGTATGGGGGCACTGCCTCTCACCCTGCTCTTGGTTACAGGCCGGACAAAGGAGCTGAGTCCCGAACGCCTGGAGATGTTCACCCAGTTCTCCAGGGAGCAGGGCCTGACAGACGATGAGATCCTCATCCTGCCCCAGACGGGTGAGTGGGAGCGCAGGGATGGTGTCGGGGAGTAGGGGGTGAGATACCACAGGGGGACTGAGAAGGAGGAGACCCTGCTGGCTTGTCCCTACCTCTCTATGGGGCCAGCCATGGGGTGCCCCCATTCAAGATCCCTCAGGGGGGCTGAGTTCCCACAGCCCCCAGAGGAGCTGATCTCCCTGTTTCTTTCTCCTGCAGACAAATGCATGGCAGACGCTGCTTAGGTGAGTTCTGCCTTCACTGGGGCTCAGACCAGCCCTGTGGGATGGTGTTGGGATGCTTAAATCCACATCACCCCACAGAGCCCCCAGCCCCTCCACAACCCTTCCCTGGGCTGCTGCTCTCCTCACATTGACTGGGGACACCTGTGGGGTGCCTACCCATTCAGCGTGAGGCTAGCCAGGAGCACATCCCCCTGTGTGTTATCTGGTCTCCTACAGCTCAGCCACGCTCATCCATCATCTTTTCCAGGCAAAGCCACCAGCTGCTGCCAGCCCAAGCCCCAACAGCACCGCAAGCTGGTGACCACCCTGCCCCATCTGACCCCCAGTGGCCCCCCAGCACCACAGCAGCCTTCGTTCCCTGTCTTCACAATGCACACCTGTATCCCTGTCTTGATTAAAGCCCATAAAAAAACAGCCCTTGCCTGCTGGATTGTTGTGGGGCAAGCCCAACAAGGCAATGGGCAAGGGAAAGTATGGCAAATAGGGTTGGGTCTGGGGTTAGTGGTCAGGGCTGACCCCAGCTCCTGGCTATGGAGGTGCTGGGCTGAGACCCCACATGCACTCACAGCCCTGCCCCATGGTACTGCCTGGCCACTGAACCTGCCCTGTCCCATGAAAAAGGGTCCCTGAGTCTAGGACCACTGGGGCATCTGCTCCCCCTCTGCCCCTTGGGCACCCTGGGCTCCCCCAACCTCCCTGCCTTGGTTTTCCTGCTGGAGAGCAGGCTGGCAGCATGGGAATGGGGTGATGGGCAATCAGGAGGTCTCCAGAAGTTTGGGGAAGGATGGACATGAAGAAGAAGGATGTCTGTGGGCTCTGGGTGTGGCTTGATCCTGGCCACTTCCTGGGCTCCATCCCATGAACCCAGACCCTCTCCAGCAGTGGAGTCTGAGCCTGCTGCCACCGGCCGAAGAAGCCACCACCCCTTCTGAGGGCACCAGGCTGTGGCTCAGCCTGCGGTAGAACACCAACACAACCATTCTCTGGCACTGAGGATCCTGAGGCAGGATCCATCCCACCACTGATGGACCCTAGAACCAATGGGAACAGCCAGGAGGGGGCCCCTGGGACACGTCACACTCCTCCCCATACAGAGTGGGCACGGGGCAGCACTTGGTCCTGGCGTGCTCTGGGCTGGGTCTCACACAAGGCTGCATTCATTAGGAACTGGGGGGACAGGGCCAGCGCTGTCACCTAAGCCGGGCACAGGTTATCCCTGCTCTTGTGTAACCTGTTGCATAAAGCTGGCGTGGGCAGGAGTGCTGCCAGCAGTGGGGGCTATAAAGTGGGTACAGCCTCTCCTGCCCACATCCACTCCAGGGTGAGGATGACAGCAGCACTGCCCAGCCTGGTTCTAGCCCTGCTCTGCCTGTTGCAGGCAAGAGCCCAGGTGCCTGTGCAGCCAGACTTGAACACTGAGAAGGTAAGTGCACAGGGTGCTGCCTGGCACATCCTGCCTGGACTGGAGGGGCTAACTGGGGCAGGGGGCCTGTGCTGCACCCCCGGGCACCTGCTAGCCCCATCCCTGAACCAGCCCCAGGACAGCTTCCAAGGCAGCCTGTGCAAAACCAGGTTAGTCCTGGCTGCTGTGTCCAGCGCCAACAACAGCCCTACTGCAAGGACACCAGCACATGGGGCCACGACGTCTGCAAGTATGTGGCACTTTCCCAGGGAACATGGGCCAGGTGCTGCACCTGTACTCTTAGCATGGGGCAGGACAGGGCGTTCTGCATGCAGGAGGTGGCAGCTCCCCATGTTTGCCTAGCTGGTCCCCACAAAGGGTGGCAGGTCTGCCACCACTGGCTGGCAGGTTTCTACAGTGGGCTGTCATGTTCCCCATGGCAGAAGACAGCTCCCCACAGATGGTGGCAGGTCCCTGAAGAGGGTGACAGGTCCCCACAGAGAGTGGCAGGTCCGCTGCAGGTTGGCAAATTTATGCAGTGGGCTTCCAAGTCCCCTATGGAGGAGTAGAGGTCTCCCTGGCAGGTCCCCACAACTTTTCCAAATTCCACCGATGATGTCCTGCTGCAGTTTGCAGGGGAGTGGCATGTCACAGCCATCGCTTCCAACTGCTCCATCTTCCTGAAGATGAAGGATGGGATGAAGTCATCCATGGCCATCGTGAGCTTCACACCAGAAGGGGACCTGGCCATTAAGTTGGTCTGGCCCCTGTAAGTGTCTGTCCTTCTTGCCGTGTTCCCTGTGGGCCAGGAACTCCCTTCTTCCCCACAGCAACTCCCCCACTGCTTTGAGTTGCCCAGTTCTGCCTCAGTGCATCCCCCTGGGCAGGCTGGGCCCATCTAACCCTGCTGCCTTCCCATCTGTCTAGTCACATTTGCCTTTTCAATGTTCCTTTTCCAGGATGGACAAATGCCAAGAGTTTGAGCTGCTCTTCCAGCAGAGCGGGCAGGCGGGGCACTACATGGGTATGTGGAGAGGGGCTTTGGAGTCCCCAAAACATAGGGCATCCCCAGCCCCCATACCTCAGGAGTAGTGGGAGGTGGGCTTGGCTCAGCAAGAGGTTGTGGATGGGTGGGCACCTGGCTCCTCCACATCGAGCAGGGGTTCCTTCCTCATACCCCCTTCAGGCAAATTTGAGGCTTGAGCACTGAGCTGTGGGCCTCAGCAGGGCCCAGGAGGGCTCGGACTGTGTCATGTTACCCAGCCGGTCACCTCTGGGGTCCTTAGGAGCACAAGAGAAGAGGTATCTGCGTGTGATGGAGACAGACTACAGCCACTATGCTGTCCTGCACGAGGTCCAGCACAGCGAGGCAGAGCCCAGCATGGCGCTGCAGCTCCTCAGTACGTTGGGAGTGGGGACCTGGCTCCTGGAAAGGGATGGGGGCACCAGCAGTGGGCAGGGGCTGGGCTCCCCACCACTACCCAGGGCCACCACCAGCAGCACCCCATGTCCATCACCTAGGGAATTAATTTTGGGGTGAATGAAACCTTGCACTAAAGGAATCTCCAGCTGGTTGCAGGTTGAACCAGAGCCCCCTGCAGTGTGCAAGCCCAGCTGCAGCATCCCAAGCCTGCCAGCCACCCCATACCACCCCAAACAAATGGGTCGCTGATCCCAAGGGGCTTGTGACCCTTTGCTGCCAGCCCAGGGCAGCTGTGGGTTGCCTGGTATCCACCCTGCATGTTCATTGCTTCACCTTGGCCCTTTCCTGGGGTCCAGCTGCTGCCCCACAGTACCTGGACCCCCAGTGTGGGGCTGGCTGCTGGGATTCCTTGCACTCACCAGTCCCCACTTGGGGTGTGTGGCTGCAGCAAGGGAGCAGGACGTGAGCCCCCAGCTCCTGCAGAAGTTCATGGAGCTTATCCCCACCATGGGCCTGACCGAGGACATGCTGGCCATCCTGCCCAAGTCAGGTGAGTGGCCCAAGGGCACAGGGTGGCAGCTGCGGCCCCTCTGCATGCGGACTGCGCAGGGGCTCGGGGTGCTGACAATTGCACACTCACCCCTCTCTTTGCTTTCCAACAGATCAATGCACCGGGGACATCAGGTGAGTGTGGCCAGGGAAAGCTGTGACTCCCTTTCAGCATTGCCTGGACTGAGCAAGGACTTGCAGGCCCTGAGGAATCCCTCACTTGCCTCGGGGCTCTGTCAGCTTGGCTTTGCCCTGCTCTGACCAGTTATCTGCCTGTCCTGCCTCTGCAGCTGAAGAACCATGTCCTCCAGACTTAGCGGACGACGGGCTCTGCGCCCCACTCCGTGGTGCTCCTTCCCATCGTCCAGGCTCTGCCAGACCTCCTGCTCCATACCAGGATCACCCTCAACCTCCTAAATAAATAGATGCAGAAGCTACCCCAGAGCTCGGTGCTTTGTTGGCGGGAGCAGAGTGCTGCCGGGGTCCCCAGGCACCCTGAGCCCAACAATCCTGGAGCTGACCCTTCCTGTCAGGCCCCCACAGGTTTTAGGGGGCTCCCTAGATGTGATGTTTGCTGTGCCCAGCATGGGGAGGATGGGGAGCAGAGGATGGGGAAGGTGCAGGGCAGGGAAGAAGGGAGCCAGGGTGGATAGGGGCTGGCACAGCCTAGCTGGGTGGTCAATAGCTCTGGGCAGAGAGGGTTAAGTAGTCACGCTGCCCAGTGCTGCCTGCAGGGATACCCCCAGGAAACCCCAGTCCCTGCTCAGTCCTCTCCCAGGCCACCCAGCTGGGAGTGGGGTGGCACCAGGGCTGCCTATGTCCGGACTGGGACCCGCATGCCTGCCACCCCCCTTGGTCCCCCATCTCACCAAAGCAAGGCCGTGCTGCCATGAGCCCCAAGGGCAGTTTTTATTCGGCTCCAGCTCCTGCACAGTGAAGGCAGCCTCTGCTCCCCCCTCTGCCTCCCTGCCCCGCCGTCCCTCAGTGCCCAGGCAGGTGTTGGGCTGTGACTCCAGGAGCCTGGCAGAGCCAGACCACAGGGGACATCACACTCTGGGAAGGAGGGACACACTCCCACAGCGACATGAATCCCTTCTTCTGCCCGCCCTGCTCAGGGTGCAGCCCGCTCGGCAGACCCTGCGTGCCCCAGCGAAGGTGGGGAGGCTGCCGCAGGCATCGCGGGTCAGGCTGTGCCGGCGAAGAGCTGGTTTGGGCAGGATCCCAGCAGCTGCCCTGGGGCACGTTTCAGCCCGGCCAGAAGAACGGGTCCTTGGTGAGCGGGGCTGCCCCGGGGCCGGTGCCGGGAAGAACCTCCCGCTCCTCCTGGCAGCCCGTTGGAAAACAACCGTTTGCTTTGTTCTTTCACAAGCAGCTAAAAGAACGGGGGAAATCCCAAATTTCAGCAGTGGTGCAACGGTTCCTGTAACTCCTTTTGGGGCTGGCAGGCACAAGCCCCGCTCTGCCCCAGGGGTTTGTTGACCCTTGGCTGCCCTGCGGATCCACCCCTTGCCCAAGCCAAGCCCGAGAGCGTTCCCGTAGGGCTCGGCACGGCTCCAGCGGGGGGGCGGAGGAGGGAGCACGGAGCTATAAACCCGACAGCGCCGGCACCACTCCCCATCCCACGGCTGAAGGCAGAGGAGCTGAGGCGAGATGAGGACCATGAGGCTGAGCCTGGGGATGGTCCTGCTGTGCTTGCTGAGTGTGCAGGCTGGGGACCTGGGAACTGCCGAGCCGCAGGAGGGCAAGGTGATCCTCAGCATCCCGGGAAGGGAAGGGAAGGGAAGGGAAGGGAAGGGAAGGGAAGGGAAGGGAAGGGAAGGGAAGGGAAGGGAAGGGAAGGGAAGGGAAGGGAAGGGAAGGGAAGGGAAGGGAAGGGAAGGGAAGGGAAGGGAAGGGAAGGGAAGGGAAGGGAAGGGAAGGGAAGGGAAGGGAAGGGAAGGGAAGGGAAGGGAAGGGAAGGGAAGGGAAGGGAAGGGAAGGGAAGGGAAGGGAAGGGAAGGGAAGGGAAGGGAAGGGAAGGGAAGAGCTTGTTCTCCAATCACCAGCAGAGCAGGGAGGACTGTAAAGGTGTTTTGGTACTGGGGACAGCTGGGGTCACTACAGCCACCATTTGCTTTGCTGACACACCCAGATGAGGACAGTCACCCAGCTCCTGCATAGGTGTCCCTAAGGGAATTTTGTTGCCTGGACGGGATGTAGGTGTTCCATGGAGGTTGTCCTGGCTTGGTCCCTGAGGAGGAGACACTCTAGACTGCTCCTCTGGACTCAGCCTGCTCTCACTGCCAGATTGCAGGGATATGGTACATCACTGCTATGGCCTCTGACTCCGAGAGCTACCTCCAAAAAAAGGACCAACTGAAGATGGCAATGGCCAACATTGAGGTCCTGGGAAATGGTGACCTGAAGGTCTCCTTTGCAATTCCCACGTAAGTCCCACATCCTTTTCTCCACAGGCTTCACTACCAAACTCCTCCCTGGACCTTCACTGGCGGGTCTCCACCTCAGTGCACTCACCAAAGAGTGGGCAGGGGTTCAGACAGGAACATCAGGGGCTTGGGATAGCTGTGGGCACCCCATCTTTAGGGCAGGCTCAGGACAACACTGGAGAGGACCAGTGCCACCACAGAGGGTGGGACAGGACCCTACAATTACAACTTTCCCAGAAGAACCAGCCTCATCCCAGAAGCTCAGAGCATGAGTGAGGGCATCAGTAATGCCCAGGTGCCAGCACTGTCCCCTGCCAGTCCAGGTACCCATTGTTCCAAGGGTAGTATCTGTCCCCTCCTGCCCTGGCCACACCACAACATCTCTGAACAGCAAGTCTCACATCTGGGATAGCGACCCTTGAACAGGGGAGGGGAGAGGGAGTCACTTCACCTCAGCTGGAGCATCCTTCACTGTTCTGCAGCCCTGAGAGATGTATGAAGTTTGAATCGCTCTACCAGCCAACAGGCAACCAGGATGAATACTACAGCTCTGGTGAGTGGGGGCTCTTGGGGCAGGATAGAGGCATGTCCCACCACCCCTGTCTGAAGCAGCTGCCTGTTCCTGGGGCCATGGCCCTCAGGACTGCCTGCCCCTCCTGCATCCTTGTTGAGACATCTCTCTGTGTCCAGGTGCCAGCTACACCCCAGGGCTGGTGGCCCAGCAGCATGGCAGACCCCCCAATCCCTCCCTCTGGGATAAACACATTGAGACTGAGTTTAAACCCTAGGGAGAAGCAGGTTCCTTCTGCAAAAAGGCTGTGAATGGATGTTCCCAGGGGATGGAGCAGGGGTGGTTTTCCATCATTTCCAGCCCAAGGAACAGTCTGACACTGGCCAACAGCCTGCACTGACCATCCACAGCCCCTTCTGCCCTCGCCTCCCCATCCCTCTGCTCTGCTGTGGTCTGTGGGCCCTCCAGGCTTTTGGAGGAGCCTTAGCAAGAGGGAAAACCAGGATGGGGGGATATCAAGGAAAGACAGGTTTGGTGGGCTTCATGCTCTTTACAGCCCCTTTGCAGAGTGGGGGCTTCCAGGAGGAGGTAATTAATTTTTCTCCACATCCTTTTGCAGACAGAGGCAATAAGACGGTGCGGCTGGTGGATACCGACGGCAGCTCCTACATGGTTGTCTTTGCCACCAGAGAGAAAGAGGGGAAGACCTTGCACATGCTGAGACTTTACAGTGCGTAGCCAGCAGTGGTGAACTGCTCTGAGGGTCCTGCAAGGCCAGGAGCCAGGGGACATTCTGTCTCCACTCCTGCCCTGGGTGAGGTGCAGGAGTGGGGCAGGGACCACCATGTGTTCCCTGTGTGGCAGGGAAGGAGCAGGGGTTTGGGTGGCAGGGGGGGCTGGGGCTCAGGCTCCCAGCACTGTGCTGCAAGTCCATGGCATTGGGTAAGTTTCTTGGTGGAGAAGGGTGGAGAGTGGGGGTCCTGCTGCACAGGCAGAACAGAATCAGTGGGGACAGGAACCAAGAGAGGAGTCACTGCACTGGTGTCAGGACCTCAGGCTCATCTTGTATCCTGGGTGAGGTGTCTCATGTGCCTGGCCACCACTGCTCTCCAGGACCTCCACCAGTGCCTCCAGCCTTCTCCCAGGGACTGCCATCCATCCCACCCTCAGGTGGACACACTCACCAGCTTCCCAGGAGATGCAGAGCCAGGCACAGCCTGGAGCTAACTCATGTCTTTGTCTTTAGGCAGAACCCAGTTGGTGAGACCCAAAATCAAGTTGCTGTTCAAGAGACTTGCCAAGCTGAATGGCTTCACTGACAAGACAATCTGGATTTTGCCCAGGCAGGGTGAGTACTGCCCAGGGCCAATAGAGGGACATGCAGGCAGGGACCAGCTCAGCCCATCAGTACCACCACTTCATGGTCTGAGCTGGCAGGAGGGAGTGCTGGCAGCCAGCGGTGCTCTGGCTGGGCACACTGAGCAAGAAGAAACCCACAAGTTCCTTCTGAGTAGTCTACTTTGGGTGCTAAATGGGACTATTCAGACCACAGTGGCAGACTTAGGCTTTCTCTTTGTTTCCACAGAGGAATGCAGACTTGGTGAACCGTAGGTGAGTTGCCGCCGTGCAAAATGGTGTTTGCAATGTTCTCTCCTGGAAATTCACCTTCTTGGTGCCCCCAAGGCAAGGGCCACCAAGAACTCTTTGAATTCCTCTGGGGTTGAGCTGTTTGAGCTGGTGCTGGAGCTTGTGCACAGGTAGGACCATTCCTTTGGATACTGCTCTACAGCAGTGGCCCCCAGGTAGCAGTACCCAGGGACTCCCAAGGAGCAGTGTCCAGAGACTCCCAGTGGGAAGTGCCTGGCACTGAACGTGGGCACGTGAGCTGAAACCACCAGAGAAATGTCTGCCCAGCCCTTTGAGCAGTGAGGACCAGGACACCAGCTCCTGCCAAAGGGACCCTGGGCTTGTGGGCTGGCAAACCTGGCCAGAGTGGGTTGGTGTCTCACCATGCAAACCATATTTGCTGTTGCCCCCCCAGCGTGTGCTTTCCCACCATACAGTTGTAGGGGTTACTAGAAATCCATTGCTGGAGATGCCTCACCCTACAAATCTGGGGAGAACTGGAGAAGAATGCACCGATCCTAATGGAGAGTCCCACTGGTCTCCTTGCCTCACCCAGACACCGCCTCTCCCACCTGTTTTCCAGAAAGTGCAGACTGGCCTGTGGATGCTCCTGCCAAGCAATGCAAGACCCATGCTTTGAAGCTCCAGGCTCCTGCTCGACCATCCTTCTTCTAAGCTCTGTTGTCAGGACTCTGACAGAGTCCCTGCTCCTTCAGCACACAGTCTCTACTTTTTGCCAAATAAACAGAGACCCTCCCCAGGTCTTGGTGTAGCTGTCTGGGGACAACCTGGGGTGCTGGGCCCTGTGGTCCCTCCTGTTGTTCTCCTGGGGGCTGTGGATGGTGAACAGCCGGGAGTGATCCGAGCTGAGCTTGCCAAAGTGAGGGCAGTTTCAGAGCCACAAGATTTTTCCCACCTGGGTGCCTCCCAGAGGGGCAGGACCAGGCCAGACAGAGGTCAGGCAAAGGGTGCAGTGAGGCTGGGAATCCTGTGGGCAAGAGGGGAGGCATGGAGAAAGGCCACCGAGAGTGAGGCTGGAGTTTGGAGGGCTGCATCCACCTGCACCATCCACCACCTGTCCTCCTCTTGCCCTGCAGAGGTTGCAGCTCTCTGCTCCCTGGGAGCCCCAGGAGCCCATCCAACAGCTCAGGCTGAGCCAAGGCAGGGCAAGATTCAGATTTGGGACCTCTCTGCCCCACTGCAAGCTGTTGTGGAACATGGCTGTCTGAATCCTCTGGAGCCAAACCTGGAGAGATGCCTGTGGCTTCTGGGCACCACACAGAGAAAAACCCCGCTGGAGCTGGAGTGCCAGGGCACACAAGCTGACAGTTCAGTGTTTTCTGGATGTGAATCCCATCCGTGCAGAGCAGGCGATGGGTCCCCATGCAGCCCTCCATAGTCCCTCAGCCCTTGCATCAAGCTTGCATCCGTCTCTGCAGTTCATCCAATGCTCCTTTATCCCCCCACAAATCTGGCCAGATGTCATCATATATCTGAAAAAAAGGAACTTTTCTTCCCTGAATGTTCCTAAGGGCCTCCTGGGTTTAGGCACCTACTTAGCAATGGTGGCATCCTGCAGCAAGGAGCTTCGCTCGCCTCTGCTCTCCCTTTTGCTTGTCATGCTGATTCCATCTTCAGCTGCTTGGCCAGGGGCCGTGGGAACATACCAGGGCTGGTGGGGACCAGCCAGGCTGGTGCAGTGGGGATCAGCCCAGACACCAGAAACTGATGGGAGAGAGCAGAAGGGCGTTGGGGCAAAGGAAGTGCTGGGACAGCCTTTGATGGCTGAGGAGCAGTTTGAGACCGGCAGCTGATAGCTGCTGGTGATGCAAGATCCTCTCCTCTATTTGTGATCCTTATGCTGTTCCAGATCTTAAATCTTTGACAAGCCTCCTTGTCCTCCCAACCTACCCTCTCACCCTTCTCTCCTTCCCCTGTTCAGGCCATGTCCTTGCTGGGGCTGCATGGCCAGACCTGGACCTCCACCTCCCTGAAAAGGTGGGGGTACATCTGAGATTGACATGGAGCCTTGTCCTATTCTCTGACCTTCCAATATCGCCTCATGCTGCCCCCTCTGGCACTCACTGCACATGGATGAGATGTTTTACCTGATACCTGTCAGTCAGCACAGTGACCCCTCTGGGGAACTTTCTTCCCTTTCTCTCAGCCACTCTTTACTGAGTGGATGACCAAGCACTGGGACAGGCTGCCCCGAGAGGTTCTGGAGTCATGTCTGGAGGAGCTCAAAACCTGTCTGGACACAATCCTGAGTGAATGCTCTGGGAGACTCTGCTTGAGAAAGGAGGTTGGACTGGATGATCTTTCAGCCTGAATCATTCTGTGATTTCTCTTAGTGAGATCTTCTTCCCTAACCTATGCCAGCTTGTCCCCTGCAAGCTTTGATAGACTTGCCAGGTGACGTGGGGATGTCTAACACCTATGTCTTGTTGACTCCTCCAGAGAGGTGTATTTCTGAGGTGTGATTTTCCTGCGCACAAGTTGCATTCAGTTTGCCCTGTGTAATAGTTTGCCAAGACATCAACCAAATCCAGCATTTATTGCAGCTTTTGTGAGTATCTTCTACACTGTGAGGGGACCTCCTTATCTGTTGTCCCTCTGACCACCTCTGCAGAGCCTGGCACATTCTCTTCATCGTCTGGTGAAAACTAGAAGGCACCAAAGGGAGTGTAAGTGGCAGATGGGGTGCTGCAGTGATGTTTGAGTTATTTTGTCTGGCAATGTCATCTTCTCCATCTTATTACTCACTTGCCCTTCTCCATTGGCAGGACAGAACTTCAGAAGTGTTTGCAGAGATGGTCCATTCTGAGGATCCACCAAAGCTCCTTCTTGGCCAAAGTGGATGCAGGGTTTCTTCACTTTTCTATCAGCTTCTTTTCTTTTACTTTAACCAGCTACTTTCAAATATTTTCTAGTATAAATTCCTGCTGCCAGAGCCTTTGAAGAAAGTGCAGCTGTCATTTCTCAAAGCAGAGGAGCAAGGCGCCAGATGCTGGTGTCTTCGTTGTTTGTCTTACATTGTTGCCTTTCAGCTGTGTTCAATAAGTTAAAGAATGTTTATGCTATTTCTAATCAGATTCTTTAAATTGATGCAATCATGCTGGGTTCCATTTAGGCTTCCCAATGTTGTTTAGGGCTTGTATTTGCTAATATCAGCTTAAGCACTCAGAGGAAAGCTAAGCTGGTCTTTCCAGACAATCTCTGTGCCATATGTGATAGTTAATCCTCTTGACTTTTCATTTTTTCTCTTTTTAAAAATAAAAATGACTGTATGGGATCATCTCAGGTTGTAGGAGTAGCACCAGCTAGCACAGGGATGACGCTTTAATTTCAGCCTCTGACCCACGTCCCACTTGCTGCTTGGGACCTGTGGGCTCTTGGCAATCTCCAAAAAAACTGAGTGCAAGGGTGCCTAACCAACCTGCCTGGAGCAGTCTTGTGTTAGAGGCTCCTGGATGTTCCTTTGCACGTGAGGGGTGCAGCCCCAGTCACCAGCTGGTGGTGTAGTTACCACAGCAGGAATCACTCAGGCAACACGCAGACATCAGGACCAGGCTTGTCCATCTGCCTTGGATGGTGCAGAGTGAGACCACAGGGTTCCCCTGTGCTGCTGGGGTCTGGTGGGTGTGAGCCCAGAACAGCCTTGCCTCTTTGAATACACATCCAGGGGTCTGTCAAAATCACAGCAGTGCCCCAAACCACTGGAGCTGCCAGACACACCTGTTGTGAAGGGAGGTGCAGGAGAGGAGCAGCAGCCCCGTGCTGGGGTCTGTGCCCTGGGCTGTTCCCTGCCCCTCCTCCACAGCCAGCAATCAGGGCTGTCCTCCTCGTCTCTCCCCTGGCCTGGCAGCGAGAGGAGCACTTGCCTGAGGAGCACTCCATGCCAGCACAGGCTGTCTGGCTGTAGTGGGGTGACCCTGGCTGGACCTCAGGCACCCACTAAAGCCTCTCTATCTGTCCCCTCTGCAGCTGGACAGGGGAGAGAAAATATGACAAAGGATTTATGAGTTAAGGACCGGGATAGTTCACTCATCAAATATTGTCACAGGCAAAACAGGCTCTAATTAGAGCTATTAATTTAATTTATTGCTAACAAAATCAGAGCGGGATAATGAAAACTAAAATAAGACCTTAAAAACACCTTCCCCCCCACCCCTCCCTCTTTACCAGCTCTACCTTCTTCCCCACAGTGGTGCAGGGAGACAGGAATGGGACACTGCTCAGGGACAGAAGTCATTCCCCTGCTCTAGCACAGGGTCCCTCCCATGAACTTCTGAAATGCTAGTCCAGCTCACAAGCAACAGTCCTAGCCAAACTGCTGCAATGTGAGTCACTTTTCCATGGGGTCAGTCCTTCAAGGAACAGGCTGCTCTAGTATTGGTCCCCCACAGCGTCACAGCTCCTGTGAGCAAACCTCCTCTAGCATGGGCTCCTCTCTCCACAGGTCTGCAGGTCCCTGCCAGAATCCTGCTCCACCATGGGCTTGCTAAAGGGTCACAGCCTCCTCTCAGGCATCTCCCTGCTCCAGCATAGGCTCCTCCAGTAGCTGCAGGCGGATCTCTGCACTCCTATGGCATCCTTGGGCTGCAGGGGCACCATGGTCTTCACCACAGGCTCAGGGGAATCTCAGCTCCAACACCTGGAGCTGCTCCTCCTGCTACTTCTCCACTGACCTTCATGTCTGCAGAACTTTCCTCTCACATATTCTCACCCTGCTCTTATCTAGCCACAATTATAACTGCACAAAAACCTCTTTCTTTCCTTCTTAAATATGTAATCTCAGAGGCATTACTACTCGTAATTGGCCTAACCTTGGCCAGTGACATGTCGATCTTTGGAGCCACCAGGGATTGGCTCTGCTGGACATGGTGGAAGCTTCTGGCAGCTTCTTGCAGAAGCCACCCCTAGAGCCCTGCGCCTCCCCCCACAGCGGCCACAGCCTGGCTATGCCAGCCCAACGCACGGGCGTACGTCTCAAAGTCCACAGCCTCGCAGGTCACCTGTGGGCAGCACAGCAGGAGCCCTGTCCCTGCCACAAACACAGTCCTGCTCACCTTGCAGAGGTGTCACTCACTGCCCTATGCCAGGGCTGTTCCTGGCAGTGTCCCTGGGATGTGGCTCCTCATGAACAGCGAGGCTGTAGAGCTGGCCTGTGCTTCCCTTGAGCCTACCTCAAGCTCACTTGATTCATTAGATTTGATTGTAAATCAAATGCAACTTAATTAGCAGAAAGGCAAACAGTCCCTGCCAATGACTGGCTGATCATTCCCTGAAGACTATCAGATCAGCACATGTAATTGCAAAGCCCTAGACTTATCGAAGAATGAAATGAAGATGCCACTTGCATCGCACTCACACAGTTTCTCCTGCCCTGGCTTACAGGCAGAGGAGTTTCACAGTGGCAGGACACACAATCTGCTGTACCTCATGCCTCTGCACTCTCCAACTTCCAGTAAGGCAACTGGAGCCAGAGAACCCAACCTGAGGAGGCCCATGAGCCCACTGGGGGCAATGACAATGCCCTGGAAAGATGCGTTATAGGCTCCAGGCATTCCTCACAGGGCAAGGAAAGATGATTCCCACACAGAGCTCTGCAGCACTACATTAATTTATCCCAGTTCCGTCCTCACCATTAGCCTTCCCCACCCCTTTTACGTTCATATTCTAGAGAGTTCTCCCTTCCCTGTTTTCCCATTGGTGTGTGTAACCCCGCCATCCACCCTGGCATTTCCTATTGGTCCCTTCCCAGGGTACCACCCCTGAGCCCTCAGACCATTGGATCCCTGATGCTCTTCTCCGCCCCCTCTTTCCTGCATTTATACCCTGGACCCTCCTTCGCCTTTTGGCTCTTTTAGTCTAGATCTGTGTTTGGGTGCTCAACACCAGCCTGGTTTTCTGGTAGCCACACTGTGGCTGTCCTGGGGATGCCAGCTCTTTGGTATGCCCTTGGTTATGGAGAGATCACAGGGTACAGGGAAGGAGCTGCGGGTGGGTGGTCTCCTTAGGGATCTTGTTCTGGGTGGGTCTGTGTGGTACCTTCCCAGTGGAGCAGCCATGTAGTTCTCCATGTCTGCTTCATCAAATCAACTTGAAGGCTCTGTAAACAGGAAATTGTAGTTAAAATAGATTTATAGTAGATTTATACTAGGTAAAGGGAAAAATTTTCAGTGCTGACAAATAGGTTTAGGATCCCAAACATCTCCTGTATTTGCACCATTAAGTGAGCACTTTGGGCCTCAAATCTCCTGGGAAGGCACTGTGTAAGACCCCACAGTTCCCCAGGTGCCACTGGCCATGGATCTGGCAGTTGTGAGCCCAGAAGAGCCTTTCCCCTTTCAATATACACCTAGGAGTATATCGAAACCACACAGATGTCCAAACCCTCGTGTATTTGATCTAAAGAGCTGATTCCTGGGTCAAAGTCATTTTTTGGCACTGGGTTTCAGCTTCCAGCTATTGTAGGCTTGCTGTTCCAGGGTGGCCCACAGCAGCATGCTCAAGCAAAGGGCTCTCCTTCCTGATGCAGCCATCTCCCAGCTGGGATTTGATTCTCCAGGCTGACTATGTTGCACCATATCTTCTCCAATGGGCTCTCCACTCTTCAGGCATCCTGACAGCCCAGCTCAGCTTCCTCCTCAAGTGAGTTCCCTGTGCAACACCCAGAAAGGTCTCACTAACATAACACAGCATCAATATTTTCCCACACACTCTGGAAGCCTTTTGTCCCCATGGCCATTTTGGCATCCTGTGCCATACTTGTGGCTCCAGATTCCCCTGACTCTCCAGTCAAGGATCCTGCAGGCAGGGAGACTGCTCTGCAGACACAGAGCTCTTGTTTCGTCAAGTTCTCTTTCTTCCCCCTGAAGCTTTGCAAATGTCTGGGGTCAGATTCCTCTTCTCCCTCATCACAAAACCACTTTGCACCCTCACTGCTGGAGACACAACGTTAATTCTTCCTGAGTCCAGGTACAGCCATATTTCCCTCCCTCAGCAAATCTCTGAAGACTCTTCCCCCTCCCTAATGCTTCTGTCCCACTGCCTTCATGTTGTCACTGGCCATAAGTTGTCATTGTCCTCTTGGAACATTGGTAGCAGGAGATATCTGACCTCCAAGGTGCTGTACTGAGGACACAGCAGGACTGTCTGTCCCCATCTACAAATACTTACCCCACGTAACTCTGCAAGCCGTTCTCACAGGCTCCCTGCACTCCTCCATCTTCCAGCACAGGCTTTTTTCTTTCCTTGCAGACATTCCACTCTTTTCAGAGTCCCTCCTTGGTGTCTGTATGTTGCTTGTTTGCTATGGGAGAAGCTGTTTCACCAGCCTCTCCCTTGTGCTTAAAAGAAATTTTTTTGGTGCCTATTCTTTCTCTTTTTTGTTTGAATGCTCAGCTTTCAAACCTGCTCAGCTGCAGGAACCAGCTCGCCTCACTTCTCCTGATTTGTGCTTGTTCTCAGCAACAGCCACCAATCTGCCCCTATTGATCTTCCCATTTATGCCAAATGGCATCGACTCATGCCTACTGGAGCTCTGAAGTTATTTTCCCAAATAGCTCTTCTAAAAACAACCAAAAGGAACAGGTACAAAAAAAACCCCACCCCATCAGCTCACTTTATGCTGGTTATGTTGTCCTCATATCCAAGGACAGCTAGAGTGACTGCTGCAGACAGGGGATTATAGCACCTCCACCCCTCCAAAGAGCTATTCTTCCTGGAAGGAAGAAACTGGAGCCTTAGCCTAAAGGATTTCTATCCTGGTAATTTGTCCTCACCCCAAACTGGCTGGGGGATCCATGATGGGCTCCCAACACCACTTAGGCAGAAATTCCTTTCCTTCCTTACAAAGTTAGTTTAGGTCCAGGAAGATCTTTTGATCCTGTCTTTCAGTGTCTTCTGCTGGCTTCTCTCCTCATCACACACTTCTGTCCCTCCTCCTGAGAGCTCCATCACCTCTGCCCAGCTCACACCACCTGCTTCTGTGACTCTAGGAACATCTGCTCCCATGAGCAGCTCCATGTACTAGTCTGAGTTTCTCTACAGCAGCATTGCACAAGGCTACCATTGCTTGTGATCTTTCCCATGAGCCAGATGTGAAGACACCAGCCCACACTGCTCTCCCAGCTGCTCTCATTTCTCAGGGTCTTTCCTTCTATCTGTGGTTGCACACTTGTTTACCAGCTCCTACTCCTCATCACAACCCAAACCAGCACATGCCTCTCCTTCAATCTCTATTCCCTTCCTGGTTCAGAACCTGGTATCACATCCCTGCAGGTGTCTCCCATCCCACTGGCATGCCTCCTTGCATTGAAGAGTGTGTCCATGAATGCCATCGCATCCATGCTCAGGCACCCCAGCCTTGGGCTGGCTGCTCACACACCCCCACCCAACTGCTGGGCCCCAGGACAAACCCACAGCCCCCCAACCCTCTGCATTGTAGAGCACACCCACAGTTGCCCTGTTCCCACTTGGAGGGCCCTTGCAATGTTGTTTGAGGGTGCTCATTCCTCTCAGCCTGGCACCCACCTTCTCTTCGCTCCTGGTAGATGTTCCTGCCCTTCTCTCTGGAAGGACCTGAAGACAACTCTGTCAGCACCAGTAGGTTCTTACAGACTTGTGTGAATCACTGATCATCTCCTGGCCTGCTCCTCTTGCAAATTCAGTAGCTTTAGTTTCACCCTCAAAATATTCTGCATCTCATTTTCATTTATCCTTAGGCTCCAGTTTCTCGTTATACCCAGAGCCTTTCCTGCAGGCCAGTGTCTCTGCTTTCCCTTGCCACTCCCAAGCCTGCTGGAACCACAGTCACCTTTGGATGCCATTCTGGTCCTCCTCACTCTCACAGGTACCTGTCTCATGTTGTTTTCTCAGCACAAACATGAGGCTGACATCCCCAGTGCGGTATTGGCCAGCAGGCACCTTGTAACATTTAAAGATTTTTTGTTTGTTTGTTTGTTTTTTGGGGGTTTTTTTGGGGTTTTTTTTTGGTGTTTTTTTTTTGTTTTTTTTTTAATGTCTGCTTCCACAATCTGCGATGGAGAGGGCTAGCAGGACACCTTTCTGTATCTTCACAAAAGGTGTAAACACAATTTGTTCCCATGAAGGGCAGCAGCTTTTCAGGTAGGGTCTGACCTGTCACGTTTTGTGGGATCTTTAGACCAATCTCCAGTTGCAGGCCAGGAAACCTGGAAGGAGGAGAGAAGCTACTGCATCTGTTCCCTGATCTTCTCCTACTACTGCATCTGTTCTTGTTTAACAGTGTTTGGAACGATCAGGAGAGCCCTGTGTATGTCCACAATACAGTCCTGCCATGTTCTCAGATGTTAGAGATGTCACTGAGGAAGCAGCTCAGTGACCTGAGACACTGAGTGACCCCCACCCTCCCAGCAGCAGGGACAGGTCTCTCAGTGACCTGACACAGAGGAAGAGCCTGGGGGTGCTGGTCAGGCAGTGCTGGTGGGGGCACAGCTGGCAGCTTCTCACTCCCCCTCACCAGCACATCCAGACCTCTTATTGCCTGGGGGACCCAGGGGCTGGGTCCCCTAATTCACAGAATCCTCTCCCTCTGTGACTGAAAGCCCCCCACTGCTGGGTTGGACTCAGAGTCCCAGCTCCAGAGAGCCCAGCTCTGCAGGTACAGCCCTCGATGGGAGGTGGCTCTCATCCCATCCATTAAGCCGACTATCAGTGTGGAGACTGCACAGCTCCTCATCCTCTCAGAGGGGTGGCAGAACGATGCATGTAGCATCCTCTGGGATAGACTAGGAGGGGATTCTTTAACACTGCTAATTCTTTCTCCACAGGAGTTCTCCCAGTAAGCAATTCTGGGAACTCTTTCCATAAGAAATAAATACTGCCCAGGTGGACAAACTGTGCCAGCTGTCCACACATTGCTTTGGCACGCCGATGCTCTTGGTTAAGCCTTTTTTCTTTAATAATTTATCTACATGAGGGCTTTGTCAGGCTCTCTGGAAAGAGCTTTTATTCCCAAGCAGAGCCCTTTCTGAGGTGAAACAGTGCAAAGCACAGCAGTAATACTCGGCTGTTTGCACTTCTGGTAAGTGCTGGATAATCTTGTCTGGGCTCAACTTGCAGACACTGCAGAGCCGGATGTCTTTCCCTTAATGCAATAAAATATGTATAAGTAGGAAAACCATTGTCAGTGGACTGATATTCATAGTTTCTGGAGCCGAAAGTTAATCCTGGGAACATGAAGCTGTTTCCACATCTGAAATGGCAATGAAGCAGGAGTGCAAGTGGGAGAGCAGATGGATCTGGTTCATGATGTGTCTTCAGGAAGGATTCAGGGACTCTCAACACATGGAGCCAAGAGGGTGGTACCTGGTGGATGTAAATAAAGGGGTAGAAATGAATGTTTTGCTCAGTGTGTGCAAGGAGATCCAGCCACAGATAAAGTGAAATCTGTCCTCCCTGGACCTCAGCCCAGTGGGAATCACTTTATGAGCAAAACTCTATAAGAATCCTACTGAGGAAAAATGATTGAAACTAGTGTCTTGTGATTGATGGAGCCAAGATTTCCCAGTGGGAACCCGATGTGCTTTATCCCACTCAGGTTAGGCTGCACTACATCCTCCCAGAAGACATGGACAAGGCAAGGCTAGGTGAGGAACCCAGATTTTAAGACACCTACAAAATCAGCAGCTCCTTTGGAAATAAAATGCGAATTTCCCATCCTTTTTTACCCATGATTCCCAGGGCAGGGGTGAGTCAGAGCAATATGCAACCCCTTTGCTCTCCTACTGCCAGGGAAACCTGAGAGTTCCTTGGTCATTCCTGCCAAGCGTAGCAGCTTTAGTATTGGGCTGGGAATGTACCTTTGGAGCATATGGGTAGAGGGGGAGGATGGAGAATCCTCGTGGCAGGGAAGGGCTGGGTACCATGAGTCCCAACTGTGTCTGTGCTTAGCCTTCATCAACTCAAGACACTGATAGATGAGACCACACCACAGTACAGACTGGTGGAGCTTGCTGAAAGGACCAGCAGTGTCACCAGGGATAAAAGAATCATGAATTCCTGTTCTCAGAGTTCAGAGGAGACCCCTGCTTCCTCCAGAGAAGCCAGGGTGCATGCAACTTCAGGGGTACACAGGACAACCATCAGGGTGCAGGAGGAAAGTATATTTGGGCAAATATACTTTGGTGTTATATATTTAATGCAAATATGTACAAATTAATAAACAAAATAAAATAATATTTTGAATGAGTGTTATTAAATCTTTATCTTATCCTTTTGCAATGTCTAGTCATGTGTATATTTTACAATCTACATGTATATAACTTATGAATAAAGGGAGACCTCCCTGCCAGAGGGCGGGAAGTGCCTGCAGTCAGGGTAGAGGCACAGGTGGTTTCCCTAGCTTTCATCCAGCAGGATCTTGCAAGCCTCCAGGGTGGTGACCATGGCTTTAGTGGGTCCCTCTCTAGATCTCCCAGGACATCAGGTCCCACCTTGCTGCCAGCCCTGCTTATCCCTGAGGGATCAGTGCTGGAGGATCCAACTCAGCCCCACTGTGGTCAGGGCTCCTATGGTGCCATCCATCTCCCCACCCACCACTTGCTTCCAGATGAAGAAATAGTGCCCCTGCCCCTTGCTGAGTGTGATGCTGGGGAGTGCTGAGGTCCCTTCCCTAAATTCCTCCCATGTCAAACTATGACAAGGCCTCTACAAAAGTGCTGTGTCCAATAAATGGTTTTTATCTCAACTCACATTTTTGTGCCTCCAGTCCTCCAGTTCTCAACTCCATTTCCAGAGCAGGAAGAAGGTCGTAGAAGATGGGGGAGGGGGGGAAGGGAGCACCATCTGGTTTGGGAGAGTCTTGGGCAGGGCGCGCTAAATTGGTGAGTGCCATTCCTAAACCATGACAGCAGCTTTTTCTTGGGGAAGTAAAATCCCAGATGGGGATTTTTTTTTTCACAGTCCCTTTCACAGGAGCAAAGGGCTAAGGAAATTAGGGAATAAAGAAAATTTAAGAGGTAACAGTTCAGCTGGGAGCAGATGACATGGCTGGCCCCATGCCATGCTGTCATCCACTTCTACCTGGCACCTTCCTGCTCAGCCATGGTGGCAAGGGGAGCCACGAGCAAGTGGCAATTCCTTCCAGAGCCAGGCCTATCACACCACACCATGGCAGCTCGCTCTCAGCATTCCTTGGACAGGCTCAGAGCAGGCTGACAGCCTGCCAGGGCACCACTGACGCTCTAATGGGGCTCCTGCTGTGAGCGTGTCGGCTGGGCTGAGCCCAGCCAGGCAGCAGGACACAGCCATGGCAATCCCTGGGCTGAGCCCAGCCAGGCAGCAGGACACAGCCATGGCAATCCCTGGGCTGAGCCCAGCCGGGCAGCAGGGCACAGCCATGGCAATCCTGGGCTGAGCCCAGCCAGGCAGCAGGGCACAGCCATGGCAATCCCTGGGCTGAGCCCAGCCAGGCAGCAGGGCACAGCCATGGCAATCCCTGGGCTGAGCCCAGCCAGGCAGCAGGGCACAGCCATGGCAATCCCTGGGCTGAGCCCAACTGGGCAGCAGGGCACAGCCATGGCAATCCCTGGGCTGAGCCCAGCCAGGCAGCAGGGCACAGCCATGGCAATCCTGGGCTGAGCCCAGCCAGGCAGCAGGGCACAGCCAAGGCAATCCCTGGGCTGAGCCCAGCCAGGCAGCAGGGCACAGCCAAGGCAATCCCTACACTGAGAATCAGGCAGCACATGCTGGCCAGCAGTATCCCAGACAGCAAGTCCCATACAGGATCATGTCATTTGTGTTTGTGCCAAGGCCTCAGGTCTGTGCCCAGAGCATGGGGCTAGAGACTGGATGCCAGGACTTTGCAGAGCATCCTCTGTCTCCATGGGGTAAAACCTTGGGTGGCCTGGGAGCTCTGCAGCAAACAGGGACAACCTGGCATCCCTGCTGGACATGGCTGTTGGTGTGACTGGGGTATCCATGTGGCATCTCTGGGGCTTGTGGCTGTAGAGGCACATCACCACCAAGCACCCACTGTCCTACAGCCAGATGGGACATTTGTAGTCTGAAGGGGACATAGGGTTTGAAAAGCAAATCCTAGAGATATGAGACAAATCCAGGATATGAAAAGAGGTTTTGCAAGGGAGCGACCCAGGCATGTGGCTCTGACTGGGAAGGGAGGGGGTGCTTTGGCAGTGCACGCCTCTACCCAAAGCCAACGGCAGATGAGGTCTGACAAACCCAGCACTCAAAGCCAGGTGCCACAGCTGCAAAGCAGGCAGGGATGAGATGCCTCCAGCCATCAGCCTGAACATTACCCCAGCAGCCACATGACTGACAGGTGACATGCCCCAGCTCGTCACTCCCAGTGTGTGCCATTCATGTGGGACTGGGGGAATAACCAGATCCCAACACAGCATTACAGACTGCATTGGGGTGGAAGGCACCTTTCAAGGTCATGTAGTCCAACACCCCTGTCATGGCAGAGACACCTGCCACTTGCTTAGAGCCCTGTCCAACCTGGCTTTGAACGTTTCCAGGGATGGGACAGCCACAGCTTCTCTGGGCAACCTCTGCCAGGGCCTTTCGAATCTCATAAGGAAAAACTTCCCGATATCCCACGTGACCCTGCCCTCTGGCAGTGGGAAGGCATTGCCCCTTGCTCTGTCATTCCAGGACGCTGTCCGAGGTCCCTCTCCAGCTCTCCGGAGCCACCCTGGGCCTTGGGAGGGGCTCTGAGGGGCAGCGCTCGGAGCGCGGCCGGCTCGGTGATGCCGGAGCGATCCCGCCGGGCCTCGGCGGCGGGGGTGGGGCCCAAACGAGGCGGAGCCCCGCCCCCCGCCTGGCAAGCCCCGCCCCCCGCCTGGCCCCGCCCCGCCGCCCGCAGCCGCCGCGGCCCCGCGCCCGCCCGTGTCCGCGTCCGTGTTCGTGTCCGTGGACGATGGTGGCGGCCCGGGGCGCTGCTGCCCGCCGCGGAGCGCTGCTGCTGCTGCTCACCGCCCTCGGATCCTTCCGTCTGCGCCTTGCCCGTGCCGGTGAGTACCTTGTTCCCCCCACTCCCGTCTCCGTGTCCTCTCCCTTCCCCCGCGGATGCTGGTGTCCTCTCCTACGACGAACCCCGGTGCGGTTGCCCCCCCTCTTCTCCCTCATTATCCCCATCCCCACCAGGGATCAGCATCCGTGGGTGTTCGTGTTCTTGGGTGGAGCAAGATAGGAGGTGCCCCCGCCACAAAGCCCCACGGGGATTTCTCCCACCCCGCAGCGCTCCCCGGGGACGGGCAGCGCCTCCCCGTCACTCTCCTGTCCGCTGCTGCAGGCAGGGGCCTGGCAGCGGGCGGCAGCGCCGCAGGGCTGGTCCCCAGCAGCTGTTTGAGGGGGCTGGAGGAACCCACAGATGTGGATCCTGGAGTGGGAAAGGAGCACATAGTCATGGCAGCGGCCCTCGTGAAGCACCTTTATTGGTAGGAAAAAATTAAAACAACATCAAAAACCACTGAAACAAAGAAAAAAATAAGGGCGCTGCAGTGACCGAGCCATCCCGGGGAGCCGGCGGGAGCTGCGCTGGAGGAGCCCTGTTTGCCCACCTGCCTCATTGCCCCGGGAGCGGCCGCAGCACCGCCCCGGTACACCAGTGACGGTGACATTTCTGCTCTCCGCCGTGGCAGAAGGAATGGGTTGCCTTCGCGCCTTCCCGTGCAGCACCGCCCTAAGCTGCCCTGCTGTCTGCTGAAGGGTTGTTTCGGGGCGTTCGGGTTTGATTTGTTTGAGTTTCGGGGTCTGGCGCTGGACATGCCCCTCTTGCTCTGTGCCCACTGCTGGGGTGCGCAGGGCTGTGATGGGCACAAACAGCGGCCCCAAAACCCCGGCCCGCCCCAGGCCCCGTTGCTGCCTGCGGGGAAGGCTGTGGCTGCCCGCCCTGGGGAGGTGCCGTGTCCCTGCCTTGGTACGGCCTGTCTCGGGCAGGTGCTTTCCGCCTGGCTGGCGCAGGAGCCGGGAAGGGCCTCCTGGCTCCCAGCATTGTTTGCGGATCCGATATTGTTTCCCTTCCCGGGCTCCCGGCAGGGCAGACGCCGGGCCGGCGGACGCCGGGCAGGCAGCCTGCTGTCACCGGGTCCCAGGTGGCCTCTCCATGCTTCTGAGGGACGGCGGAAAGCTGCAATAATTTTTAAATCTCCCAATGAATCAAAACGTCTGTGTGTTTCCACGTCGGAAGGTTGGAGGCAGAGGTGGGGATGCTCCTGCGCTCCCCCTCTTCCCACGAGCCAAGGCTGGGGTGGCCCAGCCAGAGGTACTGCTGACACAGGCTAAGATGGGAGGAAGGAGATCCAGGCTCGGATGAGCCACCGGTGATCCAGCATAATCTCTGCTCCTCCTGAATTTAGGGGTTAGTGTGGGATCATCTTGCCTGGCAGTGCTGGTTGGGCTGGGTCCCTTGAGGGGCTGCTGGGGTGGCTGTGCCCAGGTGCTGTCAGGGGGTGGTGACAGTTTCCCCTTCCCTTCCCCTCTCTTCCCAGCCCTAGGAGGATGCTGGAGATGAGGTGGGCATGAGGCACCACATCAGCAGCAGTGCTGGGATATTGCATGCTCTTGGTACATGTGGGATTCGATTTTCAGCTCAACCTCTTTTCCCGGAGAGAAGCTGGGGATGGTGTCTTTGTGCTGTTCCCAACAGCAGCATCCCGTTGCCAGGAGTTTGAGGTTGTATGGCATGTATGGCATGTGGCAGTGGGGAGCTCCAGGTAGGTTTCTCCTGGGGATGGCTGAAGAAAATAACCCTGGGATGCTGGGCAGGCAGAGTCTCTGTCCCAACCCCGCCACCTTTCTCTGGCTGCAGTGGGGAACAGGAAGCATTGGCTGTTTCTTCTCACTTTATAATTGCCTTTCCTGGGCAGATGGGGCCAAGCTTGACTTTCTCTGGGAATGGCTAAGAGGTGGAGGTGGCAAGCCCAGGAGCAGCTCTTGTTCTGATATGCTGGTGAAACTGGCTCCTGGCAAGGAGGCAACCAGGGAGAAGGTCCTGCACCACCATACCCATGACCTCCTGTCTTCAGCTCCATCAAAGTTTCTTCAGACGGGGGTTGGCATCTCCTCCTCCTCCTCACTTTCCTTGGCTGGTGCTGCAACCCAAAGCCCCTGCAGCAGATGCCATCTCCCAGGATGCAGCTGCACGTGGCTCAGTAACATCCTCATCTTGCTGTGAGCCTGATCCAAGCTGGAGGAAGGGCAGCGGTGCTTTGGAGGTGCTGCAGGTGGTTTAGGTTTGCCTGCTGCTCCTCAGCTGGGCTTTATTCTCCCACGTGTCTCTATGCATCACACCAGGCTTTGGGCAGAGGGCCTGCCTTGCTTTGTTTCCTGGCTTCATTTCCAGGAACATGAGTGACAGCCATATTTCTCCCTGCTTGAGTAACTAGGTCGCAAAATTTCATCTATTATTATCATTGTTATTATTGCAAACAAAAAAAAAAACAAAAACCGTTTTCCAAATGGGATGACAGGCTAGAACCCCATTTCTTAATAATCCTGAACCCCACTGCCACAGCCATCGGTTCACATCCCAGACATCTGGAGAAGATGCTCAGCAAAATCTGAGTTTTGTTTCCAGTCCAGGTGACCCATTTGGCCAGGTTTGACCTGCTGGCTCTGCACTGCTGCTCCTCCTCATGCCGCTCTGCAGGGATATGGGTGGGAGCAGGGATGCTGGTGTTGATGCTGGCTGCCCCTGCTCTGCAGTGGTGCGTGTACTGCTCAGACTTCCCAGCTGGGCATGCCTAGGCAGGAGCCATCCCCTGGGAAGTTCCCAGGCTCAGCCTGTGGTGGGATTGTCCATCTCTTCGCTTTTCCTCCTTGCCTGCTTGTCCATCATTGCACTGGGAACAGGGTTGGGACACAGTGGGTGCAGTAGCCCCAGGGACCCCCACGCTGACCCCTGACACTGCAGTAGCTCCAAGCCACTCTTGGGAGCAAGACATTGGGACTGGTGCTGCGCCTGTGCTGCTTGCAGGGGCCTGGCTGCCTTGCCAAGTGAAGGGAGTGATCTCAGCCCCACAGCATTCTCTGAGTTGGTCTGCAGGTCGCAGCCCCAGTTTTTTCTTGAGGCACAGGAAAGGTTGTCTGGGTCCCCCCTAGGAGTGGTGGCAGTGGTGGGCAGTAGTCCCATTCAGCCACCCCATCCCTTCAAGCCTCCCGTAGTGGGGGGTCCTCTGCCACACTGGTGCAGACCATGTGTTTCTCCAGGCAGCAGCTGGGGTGCTGCCCATGTGGTTTTATTCTTGGAAATAAAGTCTCGACCTTGTTATCTGGGGTTACTTGTGCTCAGCTGGTTCCCGCTGTGGGAAAGGAGCCCTTGTGGGCGTGAGGTGTGGAGGAGCTGGGATGTGCAGCACAGGCATCCCACAGGGCTCCAAAGAGCTGGTACCCATGCCAGGGACATGGGCTGGGCTCTGTCTGCAGGCCTGAGGAGGGGAAATGGGTGGAAAGATGTCTGACTGATAATTCCAATTACAGAATCGGCATCAAGGAAGAGTTTATGGAAGAGATGGGGTGAAAGTCTGTCATCCCTTTTGCTGTAGCTTTGTGGGGACTCACAAATCCATGTGCGCCCCAGCAATACCCTGGGGATGCCGATGCGTGGAGAGCTGGAGCTCATGGTGGGGTGACTGGGATTCTGGAGCCAGGGGCCTGCTTGCACTGTGCAGGGTCAGGTCCTTTGCATCTGCAATTTCCTGGCAGCTCTGGAGACTGGTCCCCCACCCCAGGGATCCCTCAGTTTCCAGGAAGCCTGAGTCTTCCTGCAGCTCAGGGGAAGGTGCATCAATGTTTGTCTGAAATGTCTCTTCTGGGCCATGGGGGTATTAAGGGAGATAATCGGCTTAGCCCTGCCGGGTGCTTCCGGGGGGGCAGAGCATCAGGGGGTGACAGTGTGGTCAGGGCACTGGGGACACAGAGATTGGTGGTGGATGACGGAGACTAGAGGAGTGATGGGGGCTCTCAGGGGTGACAGTGTGGCAGGGGGAACAGAAGGGGTCACAGGATGGACAGTGTGCTGACGACAGGAGAGGTGTGGCAGTGCTGGAGACAGGAGGGATGATACCACAGTGGGGACTCTGGGAATGAGAAAGTTAATGGGGGCTGCTGCAGACAAGAGCGATGGGCATGTTGTGGACAGGATGGGTGGTTTGGTGCCCAGGGACAAGAGGGCTGATGGGATGCCCTCTCCCCATGTGCAAGGTGCTGAGTCCCTGGGCACAGGGTACAGAAGCTGCCATCAGTTCCATCCTTGCATTAAATCCATAAACACTGTGCCCTGGTGCTTGGTCCCCACCAAGAGCTCTGGGTCTGGTCCCCGAGGGGGGTAGTGGCTTCCCTGGGCTGGCTGGTCCCAAAACCCTTGGGCCTGGCCCCAATGCCACTGCCAGCACTGAAGTATCTCCCTCCTGTGCCTAGGCATAACCCAGCACTGCTGCTGCTCCAAATGGCAGCTGCAGGCCTGTAATTAGCCACTTTGTGAGCTAAGGAGAATTGCAACAGGAAGAAACTGGCCGTTAAGTGCCTGGAGTGAGATTTGAATTGGTGGAAGGAAACACAGCCAGAGCAGGTCCTGGTCCCTGCCTTATCCTGCCCTGGAGCATTGTGGACTGCAACTGCCCATGTTAACCCATGCACACTGTGGCTATGCTGGAGTGCTTCCTGCACAGATAGAAGATGGCAAAGATTTTGAGAGGTGTTAGCTGTTTGAGTGGGAACCCATTGCACTAGGTGGAGTGCTGTCAGGGACCCTGACTCTTCGTGATGCAGGGGTTCCCTGGGCTCCTGGCCCCTGTTCCATTCCTACAGAAAGGAGAATGTGGTGGGGGTGGAGACAGGAGGTGTGGAAGGTGCAGGTCTCCAGTGCACCCATAGCACCCATGGCTGCTCTCCTGTGGGTGAGGAGCTGCTCTGCCTCGGGGACTTCATCATCTCACATCTGTCAGAGGGAGTAAGAGGGCCCTAAATCAGAAGAGAGGGCAGCCTGGTGAGCTGCTGTAACGTTACCCATCCTGCAGCAATCATTCCTGCCTTCCTGGCTAGGAAGGAGAGGGTTTCCCTGAGCTGACTCTTCCTATGCAGGATATACCCCAAAATCTCTGGGTCCAGCTCTTTTGCCACCATCTGCAGCCCTTTATCAAGAGCCCTCAGATGCTGCGTACACCAGCACCCCTAGGATGCAGCTGTGCATCCCATGGACACCCAGTTTCTGTGTTGATGGGGCCTCTCAGTTTCTGGGTTCTTCCCCATGGGACACAATGGCCTTTGTGGTGGCTCAGTCAGCGCAGACGTACCTGTGGGTGCAGCCACAGCGGGGTGGGTGTTGCAGCCCCTGAATTTCTGCCTGCCTCTGCTCTTGCATGTCCACCAGCATGGAGGGTGCCCATCCAGAGTCCCCTTGACAGCCCTTGTTCCAAGAGCTCTTCTTCTAATGGCTATTCCAACAGCTATAAAGGTTGGCCCCTATTGCTCCAGCACTCGTGGGTGAGGAGCTATGTCCCCAGGCATCTGTTTCAGGGTCGTGGGTTGGTGGGAGCACCAGGGCTGGTGCCAAGCAATGACTAGACAACGGGAGCTGGACAGACAGACAGAATTCCCGCCTTGAACAATACCATCTCTGAGCTACTGAAGGCATCAGCAAAATTTTGCTTGTGCCTCTTTCCTAAAGGCTACAGGATGTCTCTGGTGGTGGTGTGGGATGGCTTTAGCTTTGCTAAAGAGCATCTTGGCCCTGGTGGGTGCAATGGTGCAGCTACTCCAGATGGATATTTCCAGCCCAGTAGTGAGAGTGTGTGGGAGCCTGTGTCTGCTTTCACATGACCGAGCTGTGGTGGCCCCTGGCCTGGCAGCTCCTTGGGTGCTGAGCTGTGGGGTGGGCTGCCCTCTTCCACCTCCCTGCCATCACACAGAGAGAGCTAACCCAGGGCTGTGGCTCAATGGGCAAGTGTGTACCCGTGGGGTGCTCTCCTGCTGCTGGGTCAGTGCCCAGGAATGCCCTTAGAAGAGAGCTGGACCACACTCCCTTCCTTCCAGACTGCTCAGTGCTTCAGGTGGTGCTTGCTGTGCACCATAGCCCTGGCCACCACCTGCTTCACTTGTGATGTGGTGCAAAACTTGCCCGACAAGAAGGGAATTAAAGAACCCAGCCCCAGCAGGCTTAGTGTATGTGCAAAGTTCATTGGTATTTGCTTGAGAAAAATCTAATTAACAAGTCCTAAAGTGGGTGGTTCAGGCTGCAAAGAGCAGCCAGATGCACTGGGATGAGGTGGCATTGGTGGCAGCCTGGGGTCCCCAGCGTGGGTGGGTGTGCATGCAGCGAAGCAAAGCCAGCAGCAGGTTTGGGCAGGTAGGCCTGGGGAAATGGCATATGGCACCTGGTTTGCCTTTTGCTTTTTTTATTATTTCTGCTCTTCCTGAATATCTGAAGCCACTTGTGGCTGGAGACCCCCTGGCACAGCAGGGGCACAGGGTGGGATGCAGTGGTGCACAGCCTGGGTGTGGCTGCCTCTGCAGGGCTGCAGTTGGGGCTGTCAGCATCCAGGGTTGTTGAGGCTGGGATGCCCCTCACTGGCTTGATGCCTTCCTCACCAGCCACAGGCAAGAGGAGCAATGTTCTCTACTACCTCCTGGCTCTGCCCAGTCTCTGCTGGGGTCTGGATTTGTGGCTTGCTGGAACTGTTTCCAACCATCCTAGTGCTATCTCCTGTTCCTACAGCCCTGCCAATCCAGCTGTTTTGTTTGCACAGCAGGCAGGCTGCCAGGGCAAGGAACAGGGATTTTTTGGGCCTAGTTAAGGGCTTTGAGTAGTGATGACACAAAATTCCATTCCTTGAGCCTGCTGGAGATTGCCTGGTTCTGCCCCAGCCTGGAATCACAGGAACAACTTGGGATTTTGGTGTGCTTGTAGATGGCGTCTCCTCTAGAGCAGGGACAGAATCTGGGGGAGCAGTGATGGTTGGGAGGCAATGTGTTTGGGGATGCCAAGGGCTTGACATCTCCCCACCTCTGCAGGAACCTGGCTCAGCTCCTCCTGGCCCTCCCTTTCCCCCTTGGCATTGAACGTGGAGCAGGACAAGGCTCTGGAAGCCCATCATGATGTCCTCAGGGCTGCAGCGTGGGTGCCCACCACACTGCCTGTGCTGCCTAGCCCAAGGCTCGGGGTTGGTGGCCCCAAAGCAGCAGCAGCTGGGTGAGGATGGGGGTGGGAGGTGGGAGTGGGGGGAGGGGTGAGGATGAGGCCTTTTTCCATTGTTCCTGGATGGGGCTGTGTCTGGTGGGACTGTCCCCTCGGTGGGAGCAGGGTGCAGTAGAGGTGTTTGCTGTGCAGGCATGGAGAATGCTCCCAGGGATTCCCTGCAGGTGTTCCCTGTCCCCCCCCTGCTGGCACTGTTTCTTGGCCATGACAGAAACTGTGCTGGAGATCATCTCTGCCAGCTGGGCCAGACCTCAGCACCCACCAGCTGAAGCTGGGAGTCAGGACACAAGCCCTAGTGGCCTCAGGGACGGGAGCTGGTGACATGTTGCATCTGCATGACCAAATCTGCTGAAGCACAAAAAAGCATTTCCAGCTGCTCCCTTACTGGTGGACTAGCACCCACTGGTGCTGCTGCAGGACATGGGGTCAGACTGGTGACCGTGGCTGTGCCACATGCTCTGTCCCCAGCGGTGACATGATGTGACCAGCATCCCCTCAGTCCTGGTTTGCAGGGTCAGTGCTGCAGAGAGCCCTGCTCCACTGGCTCTGGGGGAGAGAGGGGGCTTGACTGCTGCATTTCCAGGGGCAGGAGCACAGCAGTGACGTGAGCAGCTGCTGGCAGTGGCACAGGGACTGCCCCAGCAGTGGTGCCAGCTGTGTCCTGGAGTGGGCATTGCTCCAGGGGATCAGCCCAGTCCCCATCCACCTGTTTCCTAGCGCAAGGGACAGCAGGGCAGGCGGATGCAGCTGGGTCAGGAAGCCCACCAAGCTGCGGCCACCAGCGGAGTGTCTGTCCTGCAGTCACTCTATGTGTCCCTTGTGGCTGGTGTGTGTCGCCTCTGCTTGGTGTGTGTCACCTGTGCCTGGCATTGCTACTGCAGCTGCTGGCAGTCACTACCGCTGACTCACTTCAGGAGCCACATCCCTGGGTGTGGGGCAGTGCAGGTGAGGTGCTGGGGTGCCTCAGCAACCCCTGCTCCTGCCTGCTGCTGGAACAGCAGCACTGCCCCTGCCCAAGGAGGCTCTGGACAGGGGGAAGCAAGACCTCAGGGGCTGAGGTCTGGTAGGAGTATCATGCCAGCCTGCATGCCTGATGCCTGCCCGCCAGCCTGCCCTGGGCCAGCTCCAGAGTGCTCCTTCAGAGCCAGGAGCACTTTACAGAGCTGGGAGGGAGCCACGGCCAGTGCCAGCTGGCAGTGGAAGTACTGGGAGGGCAGGCTGCAAGGCAGGGCCCTCAGCAGTTCCCACATTATCTGGCTGGAGGAGGAGGATGAGGAAGAAGAGGAGAAGGAATGACCTTGGAGTGGAGCTGGCAGAGACCACAGCACTGCAGGCCCTGCGGGGGCTGCCGCCGCTGCTGGGGCTCCGTCATGGCCTTGCTGTGGTCTTCCCTCAGCCTCAGCCAGCACGCAGGGGCCCAACGTGGGAGTGACATCTGCACCCTGTTCCCCAGACACCCCAATATCCCCCCTCAGTTGCCCATGTCCCACCAGGGGCCGTGTCCTGCTGCCATAGAGGGGCCAGACCCGCTGGTCCTGGGCAGGCTGCTCTGTGCCCACGTGGCTGTGCAGCCAGAGCCCAGTGGGCTCAGCCCATGCCCAGTGGGCTCTGCCAGCTCCCACTGTTGGCACTGGGGCTGGCAGCTGAGAGGGAGGCTGGGTGTTGGCGTTGCCAGGACCTTAAACATTCGCACCAGTGCTCGGCGCTAATTAATTATCCTCTTACGTTCACTTTTATCTCTCTATCTGCAGCAGTGACGCAGCAGGGGCGGTCCCTGCCTCCCTGGCCACACAAATGTCCTCCTCGGGTTTATTTTTGTTTCTTTTTCACCTGTATGTTTTGGCATGAGTATGGAAGAGCTGCTCTATCCAGTCTGAGACTGCCAGTGGCTCTATCCCCTGCCTGGGCACCCCCTGTCACAAGCACTCTGCTGAGTGCCACCCTGGGTGCCCGGCACAGCTCTCCCTAGGGTGAGTCCTTGGGGATGGAGCTTTGTGCTGAGCTTTCCCCCATGGATAACACATCCAGAGGCCTTGCTGCTCACATGACCATGTTTCCTTCTGGGCACAGGTCTGTTCCTGCTTACATGTGTCCCCAGCTCATGCTCACCTGCTTGCTCTCTGTCTGTGCCAACTGCTGTGTCCCATGCACCTGCTGGCCTTGGGCTGGGGTCCTGCCTTCAGGGAGTCACTCAACTCCTCCAGCACTGAGCTCAGCCCAGGCTTGAGCTCAGTTTCAGGGGTTACCCCAGCTGTGCTGTTCTGGGCTCCCTGCCCACCTGCACAGGAGTTGAGCACCATGGCAGGGCAATATCAGCAACTGGAGCATTCCCCTCCTCTGAGCACCCCTGGCACATCTGGACAGCAGCATCCTGGCTATGCTGTGTCTGGTGCTGGCTGCACATTCTATATCATTCAATGCTTGCTCCTCTGGTCTGTACTGTCCTGCTGGCAGGGCCATGCAGGGTTAGGGTCCTCACAGGACCCCCCAGCTTGGGTCCCCCTGCCCATCCCACTTGTGGCCAGGCCATGCTGGGCTGCACTGGTGCTAAGCAGGAACCATAGCTGGGGTGGGGGGATCCCAAACTCCCCAGATTCAACAGCAGCCCTGCAGCTGCAGAGGCAAGACTGGGAGCTGCAGCAGGCACCCTGGCACTGTTAACAGGTGGGTGGCATGGTGGTGACATGGCCACAGCTGGGTGGAATTGGGACTCACAAACTGTGCCAGCCCAAGTACTCTGCCTCAAGGTGAGTGTTCAGCGGGGGGGACCCATGGCCAAACTGTTGGGGAACCCAACATCTGCCTGCTCGAGCACTGGACAGGTGGCACCAGCCCCAGGAATGTGTGAATGTGCAAGGGTGGGGCAGCACTGGGGCAGTGTAGTTTGACAGCCCCAGAGTGGCAGCGGTCAGGGCTGGATGTGCCCATGTGGCGCCTGGGTGGTGGCACACAGAGTGCTCGGTCCCCATCACCTAGCATGGCTTTGAGGTGCCCACTCCCACCAGCAAAGGACTCTCACTGCTGAGCCTTGAGTTGTGCTCAGGGAGTGGCAAAGCCCTGTGGGCTCCCTCAGTCCACAGGGTGCCCACACAGTGATGCCAGCTCACCAGTCACTGGCTGGTGACACATGGGGAGCTCTGAATTGCAGCCAGTGACAGCTGGGCAAGCACAGCTCATTCCTCAAACAGAGATAACAGCCTTCACTGGGATCCAGCCTGGGCTTTATGTACCCAGTTGCTGGACTCTGGCTCAGGGCTCAGCACCCATCACTCCTCACAAGGTGGCTCTGAGGGTCTTCTCGATATCTGGCTCTGTGGGGTGACCCACACTGGGGTGACTTCCTTTGCCAGTGATCAGCTTCTGGCAGCATCTGTTTTGGGAGGAAGTGTTTCCATGAGCCTGTGGCACAGACAGGGGCCCCTACAGGTGTGTTCCCCACTGCCCCATGGGGCTGTGACATGTCCCCAGCCTGAGGCTGCACAATGCCATGACCTCCTCCTGTCCTGTTTTTTAAACAGAGTGGCCTTGAGAGTAACCCTGGGGAGGTGAAGCCAGGAGCCAAGTCCAATTTCTGTGCTTAGACATCTGATTATTTCCCCATTAAGCACTAAGTGCCCCCCAGCCACATGGCCAAGCCCCACACCATCCCCAGGGAGCAAACAGTTCAGCAAAAAACCGATCTCCCATGGGCACAGTGGGCACTTTTCCCCCACATCGAGCACACCCCCTCCAGGCAGCTGTGCCTGGTGTAGGGGCCAGCCAGCATGAAAATCGCAGTTGGTGCACCCTTGCCAGTGCCGGCCAAGGTGGGGAAGGTGATGACTTCCTCATGGACTGCAATGGAGAGTTGCCTGGGCACAGGCTGGAGATTCTTAGTAGCAGCTGCACCCTCCAGGGAGCAGTTTGATGGTGAAATATGGCCGTGCAAAGGCAGGGGGTTGCATATCCCACTTGTGTGGCTTTGGGGTGATATCTTTCCTGCACCCTTGCTGGGGGAGCAGAACTGTCATGATTTCATGATTCGTCTTCAGCCGGTTCTGTCCTGTTTAGGACTCTCAGCTGTGTACTGGGAGCTGCCCCCTCAGCGCTGGAGTGCGCCGGGGCTGTGCCCGGTGTTGCCATCCCCGGGCGCAGGGACAGGCAGGTGCCCGGTGTGTTGCTGGTGCTGGTGTGGGCGGCGAGGGCTGGCAGGGACTGCTCGGGGTGCGTGGGCTGGTGCTGGGAGCCTGCTTCTGCTGTGATTCATTGCCAGCCTGGCCCTGCTCCCAGTGCAGCCCCACAGTCCTGCTCCCTGCCTGCGGGAACGCTGCGGGCGTGGCGTGCACAGCAAGGTGAGGGGCAGAGTAGGGCAGCTGTGTGCCACGCCCTTCGCCAGCTGTGTAAACCCATCCAGCTGTGGCCCCATCCAGCTCTTCCTCCCAAGTAGTTGCGTCCAGCCTGAGTGCTGGGTGCGCTGAAGGGCACCTGGTTCTACAGTGCCACCACTTGTGAGGGAAAGACACTCAAGCTGCAGCAGGACCAGCGGTGTCACCATCAAAGCCAGGACCCACACTGTTGCCCCGAGCAGCCCCCTGCCACAGGTGGTACCTGAGTGCTGGCCCTTTGTTCCCAGTTCCTGTCTTCTCCAGCTCTGTACCTGGTTTGCCACCATCACCTGGCCCAGAACTTTGTGTAGGACATGGGGACTTTGTGTCCCCCAGAGAGGTCCACCTCCTGGGATGAAGACCCAGCCATGATGGCACTGCCATGGCACAGTGAGTTGGTGAGGCTGGAGCCTGGGGGACTCATGCCTATACCCAGGGAGTGGAGACTCCCTGGGGCTGACATGGGTGTGAGATGCCCCATGAAACTGTGAACGAGGTTTGGGGTGCAGTTCAGTGCCAGGGAGGGCTGGCTCCCACTGCTTCCTTCAGGGAATCCTGAAGGGATGGGACCTAAGTACTGGTACCAGCACTGTCATACCCCACTGAGGCTTTAGGGGAGTTTGCGACCTTTCGCAGTCACCACACCAGCATCAGTCTGTGCTGGTTCGATTTCATTTCCCCATGCAGGGCAGGCAGCAGCAGGAGATCCTGGTGCTGCAGCACTCCCACATTGTGTCCCATAGGATGGTGGCACCCTGGGGCTGGGGACCCTTGGGGGGTATGGGCACTGCATGCTCATCACTGCAACTGCCTTGTGCATGTCATGGAGTCATAGACTACCTCAAGTTGGAAGGGACCCATGAAGATCATTGAGTTCAAGTCCTTGATAATTAAGCTCGTGGTTAATTCCAGGTGGTAATGGCTTTGTGGAGGCAAAGTGGGGCCTTGGGGCAGCTGTGGTGAAACCCATTGATAGTCAGGAGCTGCAGCAGGGCAGCCATAGGCAGCCCAGGGCAGCTGCGTCCCACTCCAAAAAGCTGTGAACACACCTGGGGGTGTGTTTGACCCCTCTCCTCCTCCTGAGCTGTTTTGTCCTGTTCCCACAGCAGCATCGTGTCCCCGGAGCCTGGACTGTGCCCTGCAGCGCCGGGAGTTCTGCCCGCCAGGCTCGGGTGCCTGTGGGCCCTGCCTGCCGCCCTTCCAGGAGGACGACCGCGGGCGCTGTGTCCAGAGGCAGCTCTCACCTAGTGGTACGTGCACCCACCCTCCACCCCTCTGCCTGCACACCTACCCTGCAGCTCTGGGAGGTTCTGTGCCTCAGGACAGCCTCCCCACCCCAGCAGCAGCCCATCCTCTTCCTTCTCTCCATGGCAGCTGTATCTCTGTGGGGACAGCTGCTCTTGTCCCTCTCACCCCACTCACCTCAGCTGGGGGTTAGTGGTTTTGGGCTGGCAACCCCATCCTGCTCTAAGTCCATCCTGCTCTGGTGATTGGCCCTGTCAGCACTGTGGGGAGCCTTGGACCTCCAAGGACAGAAGTAGGATAGGCAGCTTCTGGGGATCTCCAGGATCTCCAGGGTCTGCCTGGCTGTTCCAGGGTTCAGGCTTTGCAGGAGCAGGGGAGCCACCTTCAGCACACAGAGCAGTGACTTATGCTGCCCATGGCCTCACCCATCCCAGGGTGCCAGTGGGATTTCAGTGCCTGATTCCCTTTAGTTTGAGATGTTGCTCTGTGGTTCAGGACTGCTGTTTCCTCCTTGGGTGATGCCCAGTATCCATGCTGGGAGGGCTGGAGTCAGCTGTGACTGGCAGTAGCACTCCTTGGCTGCACACCAGGGTACCGAGGGCCATACTGGGTGTTATTCCTGGCTCCGTCCCCAAGGGATCTAAGGGGCTGTGGCAGCCTGGGTGCAGCAGCTCATGGTCAGCCATCCCACTGCTACTGCAGTACTTGAAGGGTGCTCCCAGTGCAGCTTTGGCACCGGTTCAGCTGCAAAGACAGTGCTGGGGGCCAGGCACAGGCGTATTTTAGCATGACAGTCAACTCTTCATGCAGCCTGGAAAGCTGTGGCAGAGTTATTTCTGTGCCCCCTTATCATGGGCTCATCTCACAGGTGAGTTAAGACCATAATTATGGTTCCACACAATTATTTATTGCTATAAAGTAGAGTGGCCTCTGTGGCTGGGGAAGAGGCCAGGACCGGCCATGCCTCAGGCGGTTCCTGGTAGGTTCTGCTGGGGACTGCCTGGATGCAAGGTACTCTGGAGCACCTCTGAGTCACCTCCTGGTGCAGAACGTATTGGTATCTCCCCCAGCCCACCCTTCTCCACATGCTTTTCACTCCTGCTGTCCCCAAAAGTCTCCTGCTAAGGAGAATTACCCTGTAAATCAGAGGGGAGACCCCCAAAGCAAGACCCTTTGGCTGAAATGAGAGGGATGGCTGGGGAATAAGAGCGGCTGGCACAGGAATAGAGTCAAGACTTGGTGTTTGACAGCAGTCAGCGCCCCTGCCACGGGCTCTTCATCCCCTGGCACTGAATGACTTTAGCAGTTGTTTATAGTTCATTTTTTAATGTGAAGTCTTGAGAGCAAATTCCCCTCTCACAAGGGCTGCACATGCACTGGCATCTCCATAGCAACCCAGCTCCTTTCTGAAGAATGTGGCCACAATTGCATCCTTACGCAGAGAGATGCAGGACCGTGGTACCATCCTCTAAGGACCCACCATGGCAGGATGGTGACACCAAAATCTCTCCCGGTCCCATCCTGTTGTCCCAAGCAATGTCACTAGCTTGAGGCAGCAAAAGTGTGGGCACTGTGTTAAATTAAAAAAGGGGATCCCCTCCCAAATCCTCTGTTTTAGCATTCTGAGGATGCCCAGCTCCTCTTGGCAGGGAGGCACCATTTATTTTTCCATGGGGGCTTTCTTTCGCATCCTGCCTGTACCTTTATCTGGTAGCAGCACTGGAGAGGGCTGTGAGTATGAAGAGGGGCTGTGACAGCTGCATTTAGGGGGAGATGCAAGGCAAACAGGGGGCCGCTGTAGCCCAAGGATGCCTAAGCCTTTGAAGGGGATACCCATGCAGCCCTTATGCTATGTAGGCAGACCCTTTAAAGGGTTACACATCCTTGAGTCGCTTGTGACTGTGGGTGACGCCAATCCTGGGATCCTGCCACTGTGCCATCCCCACTGCTTCTGGCAGGAGCCAGGGATCCTCTCCCAAAAGAAGATTTTTGAGGTGAAAAGCACCATTTGGGATCTCAGGAGGGCATGTGTGTTCCTGCCATTATGCTCTTGGCATACCCGGCGCAGAGGTGAGATGGGATGTATGGAATCTGGGTACACTGCATCCCACAGCTGGCTGTCTGCACCTGGCTGCTGCTGTCTTGCACAGGGCTCTGAGCTCCCCAAAATCCCATGCACTCCATGGTGCTGCATGTGTCTGTGTTGTGATGGGTTTGAGTGATGTGCTTTGAGATAGTGGGTCTTATCCCTGCTTCTGCTTGACCAGCATGGAGCCCCACTGGGCTGCAGGAAACACTTTGGGAAAAGGGGGCTCAGCTCACAGACATGGATGTTCCTCCTTCCCTGTTCACTGTGCTGCCAGCATCAAAGAGGACATCAGCCATCCTGGGCAGGACTATAGAAATTGTGGATGTTTAAGAATTTTGTGCCCTCCTGTGGACACTGTCAGTTACAGATTTCCTCAGCCCAGAGCAGAAGCCTCACGTGTCTCTGCTTGGTCCCTGTTTCCCCAAACTGTCAGGGTAGGTGTGTGTCCCAGGGTTGAGCCCTGAGGAGGTGGAAGCCCTGATGTGAGGCCAGGGGCAGAGCAGAGGGACTAGGGGGCTGTGTGCCAGCCTGGCCATGACATCCTGCTGCAGCACTGGTGGCAACTACCATGAGGGGGCACCCACACCCTGCACAAGCTGCGCCTGCACCCCTGAGTGCCCTTGTGCATGTCCTGTGTGCCTTGTCCCTGTCCAGTCCATGCCCTGTGTGCCCTCTCTGGACACTGTTTCTCCCCAGCATCTCTGCTCCTGGGGCAGTCAGGCAGGAACTGGGGCTCACCCTGGCCTCCTGTTCCCTGGAGCGGCTCAGGGCCAGCATCTCACACACCCACAGTGCCTGGCAGGACCCAGCCCTCAGTGCCCTCAAATGCAGGGTGGAAGCTGTGGCATCACTGGGGGAGGTTTAGCTGCCACACAGAATGGGAGGTGGGCAGCTTTTCGCCACTTGAAGAGAATTTGGTGATAAAGCTGGTTAGTGCAGGTAAGTGGCACAACCCAGGCACTGCAGCAATGCCAGGACCCCAAAACGCTGCCTCAGTTTTCAATGTGCCACTTCACACACCCCCACAGGGTGGGAGACTGAGGAACCTGGCAGCTGCTCTGGCTCATTTTTCAACCTTATTTTCCTTTTTCCAGCCACACCACATCCAACACCAGCACAGCCTGGTGGTGGCACACATGGGATCGACAGGGTTGTCCCCTATGGAGACAGACTTTTCCCCGAGTGCAGAGGCGAGCTAGAGCCAAATGTCCCCATCCCAGGCATTAGGATGTCCCCTGACACAGGGCTATCCCAATCCTGGGCACCAGGATGTCCCCCTAAGGCACAGGGCTGTCACACTGAGTCCCATGCAACTCCCTTGCCCATTGTGAGACCTTGGGCCCGTGCTAGCACCTTGTCACCATGGCACTCACCTGTTGGGCACAGCACTGGCACAGCCCCAACCTGGCACCACTTGACCATGGTGCTGCTCTGGGATGCAAATAACAGGGTGCAAAGAGCCAAGGAAACCCAGGGCTCTAGCCAACGGTAGGAGGCTGGGGGCAGTTTGGGGACACCAGGGCATGGAGGATGTAGGGACAGTGACTCTTGGTGCTTTTGTTTAAAGCAAGAATGTCTCCCTTTTAAATTGTTTTTTGGCTCATGTGGCTGGGTCATGGGGCAGCAAGATGGCAGTTGTACACATCTCCAGAGGGAATCAGGTTTTATTTCCAAACACTGGATGTGAGGACAGATTCCAGAGGAGATGTAATTCTTATGACCTTGAATTATGTGCCAGTACCACCTTGCTTTAGTATGTCTGGATTTAGGCCCCAGGGCTTCTCTGAGGGGACAGTCTGAATATGGGCAAAGGAAGCAGAGATAGGATGGGGATTGAGATGGGCATGGGGATGTCTACTGCCTTTGACATTTGAGTTTAATCCTGTTAAAAGCAGTAGTGAGTGTCAGAGCAGGACTCTGCTTGATGAGCCTGAGAAGAGCGACTCCATTCTTGCTGCAATGCTGTCACCTCAGGCCAGAGTGGGAGACCTGCCTGTGCCTGATGCTGCAAGAGCTCCCTGAAGAGCAGATGTCCCTGGTGGGCACTGTGCTAGGACATGGGCTTGGACAGCCACCTGTGAGATGCTGCTGGGGCCAGCCCCTGGGGGTACATCCCTTGCTGCATGGGGCTCCCAAAGGAGCTGCATCCCACCAGGTGCTGGGCAGGAACCAACCCCTGTACTGGAGCAGGGGCTCCCATGCTCTGCTGAGCAGCAAAGCTGAGCTCTGCTCTGGGGTGGCTCCAGCCACTCTGATCTATAAAGGACTCTGGTCTATTTTTGAGGTGAAAACCAGTGTTTGGGGTGAAACCAGGTGTTCCCCGACTGTAACTAACTGCGCTGAAGCTACCCCTCACCCCTGAGGCAGCAGGGCAGCTGTGGAGTATCTGTCCTGGTCCATCTCCCATCCTTCTTTACTCAGAGCTGCTGTGTGACCCCAGGGGCAGGGACACAGGGCAGGTCCTGCACGTTACGTGCTGGAACCCTGCCCTGCCTCACAGAGTCTGCAGGACTCTGGTGCCTCTGGCATGAGGGAAGATGCTGTTGCTCCTGATCCTCCAGCATTTGTGGGGTGAAAATCCCACCGAACTCAGCTTTCAGAGAGCTGCATCTGAGGGGCCTCAGACTGAACTCCACGCGTGATTGCTGGAGCTGGGACAGGAGCCCCTTCTTTGGGGTACTGGTCCAGTCCTGGGGGTGGGCACACACTTGCACCCCACAGTGCCCATCTCACACCTGTTCTCCCATAGGACGGACCTCTGTTCCCAGCTTGGAGGCAGAAATTGATTTTCTTGCGGATGTGCTGGCCAGGCAGGAGGCTCCTCGCCACCACCAACTACAGGATGGCAGACCCAGGAGTAAGTGCTCATCCCTGTTCCTAGCAGTGCCAGGGACCCCCTGGCAGCCAGACCCTGCACCCCAGGCAGGTTTGCCTCCTGGAGCTGCCTGGGCACCACTCACCACTGCTCTGTCTTCTCCCGCAGCCACCCTGGTGCCCAACGGTGGCAGACAGCGTGTGGCCAGTGGGCTGAGAGAGGGGCGTCTGCAGCAGAGTCCTGCTGGCACCATGGTGGCCACCACCCTCCCTACCACTGCCACCGTCCAGAAGTACCCGGTGGAGGCATCCCCCATCCCTGAAAATGACAACATGGTGCTCGGTGAGACCCTGGGACTCAGAGGAAGGGGTTTCACATCCTCACCAGGGAAGCATGGGCTGGTGTCACCATGCTGCCAGCTCACCTGCTGTCCCTTGCTGTCCTCTCCACCTGGCAGGGCTGATCATGGTGTGCACGGTGGCCGGAATCTCAGCACTGATCGTGGCGGCCATCTGCTGGTACAGGTGAGCTGGGGCTGCTGACAGTCCCTCAGTGACCCTTTGCCCAGGACATTTCCATGCTTCCCAGGCATGAGGGGTTGGAAGAGAGGCAATAGGCTTCCCAAGGTGTGGCATCAGCTGGCTGGGGCAGGAGGACAGTAGTGAGACATCTCCGTGCCAGATGCAGGCTCCTGGGAGCAGATGGCACCTGGTGCGGGCATCGCTGTGGCGCTGGGTGCTGACACTGCCAGCACCTTGGTGCCTTGTGCCCAGGCCCCGTGGGATGGAGGTGGCTATGCCTGTCATGGTTGCCATCATGGGGAACAAGGCTGACCCTCCAAGGGTCATTGGCTCCTCAATGGAGTCATCTGCTCCTATGGCTCCCCACATCCTCTAGGATGAACTAGAGAAATCATTGGGCCAACAGTGGGCACTGGTGAGGCACCTCAGATTCTGGGTTCAGTTTTGGGCCCCTCATGGCAGGAAAGACATTGAGGGGCAGAAGCATGTCCAGAGAAGGGAATGGAGCTGGTGAAAGGTCTAGAGCACAAGTCTTATGAGGAGGAGCTGAATGAGCTGGGAGGGCTCAGCCTGGAGAAAGGGAGGCTAAGGGGCACAATCATGCTCTGCACAACTCTGTGACAGGAGGGGGCAGCCAGGGGAGGGTCAGCTCTGCTCCCAGGGAACAAGGGAGGATGAGAGGAAATGGTCTCAAGCTGTCTCAGAGGAGATTTAGGTTGGATATTAGGGAAGATTCATATAAAGGGTAGTTGGGCATTAGGCTTTAGGAAGGGCTGCCCAGGCAGGTGGTGGAGTCACCATCCCTGAAATTGTTCAATAAACATGTGGATATGACACCTGGGGATGTGGTTTAGTTGTGGGCTTTGTCAGTGCTGGGTTAATGGTTGGGCTTGATCTTAGGAAACTTTTCCAGACTTTCTGATTCCCTGATTCCAATGCCCCTCCCTGGCAGGCTGCAGAAGGAGGTCAGGCTGGCACAGAAAGCAGACTACTCAGCCCAGCGAGTAGCCAGCCCCCTGCCCTATGACAAGATCTCGGTAAGGTGCCCATATCCCTCCCTGTGGGGTGTTTGGCACGTGGGCCTCAGTGCTCTGCTGGAGGCATTCCCACGGGGTGGAGGCCCTCCACCAGCCAGGCTGGGTCCCTCCAAAGCCCAGTCTCCACAGCTGTTCCTGCTCTCTCCACAGCCTGGGGACAAGACGCTGGCTCAGAGTGCCCAAATGTACCACTACCAGCACCAAAAGCAGCAGATGCTCTCCCTGGAGAAGTAAGCAGCCTGGTAGCAGACAGCGTGTCCTGCCATTATCTGGGATGGTCCTCATCATCCCACTGGGCTTCACCTCCTCTCTACATCTTCTTCCCCCCAGGCATAAAGAGGAGCCCAAGCTGCCAGACTCAGCATCATCTGATGAGGAGAATGAGGATGGAGACTTCACCGTGTATGAGTGCCCTGGGCTGGCTCCGGTATGTAGGTGCAGGAGAGCCAGGGGTCGCTGTGCATGTGGGGGTGTCCAGTAAGTGCCTGGGATTGTGCACTTCAGTGTGAGGAGCCTTTTCCACATGTTCTTCATCAAACTTAGAGGTGGTCCAACCTCTGCCCCCCTGCTCCCCCCATGTCCCTGACCAGCTCCCACTGAAGCTCTCCAGGAATGGGCAGGAATGCATGTCCTGGCACAAGGATTTCCTTGGGAGCAGATAACTAGAGCAGCCCTTGGCACACCTGACCCACCACCCCTCTGGCGGCAGGGGCATGCATGGTAACCCTTCCTAGGCACCGGGGCTGGGGGAGCTCCTCCTTGTGCCCTCCCAACGCCTGGAGCACAGACGTGCCACCCCTCACAGCCAGAGGATGTTCTTGGCTAGCAGGGGACTTTGGGGACGGGCATAACAGCCCTGGCTACAAAGAGCACAAAGAGGACGAAGAGGAGCCTTTTACATGGTAATAGCTGCGGAGCGCAGCCATCAGGGCCCAGATCGAGGGTCATCAGTGGGTCTTTACAGGCTCATTAAAGGGCACTTGATCGCAGGCAGGCAGTCTGGACAGGGCATCCCATTCTTGCCAGCCATGCTGAGGGGCCCATCCTGGGGTCCCCAGTCTCAGCAAGAAACTGTGCCTGACAGGCAGGCTGGGACTGCTGTCCTGGGGTCCCCAGCCTAACTGTGGGGTCCCATCCCACCCAAGACCTTGGGTTTCACACATCACCCCACCTCATTCCCTCCTGACAGGGAGGCAGCACCTTTCCAGGGTGATGGAAGTCCTGGTGTTTGTCATCCATTGCAACCCACTTGGTCGCCCCCTTCCCCTCCGCCCTCCTCCCTGCCAGTCTGGGGTTCAGACCCAAACCCCTTGGGATGGGGCAGCTGAATTACAACCTGCTTTCTGACCTCCCGCCTTTTCTTTCCCCCGTCCCTCTCCCACCGCCACGGCAGACCGGAGAAATGGAAGTGAGAAACCCGCTGTTTGACGACTCCTCCCTACACCCCTCCAGCCCCAAGTCGCAGCAGTAACCGCCCCATCTCCTGTGCCCCAGCTTGCTGCAGACTGTGCCCAGCGGGGTGGCCGTGCCGGAGGAGCACCCACAGCTGGGCCGAGGGACGCTGCCAGACTGTTCGACGCCTGCCCAATAAACACCCACTAACAGCTATGGGGGGGGGATCGCCCCCGTTTCCAGCGTCCTTGTCCTCTTTGCTGCTGTGATCGCGTCCCTGCATTGCCGTTTGCTCACAGCTCTCGCGGGCGCAGGGGGGCGGCTGCTTTGGCACAGAAATTGGTGGGGGAAGGGGGGGCTGCGCCACTGTCCCTTTGTAGCTGGCTTTGAGGAGGGGGCTGCTGCCCTAGCTGAAGCTAGGCTGATGCATAGCAGCTGGGAAGGAGCCAGAGAGAGGGTCAGAAAGCAGAAGAGGGCCAGGAAGGCTGGGCATGCTCATGCCTGGCATCAGGGCTGCCAGCCTGCCCAGAGCACTTCTGCCAGGGATGGAGCCTTTTCCCGGAGCAGGTGGCATCATTAAGGGCTTCAGTGCCCATTCTGCCTCCTCCGCCCCAGCCTGGGCAGCTCCTGGCAGCAGGATAGTGCTCTGGGAGCCAATGGCAGGAGCAGTTCAAGCAGGCACTGGCATCACTCCCCAGGCTGCTCCTTCAGATGCTGCCCTGTGCTCTGACCCCATTAAGAGTGCTGGGCTTCAGGACAGTCCCAGTGCCACTGTGGCCTGGGAGCCCACATCAGCCCGTGCTGGCAGAGGATGGGCTCTCTCTTACCACAGGCCTCAGTAGGGTAAAAGCTCAGAAAAAGTGTTCAAGGTTCTGTTTTCAAGCTTATGTGGCTGTGGGGTAGGAAGGAATAGGACTGTAGGGAGCTGGGGTGGCTTGAGAGGGGTAGCCAAGGCATGGGGGCTTTGCTGAGCTGCTTTAAACCCGACAGAGCCCATGCCCTGGCAGCATCTCTCTGGAGCCTGACACTCTGCATTCTCTGAGCATCCCTCTGTGGCAGGTGACAGTCTCCACTGCTCCATCCCAGGCACCTCTTGGGCCTCAGGCACTCCCTGCACCCCTCTGTTGCCCGCATCCAGCCTCACCAACATGCTCTTGCTTGGAGCCCAGTGCTGCTCCTCAAACCCTTCCAGGTGCGTAGGCCATGAACCCCTCTGGTGGAAGGCCCAGAACTTTGCACCGGTGTGGCTTCATGTCCAGACCCTGCTGTGGACTGTCACGGGCACAGGTCACCAGTTGTGCTCACTGGAGCCATTGCACTCAGGCAGGCAATGGGCAGGGCAGGCAGCAGTGGCAGGGGATGCGCTGGCAAGTGGTGGTGGTATGGGACTGTCCCTGTCCCTGGCAGGATGGCTGACAGAGGCCATCATGGCACTGATTCTGTCCCCATGTCCTGCACTCCCCCTCCCCTGGGCTGCTGCCACTCTTCCCACACCTCTCGTTGTTGTTGTACGAATTGTAGTTCTTTTAAAAGGAGATTTTATTAAACGACCATGTTTGAGACCCATGCGAGTGTGTGTGTGGGGCCCGAGGCTTGGGGGGCTCCTCTCGACAGCAGGGTGGGAGAAGGGGACAAGAAGGGAGGATGCTGTGGGTCCCCAAACCTTCCCTAGGGAACAGTGAGAAGCCATTCTGCTTCTGCAGCTGGAGTACTGTTCAAGGCCTTCCCTAGAGTTTTCCCAGGCACATAAAGAACCGGGGATAATTTTCTTGTCAGTATTTGCCAGGTTTCTGCAGCGAAAGGTCGGATGGGAGCCCCCCCCCCCCCCCCCCCCCCGCACCCAGCCCTTCAGCACCCACCACCCACCCCCCCCTCCGCCCCTTGCCCCCAGGGCCCTTAGCACCTCGGGGATGACAGATAAGGGCTATCGAGTCCCCGCATTGTGTGCAGCCCAGTTCCTTTGATCACGCCAGCCCCCCCATCAGGCTGATACAATCTCTCCAGGTTTCAGCAGCCGGAGGTGGGTGCTGACTCACCGCCAAAGCACCCACCCAGGATGCTTCTCTCATGGGAGTCTCCAGCTGCACCCCTGGGCAATGCACACCCCAAATAACCCGAGATGCCCCCAGGGCTCAGTCCTGGGAAAACCCAGCCTGGAACACACTCCTCTCTGCCGAGGTCCCCAAATTTGTCCTTTCTTTGCTCCCACAACCCAGCAATCTCTCTTGGAGCACATCCAGACATTTTGGGAAGCTCTAGCTTACCAAGTGAAGTCAAGTAAAACTTGACTGTTCTGCTGGGAAGACCCGCTCCAGGCATGGAGGCCACAGGAGCCCTGTGTGCCCTGGGAATCCCTGCCCTAACACACTTCCAGGCATGGAAGAGTCATTTGTCCAGGGCCAAGGGCCCCTGGTGCAGATATCCAAGGCCTTCAGCCCCGACCTCACTTCCCACAGCTCTAACACTATAACACAGCTGCGGGTGAGCCCACTGGTGTGTTCAGGCACTGTGATGGTAACGGTGACACCCACATTATAGGCCAGGGCCTTCATAATAACGGGACAGAACTGGACCAAAACACCCTCTGTGATTTTCCCTAGGTTTGGAAGCACGGACTTCCTAATGTCCTCCTAGTCCAGCTGCATCCCAGAAGCTGTGCTGACAGGGAGCAGATCAGCGTTCCTCCAGGCATGGGGTTTCTGGAGATGAACCCCCTGTCCAGCCCTCCTTAGATGGTCCTGGAGTGGCGCCCTCACCATGGGACCCTGACCCACCACGTGCAGGACTGCAGCCCCCCCTTCCGTGGGCACTCAGGGGTATCCAGCACAGTCCCCCCAATGGCCTTTCCATCACCTGCCACAGAAAAGGGTGGCCTGACCATGAATAAAACATCATCGGTGTTCATCCACTCTCTTAAAATCCCAAGCAGCTGGTGCCACCCCAGCACACTCAGCAAAGGGAGGATGGGCAGATGTACATCTCAGCCCACTCCAGCCTGCTGCCATCTCAGCAAGAAATGCAGACGCATTTCTTTCTGCTCTCATTTTTTTAGCAGGATCCCACTGATCCCTGGTTGCCTTAGACACAGCCAGGCCAAGCCTGGAACACTAGCAGGTTCCAGATATGGGCTGATGGAAGGATGCATCTATCCATCTCCTCAGGAGCAGGCAGAAGAGATGTGGTCACTGGTACTGGAAGGCCCTACACAATAACCTCACACAGTCGTCAGTCCCCTGTCCCCCATCCCCCTCTCCTCCCAAATCACCCAAAATCATTGAAATGTATGGGGGGGGGCACACACTGAGAAACCCCACTGACTCCTTCCACATCCCCCAGCTAAAACCATCACTGCCACAATGGGCCCCGTGCCTACAAAGGGGCCGGTTCAAAGTCAACGTCTCCCTTCCCCTCCGTCTGTATAAGAAAGGACAAGGAATGCGTTTGAGGCCAGAGGGGGGGGGGGGGGGGCAAGGAGAGGCGGAGGAGGGGAGGGGGGCCTGGGAGACTTCCCAGGGGGGATGGAGAGAAAAAGTAGGTTGGCAGGAGGAGGGGGTCCAGCCCGGGAACAATAAATCAAAGGGAAAGGGAGTTACTGCCTAGCCAAAGAACTTCTGAAACCCTGGGCCGCAGCAGGAGCTCGGGAGGAGCAGGGCTGATGGCTGCCATCGGGGTCCCGCAGAGAGATTTCCTCTGCCCGCTGGCAGTGGGGCCAGCAGCAGTATAGCAGGCAGTGGGCATGCTGCCCGCACAGCACCGGGTTCAGCATCCTCAGCAGCACAGTAAAGGTAGTCCCTTGGCAGATTGAATCCAGCCCCTGCTGGGGAAGGTGCTTCACCACTCTGGGCATGGGACCCCCGAGATCCAGAAGCCACAGGGCTCACTCAGGGCTGCCCACATCCCCACTAACAGAGTTTTGGATCCTTAGTTCATTTTCCTGGGGCGTCCCTCCCTCCTGGAGCAGTCTGGCACAGCCAGGATGGGCAGCCTGGTACATGTTCCACCAGGCATCAGGAACAGACTTTAATTCCAGCTCATACATGGGCCATTTTTTTCCTAAGAGCAATATCATCAGGAGGCTTAGCTGTTCCACTTCCCCGGACACGCAGCAGTGCCGTGTGCTGGGCCACGGGCTGCTGCTGGCAATTGTGGTACCAGTCCCTAGATGCCAGTCCCTGGATGCCAGCTATGGGTATGACTCTCTGTCTGCCAGCCCTTGGGTGCCAGTCCCCGGGTTCCAGCCGCCTCAGCAGCCAAAGCAAGTGCTTCATAAGCGGCATCAAGCACCTTCCCCGAGCTCCCCGCCCACAGCCCCATTCTCATCCCGCCGCGGGGGAGGCTGCTCCAGCCTATCTCCTGGCCATATCTTCAGTGTGAGACGGCAGCAGCTCCCGGTAATCCGGGTTAATAAACAGGCAGCAGCGTCGGCAGCGGGATCACTCCCTGCCTTGCTCCGGCTGGGATCACGGCGTGCTGGCAGAAAGAGCACTCCTGCCTTGCTCCAGCTGAGGTCAGGGGGTGCCCATGCTGCCGGTACCTGCTTGTATGCAGGAAGTGGCATCGGCAGAGCCAAGCAGAGGCTGATGTCATGGCACTGCCAAGATCGGGAAGGTTCCTGGTGCTGAGCCAGGAGGGAAGGAAAGCGGAAATGACTGGAGCCGAGCCAGCCTTGGTGAAGGCCCAGTGTGAGGTGCAGTGTGAAGGGAAAGTCTTTAAGATAAAGAAAATATGGAGCGTGCTTCAGTGTGGAGCCAATGGACACAATAATTGGGGCTGCAATCCCTTCCCCGGCAGCACACTGAGCTCTGAGGGCCAGGGACAGACGCGCTCCTCCAAGCCACAACCCTTCTCTGCAGAGTGAGAAAGAGGAGAGGAATGGTGAGACTGTAAGGGGCCTCGGGAGCCTCAGCTCTGTCCATGCTCCCCAAGGAGCCAAGGCTCAGTCAAGAAGACCAGGCATTAAGAGGGGCAAGAGGTGATGGTCAAGCCCTGGACCACCCCTGCTGCTGCACGATTACACCGGCATCTCGCAGCTTGTCCTCTGTACTGGGGACAAGTGGCTGCCACAGCTGCATGGGCTGCCCTCATACCAGCCCCTGCCTCCGGTTCATGCCTCCAATAGCTCCCCAAAGTCATCCCGTTTCTTGTCTAGACTCCGCAGCGCTGGGGGTTTCCAGGTGGGAAGACCCCGTGGCTGCTGCTGTCCTAACACTGGCGCGGTGCCCCCCGAACAGCGTGGGGCTGGAGAGGTTGCGAGGGACGTGGGTGCCCACGAGTCCCCCGAGACTGGAGGGGCGTGAGGCCCCGCGGCAAGATCGGTGTCCTCCCAGTCCCATCGGGGCCGCCCCGTCCACCTCCCCGCCGGCGCTGGGTGCGGGCCGGTGCAGCCCCCTCCCATAGCACCTTCTCTCCGTGCCCCCCGCCCCCCTGGGGGATCAAGTTCACGCCCGACCCACCGATGCGGGGCCCAATGGGGCCGGGGCCCATCTCCATCCGGCCCGGCCCGGCCCCGCCGCTCTCAGAGGCCCCAGCGGCGCCCCAGCAGGGAGGCAGCGGCCGGCAGCCCCCGCATGGAGCCCTAGGGCAGCGGGCGGCGGGCAGCATGTTTAGCCCGGACGGGGGGCTGCCGGCCGCCCCCTTCGGCCTTCTGACCGACGCCGGACCACCCTTCCCCCGCGGCAGCTTCGACGGAGCGCCCGCCCAGCCGCTCTTCTTCCCCTTCCCCGCCACCGCCGAGCCCGAGCCTGCCCGCGACCCGCCGCCGGCCCGCGCCTGGCTGCCCCCGCCCGCCCCCGCGCCGCCCGCCAAGGTGGAGGCGCGCCCGGGCCGGCCCTGCAGCCAGCCCGAGCCCGAGCCCCGCGCCGCCGCTTGCTGCGGCCCGGCCTGGCCGCCCCCGCCCTGGGCTGCCCCGGCGGCCTCCGGTCCCGCCGCCCTGCCCGGGCCGCCCTTCCCTGGCCCGGCCGCCCCTGCCTTCCCTGGCCCCCAGCTCTGCCCCTCCGCGCTGCAGCCGGGCTCCGGCGGGCCGTCGGGGCTGGGCAGCAGTGGCAGCTCCAGCGGCGCCGCCAGCGAGGGCGGACACTCCAGCGACAGCGGTGAGGAGGTGAGACCCGAAGGACAGGGCGGGCTGCCCTGCCCCGCTCCCGCCGTCTGCACACGGTGTGCCCCTGGGGCTTTCCTTCCCGTCTGGAGCCGCGGTTCACCGCCCAGCCGGCAGGAGCTGCCCGGCTGCTCTCGTGTACCGCCGGGACGTACCGGGGCCACCTGTCGGGGCCCGCCGTCGGGTGCCCCCGGGAGAAGCCCTGACCCAGCGCTGGGGCTCGTCCCGCCTGTGTCAGACTCCGCAGGGGGAGAGCCTTGGGGAGGCTGCTTTGGGGCAAGACAGGGAGTTTTAGGAACTCGGGAGAGCAGCTTCTCGTACGCTGCAGCGGGGCCGTCCCCCGTAGCGATGTCGAAGGTCGGCTCCGGCGGGATACTCGGGGCAGCGCAGCCAGGTCACCGAGGGCTCCTGGCCAGCCTTCGGTCGGCTGCGTCCCCGGCCGCCGCTCCCGGAGCTCCACGGGCACTGAAGTTTTCTGGGGCAGAGTCAGCCCGGAGATGAGGGCGGGAGGAGGACGGGGGCACCAGGGCTGATTCCCGGCACGACTAAATTTGTGGTTTGGGCTAGTTTTTAATATTTTTCAATGTTGACGTATCACGATCCCGCCTCGGGGAGGGCAGCGGTGGCTGATGCCGGGGACTGGTCCCTGACGGGGTTGGGGAGGATTCGCCCTACCGCCAGCGGTTCAGAGCTGTGGGAGGTCCCACGCCACAATCGATACGTGTGTGTCCTCGGGCCGCAACCGAGGACACACACGCTCTGGGTGGGAAGCGGTCATGAATGGCATTTTGTAGCTGCAGTATGGTGATTTGGTACGGCATCCCTCCTCCATGGGAGGGATGCTCTTGAGTTTACCGGTGCCGATTATACGCCGGAAACTAATAGCCGTGGCTCGCTGACAGGAAAAACTCCTGAAGAGCCCGAAACCCCGCTGAAATAGGTGTAAAGCTTCTTAATGACCCCGTAGAGGCTAAAGGCTGCGCGGCAGGAAGGTGGGAAGCGCCTGGGTAGCCCCTTGCTAGAACGAAAGGGCCGGCTGGTAGCAAAGAGGCGCTTAAATTTAACGCGGCTCAGGGGCGCTTTTGTCTCTCTCTTCACGGGAGTCTTTTCCCTGCTCCGGACGCAGGCGGGAGAGAGGCTGGTCAGGGGCTGCCTCAGCCCGAGAGCCGTGGGGAACTAAATCGGGCAAACCTGGGACTCGGCCAATGTGATCATTGGTGCTGCCTCTGGCCAGGTCAAGAGGGCGCGAGCCAGAGAGCAAAGGGAACATTTCCAAGGCATGTTGAGGCAGAGCAGGAGCTTTTGGTGCCCTTGTGCTACCCTTGGCCGCCGCCGCGCCAGATTGGGTCGAGCAGAGCAGTGTGCGTGGTCGGGGTGGGTCCTGTATGAGCCTGCTCGGTGTCAGTGCTCGAATGCTCAGCCGAGCCCTCTTCTGCCGCTGTCCTTCGGGAACCCCAACAGACCCTGGGCACGAGTTGTCCCTTCTCAGTGTCTTTCTGCCTTTGCCAGGACGCGCCGACGTCAGGAGAGCTGGAGCAGTTCGCCAAGGACCTCAAGCACAAGCGCATTATGCTGGGCTTCACCCAGGCTGACGTGGGGCTGGCGCTGGGCACCCTCTACGGTGAGGGGTCGGGGGTGGGGGGGGGGGGGGGGAGGAAAGGCCCATTGTGTTACCCCACAGCCTCTGGGAAGGGAGAGGCCCGCGAGGGATTTGAAATCACTTGAGTAATGATTTCTGCTCCTTAACGACCTGCAAAGGAGGCATCAATCTCCAGTCCCGGGCCGGGGCTCCTGGAGGGATATCTCCAGATCTGCGGTGAGAAGCTTCGAGCTCACAGGGAGCTGGTTTAAAATAGCTACAGTTGCTTATTGAGACGTATTTCAGGGCTTTAAATCCCTGTTGAAGGAACAGGGAGAATGCCTTTCCTGGTCTCCCAGGAACAGGGCAAGCTTGGGGGTGGTGATCCTGGGATGCTGCTGGCAAAGGAAGCTGTGTGGTGTGTAATGCCCTGCCTGCCTTGGCCGTGCAGGGAAGATGTTCAGCCAGACAACCATCTGCCGCTTCGAAGCGCTCCAGCTCAGCTTCAAGAACATGTGCAAGCTAAAGCCGCTGCTGCAGCGCTGGCTCAATGAGGCGGAGAACACGGACAACATGCAAGAGGTGCAGGGCTGAGGGGGCTGGGAGCTGGGTACCTGCAAGCCCTGAGCCACAGATTCTCCTCCCTCTCCCACGTGCTTAGAGGGACAGAAGAGGGGAACAGAAGGCATCTCGTGTCACAGCACCATCTTGCTGCATGGCTTAAGTCTGGCTTGAGGGCAAACCACTGGGTATCACCTTCTGTCAGGCTGGGGGAGGAAGCCCAATCCCCCTGCAGACATGTTGTGGTTGTGACAGTTCCCATTTTGAGTAGCTAGGTCCTGCTGGAATCTCAGACAGATTATGCGGCTTGAGCTCCCTGAGGAACCTGGGGGGGGATGCAGAAAGATTTGTCCAGCCTCAGTGCTGGAACACTGGGAATGGCCCCAGTCAAAGTGGAATGATGCTCAGTGGAGAGTCACAGGGACACAAGCTCTGCAGCCAGCTACACATGTGTTCCAAGCCTGGTGGAGACTCTTCCACCTGGTAACAAAACATATTCCCTCTCTAATTCCCAGATGTGCAATGCAGAGCAAGTACTAGCCCAAGCCCGGAAGAGAAAACGCAGGACCAGCATCGAGACCAACGTGAAAGGGACACTGGAGAGCTTCTTCCGCAAGTGTGTGAAGCCCAGTCCCCAGGAGATCTCTCAGATTGCTGAGGACCTCAACCTGGATAAAGATGTAGGTTGGGAGGGTGGTGAGAATGGGTGCCCTAATGATTCCAGCTCCTGAGCATGTGTCAGTTTGGTACTTCAGCAAAAATGAAATACACATGAAGAGATGTAAAAAACTGCCTTTTAGCTGTGCAGGATATATATGGCTCATCAATATGAAAAAGAAAACCCCACTTGGTTCCAGAGAAGGCTTTTGTTCACAGATTAAACCTTTAAAATTTCCGAGAGACAAAAATAATTCCCAGACCCAACTACAGGCGTTTGTGTATATGTACATAAATATGTGAAAGTAATCCGATAAAAGTAATCCTTTGATACTAATTCATCTCTGAAGAAGTTGATTTTTGATCCCAAGAACCCACATGGATAGTTACAATGTTTTTCTTGCCAGAATAGACAAGCCACAACCCACTAACAATGCACAAGTTTGCATACTGGCTTCCTCTGGCTATGCTACCATCCTTTGGAGAGAAGCCTTTCTTTTTGTTATCTTCTTTCCTATTTCACATTTGCCATTTTTGTCATGTCTCAACTCTGGAAGCAGTGGGAAAATGGTAATGGCTGAAGTTTGTTTTAGCTGAGCCTAGCAAGGAGTTGTGACAGGGAGGGGCTGCGCTGGCAGGTTGGGGTGCTGTGGAGATGCTACCAGCAGAAGGTCTCCTTGTCACCCACATGGTGTACCTGGGTCACCCCCTCATCCTTCTCTGTCTCCCTTCCCACAGGTGGTCCGGGTCTGGTTCTGCAACCGGCGTCAGAAAGGCAAACGGCTGCTGCTGCCCTACAGCAATGAGGCAGAGGGGATGATGTATGACATGAACCAGCCCCTGGTGCCCTCCACTCTGCCCATCCCAGTGACCTCCCAGGGCTACAGCCTGGCACCCTCCCCTCCTGTCTACATGCCGACCTTCCACAAAGCTGAGATGTTCCCACAAGCTCTGCAGCCTGGGCTCTCCATGAGTAACAGCAACCACTGAACCAGGGGCTGTGCGCTCATTGCAGGTGGGCTGGTGCTCTGAGGCAGCCCCCCTTGCCTTTGGCTCACACAGGCATAGCCCTGCTTCTGCTCACTGGGCTGATGTGTGTGGCTTTTGGGATGTGAGGGGCTGAGAGCCTGACCCAGGGATGGTGCCTGCTCTCTGCAGATGCTCCCAGCCCTTCCCTGTTATGTGAGCTTACTGGTCCCAGCAGCGTTGGGCCCCCCCCGACCTCTCCTGGGGCCAGCTCCTGCTCCACTGCACCCTCTGAAGCCACATGTGCTCAGTGCTCTTGAGCCCATACCTGGCCCCAGCCCAGCCGCTCTCCTGCAAGATGCAAAAAAAAAAAATTTTTTTGGTTTTGGGAAGGGTGGGTGGAGGTGGTGATTTTATTTTTTTTTAAAGGTCTTCGGTTGTAGTTTTTCAAAAGCAAAAATTTTTGTAGTGATCTAGTTTCCCAGGTGTCTCCTTCCGCCCTGTCATGTAGAGAAGAGCTGGGGTGCCATGCCCAGAGCCAATGGCTCTGGTGGCTCTGCCCACCCTCCTGGGCGGCCAGGATGAGCCAAGGGCTGGGGCAAGGGGACAAGTGAGCACCTCACCACCCCTCAGCCTGTGGCACAAGAGAGCTTGTCTGCTCTGTGGAGCAGCTGATAAGGCTTGTTTGGGATGGGGGGTCCTCCCCAGTGCTTTGTGCCCAGCATCACCCCCAGGGCCCCGCTGCTCTCCAGCCGCTGTCCCCCAGCCCAGCTGCCCAGAGGACCACCTTTCCCTGGAGGGCCCAGCCCAGGCGGCCTACACCCACCCTATCCATGCTGCTAGCACCCCACGCCTTCCAGCCTGCTGTAGTTAATGATGATTTTTATATTTTTTGTTCTTAATCACATTCCCTCTGGCAGTGAAATAAACCTCAGAGTTCTTTGAGGCAAGAATGAGTTCAACATTTCCTTGCCTTCCTCGCATCCCTGCTCCTGCAGCCCAGCAGTTGAGGGTTGGCTGCATAGAGGGGCACAGCAGGGCTGGAGCAAGGCACCCTAAGAAGGTGGACATGTCCCTATCATGCCAGCAACATTTAGTTCTTGGCTGCCTGCAGTTTGGCCTCCCTCCATGACTGGTGGCAGCTTGGCCCTGGAGTGGTACCAACTTGTCAGGGCTGTTGCCCCTCAAAGCAGAGGGGTTCAAAAGTGAAGGGAGGGGGTCATCTTCCACCAAGTTAAAGCTGCTGGTTTGCTGTAACTGCTTCTGGGAAGGTTGGAAGCAGTGAGCTTACTTGTAGACTGCTCCAGCAGCTGCCAGGGACAGAGGACTAAGGGTATAACATAGCAGGGTGGGAAGTAAAGAGGTCTGGAAAGCTGGGGCTGTCCTCAGTGTAGTATGGTGCTGACAGGGGAGGGATATGTGTGGTCCAGCTGAGGCAGTCTCTGGTGCAAGGTTTGCTTCTCTCCACATTTCCACTATCTGGTTTTCTGCATGCAGCCACATAAGAGCTGCAGCCCACCATGGGACCCCCACATCCTGATACCCTGACACCCCCTGCCCATGAGTACCCAGCATCTGTCTGAGGGCACCCACAGCCCCTCCTGTTCCGCTTCTGGTTGACCCAGAAAATTAAGCGGAAATCTGAAGCCACAGAAGTCGAAAGAGCGCAGTGTGCCCATCCAGCTGCCACCTCACCAGGGCTGTGCTAGGGAAGGGTTGTCCCCTCTGCTGACTCTGGGTGCTGCCAGTCCTGGGCACCCAGCAGCTCGCAGCGTAGTAGAGATGGGGTGTGGTGACTTGAGGGCCACAGGGAAGAAAACTGGAAAGGAAGCTTGTGACAAAAAGAATTGTTTACATCAAGGGAGTTAAAGGCACTGAGTAGAGGGGCAAAGAGCAAGGGATGAAGCAGTCATGTCTTACCCCTTGTCCTGGTGCACAGCCCCGACAGCACCACTGATCCCAGATGGCTACTTGGGATGCCTATGGTGCAGGGTGCCCTCTTTGCAGGGTTTCCCCAGTGCAATGTGTGCATGTGCAAGTTGCCCACGAGACTGGCTTTGCTTCAGGGTTGTGCAAGCCTCCAGAGGCTGTCAGCTCATTGGCTTCCTGTAACAGCAGGGAGGGAGTGACAAACCACAGTGTCCCTCTGCCTGCCTGGCAGCACTGAGATTACTCAGAGCATCCGCTGTCCTGTGGCTCCTCACTGGCACAGTGGCACCCATGGCTCAGGGGTGGGGGACAGGAAATGGGTGTTGCCAGGAAGACGGGGAGCAGATGCTGTCCTTCCTCCCTGGCCATGGGGTAATTGATCCCCCTGGGTTGATGCCCGCTCCTCCAGCCCAGCCACAAATGTCACCACAGGGCTTTTGTTGCCATGACTTTGGCAACAGGTGCTGGAGAGACATAGAGGATCACAGGGGAAGGTTGGGGAGCCCTGAACCACCCACCACCCCCCTGCCCTGCACACACCACATACACAGCCTCAGCAGCACTATGCCATTTATTTCCAAAGCACCTTCTGGTCCTGTCAGCACCCTGGCAATGTGTTCATTGTTAGGTTGGGGTGATAAGTCCCGTTTCACAAGAAGTGAAGTCATAGGGAGTTGCTTGCAGTCGCAGTGTGACAACAGCTCGGTTAGGAGGAGAGTGGGGGCTCCTGTCCTTGCTTCACATCCTGTGTGCAGGTGGGTGCCTCACACACCTCCCATCCCTGCCTGCATTCATCCCAACGGTCCCAGCACACACTAGGAGTTGAACCAGCTCCGCAGGTCAGGATAGAGGTGGCCATGGTGCAGGCGGGGGTAGGCCGTACAGATTGTGCAGATCCGCTCCCTCCAGTCAGTGTAGAGTTTCACACTGAACCTCCTCTGCCAGGCAAAGAACTGCCGGTAGCGGCTGGAGTTCATGGTCTTCAGGAAAGTGGCCAGCTCCTCCAGGGAGCCAAAGTCGTTGACATGGATGAAGGAGTCTGCAGGAACAAACTGCTCATAGTTGGCCCTGGGTGGCCCCAGCACCACAGGCACGGTGCCAGCCAGCAGTGAGTTCCTCCAGAGTTTCTCTGTGATGTAGTCCCGGTGGATGGAGTTCTCAAAGGCCAGGTAGAACTTGGACTTGGATATTGTTGACAAGAGGCAGTCCTTGCAGAGGGGCTTGTTGTTTGCTTTCCCATATATATTCACATGGAGGTACCTGGAGAGGTTTTTATAGACTTCAGCTCTTTTCTGAGTCCTGTGGTAGTTGCTGATAACCCAGGACACCAAGTTGGTCTTTTCAGGGATGTTCACAGTGGCTGACCGGTTGGGAATAAGCTTGCCATAGGGGATGAAGATGTCCGAATCCTGTCTGTAGGTCATCACCCAGTTGAAGGTCTTGTTCCATGCTGCTAGAGCTCTGGTGTTGGAGGGGGACTCCAGGGACACCCATACCCAGTTCTGCCCTGGCAGCCTCTCCTTGGGTAGTTTGTCCCGGCCAGGCTGGAGCCTGGAATGGGGGAACACCACCACATCGGCCTGGTGCAGGAGCTGCCGCTCTGTGGTGAGCTGGCAGCCTGTGATGCTGTACAGCTCATGGCACACATCTCCGCTGACATTGGGGACCTGCTTGGAGGGCCATTCCCACACTAGGATCACCAATGGCTCCCTGTGTTTTGACTCTTCTCCAGAGCTCTTGGAGGGGTTGAGGAAGAACCTCAGGTACCAGAGGGTGGTTACAAACACCCCAGCAGAGATCAAGGTTTTCACACCAGGCCGTCCCCATGGTGACCATCGCAGCGGCAATGCCCAGGGCATGCTGGTGGGTTGGCTGTCACCTCATCGGGTGACAGAGCTGACACCTGTGAGAGAGGAGAGGCCCCTGAGGACACCTGAGGACCATCAGCTCAGCTTGCCAGGGAGGAGGGGTGATGGGGAGGCACTGTGGCCAGAGGGGCCAGAGAAAGGGCTTCTTCATGAAGCCTGGGCCTCAGCATCACCCCAGGACCCTCTGCTTCCCTGTGCCAGAGTTCCCCATGCACGTGTTGTCGCTCCAGAGTGGCCTTTGTTCATGGTCTTGTAGTCCCTTGTGACCTTTGGGGGAGCACAAATGCTGCTGGGAGGTGCAGAGTTGATGGGAAGTAGCCACCTGTGCCACTCTGCCCCACCTGGCAGGCCCCACTACAGGCAGTCTTTGCTTGCTCTGTGCCTCAGCTTCCCCACCGGACACACAACCACAGTCTCAGTTCTTCTTGCTTTGCCCAGAATAGGTCAAACCTGGTATGCAGCCAGCCTTGCCACTGCTGTGCACCAAAGGACAAGAGGGAATGTCCCAGTCCCACCTGAATAGCCCCATGGTGACACCTTAGCTGCGAAATGGGGTGACTGACTCTGAAGTCCAAAACTCTGATGCGGGCCAAGTTTGGCAGTGTCCTGCCCAAGAAGTGCCTGCTCACCCCAGCATTCTCCTGTGACAATGGCAAGGAAATTCCCAGGCTCGACGTGCCCTCCCCAGGTCAGGGTGTACTCCCCAGTCCCTAAGGGCATCAGGAGCCCCAGCAGGCTGGGGCCCAAACACTCATATTTTATATTTAGGATGTCAGAGATGGCTAGTACCCCACTGTGTGAGCACAGAGGGGAGGGCAGACAGGAAGAGCAAGGAGGACAGTGCAGCACTTGGGGTTGCCACTGGTGGGGCTCAGCTTGCAGGCACATGGGCCCCCCAGCTGTGGGATGCTTACCCTGCCAGGGTGCCCATCCGCCTGCTTCGGGTTTCTGTGGTTTAAGCAGCAGCCCTGCTGGGAGAGAGCAGTGGTGGAGGTGGACAGGGAGATGGTTGGCTGCACTGGGGACCAGCCACCCCCTTAAGCTCCCTCTGGAGAGCTGGTCCCACTGCAGGGCTCAGAGCATTCAGCACCACAGGTGGTTTCTCCTTTTGTGGAAACCTCTGGAAACATGTGGGCTGACTGAGCCCTGCTGCCAGCTGGGGCTGAGCCAGTGCCTCCAGTATTGGGGTCTCCTGGAAAGCAGTGCCCTACTTTCCCGCCCACTGCAGCACTGCAGCTTGGCTGCAAAAAAATCCCTTCCCCACCTTGGCCCACTCCATCTGTCCTGCTAAAATGCATGAGCTAAGTTTAAGCTCCAGACGAATCTGGCATGGGAAGCAGAAAGGGCTGGGAAAGCTTTGCTGGTTCCCTGCACTGCACATCAGTGCTGCAGGTCTCTGTCCCCAGCAGAAGAATGATGGCCCCATTTTGGGGATGCTCTGAAAGGAAAACCCCTGCTCTAGCAGTGGCAGAGGCTACCCCATTTCTCAGCCCCTCTCCCCTCAGTGGTCAGTAATGTTGGATTCAGACTTACTGTGATGGAGGTGTGCGAGGTGCCAGATTCGTCTGCCTGGGTGCTGCTGGGCTGGGGCACTTGAGGGCTTCCTCTTTTTTCAGTTTTGCCTTGTCCCAGCCCCACAGCAGGTCCTTCCTGCCCCATACTGGCACACCCCGCTCCCAGCACTTCCCCTGCACTGTGCTGGGGGGTGGGTACCCTGTGACTGGGTGGGTGCCCATGGTTGGGTGGGTACCTTGTTGACAAATGGACACCCCATAGCGGGTGCATGGCCCAGAACAAGGTGGGTGCCCCGTGGCTGGGTAGGTGCCCTCAGCCTTGAGGAGGTGCCACCCATCTGCCACCCGCAGCTTAGTTGCAAACAGGATATCAACTCCTACTGACTCATCCTGAAACCATCAACTAACAGCCTCAAAGTGCCACCGAGCTCTGGGCACTGTCCTGTCCGGGATGTTTCCTGCCAAAAGGGGAAGCAGGCACATGTAAGCCTCAGCATTGTGTACACAGAGATCTGCCTTCTCTGCCCTTGCCCCAGTTCTGCCCTGGTCCCTGTCTGGCTCAGTTTTGTCCTTTGCTAGCATTGCTGTTCAGGACCCAAGTCTCCATGAAAGCCCTGGTAGGCAAAATGAGATGGGGAAACTGAGGCAGAGGCAAGGAGAGGAGTGTGCAGCACTGTCCCTGAAGAAGGTAAGGGTATGCCCTACACCTTGGCACACACAGAACTGGGAACAGGGCTCCAAACTGCTCCCTGGTGGTTCTCAGGCTGCTCCAGTACCCCTGGGATCTGCACCCTCATTCCTGCTGGCTGCCAGCCTCTTGGGATCCCTGTTGGGCACAATGCCATGCCACCATGCCACAGTATAGCAGGGCTCTGTGGTTTCAGTGACACCCCAGGAGCCCTCAAAGGCCAACTCCAGCCCCAAGGGAGGGTGTTTCTTCTTCCGCAGCCATGTCCATTTCCTGTCATCTTTTCTCACTCCTTTTCTGCATTTCTTCCCCTGCATGACTGAGAGCCCAGATACTATAGTCCATTCCCAGGCCACCATTCTGAGCCTTGCCTGCCCAAGCCTTGCTGTCTGTGGGTAGTAGTCCCTGCCTGGCTGGAGCATTCAGCATCATCCTGCTGTTGCCCCATGTGGGCCATGTGGGCTGGGGCCATTCCCCTCCATGGAGGACAGCACTGGAGACAGCATTTCCATAGGGTATTGAGAATGGCTGGTAGAGGAGCAGGGAGCTTTTCCTTGGTACCTAATAGCTGTCATGTGCAGGTGCTGCCCCAGGACACCCTGTGTGCAGGGACAATGCCCTGGGAGGACTTGTAGCCAGTGGATCCAAACACCCTGCCCTGTGGCCCAAGGGACATGGCTCTGAGCCAGGCAGAGAGCCAGGGCCAGGGCTGCCTGGGTGGGTTAGGCAGAGATCAAGGCCAGAGGCCAGGCCATAAGACCATCAGGAATGCTGGACAGCACCAGCACAGGGCAGAGAGATGTATGTGTGTGGGTACTGCCATCTGCAGATGACTTTATATGGAGACAGGAGCTTGGCCAACCCACAAGGAAATCCCCTGAGAGGTGCTCAGGGCTCCATGTTCCCAAGTCTTCAGGACCTTTTGTCCATGGAGGAGATGGGCCAAAGGTCTTTGGAACTTCTAGACCAGGGAGGGGTTGGGCCTTGGGCATCAGGCCCTGGGTCCTTGGAGGATTTTTGCCACAGTATCTCCAGGACTGTGCTGCCTGTGGTACACTGCTGGGTCTGTCTCTTGCTGGCTTCTTGGGGTTTCCATGGCCATGCCAAACAGAAGAGCAGCTGTGAAGTTCCCCAAGACCCACCCAGGGGTGGTCTTGGGGGAAGCAGGAGGGAAGGTGCAGGAGACCCAGGACAGGCTTTGACAGGGAGGGACAGGACAGGGGGGGACAGGACAGGGGCTTGGACAGGGGCTTGGAGATGCTCCTTATGTGGGCTGTGGGCAAACCATGCACAATTCTTTGTAAGGAGTCTAGGGTGACTGCATCCCTCCTCCTCCAGGGACCTAGTAAAAGCCCAGCTCCCCTCAATTCTGGGCATCTCAGCTGCCTGTAGCCCTGCCCACGCACCCAGCAACCCTCACAAACCAATCACCCTCACCAGAGCACGAAGCTGGGCACACAGAGCCTCTCCACCACCACATCACCAGGCATCCTTTGTCCTCCTGGACCTCAGCAGTGTTTTACCCAGAAGTTTGGGGAATAATGCTGCTTTGTGTTGGACAAGGGGAGCTTTTGTTAGCCCCAGGCAGCTGTCGAAGGGCCTGCCCTGAGCACAGGCACCCTTGGCAGCACCACTGGGGCTGGGACAGCAAGAGAGGGAGTCACTGCTCCTGTCTACACTTGGCCCATGAAGAGCATGGAGAATGAGATGGTTACAGAGAGCTGAAGGAAAGGAGAGGGAAGGGGGAGAGAAGGCTGAGGGAGAGCAGGAAGAGGGAGGGACAGGTGGGAAATGGAGGGAACCAGAGGAACAGGAAAAGGGAGGGAGGGAAAGAAGGATGGGGGAACGGATGAAAGCAAGGCCAGATGGAAAGAGGAAAAGATGGCAGGAAGGAGGAAAAGAAAGAAGGAAGGATGGAAGGAAGGATGGAAGGAAGGAAGGACAGATGGGAGGATAGATGTTCAGATGTAAGGAAATATGGATAAGAGGAAGGATGGATGAATGGCAGGAAAAAGGATGGATGGAAGAAGAGTGGATGGGATTAAGGAGGAGAGCTGGCCTGGTTCAGTCACTGCTGAGGGCATCCAGCCCTGGGTTCAGAGCTGACAGGACACAGATGTGGCAGCAGGCTGGTCCTTCCAAAAACACCCGTGGATGCCTGTGGGACAGGTCAGGCAGGAGCAGGGTGGGCAGCGTGCAAGAGGAGGGACAGCCGTGGCACCGTGGTACACAGTCCCGCAGTCACGGGCCAGTCCTTCCTGTCCCGGGGGAGCACCAGGCGCAGAAGCGTGGAGGTGATCTGTATATGGCCGAGGGGCGGGAGGGCGGCGGCTCGAGGGGAGCGAGGATTCCCCGGCCCCTGGGGCAGCAGCCCCGCTCTGCACGGTCAGCACCGGGGCCACTGTTGCCGGGATGATCTGGGCCCGGGCCGCGGTGTGCCGGGGCCGCCGTGCGAGCGGAGCGGGCGGGTCCGGCGGTGCCTTTAAGGGGCGGCCGCCGCGGGCCGGGGGTGGTGCTGGTGCTGCGCAGGGTCGGGTGCGGCGGAGCTAGGCCTGGGCCGAGGCCGCTCCGCTTCCTCGCAACCCACGGCGAGCAGTAGACGCCGGCTAGGAGGGGATGGCGGTGGGCGGCGGGTGACCGTGGAGCTGAGCGCGGCGCGGCCCTTTGGTGTGGCCGGCCCGACCCGACCATGGGGTTCCTGCATCAGCTCCATCTTCTGCTCTGGAAGAACGTGACACTGAAGCGGCGCAGCCCGGTGAGCGGGGGCGGGGGGGGGGGGGGGTGTCTCTGCAGCCCTGAGGGGCGAGGCCGGGTCCCGCGCGAAAATGGTGCCCGAGGGTCCCCCCAGTCCTTCGGCCCGGCGGTGGCCGCCTGCCTCGGGCCGGCCGTGCACGAAGCCTCCGGCCCGGCGCGCTCCCGGGCCCCTGTGTGGCAGCAACAGTTGGGGCTCTCCCGCTTCGCTGTCGTGTCCGTGAGGCCGCCCGGTCCCGGGGGCCGCAGGAGGAGGGGGGCTGGATGTCGCCCCCCACCGGGGTGGGATCGCTCCCCGGCCCGATACCTGCCGGCTATAAATAGGTTCTCAGTCCATATGTGGGTCGGAGCCGCCTGTCTTCCGTGGGCTGGAGAAAAGGCAGCTTCGTGGGGTTGGGGGCCGGGGGGCTGGTGTGTGTCCCTCCCGGGCTGGCAGAAGGGGCAAGATGGCATCGACCGTGCTGGGGCCTCGGGGCCGTTGCCACCCTGTCGCAGGCTCCCTGTGTGGGGTCATCCATCAGCCCCCCGTAGGATCCTGCACTGTGGGCAGGGGGTGGGTGCGCGGCCCGAGGGAGCCGGTTATTTTTAGCGGGTGGGGGAGGGGAACGAGCTGCTGCTCCCAAGCTGGCATCGCTTTTCTTTTCCCTACCCAAATATCCCGCAGGCCCGATCCTGCTGTTCCTCACCGGCAGCCACCAGCCCCAGACCCCGTGTCCGGGTAACCAGAGCAGCAGAGGCTCCTGTGACAGGAGCAGGGATGAGCCTGGCGCTGCAGGCAGGTTTCCCTGCACTGACAGCCCCGGTGCCCCCAAAATGGATGGAGGGGGATGATGCTGTTTGGCTGAGTCATCGCCCCTCTTTACCCTGAGCAGAGTTGCCTGGCCCCAGCAGGGGCTGTGCCGGACCCTTGCCTGCAAGGATGAGCAGCCTGGCACAGCTTGGCCCCGGCACACACCAGCTGACCTGGCCTAGGCTTCCATGGCCATTGGGTTACGCAGCAGGGGTGCACACAGCTTTTGGGGACCCATTTCTCCGTGACACTTTCTTACCAGCCCCTTGGGCAGCGTGGGGGTGCAGCACAGGAAGCTGTGGCCAGAGGGGGAGGATGAGGAGCCCAGTCCACATCACCTCCATGTGTATGGACTGTTGCTGGAGTGCCACTGCTTCAGGCAGGTAGGGAGCAGCCTCTCCTTGCCCACCCAGTGATGCCGTGAATGCAGGGGACCAGCTGTGAGCCAGGATGAGAGCTGGTCCTAGTGCTGCGGGTGCTCATGGATGGATTTGATGCAGTCCCTAGGACAGCTGTGCCCTGAGGATGCACGTGTGTATGTCACCTCCTTCCTTGTGCTACTGCTGTGTGTGAATCCCAGAGTCTGCGCAGGGACCGTCATCCTGCCCACTCCATGGGGAGCTCTCCCCTCTCTGAGTAGTTCTGGGCTGAGCTGCCAGTCGTGGCTGGCCAGGGCAGAGCCAGGCCCTGTGTGGTGGCTGTGCCTGGCACTCAGCAGTGGGTTCCCCAGTGCGAGTCTGTCCTGGCAATAGCTGCAGATGAACGTTTCACTATGAGAAACCAGCTCCCACTGGGGTGATCTTACTGCAGCAGCCAGAGGCTGGGGGACTGGAGCAGCTGCTGCCCCTGGTGTTTACCCAGGGGCAGGCAGAGTTGGGGGTTGCTGGGCTTCTGCCAGCCTCAGAGAGAGAGTGTGGGCACAGCAGCTGCCTTTTGGTCCATCCTAGTGCTGCAGGTGCTCCCCTGGGGTTAGTCCTTGCCACCATGCGCTCCCCTCCCGGCAATAGGTGGAGTAGCAAACCCAGTGCTGCAGGGTAGGGTGGTAAGCAAAGACCTCAGGTTTGAGGGCTCTGGGCTGACTCTTGACAACTGGAGCAGTTCTGTGTTCTGCCTATGAATGTTGGTGGCCTGGGGGTGTCCCTATTGTCCCTGGCAGCGGGGGCTGTTCAGGAGCAGGATTGCAGTAGCGTACTGCCATGGTTTTGGGAGAGACTTTATTCATAGTTTAGACAGACTTTCTTATTCACAGGCAGACTTTATTCATTTGTTCATAATTAATATTCATTATTTAGGTGAGGACTTGGCCATGCCACTTATGGGTGGATGGTGGGTGCAGGGAGACCTGCAGCATGGCCAGGCAGTGTCCCTGGTCAGTGGCACCTCTGTAAGGCCTTGTTCCCAGCCTGTTGTGGCTTTGGACCTTGCCTTGTGTGGCTGAGCTGTTCCAAGGACAGCTCTGGGGTTTGACCGTGACTTTATTCTTCCCAGAGCTTAACCCTGGGACGATGGAGGTCTGAGCAGAACAGCATCGGTGGCTCTTGGTAGAGTGAGGTCCAGGCTGTGGGGTCCCTTGTCAGTGCCCATGGCAGCCCTGGGGATTGCTGACTGTGCCTTGAATCTACTGGGACAGAATTGTTAAAGGATGGGCTCTCCCATGACTTTGGTATCTGGTTTAAACCTATGTTAGATGTAAGATTTAGCAGGTGCTCTCTCAAAAGTCGCCAGAGGCACAGTTCAAGGTGTTCACCCTCCTGCCTTGGGGCTCTTTGTACCCATTAATTTGGGATGGGCAGGCAGCCACAGCTGGAGCTCTCAGTGATGGAAGTGTGCTGCCAGTTTGCTTGGTCCTGGGGAAGGGTTGGTCGGTAGGTCAAGGCTCTTTTGGGGGAATGGTGGGAGCAGTTCTATGCTGTTTTGGTGCTGCAGCTGGGGCTCCCTGTGGCACTGGCCCTGGAATGAGGGAAGGGGTATAAGGAGAGCTGATAGCAGTGTGGCTGTTCTGCTCCATGCAGGATCTGTGCCTTCTGCACTTTGTCCTGAAGATGGAAAACTCTCCACACAGGAGGTGGCAGATCTGTCCTTTCCCCCTGGCTGGTGGCTGAGAGCTGGGGGGAAACTGATGGTGCTAGAAAATGAAAGGCTGAAATTTGGGGTGCTGGGGGGCTGTAACGCTGGCTCTGCTGGGGTGCAGTGTCTCTAGGACCCTGTGCCTGTGGCCCTGCCAGCTCCTGCTGCCAGGCCTGGGAGGATGCTGGTACTGAATCCTGTAGCAGGAATCAGTTGGGTACTGCCCTGGCTGTGGGCACTCTTTGCCCTCTCCTTGTTTGCAGCAGGTGGTGAGGGGGAGCACGGGTTTGGTAGGGGTGTGGTGGCCCAGCAGTGTCTCTGTGAGTCCCTGTTGGCATGGCTGCCGGGGTGCACCTGTCGTGGAACACCTTTGTCTGCACTGGCTGCTGGCATGACCATGTGCTCAGGTCAGGCATCTTGTGCCAGTGGGAGGGTGGCCATGTCCCAGTGCTGCGTGGCCTTTGCACAGGGCACTGACAATGATATGCCCTCTTGACCCATCACACAGGTGCCTGGCTGACACTGCAGGAATGGGGAGAACCGTGGTGGGTGTTCCTGGGTCCTCAGCTCAGGAGAGTTGTTGACAAACCCCAGGAGGAATTTCTTGCTCCTCCAGCCTCCCCAAGGCAGGACCCCAGGCTGCTGTGCCAGGGCTGTCAGGGGTGGGGATGCGTCCATGCTGGAGGCAGGGGATAGTGGGACAGATGGGCATAAGTGGAAGTGACCAGAGGCAGAGGTGAGGGCGGCCAGGCCTTGGCAGGATGGGGGTTGGTAGCCCCTGGACCTGGCCTTGTCTGAGCCTGTGGGGCAGGTGACCTTGAGGGAAGCCTCTCAGGCCCCACCTGAGTGGTCAGATTTCCACTGGAGCTGGGCAGCTTGGCATAGCCTCATGCATTTTGGGGCCTATTTTGCCCCAGAGCTCTCGAGCTCATCTTTCCCAGTGACCACAGCTTTACCTGCCTTTACGTTCTGGCTGTGGGCAAAAGTGGGCATCTAACAGTGATTAAAGTGTGGGGCCATGAAAATTTAAAGGTATTTCTGCAGCCTTAAAGTGCTATTGGAAAAGTTGGATCCTGCAGGACTTGAGAGCCCAATCCCTCAGTGTTCCTGCAGGCCAGCATCTATTGCCAGTTCCTGCTGGCACTGTGGGCAGCACTGGCATGAGCAGAGAGGTTGGCATAGAGTAGGCAGCAGCTCCTTCCTCCCATGAGGAGGACAGGCAGACCCTGCCGTGTCCTCTGGGGGGGTACATGCAGGGATTTTGGATGCTGTGTGTGATGTTGCTTCACCTGTGTTGGAGCCAATAAACCCCCTTGCAGGTGCCAGGCTCTGGGCAGGGGGACTGACATGGCAGGTTTGGGGAGCAGGGATGTCACTGGAGTTGCCAGCTTGAGAGTTTTAGTATGGGGGTGCCCAGTCCCTGGCTGCCCCTCTCCCACACCATGCTGGGTGGAGGCTGTGGCATCAGGCATTGCTGGGGGCACACAGGAGAGAACTGAGTGGACTTTTGGGTGACAGCCTTGGACAGGAAGAGCTGCCTCTGCCTGGCCTGGCTGTCCCCATGAGGACTGCTCCCTGGGCCACTGGGACATGAGTGCTGCCACATGCCGGGGACACCAGGGGAGTTGTGCAGTTGTTCATGACCTGACACCCATGTCTATGCTGACCCTGGCTCCAGCACATCTCCCAGCTGTCCCAGTGGTGGCTGTAGGGTGAGCATGGTGGCACCATTGTGCTGGGCCAGGTTGTTTACTCTGCTCTATTTGCATCGCTGTCCTGTGGTGCTTGTCTGGCCTTTTGACCTGGCTGTGTGGGAGCTGTGTGTCGCAGCAGGCACTGCTGCCTCCTGCTCAGCCTCCTAACAGCCTCTCGCTCCCATCTGACAGTGTGGCAGAGGATGGGCACGGGCGTTGAATCACTGTCCCAATGCTCCCAGAAAGACATGTGCCTCTGCCAGGGCCAGCACCCTGCTGTAGCACCCAACCAGCTCTGCCTCCCTGCTGGGGGAATTGGGCAGGACCTCACCACCCCTGCCTCCAGCCAAGGGCAGGGCCAAACTCCAGCCAAGGGCAAGTTACCCCACTGTCTGTAGGGTGGCAGGTGGACACCCAGCACTTGTGCAAATCTGGGCAGCGCCTGTGACCTCATCTGCTCACTTACAACCAGGCTGAAATGAGCATGTGGCAGGAGATGTGGAAGAAGAGAATGCCACCACCCAGGAGCTGTCCCTGGCCCCACAGCCATTGTCACCTGGTACAAGGGCTCTGGGACCAGTGGCTCACCTTCAGTCCTGCACCTGTGCCCTTGTCAAGAGAGGAGGGGGGCAGGGGATGGATGACAGAGCAGGGCAGACTAGCTGGTGCACTCATGGCCAGCTGCTGGCAGGTACCGGCCCCTCTCTTCTCCTCTCCTTGGCCCTTCTCTACCTACTGGGGAGCATTTCCTTCTCATCTGCTTGCATCCTGGCCTTTCGTCCTTGCTTCCTCACAGAATCCCCAAATGTCCCCCAGTGTCTTGCACCTGCAGGTGGGGACCCCACCATCCCCAGGCTGGGCAGGTGTCCTGGCCTGGTGCCTCTCTGGAAGTCTGAGGCTCCGTTGGGCCCTGCTGCATGCCAGTGCCCCTGGGGACCAGGGGGTGGGGTCAGTCCTAGAGGTGCAGCCTGGTAGATAGCCATCAGCTACCATGTCTGCCCATCACCATGCCACTGTGGGTGCCAAAGGTGTGGGACAGCCTGCTGTGACACTGGGATATGTGGGACAAGGGGTAGGGACAAGGGACATCTCTGGGGATGGAGATGAGCAAAAGTCAATGACCCCTGTCAAAAAAATAAATAACAACAATTAGATTCCAACAAGCTATTGCCACCAAGGACAGTCCCCACACGAGCCTGGTACAGGCCAGCATGGGTGTGTGGGGATGGTTCCCCCGGTGCCTGGGCACAGAGGCCCCGTTGTGTGCCTGGTAAACAGGCAGGGGGTGGGGCAGGGACCACGGGACAGCAGTGTGTGTCAGGGTGTCCCCTGCTATCCTGCTTTGTGCAGGAACAGTGACACCAGGGACTGTCCCTGCGACTGGTGTTATCAGAAAGAGGATGGTTCTCAGGCACTGCTCCTGGGGGCATTTTCCATCTTCTCCAGCTCTTCTTCCTCTCCAAAACCAGGAACTCTGGCGTGGCAAGTGCGGCATGGGCAGCATCCATGGGTGCAGTTGTGCTCATTCCACAGAAGTAGCACTGTGCCCAGTTGCTGGCAGGGACCTGGGTGCAGGGCTCCCTCCGCTCGCTGCCATTTGGGGCTGCTCTGACTTTTTTGACAGAGTGTTGGCAGCCCCTGAGTGAGGCAGCATGGAGGTAATGTTGGAGACACAGGGCCTGACCCTGTCACCTGTTGGCAGCTGCATCCTTCAAATTAAAGTCTGTTCTTGCCTCTCCATGGGCTTGCCCGCTGGCACTGGTCACTGGGAGGAGGCCAGTGTGGGTGGTGTAGAAAGCACCTTCCCAGCAGTGGAGCTGGGCCCTGCCATGCCCATGGGTGGCAGCAGTTTCAGGGTCTCAGCAGCTGCCTTGGGTCTGATCTGGCCCTGGAGTGAGCCGAAGTTGGCTCACCTCACCCTGTGCCTCAGTTTCTGAGCCTGCAGTGGTTTCCTGCTGCTGGGCAGCGGGGCTGTACCATTTCTGGGCACTCCAGCGCAAAGTGGCAGCAGCTGTGCTGGCAGTGTGCCGGCTGCTTGCTCCTGCCCATAGCTGGAGATGCTGATGCCTATCCCCAAGGCCTCTGGGCACAGAGCCTAGCCGGGACTTCTGAGCCACTGTGGCCAGGAATTCCTGGGGATTTGCTGTTATTTACCACATGCTGCCAGTGGAAATTCCTTGCAGCCAGAGCCTTTTGGGAGGGCATGGAACGGGTACCAGGATGGCCCAGTTGCACCTGGAGCTGGTGCCAGGGCCTGGCTGAACTGAACTCTGCTATTGGACTCAGCTGTTGATCCTTCTGAGATCCAACAGTGGCACAGGTGCCAAGGGGACATCATGCTGCTCCAGGCTGTGAGGGCACTAGCCGTCAGAACTTGAGGTCTTCTCCCTGGGCAGCTCCAGCTATGATGGATCTTTGAGGCTGAGCTCAAGCCCCAGCAGCCTGTTTGCACTGCTGGAGGAGGGATCCATCCCCTCTGTGTACCCTACCCTGTCCTGCAGTGCTCTGGACAGGGTGGTGCAGGCAGGAGGTTGTGGCATGCCCAGGAACCTGTTTGCCGCTGGCTGAGCTGTGACAGAGCCACCAGCCATTTGCAGTATGTGGGCACAGTGCTGCACTGCACCAATGCCTGGGGGCCCCTGTACTGCCTGTGCTTCTCCCAGGTGGCTGTGTTCTGTCCCTAAGCATCCTGTTCCCTCTGCTCTGTGTCATCCCCAGTGGGTACTGGCCTTCGAGATCTTCATCCCCCTGGTGCTCTTCTTCATCCTCCTGGGGCTGCGGCAGAAGAAGCCCACCATCCCTGTGAAGGAAGGTAAGTCCCAGCAAGTGGTGCTTGGGGCACTCCCACACTTGGGGGCACCCTGAGGCCCTGGGGAGGTGCTCCAGCCTGGGGGCAGAGGGGACCTAGAGAGGCCTTTTGGGGGACATTGCACTGGGCGGGGGCTACAGCCAAGGACTGGTGGAAGTAGCAGAGTCTTTCCCAGCCTGGGGAGGCTCCCCTGGGGGTTGCAGCACCAACCAGCCTGTGGCTGTCATCAGCATGGACATTTTGCATGGGGAAGGGCAAACCGATGGTGCTGGAACGGCCACAATCCCCCTAAGTAGTCGAGGATCAGCTGGAGTGGCTCTGGGAAAGGCTCCCCAGTGGGGGGGAAAGTGACCTACAGAAAGCCCTATGCCTGGCCCTGGTGTGCTCAGAGGCCTGGCAGAATGATAAACTGATGGGACTGGAGCTGAGGGCTCTGGGAGAATTCCAGCTGGAGCTCTGGCCTGGACCATGGTGGCTGTGGGCTGTGCAGCTGGGAGGAGGCAGTGGAGTGAAGCTGTCAGGTCGTAAGGGCCCATTGATGCCCACCTTGGTGGGTGCCCTGGTACAGATGGCACAGCAGGGCCAGGGGAGATGCTGGGCACTGGTGGTTACCCCATGTGATGATGGTTTGAGCCTGTGTTTCAGTGTGTCCCGGCGAGGGAGAGCCCAGCTGCCAGCGCTGTCCAGCTGCGGCAGGTGCTGCCGGTCTCCTGCCTTGGCGCTGACATACAATCTGTGTTGTGTGGTTTTTCATTTGGTTTTTCATTCTTTTTTGCTCATGTTTTCTTTTTCTTTCCTACCATTTCCCCTGCCCGCCTGCCCTTCATGCCTCAACTGCATGCACCAGTCTGTAAGTTGATGGGACGGGTGGGTGCCTCCTCCCATTCCCTTACCAGTGCTGGCCTCATAGTCTGGGGAGGAAGAGCTTGGTTTAGATCAACTCACTCTGGCCTAATCTATGCCTCTGTAAACCCCTTGCCTTCCTCCACAGCTGGTGAAGATGAGCTTGGCCAGCATAGTATGGCCCCTGCCTGCTCCTCCCCAGGGACTGACCAGTCATGATGGTGTACCCCCTTGGTTGATGGTCCTGGGTTCCCAGGTGTGCTGGGGTCACTGGTGGCCATGTCCCCGGCCTCCTGGGCTGCATAGGGCTCTCCAGCCAGATGGAGGCTTGTCTTACTCCTTCTTCTTGCCTGCCTTCTGGAGCAAAGTCTGCTTGGTCCTGTCACCCATGTGGTCGCTTGTGGTCACCCAGTCTTGCCCAGTCACCAAGGGGTTGGGGCTGGCTCCCACCATGGCATCACCACCAGGTCTCTGTCTTGGCCTCTCATGGCTGGGACAAGCTGGAATGTGGCACTAGAGCCTCAAGGCCAGCAAGATGCCATGCACTGACTTTGTCACCAAACCGTGGCATGGCCACCAGTGGTGGGTTCCACCACCAGAAGAGGCTGCTGGCCTACCCCATGCTGCAGCTGTTCCTTGTTCCTGCCAGAAGCCCATCTTCACCAGTGCCTACCAGTTGTGGCCTTGTTAACAGCACTGACCTATCTCTAACCACAGGGTCATCAGCAGAGTGGCAAAAGCAGGGTCCCTGCCTGGCACTGCCCGATGACATCCTGTGGTCGCCACTGGGCAGTGGCATTCTGGGCTTGCCCTGCCCTGGGGAAGGACACGGGAGTGTCCCAGCAGGGATGATGGCTCAGTGACATTGGAGGGGGGAAGGTTTGCCAGCCCTTTGGTGCTTCTTGTTTCTCCCATCTCCGCGTCTCCATTTCCACCTACCTCCAGCTGCCACACGTTGGGGCAGCTGGGTTGGGGGGGAAAGCTGGGGGCTCTGGGAGCTGCAGATGACAAATCTATTTTCCCTGTTGCATTTGTCCTTCTTTTCCTCTGGAGATCCACCACTGCCTCTGAGGCTACTAACAGGGGAGACCGGGAGCCTGGAGGAGGTTGGTGGCCATCTTGGGGGCAAGTGGCAGAAATTGGCATTGTTGTGGGGCACAAGGGAGCCATCATCCAGGGAAGAGTGGGTGGGGGCAAGAGGGCTGGAGCCAGGGGTGCTGGAGCTGCCTGCAGCCCCACAGAGTCACCAGCCAGGACAGCCCTGGTGGGAAAGTTGCTGACTTCTGACTGTGGCCACCAGCCTCCCGTGGGCTCACAGACCCCAGCGCGTGCTTTTCTGAACTGAGTGTCTGTTTCTCTGGCGGCCCCTTCCCCCTCCCTGTCTCTTTGCCTCTCCTCCCTGCTGCCTGCACTTTCCTTGGCCTCTTCTGGCCTCTTACTGGCTCCAGCTTTCTACACGGCGGCCCCGCTCACGTCAGCCGGGATCCTGCCAGTCATGCAGTCCCTGTGCCCCGACGGCCAGCGTGATGAGTTTGGCTTCCTGCAGTACTCCAACTCCACGTGAGTCTTGCCCTCACCATGCACTTCCTCTCCCACCCGTCATGCTCCCACACAGAGCCCGCCCCTTTCCACGCTGACATTGCTACCCTGGGGCTGAGGCAGAAGCTAGCATCCCCCAAAACTACTTGTGTGCAGATCATCATGTCCTTGGTGCAGGGGACACCTCAGTCTGTTCTGCTGGGGGCTCCCAGGTATTTAGTGCTGGGAGGAGGACAGAGGTGGTCTTGGAGACACCATGAAGTGCTGGGTCTCTCCTCTGAACCCTGGCACACTGGATTCAGTGCAAAGGCAAGGGCAGTGGTGTCCCATTTCAGACAGGACTGCTGTCCCCTGCACCTGAGGGGCTCTTTCCCCCAGAGCTCTGGGGAAGGTGTCCGCATCCCTCTGTCCCTGAAGCCAGGCCGGTGCTGGGCTCTTGCAGGGTGACACAGATTCTGGAACACCTCAGCGAGGCAGTAGAGCAAAGCAGCCTCTTCGACCCGCAGCATCCAGGACTGGAGGAGGAGCTGGAGTCACTACGCCGGCACCTGGAGGCCCTCAGCAGCCCTGGGCCCAGCTCCATGGAGACCCACTTCAGCAGCCAAGCAGGTGGCTTGTGCTCTGCCTGCCCCCTCTACCTGTTCGGCAGGGACAGGTAGCACCAGCTGGCCCAGCACCCAGCGAAGTGATGGTGTGTGGCAGTGCCCTGCCACTGTCCCATGTCACTGCATTGGGCAGAGCCAGCTCTGGTGCCATGCCGTGTCCCTCATGCTGGTGGGCTGCTCTGACCTCCCACCTTGTTCCTTGGCAGGGTCCAGCTTCACACTGGCATGGGCAGCCAAAGACCAGGGAGAGCTGCGGCGCTTCCTGATACAGAACCTGTCCCTCCCCAACAGCACAGCTGAGCTGCTCCTGGGCTCCAGCATTGACCTGCGAGAGGTGGGTGGCCTCTGGGCTTTGCAGGGTTCTGTGCTACCCTGTGAATGGCACCCAGCTTGGATTTGTCCTACCCTGCCGCCCCATGCCAGGGCCTTGCTGGGCAAGCAGGTGCAGCACTGGTGCTCCACTTTTGGCACACCTGGCAGTCATGCTCTCATCTCGGTGCAGGTATACCGGCAGTTTTTTGATTCCTTTCCTTTGGTACCCGATGAGACCCATGAGCGAGACCTATGGGATGGGTTTGGCCCCAGAAAGAAGATGACACAGCTGGAGGTGAGGAATGGTGCTGCATGCAGGGGACATGGTAGAGTAGAGCCCGTCCTCTTGTCCCCTCCATATCCCACCCCAGGTGATCTGGGGGTGTCTGTTCCAGTAGATGGGCCATGACAGAATATTGTCGGGGGCAGAGCAGCAGCAGGGATGGCCAGGGTCCATCCTGGTGCTGCCACCAGTTTCCCCAGTTTTATGAGACACACCAGTACCTATGCCTGGGTTTACCATTGCCGTGGGGGTTGGTGCTGCCTGGGTGGTGGCTGTGGAGGGAGCAGGGGAAATTGTTCCCCCCTTGTGTCTGGCATGCAGGGAACCTCTGCTCCCTGCATCTGCCCATCCTTTTTCTTCCCCGCCCTGTGGAGACCATGGATGCTGTGGTGCTGTTCATGTATGCTTGGGGACACACAAGGAGGGGGACCTGGGGGGAGCCCCCATTCCACCAGCCATCCCCATTCTTCATCTTGCAGAAGAGTCTCCCCAGTGGCTGGAGGAGCCTGCAGGAAGGGCTGGTTCACAGGGTGCTGCAGGACCCAGTGGCAGCCCCACACCGTCCAGCACTGCTCCGCATGCTCTCCCAGGCTCTGGGCCTCACCAGCACTGCTGTGGCACCTGCTGTCTCTGATAGCCCCCAGGCCTTTGTCACCGAGATGGAGGTGAGCACCTCATGGGGCAACCTGGGCTGCTCTGCCAGAGCAGGCACTGCAGTGCTGTCCCTACAACTTCCTGCCCTGTAGAATGTCCTCTTCACCGGGCCAGTGCTGGAACAGCTGACATGTGAGCAGTACCCAGGGGGACTGCACCGCCTTCTGCGTGTATCTCCCAGGCAGCAGCCACTGCTGGCAGCATACCGGGCACTGGCCTGCAATGGCAGCCGAACCATCCGCCAGGAGCGCTTTGCCCAGCTGGCCTCCGAGCTCCAGAAGCAGCTGGACACCCCCAAGATAGTCAGCAGGGTGAGAGCTGGGCAGGTGGGGTAGGCTGGTGGCAGGGATGAAATTTGGGAAGGATTTTCAAACTCATCTGGTGTTGTGTTGAGATGGGGAACAGTTCAATGGCCTGGCTTCTCTTGGTTACCCCCTTCTCTGACATGAGTAACCCCCTCCCACCTAGCTCCATGGTAAGATTCCCCTCTAGCGCTTGCTTGCACATTGCCTATTGGATGGGAATGGGTGTCCCCAGCATCTTCCTAAGTGTCCCTAGGAAGCCAGCTTCTCTCCCCAGGACCAGCAAAGCCCTTGGTGGCACAGCTCAAGCGTGACTCTGAGGTCTCACTCCTTGTCCCACCCAAGCTCGATGTGTCCTTTGTAGGAACAGAGGACCACCCTTCTGTCTTGAGTGCTATCTCTTACCTTCACACAAGTCCCTGCCAGCATTTGCCACCATTTTCACTGCCTCATAGGCGCAGATGCACAGCAATGAGTCCAGGGCCCTAACCTTGGCACAGCTCCAACCCTTTAACCAAGAAAGTGGAGTTGCTACTGCTTGGAGTCCTCGTTGGTCCCTTCCTAAAGGCAAGCAGACCCTGTTGTACCAGCAGTGAGTAACTCCTTGTCCACGCATACTCACAGCTGAAGCTGGAGGAAGTGAACAGCACAGCCACCCAGCACCGCCTCCGTACCCTCCTCGAGGACTTGGTGGAGATGGAGAAGGTTCTCCAGGACATGGACATCCTCTCAGCACTGGCTAAGCTGCTGCCCAGGGGAGCCTGTGCCAGCAAGGCCGCACCACCCACGGCCAACAGCACCAGCTGGTCCAGTGCCAATGCCACGGCTGGCAATGCCACGGCAGAGGAGGAAGAGGGTGCCGGGGAGAGCCCGTCTGGCATCGACAACCCCCAGGGGCAGTTCTCAGCATTTGTGCAGCTCTGGGCAGGGCTGCAGCCCATCCTTTGCGGCAACAACCGGTAGGAGCACTGGGGGATGGCTCCAGGTTCTCCCTGCACAGGCCATTGGTGTCACCCCTTGCTGAGCAGGCAGGATGGGTGCTGTACTGCAGCCTTGTCCTGCAGCCAAGGATGCTCTCTGTGTTGGGCAGCACCACGCAGGCACTGGAGTCAGTTTGAAGGCCTGTCATGGGCAGGGGTGGGGGCTGCCTGCAGCAAGGGGTGCTGGGCCTGAAGCAGAGTAGAAAGCCTGAGCTCCCTTTCCAGGACCATCGAGCCTGAGGCACTGAAGCAGGGCAACATGAGCTCGCTGGGCTTCACCAGCAAGGAGCAGCGAAACTTGGGCCTCCTTGTGCATCTGATGACCAGCAACCCCAAAATCCTGTACGCACCTGTGGGCACTGAAGTTGACAAGGTCATCCTGAAGGTAAGGATGCATAGGTTGGGACCCCTGTCCTTCTTCTTCCACCATCCTGCTCTGCAGATGGGCTGTGCGGCAGGGAAGAGGTTGACTGCCAGACTCAGGGAGGTCCCACAGGCAGTGGGAGGTGGGCAGGTAACTCCATGACTGCTAGTCACCCCAGAGAGCAGGAAGCCCCTGCCTCTGCCCACCGTACAACTTTCTGCCTGGCCCCCAGGCCAACGAGACCTTCGCCTTTGTGGGCAATGTCACCCACTACGCCAAGGCATGGCTGAACATCTCCCCAGAGATCCGGGCCTACCTGGAGGAGGGCAGGCTGCAGAGGCGCATCCACTGGCTCCAGCAGGTAGGACAGTGTAGTGAGGATGAGGCTGCCTGGGATTTACTGCTCCGGCAGTGGAGAAGGGGTTGTCCTCCCCCCAGATACCCTGTAGCTTCTTCATGGGGTACTCCCTAGTATCCACCTTCTCTTGTGGATACTAGTCTGGATCCCTGCACAATGTGCACACTGTTCCTCGTCCTCAGGAGGAGCTTTGGGTCCTGCCTGTGTCTGTGGGGCTGGACAGTGACCTGAGAGGCAAGGCATACCCCAACTTCTCCCTCTCATGTGTTCCTCTCTGTCTCAGTTGACCGCTGACCTCCACAAGCACCCAGAGATTCTGAATGTCTCTGACAGTGATGTTCTTCACAACTTTCTCAATGGCAACTTCTCCCTGCCCAATGCCAGCATCCTGCTCCAGCAGCTGGATACCATTGACAATGCTGCCTGTGGCTGGGTCCGCTTCATGGCCAAGGTGAGGTGGAGCACACCTGTGGGAAGGTTGAACTGCCAACAGCCAGGCTCTGTTGGGCTGAAGAGGGTCAGATCCACGGAGACCTTCCTAAGAGCATGGGACAGGAGGTCTGGGGAAGGTGGTGGCTCCTGCAGTGTCCACAGCTTTGGGGTAGATGTCTAGGGTGGAGATGCTCACACACTGTTGACTTCAGGGACTGGGGTTGGCTTTGGGTGGTGCATGCTGTACCATTTGCAGGCTCTGTGTGCCAGACCCATCCAGGGCCTTGGGATCTCACTAGCCTGCTGGAGCATATCCAGAGAAGGACAGTGGAGCTAGGGAAGGTTTTGGAGCACAAGTCTGATGAGGCAGGACTGAGAGCTCAGGGAGCTCAGCCTGGAGAAAGGGAAGCTCAGGAGGGATCTTCTAAGTCTTTGCAATTACCTAGAAGGATGTTGCAGCCAAGTAAAGGTTAGTCTTTTCTCCCAAGTGACAGGACAACAGGAAACAACCTAAAGTTGTAGCAGGGCAGGTTTAGGTTGGATTTTATGGAAAATTTCTTCACTGAAAGAGTGGTCAGCAGTGGAACAGTCTGCCGGGAGCAGTGGTACTGCCCCCGTGTTCAAAAAATGTATGAATTTGACACCTGGGGGCATGGTTTAGTGCTGGGCTTGATAGTGTTTGGGTTAATGGACTCAATGATCTTGGAGGGCTTTTCCAGTCTTAGTGATTCTATGATTCTCCTCCCACTAGGTCAGCGTGGACATCTTCAAAGGCTTCCCAGATGAGGAGAGCATTGTCAACTACACACTGAACCAGGCCTATCAGGACAATGTCACGGTCTTTGCCAGTATGTCCCTGGGAACGAGCTGTTCTCAGGCGTCCCTGAAGCTTTGCCTTTCTCCAGCTGTGCCCTGGAGCCGCTGGCTTCAGGATGTGGGTCCCTTAGTGCACATGTTGGGTGGATGAGGGGGCTGAATATGGTGCCCATCCTCTGCCCCATGCTGCTGTCCTGGCTCTCCCACTGACATGGCCTGCTGTCTGTGTGCCTTTGCATCCCCTGGGTGTCTCACATCCCCAGCCATGCCACCCATCTCACCCATGGCAATGCTTGTGGGGCCCTCCCCATCCCTGCCTGTTGCTGTGGGCCAGCTGATGTGGCTGGCCCTTGTGGACTCCCTGCTTCTTCTGCTGCCCACAGGCGTCATCTTCCAGACCAACAGGGATGGCTCATTGCCTCCCCATGTCATGTACAAGATCCGGCAGAATTCCAGCTTCACAGAGAAGACCAACGAGATCCGGCGGGCATACTGGCGGCCTGGCCCCAACACTGGCGGCCGCTTCTACTTCCTCTACGGCTTTGTCTGGATCCAGGGTAAGTGTCAGTGCCCTGCCACAGCTGCCCATGGCCCTGGCCCTTCTGTGCTCAGCCTGGCCTCTCCTTCTCTTCCACAGATATGATGGAGCGTGCCCTCATCAACACATTTGTTGGCCACGATGTGGTGGAGCCTGGCAACTATGTACAGATGTTCCCGTACCCATGTTATACCCGAGATGAGTGAGTGACATTCCCCTGCAGGACCTTCCTCCTTCCACTTTGCAGGCCAAGATACTTTAGCTGGGAAAAGAGAACAAGTTTGGGGGCCAGAATGAAATTAGTGACTCTGGGAGTGATGAGCAACCAGTTAAGTCCAATTCCTTGGAGTACCAGGCTCAGGAAGGCAGGGGAAAGTAAAGAAATGGCACATGGATCTGTTGGTGGTTATGGATTACAGTGGTCTGGAGGCAGCATCTGTAGAAGTCCCAGAGCCAGGGAGGTTGGAGGCTGCACAGGCTGCACCCAGGGCAGGAGGTTGGAGAGGGCCCCATCCACACCAGGGTAGGCAGGGCCCTGGGTGCAGCCTGTGGCTACTACTTGCCTGCAGAAGCCTGCCAGCCGTGACACTGGATTGTCCTGTGGACTCACTGGAGAAGTTCTTTCTTAGGGCACTAAGGAGGAGCTGGGTTAGAGAGTAGGAGAGCAGTCCTACTCTCTAAGCTGAGCAGTCCCTGAGCAGTAGGAGAGCCCCTCCAAGGCCCCTTGCCCCAGGGTCTCTGCAGGTCTCTGTGGCAGTGCCACCATCCAGTTCTCCCCTCTCTTCCTCTGCCCCACCAGCTTTCTCTTTGTCATCGAGCACATGATGCCCCTCTGCATGGTGATCTCATGGGTCTACTCAGTGGCCATGATGATCCAGCACATCGTGACAGAAAAGGAGCATCGCCTGAAAGAGGTAGGGATGTGGAAGAGATTCTTGGGGAGGAGTGGCATATCTGCACCCTACATTCTGTGCTGTCCCTGGTCACCTTCCTTGTATTTCTGGGTTACATGAACCAGGGCAGATGCAGATCCAAAATCCCTGGGGGGGAGCTGGTCCTTCTGAGTGTCCCCAGCATGAGATGATCCCTGGCCAGCCCTGGAGGGGGTGCACGGGGTTGGGGACAGTCCCACTGAGTAGTTTTGGCCTCACAGGTGATGAAGATGATGGGCCTGAACAATGCGGTGCACTGGGTGGCTTGGTTCATCACTGGCTTTGTCCAGCTCTCCATCTCGGTCACAGCACTCACTGCCATTCTCAAGTACGGCAAGGTCCTGATGCATAGCGACGTCCTCATCATATGGCTCTTCCTTGCCATCTATGCCGTGGCCACCATCATGTTCTGGTGAGCTGCGTGGTCTGTGCTGGGGCAGTAAAGGGGCATGGGCAGTGCCATCCATGTTCTTGTGCCATGGAGCGAGGGTACTGGGAGCTATGTGGGCAAGGGCCAGTGGAGGGGCACAAGTCCCTCCAAGCAGCTGATCTGGGAGCCAATTTATTGCCTCAACACCACCAAAACTAGATAGTGTGGGGAAAGTCCTGGTGGAGTGGGATCCAAGGAGATGCTGTCCTCCCTGCAGCTTTCTGGTATCGGTGCTCTACTCCAAGGCCAAGCTGGCCTCTGCCTGTGGTGGCATCATCTACTTCCTCAGCTACGTGCCCTACATGTATGTGGCCATCCGGGAGGAGGTGGCGCATGACAAGATCACGGCCTTTGAGAAGTGCATTGCGGTGAGTTGACTGCAGCAGCTGGGGACACACTTAGTCCCAGGTTTGCCTCAGGTACCTCATGTCCAGTACGAAGCCACCAAGCTGTCACTAAGCCCTGGGCAAGCCATTGCCTGTATGAACCAATGTCCTATGAGGCTTTGGAGGTATCTTCGGAAGGTTTGTGCCTCTCAGGTCCAGGAGCATTTCCATGGGGCTGGGTGGGGCAGCACTAGGTAGGAATTCACCCAAACCTGTTCTTCTGGAGTTGGCCTGTGGTTCCTGCTGACCTCCCATTCCCTTCCCTCCACCTCTTCACAGTCCCTCATGTCCACCACCGCCTTTGGGTTGGGCTCCAAGTACTTTGCGCTGTATGAGGTGGCTGGCGTGGGTATTCAGTGGCACACCTTCAGCCAGTCACCCGTGGAAGGAGATGACTTCAACCTCCTGCTGTCCATGATGATGCTGGTCGTGGATGCCATGGTGTATGGGGTGCTCACGTGGTACATCGAGGCCGTGCACCCGGGTACGTGTGGGCAGAGGGGCATGAGGGCACCCCAGACCTTACTTTGCTGGGGGCCACCTCCCATGTGTTCTTATCTGCTTGTGTCAGCCAGATGTCTCAGTTCAGGGGCCGGCTGTAGCAAAGCCATATGTCCACAGCTGAGATACCAATCTCCCTTATCCTGCCCTCGTGGAAGCATCTCAGTTGCTCCCTGGTTTTTCATTGTAAAGCTAAAGCATGAGCTAACCCAACCTGAATCCCAAAGGAATTTGTTTCCTGGCACAGCCCACAGAGCTGCCCTGAGCCCAGCTGGCTGGAGTGTTCACAGCCCCCACCCTGCAGTGGTGACCTGACCTGGGAAAACTCCCAAGCCCATGCCCATGCCAAGCTCTGACCCAGTCCTCAGCAGCTTCTGCATGGCCCTGGGTGTAGGGTTGGCCCTGACTCCCTGGGGCTGTGGTTGCAGGCATGTTCGGCCTGCCACGGCCCTGGTACTTCCCTTTCCAGAAGTCTTACTGGCTGGGCAATGGGCGTGTGGAGACCTGGGAGTGGACCTGGCCATGGTCACGCAACACCCGCCTCAGCATCATGGAGGAGGATCAGGCCTGTGCCATGGAGAGCCGGAGGCTGGGTGAGGGCAGCTGGGGGTGGCGGTGGGTGGCACAAGGGTGGCCCTGACTCTGCCGCAGGGTCTTGCCTTGGCCATGGACCCCTGTGCTCTTGTCAAGGCAGGATACTGGGCCAAACACTGTGGCCTCTCTGGGAGCTGCCACTGTGGTGTGGGAAGGGGAAAATTGGCAAGAAGCAGAGGGGAAGGGACCACAAGCCAGCATAGCCACTATGGGATGGAGGCGGGTTGATTCATTCCCAGGGAACCCCACTCAAAGCCTGGCTTCCCTGCCCTCCCCTGGCTCCTCACCGTCCTACTGTCACAGCAGAGGAGACAAGGGGCATCGAGGAGGAGCCGACCCACCTCCCCTTGGTCGTCTGCATTGACAAGCTCACCAAAGTCTACAAGACAGACAAGAAGCTGGCGCTAAACAAGCTGAGCCTCAACCTCTACGAGAACCAGGTTGTGTCCTTCCTGGGGCACAATGGTGCAGGCAAGACCACCACCATGTGAGTGCCTGTCCTGGCAGATAGAGGCCATGTTCCTCTGGTCAGCTGCAGGGTGTGAGGCAGGGGCTTTGGGATGTCTCTGCAGGGCCCTGTGGCAGCTGCTACCATGCCCAGAGGGCAGCAGTGTGGGTGTAGGGCTGGCACAAATATGGGACAGGAGTAGGCTCGTGGCCCTGTGTTGATACTGCTCTGCCTGGGGCCCAGCAGATGCTCCCAGAGGTGTTGGGGCTGGGGCCAGACTGAGGCCAGTATGAGCTCCCTCACACTGTTGCCTTTCTTCATCCATCCAGGTCCATCCTCACTGGCTTGTTCCCTCCAACATCGGGCTCTGCTACCATCTATGGCCATGATATCCGTACGGAGATGGACAAGATCCGGAAGAACCTGGGCATGTGTCCCCAGCATAACGTGCTCTTTGACAGGCTGACGGTGGAGGAGCATCTCTGGTTCTACTCGCAGCTCAAGAGCATGGCAGAGGAGGAGATCCGCAAGGAGATGGACAAGTAGGCACCCTCCAGCTCCTTTGTCTTCATCCATGCCTTTGGCATGAATGAGTCTCCTTCCTACTGGCTGTGCTATGGGGGGCGATCTGGTGGCAGTGGTTTCCCATGGAGCAGCTCCACCAAGTGTTTTCCCACCCTTGGGGTGTCAGGGTGTGGAAGTGAGCAGAAGATTCTCATAGCCTAACTGCAGCTGGGCAGTCCCAGCAGCCAAAGGCTGCAGATACCACGTGGGGAAGAGCCGTTACACACTCCCCACAGGCACTGGGCACCAGTACAGCCCCCACAGCATTCCTGGTGCTTCTACCCTGTCCCCAGGATGATTGAGGACCTGGAACTCTCCAATAAACGGCACTGCCAGGTGCAGACTCTCTCAGGTGGCATGAAGAGGAAGCTGTCAGTGGCCATTGCCTTTGTGGGTGGGTCGCGAGCTGTTATCTTGGATGAGCCCACAGCTGGTGTGGACCCATATGCCCGAAGGGCCATCTGGGACCTCATCCTCAAGTACAAGCCAGGTGAGCAGAGCTGGGCAGAGCCTAGCATGCTCCTCTGTGGCAGCCACGGCCCCTCTACTCAGGCTTTGTGCTGCCATCAGGGAGGACCATCTTGCTCTCCACACACCACATGGATGAGGCTGACCTGCTGGGAGACCGCATTGCCATCATCTCCCATGGCAAGCTCAAGTGCTGTGGTTCTCCATTGTTCCTCAAGAGCACCTATGGTGACGGCTACAAGCTGACAGTGGTGAAGAAGCAATCGGACACCAGGAATGGCACAGGTCTGGGGAGCAGTGGGACCCTTCGTTAAAGGAGCAGATGGCACCCGCCTTCTTCAGCCTAGCAAAGGAGAGGTCAACACCCAAGTACTCCCATCCTGAGTCTTCTTAGGCCACATGGAGGGCAGAAGGGATGGGGCAGGGGTGTAGGAGGCCCCATTGCTCAGCCTTTATTTTTCCCAGCTGGGTCCTTGGCCAGACCTTACACAGTGGCATTTCTCTCCAGGTGCTGGTTCTGTTGAGCCTGTGGGTTGCCCTGTGGGTTGAGATGTCCAATGCGGGCCACATTGCAGAAGACCATCCCCAGCCAGTCAGGGTGACAGGGAAACCCCTCTGGCACTGGGGAGTAGGGGAGATGTGGGGGGTCTTGGAGGGAGGCCAGGTATGAACTAACTGATGGTACTGTCTCTGCTTCAGAGCCAGGCCACAGCCCCCTGAGCCACTCCTCTGTCAGCCCCTGCTCTGAGCCTCGTGTCTCCCAGTTCATCAAGAAGTATGTGGCCTCCTGCCTCCTCATCTCAGATACCAACACAGAGCTCTCCTACATCTTGCCCAGTGAGGCTGTCAAGAAGGGCTGCTTTGAGAGGCTCTTCCAGGTACCTGCAGGGGCTGGCAGAGTGGGCAGGCATGGGGCTGTGGCACTGTGGACATCTGCCCTCCTCACACAGCGCTTTGCTCCCACAGCACTTGGAGCAGAGCCTGGAAGAGCTGGACCTCACCAGTTTTGGGTTGATGGATACCACGCTGGAGGAGGTCTTCCTGAAGGTGTCTGAGGAGGATCAGTCTCTGGAGAACAGTGACGTGGGTACGGGTGTTTGGCGGGGCACAAGGTGCTGCTGGTGCTAGTGAGGGGCTCTGTGATCTTGCTGGGCTTGGTGGCTGCAGGAATCTCCTATCCCAGGTGGAGGAGAGATTTCCAACAGAGCCCATCCTGGCCAAAGGCAGCCAGCCTCTGCTCCACTCTGACTTCACTCTCACCTGGAATAGTGGCTAGCTCTGGTGTCCTCCGCACAGGTCTCCAGAGGACACCATGGCAATGCTCCGAGGGCTGGAGCACCTCTGCCATGGAGCCAGGCTAGGAGAGCTGCGGGTGTTGACCAGGAGAAGAGAAGGCTCCAGGGAGACCTTATGGCACCTTCTAGTGCCTAAAGGGGGCTTGAAAAAATGAGAGAGAGGGATTTTAAATGGGCAGAACATTTAGAACATAGTGTTAAAGCAAGGGGGGAATGGTTTCAAACTAAAAGAGGAAAAGTTTAGATTAGATGTTAGAGGGAAATTCTCGCCTGTGAGGGTGGTGAGACCTTGTCACAGGTCATGCAGAGGAGCTATGGGTGCACCATCCCTGGAAGTGTTCAAGGCCAAATTGGATGGAGCTTGGAGCAACTTGGTCTAGTGAAAGGTCTCCCTGCACTTGGCAGGGGGCTGGAATGAGATGGGGTCCCTTCCAACCCAAAACCAGTCTGTGATTCTGTGGTACAATCCATCCCCAGTCAGTGCCATGCTGCCGTGTAGAATAGCATGGCTGGTGGCAACCCACATTTTTTCTTCCAGACATGAAGGAGTCCAAGGATGCCCTGCAGCCACCTGCCTCTGAGCTGGGCCCAAAGTCTGAAGCCAATGGGGAGCCCCTGGCCGAAGCAGCTGTGCCAGAGAAGCCTGAGGTGGAGCTCAGCAACCTGGTGACCTGCTCCAAGCTGGCGCAGTCGCAGGCATCCCTGCGCTCAGCATCTTCGGTGGGCTCTGTGCGTGGTGATGAAGGTGGGGCTTATTCTGAATTCTTTGGGGATTACGTGCCCCTGTTCGATAACCGGCAGGACCCCGATAACATCAGTCTGCAAGGTTGGTGCTGCTGGTGCCTGGCCAGTGGGCAGGGGCTGGGGAAGGCACTTAGCTGGGATGTGGAGGGTTTGCCCAGGGTGGGCAGAACTGACCCAGTCCCTCAGGGTATCTGGTTGTGACTGAGATGGGTGGCTGTGACTGCTGGGACGAGAGCCCATGGGGAGGGGGCTGATGGGGCATCCATCAACACAGCAACCAGAGAGCCACAGCCTGGGTGGGAGGGCTGGGAAGCTCTTTCCACGAGTTTGCACCCCATGCTGGTAGGGTGTGCCATGAGGGTCTCATGCCAAGGCGTGAAGCCAGTGTTGGCTCTGCCTCTGCCTCCTGTGGGTCTCCAGTGCCACCTTGCAGACTTGCCCCACTAACATGGCCTCTTCCCACACTGTCACCAGCTGGGTTTCTCCTCTTGGTCCTTGGGCACAGAATCACTTTGCAGGTGATGGCTTCACCTGTTGTACCCTGCTCCAAGTGCAAGGCTCTCCCCGCCTGGATGCTGGGATTGCTGGATAGAGAGGGTGCAGGCAGGTGCCTCGAGGTTATTGCTGTAGTCAGAGATCCTGTTCTGGGTTATCTCACAACTCGTGTGACTAATTTAGGGATGTGCCACCTCTTCCTCCCACCAGGGCTGTGGGAGGCAGAGGTGGGACAGTGCTGTGACAGAGCTCCTACTGTCTTGCTGGGACTCCCACCTGTGTCTTGTCGCTTGTTCCTGTGTGTGCTGACCCCCCCACCAGCTGGCAGAGCTGATGGGAAAATGGAGGTGTCCTAGAAAAAAGCACCAAATTTGGTTGCTTTTTCTAAACTATTGTCTAAATTTTCCTTTTGGGGCCAAGAGGAACCTGCCAGCCAGATACCATGCTCCTGACTGCACTGCTGCTGTGGCTTGGTGGCAGGCTTGGGGTTGGGTGCTGCCCTGACCCTAGGGGTGGCTGAGCTGGGCTGGGTGTCTGGCTCAGCTTCCTGGGAGCCCAGGCAGGTGTGGGAGCAACTGTGCCAGAGGGCTGATGTCCCTCTCCCTCCCAGAGCAAGAAGCAGAGGTGGAAGCAGAGGATCGTGACCTGGCAGGTCGGGGAAGCTTCAAGCTGGAAGGCTCGTGGCTGAAGCTGCGCCAATTCCATGGGCTGATCGTCAAACGCTTCCACTGCGCCAAGCGCAACACCAAGGCCCTCTTCTCGCAGATCCTCCTGCCCGCCTTTTTTGTCTGCGTGGCCATGACTGTGGCGCTCTCCGTGCCCGAAATAGGTGCATGCAAGCCACCTACCTACCTGAATGCTGGGCGACCTGTTCTGCCTCTCCCAGTGTGGCCACTGGCTGCAGGAGGACAAGGCCAAGACAGTCTCCCTCTGTGCAGTGGTGCTGTGGGTACGAGCAGGTTCCTGTCCTTGTCCCCACAGGTGACCTGCCACCCCTCGTCCTCTCGCCATCCCAATACCACAACTACACTCAGCCCAAGGGTAACTTCATTCCTTACGCCAACGAGGAACGGCGTGAGTACCGGTGAGAGCTGCCACTGCTGGTGACCAGCACCCCAGGCCTAAGGCCCATCTGTGGGACTGTAAGGGGGGCAAGTGGGGAGGGCAGCCCACAGTAGGCCCAGTGCCAGGGCTGGCTCAGGCCTGGAGCAGATCCTGGCTGGTGCCATATTCCCTGATAGAAAGCAATCTTTGTCCTGTCCGGGGCGTCTCTGGGAGATGTGTGAGCCCTGACACTGTGACTAGCAGCTCAGTCATGCCAGGCATAGGCTGTGTGTGCCCATTATAAGTGCCAAGGCCTCAGGGAGGTCCCGGAAGAAGATGGCCGTGGTGCTGAGATCTGTGTCTCCTACTCCTTGCTCCTACAGCATTAGGCTGTCTCGCGATGCCAGCCCTCAGCAGCTGGTGAACACTTTCCATCTGCCTTCTGGTGTGGGGGCCACCTGCGTGCTCAAGACACCCTTTAACAACACACTGGACCAGCCCATGCAGACCCTCAACCTCAATAGTAATGAGTCCAAAATGCTGGCAGCCAAGTACTTCGATGCCATGTGCATCGACTCCTTCACCCAGGGCCTTCCGCTTTCCAACTTTGTGCCACCACCTCCATCCCCGGCTCCCTCTGACTACCCCATGTCAGTGGATGAGGACCTGCTCCATGCCTGGAATTCCACAACCTTCTCCACTGCTAAAGGTATTACCTGTGCTGGGTGCTCTTGTGTCTGGGATTTGTCTCCAGCAGGGAGATGATGCCTCTCCTCACAGAAGTGGCTCCAGGGACCTCTGGGAGTACCTGTTAGTCTGGCCTGGCCACACAGCAGAGCTCTGTTGGGCAGAACTTGTGGCTTTGACCCTGGAACACTGTCCCCATTGCGCCCCAGCCATGCCAGTAGAGCCCCTTGGATGGTGACGCTGTCACAAAGCCCCGTGGCCAGCCTTGCATAAGCTTTGCTGGATGTGGTCCCCAGCCCTTTCTTGTTCCAGCCACGCCTCACGGCCCATCTCTGAATCTCCCCCACAAGCTTTTTGCGTCTTCATCTCTTGATCACCAGGACCCTGCCTGCCCAGCCGCCCGACCCTCATGCTGTCCCCAGCAGCTGGGGCAGGCAGGAGCCTGGCTGTGAGCCACCCCTTCTGCTCCTCAGGGACCGTGACCTCAGCCCCTGCCCTGCCCCGCATCATCCATGAGCCCATCAAGTGCACGTGCTCCATGCAGGGGACTGGCTTCTCCTGCCCTAGTGGTGTGGGGGGCCATCCCCCACAGATGAAGGTGGTGACAGGGGACATTCTGACAGACATCACAGGGCGCAATGTCTCTGAGTATCTGCTCTACACCTCGGACCGCTTCCGGCTGCACAGGCAAGAGGGGAGGCTGGGAGGGTCTGTCCTGCACCACAGAGCAGGGGTGAGAACCAGGGGTCTGGGGACACCTGCCGCAGGGTGCTGGCTGAATTCAGAAACATGCTCAAGCATGGTTCCACCCCTGGAGGTGGGGAGCAGGCAGTTACAGCTTCCTCAGCAGTGCCTTGTCCCACAGGTATGGGGCACTCACATTTGGAAACGTCCAGAAATCCATCCCGGCCTCCTTCGGAGCCAGGGCTCCGGCCACAGTGCGCAAGATTGCTGTGCGGAGAACAGCCCAGGTGAGACAGCACTGCACCTCAGGGCAGGGCAGATAGGTGGGGAAGAAAGGGAGCAGCAGGAAACCCTGGGATTGCTCTTCTGCATTGCTCTCCAAGTGCTTTGGGAGGCTCCAGCCAAAAGGGAGTGGTCAGCAGGTCTGGTCCAGCGCAGTTAGCAGTGGCCTATTCTCCCACAGCCTTGAGCACAGGACACCTGCCCTGTGGGTGGCTGTCCATGCCATCTTGTCCTTCTCTCCCAGTACATGTTTGGACCCAGCTCTCTTGCCATGTTCCACTGTTCCTCTCTCCTCCTCCAGGTCTTCTACAACAACAAGGGCTACCACAGCATGCCCACTTACCTCAATGCCCTCAACAATGCCATCCTGAGAGCCAACCTGCCCAAGAGCAAGGGCAACCCTGCTGCCTATGGTAAGGATCTGCAGGTGCTTGAGGGCAGGAGCATGTCAGGAACAGCATTAGGGTATGGTCCAACCAGGCTCCAAAGTGCAGTGTCCACCTTGGGCCAAGCAGGCTAGTGTCCAGCTGGAACAGGGGTTCACACACCTCAGCTCTGATATGAGAGCGGGGACGAGCTCTTTGCCAGGCCTGGGCTGGACTGTCCCAAAGTGCTGCCTGGAAGTGCCTGGGCTTGTGACATGTCTAGGGGTGCTCTCCAGTGAGGGGACGGCTTGGCATTGAGGTGCTGAGTTGCTTCAGAGAGCCCAGCTCCTCTTGAGCTTCAGATTGGAAACCCATCCTACTCAGAGCCAGGACCAGGCAGACTGGGGATTGGGGTCTCTGTCCCAAGCCAGTTTTCATGCTTCCACGTTTCTTCTTGGTCGTTGTTGCAGGCATCACAGTCACCAATCACCCCATGAACAAAACGAGTGCCAGCCTGTCCCTGGATTACCTGTAGGTTCAAGGAGAGGGTCTGAGGGAGGGTGGCTGTCCCATGGGAGGTAGGGGGCTTTTTACTGGTGTTTGCATGGGAAGACGGAAGCTTCTGCTTCACAGGCTGCGTGGTGGGGAGGGACAGGGTGGCTGTGATGTGGGGGTCCGTGTGGCATGCCCTGATCTGTGCACAGTGACCCACACCTCGGTGGGTGGCAACTGAGGGTGATGGAGTCCACATTCTCCTTGCTCCCCATCCAGCCTGCAAGGCACAGATGTGGTGATTGCCATCTTCATCATTGTGGCCATGTCCTTCGTCCCAGCCAGCTTTGTGGTATTCCTGGTGGCCGAAAAGGCCACCAAGGCCAAACACCTACAGTTTGTGAGTGGCTGTGACCCTGTCATCTACTGGTTGGCCAACTACATGTGGGACATGGTAAGTGGGACACGTGGCCCCACTGGCCAAGCCTCCGGGGCTGTGCCAGGGAGTGGGCAGTCACAGAAGTTTCTGTCTTCTCCAGCTAAACTACCTGGTGCCAGCCACGTGCTGCATCATCATCCTGTTCGTGTTTGACCTCCCGGCATATACCTCTCCCACCAACTTCCCTGCTGTCCTCTCCCTCTTCCTGCTCTATGGGTATGTTGCGCAGAGGGCGGTAGTCAGAAGGTACTAGGGATGCCTCCAGAGTGTTATGGGGTGGTGGTTTTAAACTAAAAGATAGCCATTTTGACCAGATATTAAGAAGAAATTTTTCATAAGGGGGGCAGTGAGGCCTTGGCACAGATTGCCCAGAGAAGCCATGGCTGCCCCATTCATGGAAATGTTCAAGGCCAGGTTGGACAGCTTGGAGCACTAGTGAAAGGTGTCCCTGCCCATGGCCGGGGACTGGATTAGATGACCTTGAAAGGTCCTTTCCAATCCAAACCATTCTGTGATATTCTGCCCCCATAGCTGGTTGGAGTGCAGTGGCTGTGAGGGCTGGGGTGGGGGAGCCCTGGAACAGCAGGATGGAGATGGGCAGTGCCAAGGCTGGGGGCCCCTCTGCTGCCATACTGACGTGTGCTGCTTCTTCTCACCTCCCCAGCTGGTCCATCACCCCAATCATGTACCCAGCCTCCTTCTGGTTTGAGGTGCCCAGCTCTGCTTATGTCTTCCTCATCGTCATCAATCTCTTCATTGGCATCACAGCCACTGTCGCCACATTTCTGCTGCAGCTCTTTGAGCACGACAAGGTATGGCGTTCACAGCTCTGCTGAGGGCCACCGGGAAGGGAGATGCTGCCATTCTGTTTGTGAGGCAGCTCAGGCTGGGAGAGACCTCAGGAGGTTTCTGTTTTCAGCAGGATCAGCCATGAGAACTGACTGGGCTGGATCTTGGGGATCCTCATCCTACCACTCACTTGGGGTTGTTGGATGGTTGTGTTCTCTCTGCTGTCCCCACAGGACCTGAAGGTGGTGAACAGCTACCTGAAGAGCTGCTTCCTCGTGTTCCCTAACTACAACCTGGGCCATGGCCTGATGGAGATGGCCTACAATGAATACATCAATGAGTACTATGCCAAGATTGGTATGGCCTCTTATTATCTCCTTCCCTTGTGCCAGGGCATGTGGAGCTGGAGGAGACCATTATGCTGGCACATCCCCTCTGCCTGCCCCATGGGGGTGTCCCGAGGCCCACAGCAACCTGGAGCAAAAAGCCAGGGGGGTGGATTAGATGGGGCACAGAAAAAGACACAGCTGAGGGTCAGCTGTGGCATGGTGCCAGCGTTTCTGAAAGTGGTTCCTTGGGCCATCCCAAATAGCAGCCCCATGGAGAGAAAACGGTGTGAGCCCTGACAGATCTTTGTGGTTCTGCTGCTGCACACTGCCTGTGGTGGGCCGTGGTGAGGCTGTGGTGGATCTTAGTGGCAGCATAGTGTAGCTGTGGTGGGCCATTGTGGGTCTGTGCTGTGACAGGAGGGATGGAGGCTGCAGGGACTCTTCTTACATACAGGGTTTCTTGGGGACTGCACTGCCCAACCAACATAAGCCGTTTGCCACTTACAGCTTCATCTTGGCCTCAGAAGCTCCCCTGCTCTCTGTTTTTTGAGCAGCTTCTATACATAATGCAGGTGCTGCTGGCATTTGTGAGGGACAGTTTTGGATCCGGGTTTGACAAATCTCTCTGATTCCACTGTCAGCTGGGTTGATTGGTTCTACTGAGGTTGAAAACTTGCCAGATGATTTCCACAGCACCCATGCTCTGAGAGGGCATTGTGTTGAGGTCAGCCGAGGCAGCTGTGGTGGGTGAGCATGGGAGCGGTGTCATTGTCATGGGTCGGCTCAGGAGGGACAACCAAGCTGTCTCCATGGGAAGGTGTCCCCAGCTGCTCTATGCTCTTCCTCCTATTCAGGGCAGTTTGATAAAATGAAATCACCCTTCGAATGGGACATCGTGACACGGGGGCTTGTTGCCATGACAATTGAAGGCTTTGTTGGCTTCTTCATCACCATCATGTGCCAGTACAATTTCTTCCGGAAGCCCCAGTGAGTGTGGCACAGGGCAGGGATGCAGGGGTAAAGATTTGCTGGTGGGACCCTTGAGCTTCAGGCTGTCTTTCTGGCAGTGTTGAGTGGGAGCTGCCCAGTCCTGTCAGGGGTGCAGCTCCTGGTCCCACATTCCCCCCTGCCTCTGCAGGCGCCTGCCCGTCTCCACCAAACCCATTGAGGATGACATTGATGTGGCCAATGAGAGGCACCGGGTCCTGCGTGGTGACGCCGACAATGACATGCTAAAGATTGAGAACCTCACGAAGGTGGGGGCTGCATCAGGCTGCAAGGAGACTCCAGGGACCAGCCCAGCCCAGGCATGTGGGTGGGGCAGTGGGTCCAGATGGCGTCTGGTGTGCTGAGTCCCCATCCCCTTCCCTGCCAGGTGTACAAGTCCCGCAAGATTGGGCGCATCCTGGCTGTGGACCGGCTGTGTGTGGGTGTCCGCCCTGGGGAGTGCTTTGGGCTGCTGGGTGTCAATGGTGCAGGCAAGACCACAACATTCAAGATGCTGACAGGGGATGAGAGCACCACAGGTGGAGAGGCCTTCATTAACGGACACAGGTAAGGGGGGGCATGGGAGCTGCTTGCTTTCCTGGGGGTGGGATGGGGCCTGCTTGGAGAGCTCCCAGGATAAAGCAGCATGAGTGAGCTTGTGTGTCCCAGTGGGACTCGGCAGCCTTGTGTCCTCCTGGGTTACCATCAACCTGGGATGTGGGTCAAGAGACAGTGGCCCTGTCCTCAGGCTGCCCAGTGGGGTTTTACCTGGGGGAAGATGCTCCAGTATAAAGGCATGTGAAAGGTGACTCAGCAGCAGTTCTCACAAAAAGAATTCTTTCTTCCCACAAACCTTCAATCCTCTCCCACAGCATCCTGAAGGAGCTCTTGCAGGTCCAGCAGAGCTTGGGCTACTGCCCCCAGTTCGACGCGCTTTTTGATGAGCTGACAGCCCAGGAGCACCTGGAGCTCTACACCCGCCTGCGTGGCATCCCCTGGAAGGATGAGGAGCGGGTAGGGCTCTGGGCAGTTGGCAGCATCCAAGGGCTGGTGCTGTGCCACAGAGGTGGCATCTCACTGGACAGCAGCGGCAGCCCGAGCCAGTGCTGCTGCTCTCGTGGCAGTGCCACCCTGGCAGTGTACCCACGTGGGCTGCCAGGGCCAGGCACATGCACTTGCAGGTCCCCACCAGGGATCATGGCTGTGCCAGGGGCTGCAGTGGGGCTTCCCTGATTGGCACTTGGCTAGTAGTCCCCTCAGCACCTGATGTGCCAGGGAGCCCAACCCCTGCCTGTTCTGCCAGCCCTGTGGCCTTGGCAGGATGACAGCAGTCCCCCATGCCTTGCAGGTGGTCAAGTGGGCACTGAAGAAGCTGGAGTTGACCAAGTACGCAGACAAGCCTGCCAGCACCTACAGTGGGGGCAACAAGAGGAAGCTATCCACAGCCATTGCTCTCATCGGATATCCGGCCTTCATCTTCTTGGTGCGCCCTGAGGGTAGAAAAATTACTCCAGGTGGGAGGTACCCACCCCCTGCTTCACCACATGCCACGCATCTCCTGGAGTGTGGGATGGTGGCCTGAGTGGATTCAGGACAGGAAGGGAGTGGCAGGGTCCGTCCCAGGGCTGGCATGTCTGAGGGTGCTGTCTATCCCCCAGGATGAACCAACCACAGGGATGGACCCCAAGGCACGGCGCTTCCTCTGGAACCTCATCCTGGATGTCATCAAAACGGGTCGCTCCGTGGTGCTCACGTCTCACAGGTCCAGAGGGGTTTTGTGCCCGTGATGCCTCCAAGCACCTGGGGTGCTGTGTGGGAGGGAGAGGGCTCCCTGGCATTTGGTTCCCCAGTCCCTGGCATGAGGAGCAGGGGGAGCCTGGGACACCCTCTGTTGCCTTCTCTCATCCCTGGTGGTGGGGCCACTGCACTTGGGTGATGGCCTGGGAGGCGCGGCTCTCCACCTACCCCCGCCATAGCCCTGGCATTGTCCTCCGATGCCCTCCTCTGAACCCTCCCTTGTCACCCCAGCATGGAGGAATGCGAGGCCCTCTGCACCCGCCTGGCCATCATGGTGAACGGGCGGCTCAAGTGTCTTGGCAGCATTCAGCACCTGAAGAACAGGTAAGAGCCTGGCAGGAACTCAGAATGCCTGTATGGGGCCCAGCAGCCTGTGTGTGCTACTGGGCAGGAGGGGGCTGGATCCCCATGGCTGTGTGACAGTGTGCCATCCGTGACAAGATACCAGCCCTTTGTGTGGGTGCTGCTTTAGAGGTGGGCAGGAACGGGGTCACTGAAGTGCCCTGCCACTGACCTGGTGTACAGTACTGGCTGCCTGAGAGCATTGTCCCCTTCCATAGGGTCATGGGGGAGCAGATGAGGGGACAGGTCCTCATTTGGTGCCTTGTTCCTGTGCAGGTTTGGTGATGGCTACATGATCACAGTGCGCACCAAGTCCAGCCTCAATGTCAAGGAGGTGGTGAGATTCTTCAACCGTAACTTCCCTGAGGCTGTCCTCAAGGTGAGCTGCCCGTGGTGGCCATGCTGTCCCCTGCCAGCCCCCACTTCCAGGCACAAGGAGCCTTCATCCTCCATTGGGTGATGGGAGGGAGTTGGGGAATGAGGGCTCAGTGTCCCCTCTGTGATCACCTCCCAGGAGCGTCATCACACCAAGGCCCAGTACCAGCTGAAGTCGGACCAGATCTCACTGGCACAGGTCTTCAGCAAGATGGAGCAGGTGGTGGATGTGCTGGGCATTGAAGACTACTCTGTCAGCCAAACCACACTGGACAATGTAAGACTGGGGACGGCATGGGCAGCTGAATGCTTGTCCCCAGGGAGTGCCAAAGTGCCAGGCAGGATTTGCCTTTGGGGCAGGGGTTGGAGCTAGGTGGGAAGCATGGTGGCAGCCACCACACGGCAGGATGCCCTGGGTCCTGACCTGGCAAGCATGGGGTGGATGTGCTTGCAAATACCTGAGTCTCCTGCCCCTTCCTCCTCAGGTGTTTGTGAATTTTGCCAAGAAGCAAAGTGACAACCTGGAGCAGCAGGAGACTAGCCCCAGCTGTGTCCTGCAGTCACCCCTGGAGCGTGTGCTGAGCCTGCTGCGCCCCCGCACTGCCCCCACTGAGCTGCGGGCCCTCGTGGTGGAGGAGCAGGAGGACCTGGAGACTGATGACGAAGGCCTCATCAGCTTTGAGGAGGAGAGGGTGAGAGGTTGTCCCCAGATCTGGGTACTCCTGGTCCCACCTGTGTCTGTGCCACAGGCCTTGGGACTGGGTGCTGTGACACCACAGAGGTGACACAACGGAGTGGCTGGGCCTGGGAGGGGTGGGGGCTCTCTGCTCTGCCACCTGTGCCAGACTCTGGCCCCAGATGCCCTGGGTATGCTGGCTAAGTGGGCAGCCCCTGAGCCCTGCCTGTTTCCCTGCTCAGGCTCAGCTCTCCTTCAACACGGACACGCTGTGCTGAGACCCCGGGGACAACCCTGTTGTCAAGCCACCAAACCCTTTTGGCCTCTTCCCTCCCTTTGCCCCGTGGAGCGGAGTTGCCACAGCTGGAGCCACATGCCAGGGAGGACACAGTGGGTACAGCAGTGACTGGATGGACCTTGGAAGCCACCACTGGGGTGGCTGTTGCCCCCTTCAGCTCCGGAGCAGCATCACCTTGTGGTGCTGGGGGCATGGTCCTCAACATGCCATGGATGGAGACTCTGAATGAAAGGACATGGCTTGGTGCCAGCACTGCCAGCCCCACTCACTTCGGGGCAGAGACACACAGGCCTGTGAGCAGTGCCTTTGGACACTCATGTTGCACTCGCTCTGGGGACCTTTGGCTGTGGGTACGTCCCCACGCCTGGCCCCACAGAGCTAGAAGAAGGATGGCTGCTTCCACATCCCCCCTGGCTGATGATGCCCTGGGCACCACTGGGCAGGTGCTCTGGTCCTTCACCCATGACCGATTTCTGTCACCAGCGGGATGTCACTGGGAGTGTTGGCCTCACTGGTACATCCTGCCCACCCTGGGGTCTGTTCACTCTGGCCCTGCCTGGCCTTGGGCAGTGGCTTAGTCCCCGGGCAGCAGTGCTGTTGCAGAGGCACGTGGCAGTGTAGAGGGGTATTTCACAGGGTATTTCACATGCTGGCACTAGCTGTTTCCCCCCTCTGCCCCTAATCATGTCACTGATCCTGCCTCCTGCCTGCCCTCACCACTTCCTTCCCCTATCACAGGGCATTGCTGCAGCTCTGCCGCCTTTCTGCTGTGTCCCTTTCCACTTCGCTTTTGCCCTGACACTTGTTCCTCAGTGTCCAGCCCTGTACAGGAACCAGCTGCACTAGGTTCTTATTGTTGGGTCACTGGTGGTACTGGGAGAGGGGTTGCAGCACCCCAGCTTGACTTTGGAAGCTGGTGGTGGGGTAGCCTTAAGGTACGAAGTTGGGACAGTCTGGGTGGGTGCCAGCAGCCTGGCAATGGTGCCTGGGGTGGTGGGGAGGGAAGGATGGACTGCAGTAGGGGACTGGCAGTGTCGCTGGCCAGCAGCGGACACCCCCTCAGTCAGCAGTGCCCCTCTTTTTTGCAGAGGGTCCTGCTGCTTTGTCACCCACAGGTACCATGGCTGGTGCCTGCAGCTCTCAAAAAGTTGCAGCTGTGCCCGGAGGTGGGCCCGTGATGCTGACCCGCCCGCCCACTGCTGGGTGCCACAGTCTTTGGCAACCCCCCAGGGTGGCTATGCACCTTCCTGGGGAGCAGCCATGGTCTGTCTGCCCTGTGTGCTCTGATGCCCTCTCTGCCTTCCTGGCACAGGCTTGGCTGGAGGCCCTGAGCAGCACCAGGCACCTCAGCTGGCTGCTATGGGAGGTGGAGAGAGGCTGGCTCTGACCTCACTTGGGCACAGGAGCAGGGCCTGACCTCAACTGTCCCCATGCCCCCTGGTCCTATCAGGCCCATATACCACCTGCTATGGATTATGATACAATATACAGTATTTTCAATAGAGGGAAAACTGGGAGAAGAAGCTCTATTTTCAGATTTTTCAGACCATTTTTTTTAATGGCATATGGGAAACTGGCTGGATCTGGGATGGGTTGGAGGGCATGGGGGGGCAGCCCCCACCAGCGTGCCCCTGCTCCTATGCTGGCCACACTCTGCCTTCCCCGGCGGCTGCTGGGGGACAAGCCAGTTCAAAGTTTGCCATTTGACATCAGGGAGAGAGGATAGTGTCATCTCTGAGTCCCCAGCTGTCACCTTGGTGGCACCCTGGGGCACCCCAGGGTGGGCAGTGCTGTTGTGCTCTGGGCTTTATCCTTGCCCTATACCTGCCACACTATGCTCTTGTTCCAGGTTCCAGAAGGGTACTGGCACCCCAGTCACAAGAGTGTCTTCCCTGTCCAGCCAGTCTTCCCCCTGCCACCATGCCATCATTTGCATGGCTTCTGAGGGTCAGTGGAGGTGCCCACACAGCCTGGGTGGCCACTGTGGCATACCTGCCATGGGCTTAGTGCTGCCCAGGCACAGTCGCTGTGCTAGAGTCAATCCAAGGGTGGAGCGGGAAGGTAGCACCCCAGGGCAGGCGTGGCTGCTGCCTTAACACTGTTCACTTCATTGAGTTTGGCCCTGCTTTCAGCCTTGCCTCCCCCTCCACGTCCTTGGCCACCAGCCGCGGGCATGGCTCCAGTGCCATGCTCAGCCCCGGGCAGGGGCCCCTGGGGGTGGGGACATCCTGGAGCCGCCTGTATATTGCTACCAAACAAAAAGAGATGAAATGTGAAAATAATGACCATTTTAAATAAAAAATAATAACTGAATCCATTGAGGCTCTGTAGTTGGGCATGGGGGGAAAGGCAGGGCTGGGTGCCTGGGAGGGCCTGGGCTGAGGAGGAGAGTGGCAGTGGCCAGGGTGGGGCTGCAGGATCCTGGAAGGGGCAGGGAGTGCTGGGGCTCAACACAGGTCTGTGCCCAGTGCTTGTCATCATTCAAGCAGTGTGAGATGGTTGGGGGTACAGACAGGAGTGGCAGCAGCTGGCAATGCCACCCACCACCTCCATTACCGGCCTGGGGTTGGCAGCAGCCACGGTGGCAGGGCCCCACGGCAGGGCATCCTGTCTGTGCCATGGGGCCAGGTGTGGGTGGGAGCGGGTGCGCCCCGAGGAGGAATGTGGGCTGGGAGGGGCCGTGGTTTCAGCTGTGGCGCTCAGAGTACAGCAGTGCAGCAGCAGCCGCCGCGCAGTATGGCCGAAAAACCCCAAATCCAGCTCTTTGTCAAGGTGAGGGGGGTCCTCGGGCAGTGCCCCAGGCCACTGGTAGCTCTGGCAACCAACCCTGGCAGTGCTGTGGTGGGGTGGCTGGGCAGGCAAGGGGACAGATGGTGGGCAGCAGATCAGGCACTGGGCTGGCAGTGGGGCTGACAACAGGGAGTGGGGCAGGCAGGGGACAGCAGGCAGGTGGAGATAGGCAGCAGAACAGGCAGCGGGCAGCTCAGGCTCTTCTCTAGGGCACACTGCTTGCGGCTTCCTGCCTGGCAGGCACAGGGCCTGTGGGGGCTAAACCTGGGGAGGTTGGACCAGGCTCCCCGCTAAAGCAGGGCCCAGCAGGCCAGCACCACAACATCTGCCGGCACCTGCCAGGCCCTTCCCAGCCACCACCTGCCCACCAGGGCAGTCTGTCTGGCTGTGCAGGCCAGGACAGAGCTCATCTGGGATTGTGGCTGGGGTTGACAGGGCCACCAGTATCTCTGTCACCTTCCTCTGGCATATCTCTGCTGCTGGATTGTCCCCTGCCACTGCCACCCCTGCTGCCACTACTGCTCTCAAGCCCTTGCCCCACTGGCATTGTAAGGCTGCCACAGCCTGGAGGTCCTTGTCCCCAGAGGGTGCCAGGGCCAGCACTTGCTGTGCCATGAGGCTGCTCTGGGGTGTGGCACTGAGGCTCTGCGAGCAGGCAGGGGCCAGGAGCTGGTGCCTTGCCAGGCATAGCAGGTGCCATGGACAGCAGCACAGGCTGGGCTGGGGCATGTGCCCTATCATCTTCACCCTGTACCCTCTGGGGCAGACCCCACTGAGACCATGCCAGGGTGAAAGGGCAGCTGAGCTCTCCTTCTGTGCCCACAGGCAAGCGAGGATGGGGAGAGCGTAGGGCACTGCCCCTTCTGCCAGCGGCTCTTCATGGTGCTGCTGCTCAAAGGGGTGCCCTTCACCCTCACCACTGTGGACGTGAAGAGGTGAGTGGTGGCCCCCTCCCAAGAGGTGCCAGCCCTGGGGCCAGGATCATGTGCAGGGTGGGGGGTTGGTAGATCCCCAACACTTTGGGAGGGGATGTGAAGGGTGGGGCACTATGGGATGCATGGAGCTTTTTGTACCTCGCCAGGTGACCATTGGTGCTTGGGGGAGGTTAGCAGGTATTTCCTTGGCCACACACTGAGGCAGGAGGGGCCTGAGGGCACCACCTTGTGCACCAGCCCACCAGAACTCCCTTTGCTTGGGATGTGTGCACAGTATGAACACACACACAGTGCCCTGCAGAACCATGGACGTGCCAGGCATCGGTGGTTTATCATCTCCCACAGGGCGCTGGATGTGCTGAAGGACTTCGCTCCAGGTGCCCAGCTGCCCGTCCTCCTCTACAACGGCGAGCCCAAGACCGACACCATCACCATTGAGGAGTTCCTGGAGGACCAGCTGGGCCCCCCCATGTCAGTGGCTGGTGCTGCCTTGAGAGGAGGAAGGGGCCCTAGAGAAGGGCAGGACAAGCTGAGGGATGAGGGGGCTGACAGCACATGAGCCTGTCAGCCTCTGGTACCTGCCGCAGCTGTGCCCATATCCCCGCAGGTGTCCCAGTCTGGTCCCACAGTACCCGGAGTCAAGAGTGGCTGGGAATGACATTTTCCACAAATTCTCTGCCTTCATCAAGAACCCGGTACCTGCCCAGGACGAGGGTGAGGAGCGGGTGGGGGAGCACCCCATGCAACCTCTCAGGTGCCACACCCCAAAGCTTAGCCGGGTCACACTGAGCTTTCCCAGTCCCCCCACCCAGTCCAGTCAGGTCTGTCCAGGCACTGCCCTCTCTATGCGGGCCAGTGTGGCTATGCCAGGTCTCTGTGGGAGGGCAGAGGCAGGTGCCAGCCTGAGCCAGGTGGGAAGAGGCTGACAGGTGCTGCCTGGACACCTGGGCTGGGCTGGCAGGAGGCCACAGCAGAGCAGGGCTGTACTGTGACCCAGCCACCCTCCCTGCAGCGCTGCAGCGGAGCCTGCTGCGGGCCTTGCTGAAGCTGAATGAGTACCTGAGTGCCCCTCTGGAGCACGAGCTGGCCCAGGACCCCCACCTCCGGGTCTCCCAGCGCCATTTCCTTGATGGAGACCACCTCACACTGGCTGACTGCAACCTGCTGCCAAAGCTCAACATTGTTCAGGTAAGCCATGGGCATCCCAGCACCATGCCCTTCTCCTTTCCCTGGCATCCCTATGCCCTCACTTTCTTCTTGGTACCTACAGCAAGTCCCTGCTCCTCTCCCAGTTGCTCTCTCAGTTCTGTGCCCCCCACCATCCCTCTCCCTAGGAGCCCTGCCCAGCACCATGCCCTCCCACAGATCCCACTCCTCTCTGCATCACGAGTGCCAGCCCTCCACTGTGCAGTGCCATGAATGTCCCTGACTCCCTGCCACCCAACTGGCACCTGCCCTGGTGGTAGAGCCCTCCTTAGCACAGTGTCAGGCAAGTCTCCCCCACTTGTACCCACAGGTTGTATGCCAGCACTATCGCCGCTTTGGGATCCCCAAGGACCTGCGGGGCGTGTGGCGGTACCTCAACAGTGCCAGTGAAACCAAGGAGTTCAAATACACCTGCCCCAATAGCCAGGAGATTATAGAGGCCTATCGTTCCGTGGTCCGGGCACCGCAGTGAGCCGGGCACATGCCCTGGTGGGTGCAGGGCCAAGGCTGGGCTCAGGCAGGAGGTCAGTGCCCACCCTGCCCCTGCCTGCAGGGGCTCAGGAGACCTCTGCCACTTGCACCCAAATTTCCTCCGCTGGCACACAGGTGCTGGCAGCAATCTGCAGCGCACTCAGCCCCTCTTGTGCTACCCACCCTTCCTCACAACCAGGACAAGCTCTGTGGCCCCTTGAGCATCAGGATGAGGGCAAAGGGGCACAGCCACGGGCACCATCAGTACCATAGCTGTGCCCAGCTGAGGGCAGGGGCAGAGTTGGGGACAACAAGCTGCCCTGCAGCCTCTTGCACAGGGAGACACAGTGTGCCACCCACCTGCGCAGCAGGCACCACAGGGTGCCCTCACACCTGCACCAGGTAAGAGGACCTGGCACAGCCATAGAGACCTACGAACAGAGCTGGAGGGGGATAGCACAGGCAAAGGGCACAGGTCAGTTTCCCCCAAAACTCACTATTAGGAAGCTCTCAACAGACTTGGGGGTCTGTGAAGCCGGAAAAGCCCAAGCTAAGCTTCAGAGTTCCTGGAAATCAATAAAAGCTTTGCAAGTAAGACCAGTGTGAGTCTGGAGTGACTCCCTCACAAGGCTTTGTACTGCCATCCTCATCCTCTCCCTGTGCCCACCAAGGCAGAGCCCACTCTCCCAGCTCTCCAGAGGGGTTGGCCAGGTTCTAACCACACATCTGTCAGCCCACTTGCAAAAAGCTGGCAGGGAAGGGAACTTCTCTGAGGCCCGGACATCTGGGTTCAGCTGAAACAGGCCCAAGGCTTCCTGAGAAAGGGAGAGGCAGAATGGACAGTCGCACCCAAAGAGAGCAGCTGGCTAAAAACACCTTTACTGGCAAGAAGCAAAGCACAGGTGATCTTTCCATTCCATGGTATCAAAGCTCCATCCAAACTCCACCAGTTCATGGTAAGTAAGGTCAGGAGCTGGTCCCTGACAGCAGGGAAGAGCTGTAGGGGAAAAACCCACCATGCTGGTGTCCCCTCTGCTCCACCTGTTTCTCCCAAAGGGGAGAGCTGAGGGGTGGCTGCCAGGTACTGCTGCCTCTATTATCTCCCTGGGTTGAGGAGCTCAGCAGGTCTGGAACAACAGGGACACCTCCTCGCTCAGACATAGGGGTCCATAGGGCTGTCATCAGGGCGCAGGACAGCACCCATCAGGAGTCCTCGAAATTCACTCCAGATGGCGCCTTCTTGCTGGAAGGAGATGGAGGAAACATCAGAGTCATGAGCCCCAAGCCCTGCTGCGACATAACTTCCGAGCAGAGCCCACAGGGTGCCCAGTGAGCAGCATCCAGCCCCAGCACTGACCTTTTGAAACCAGGGTTAATGAGAGACTCCCCCGGTACCTTCCTTTTGCCTGGCAAAGCCGAGCCAGAAGCCTTACTCTTCCTGGGGCTGGGGTCTGCCTCGGTCAGGAACAGGCAGGACACAGATTACAGGTTACCCAGGAGCTCTGGCAGCCCTGCCAGTCCCTCCACGGCCAGGGGGAGACTCCAGGAGTCCAGCCTGGCAGGACCAGCAGGCACAGAGGGCAAGAAAGGGCCAGACTTGGCCTCCTCTCCCAAAAGGAGCCATGGATCTACCACAGCCTCCAGTCTGGAAGTACAGGAACGCCTGCCTTCCTTCTGAGGCTGGCAATGCCCAGCCTTTGACCTGAGCATCCCAGACACCCTGAGAGCCACCACACTAAGCCCTGCCCCTGCTCTGCCTGGAAGAGCACCAGGACAACAGGTGGCTGCCAGCAGCCACAGCTGAGGGCACTCAGAGTGTCCTGGAGAGCACATGGATACAGAACCAGCAGCCTCCAGGAGGGAGAAGACAAAAGATTGCAGGAGCAGGGCAGGTGCCCCTGGCAGTGCCTACCTGGCAGAAAGAGCTGCTGGTTCTGGGCAGCGTTCTTCTCAGGGCTGCAGGAAGATGCTGTCTCCACTGCTACTGAGACAGGAGCCAGAGCTGAAGCTTGTGACAATGTCCCCCCAATTCCGCATGCAGCACTTCAAGCCTCCCCAGTGAGCTCCCTCCACAGCCAAACTGAGCCCCATTCTCCTCTCAGCACTTCCATCCAGACTGCTGCTGCTCCAAAATCTTTCCAGGTGCCTCAGACAAAGATATCTGTAAGGTGACTCTGACATTCAGGATGCTAGTGTGGTGCTGGCCATGAGGACAAGGGCTGTGTTTCCACACACAGCCATACGACTGTGTCCTCCTGGCCCAAGCAGGGTCTCTTCTGTCTGTGGAGGTCTGGTGCAGACCCTGGCCAGCTCTGAGAACAGGCCAGCCCGAACAGGGAAGCAACGGGCAGCAGCTCTTCTGCTGGTCTATTGGGACAGGTGAGAAAAGACCACCTGGGGTGAAGCCCTCTCCTGCTGCGGCTGAACTGGGGCACCTAGGGCACTTTAGGTGGGGGTGACGATCCCATGAAGGTGGCAGGAGCTGCTAGCCCTCCCCTCTTCTAAACCCACCACGGACCTTCCAGGCGCCTCTCCAGGCTCTCGATGAAGCCGGCCATGCCGAAGACCAGCGCCTGCAGCTGGCTGCGCGCCTCGGCGGCAGGCAGCCGGGCGAGGGCCACCGCCGGGCACTGTGGCTCCTCCGGCAGCCGCAGCGTGGCCGAACCCGGGCCCAGGCTCAGCGCGGCGGCCCCTTGACCCAGAGCGGCCCTGCGGAGAGCGGGGGTAAGGGACGCAGGAGAGAGGGGGGCCGCGGGCGAGGCGGGGCCTAGGGTCGGGGGAGGCCGGGGCGAGAGGGTGCCCGTAGCGAAGGAAGTCCCAGGGCGGCGGCACCCACCTGAGCGTCGCGCCGTGCTCCTCCGGCGGGCACCGCTGCAGAGGGAAAGGAAGAGGAGAGCGCGTCCAACACGGCCTAGCCTGGGTCCAGATCCATCCCTGCCCCGCCGGCACGCCGGTCTCAGCCCCGGGCTCTCCCACCTCCCCCCGTCTTCCCCGGTACATACAACGCCGAGCGCCGGGCAGCCACCGAGCTGCCCAGCCCAGACCTCCATCGCGTCGGTCACACTGCGGGAGGAAGCAGCTTAGGCCGGGGCTGCTCGACCCCCGCCCGCCCCCCACCTGCTCCGTCTCTCGCCCCGCTCTCACTAGACGGCGCCATCGGGTCCGCAGTAGCAGAGGAACCGGCCTGTCCCGGTTCGGAGCACATGAAAAGGCCCCGCCGGTTCCGCCATGGCAGTGGCGGAAGGGGCGGGCGGCAGGGGCGGGTCCTGCTCCCGGCCGGGCCCGGCAGCCTCGCCATGGTGAACCTGGGCGTGCGGCGGGTGGAGGACGATGTGGCCGCCAAGCACCCGGTGCGCCCCGCGGGGGACGGGCTGGGGGGCCTGGGGGTGCGGGAGGGCCGGGACTGAGGGGGCCGGGTGGGTCTCCGGCCCTCGCGCTGACGCCTCCCCGCAGGCGCTGCAGCAGTACGCGGCTTGCCAGTCTCACGCCTTCATGAAGGGCATCGGCACCTTCTTGGCAGGTACGGGCCGGTCCAGCCACCCCGGCATCTGCCGGGCTGTCCTTGGCCGCTCCCCGGGGGCAGCGGGGACGTCCCGGCCGTGTCCGGTAACCCCGGCCTCGGTCTCGGCAGGCAGCGGGGCCGCCTTCGCGGTGCAGAAGATGGCGCGGCAGAAGCTGCCGTACAGCCTGCAGTGGAGCCTGCTGTTGGCTGCGGGTAAGTGCCCAGCCCGAGCGGTACAGAGGGGTGTTTGCCACTGTTATGGGGGCTCGACTCTGGCTCCAGCCACCTCCTTGTGCCTCGGTCCCCTGGGCTCAGGAGGGTTCGGGGCAGCAGGTGCTGTCTCCACTGTGGTGTTGCTGGCACTCCCAGGAGCACCTCGGCCACCCCAGCTACAGGGTCCCTCGGAAGCTACGTGGTAACCAGAGCTGAGACGCAGAAATGCTCCAACTTCTGGATTTATCTGGAGACAGGCAAGTCCCCACAAGAGCTCGCCGTGACTGGTGGGGTGTCTCAACCCACAGGTACAGTCATATCTTCCTACTGCTTTGCCTAAGCTTGTTGTGCCTGCTTCTTCCCTGCTGCAATAATTACTTTGCTGTCTTGTAATTTAGCTGGTGGCCGTGTTATTGCCAAAAATCTCATTATAAGTCCCACACTGGCACCCTGCAGCCAAGGAGTGGGAGCAGGAGCACCCATGGTGGGTGGAGCTCCTTACCTAATTTCATGCCTCCCCTATCCCTCTGTGCACCTGGCACAGTGGGTTCCTGAGCAGGGCTGGTGATGTGGGCTGGGTGCACTTGCTGCTGCCTTCTGCCCTGCCTGCTTTGGGTATTCACAAAAGCCAGCACAAAAGGCTTATTTGCTGGATGAGGAAGGAGAAGGTAAGGGATAGAGAGAGCAACTGAAGTGTGGAGGGATTTGCTGCCCAGTAGGGTGGGCGGAATTAGAGGGGCATCAAGACAGCTGCTGCTGGACAATTCTCGTTGCTGCTCGCTGCTTTCTCCCATACATACCTTGAGCTCCCAAAGCTAGGCCAACTTGAAGAGGCTTTACGTGCTTCACCAAGGCTCTGCGGTTCTTTGCCCACACTTGGCAAACCCACCGGGGTAGTTGGAGGTCCAGGGAACTTGTACTTTCTTGTTGCAGAAAATCTCCCTAGTGCAGAAGACAGGGACGGCGCTGCAACACTGGTGAGGAGGAACAGGTACGGTGATGTGGTGGAGTAGCCAGCAGAACATAGCCTGCTGTGCCTGTGTCCCGCTTCACTCCTTCCTGTCTGCCCAACCTGATGCTGCCCAGGCTGCCCGTGAGGGTGGTGGGCTTGGTGACACTCCTGGAAAGCTCAGAGGACTTGATCCTGCCAGAGAGAGCGTGGTGGGGGCACCACAGGGATTGCCGCCTGCCCCATGGCCTCTGCACATTGCACTGGGGGTACAATAAAAGTTGAGAGCCGAATGCACTTGTTGTGGATGAGGTGAAGGGCAGGGCAGGTGGTGAATGTCAGCCTGAGGCAACCTCTGCAGTGAATGTTGGAGCAGAGAGCTCTGGTCCCTCTGTGGTGATGGCAGTCACAGTCAGTACTTGGATTGCTCTGAGACTGCAGGTGCAGACAGGTCTGGGCTAAGTTGTGAGGGTAGAGCTGTTGCTGTGTCACCTATGTTTCCTGAGCCCAGCCAGTCCCCATGTCCCTTCCACCACAGCAGCAAGGCTTTTCATATCTACCTGAACAGGCCTGAGCTGAGTCCCACAGCCGGGTGGCCTCTGGGGTGTCCCCTTCCCCTGCAACAGCGCTGACCATGTGCCCAGGGCCCCTCTCTGCAGTGCTCACCTGTCACTGGCTAGTCCCAGGTTGCCCATCCAGATCCATAACTACTTGGCAAGGTAATGGTACTGTCTCAAATCCCATGCACACAGTGGGGCATGTGGGGTTTTTCCATGTCAGATTCCAAGTCTTGACTAGGTCAATTGTCTGCTTTTGGTGGACGTCCAGCACTGATTCAGCTCCAGCTGAATTTCTTAGAAGAGGAAACCCAGCCTGAATTCTGGGAGCTGCCCAGGTTCTTAGAGCAGTGTTTCAGCCTCAGGAACTGGGTGAGATACACAGGCAGGCCCTGAACATCACCACAGGAGGGAGTCCCTGTGCTGAGGAGATGAGCTTGGGGAGGAAGCTGGGCTTGGAGGCTCACAGCATTCTCTGAACTGGAATCAGGTTTGCCCTGTGCAGAGAGATGGGGAGCAGCCAGTGGAAGAGCTGAAAGCAAAGTGCTGCAGGGAACAGGTGCGTTAAGTCAAGCATGGTATTCCAGGAGTTCAGCTGGAACAGGGAAGGGTGTTGGGGAGCAAGCAAAGCCACGGAGCAGAGTTGGTGCTGCCAGCAGGAGCAAAGAGGGCAGTGAGAAACTGCAGCTCCCTGCAGCCACTCCTCTCTAATGTTCATGGAACGTGCAGGGCAGGGGGAGGCTTCCCAGAGGATTGGAGAGCTTGAACCAGTCCCATGCAACTGCTGAGCACTGTGATGTGTGTCCTGGTGTCTGAGCTGCCAGTGACTGCAGCAGCAAATGTGAGCTGCTTTGCTGCTGCCCTTAAGCACCAGAGCTGGGCCCTGGCAGTGGAGGCTGCTGGCAGGTTGTTTTGCTGGGGGCTGTGGCAGTGAGGGACAGCTTGAGATGCCTGCTCCTGGCTTTGGGGTGACTGTACCTCCAGCGCTGGGGAAGCACGAGTTTGGTGACTGTGGCTGACTGGAGCTCCTCCACCTCCAGGTGGGCCTGGGTCTGGTGTGAGATTTCCAGCCCACGTTGGTCTATTTGAGGTCATCTCCAGGCTGGTAGAGGGCACAGAGCTGTGACGGTGTCTCAGCACTGGACAGGCTGCAAGGGCTGAAACCTTTGGTCAGAGCCTGACCTGTGGATGTGGCTGAGGGGTTCTGCCCTCATGGGAAAGCCAGGCTGAACTGCCTGTTGCTGATATCAAGCCACTGAGCCATAGTAGTGGTTACAAAGGTTTATTTCAGATTATTAAAAAAAATCAAGCAAAACCAAACCTTCTTCATGTTTGTACATCCCTGTTCTTACTCAATTGAAAATGAAGGTGCATCCTCCTAGCTGCCTGGTGTGGGGTGATGCCAGGCTCACATCCCAGTGCAGAGCAAAGCCCCACAGTGTGGGAGCCTGTTGGCTCTGTGCCAGCATGGCCATGCACGACAGAGCTGCAGGAACTGGGGTGTGCAGGGGTCTCTGGATGTGACAAAAACAAGTCTGGCATAGGAACCATGGGGGTAGTGAAGGCATCATGTCTGGTTGTTGAAGTGGGACCTGGAAGCTGCCATCTTCCCACATTTGGTTGTTGCTAAGTCTTTACCCAAAGCTGAGGCCAATGGCCAAGGAAAAGACCTTACCTTCAGGAAGGTCACTGGGGTTTTTACATCAGAGAGAAAGACAATGTGAGCTTCAGGTGATGCCCAGAGCTCCCCAAGGAGGCAGGGCTGATGCTCCAGGGATAGACTAGCTAGGTTGGCTATAAGGACTAGTATAAGTAATATTCCCCATTCATACACATACACATGAAAATTAATCCTGTTGTTGCTTGGGCTCATTGGCTCAGTTCAGCTCAGTTCTGGTGACAGAAAGATGCCCTAGCTCTGAATGTCCCATTTCCAAGCCTGCTCTGGGGTCCATCCCTGAGTAGTGCAGGGAAACATTTAAGCCCTTCTCCCACAGGGCCAGTGGTCCTCTTCTGTCCTTCCTTTCCCGCAGCTCAAGGGCTAAGGGAAGGCAAAAGGACACAGCTATTCTTCTGGGATGGTGTCGGGTTTTGGAGGAGGACACTGAGCACTTGCCACATGGAGCATGGAGCCTCCAGCAGGTAGGATGGTGCTGGTCCTGCAGATATGGCCCACCCTGTCCCTGCCATCAGATTATGCTGGACTTGCTGTGCCGGAGCAGGCAGATGGCAGTCACCAGGGATGTCAGGGTGGTGACCACGAAGAGCAGGATGAGGATGACCCAGTAATTGTACAGCATGCTTTTGTGGGAGGAGGGGTTCTCTGCCGGGATCATGTTGGTGAGGTTCAGCATGTAGCCCAGGGCCCAGCCAATGGAGGTTTCTCCTGCCTGTGGAAACAGCATGGCATGGTCACCATCCAGCCAGCCCAGCTGTATGGGCCTCAGGAGACTGTGGAATCACTGAAGATGGAAAAGACAACTAAGATCATGGAGTCCAACCAGTAACACCAGCACTGCCAAGGCCACCACTAAGCCATGTCCCCCAAGTGCCACATCTGCACATATTCTGAATCCCTCCAGGGATGGTAACTACCCCATCCGTGGGCAGCCTGTTCCAATGCCTGACCACACTTTCCATGAAGTAATATTTCCTAAAATATAACTGAAACTTCCCCTGACACAATTTGAGGCCATTTCCTTGTCCTGTGACATGTTACCTGCGAGAAGAGACCAACCCCCGCCTGCCTACAACCTCCTTGTCAGGGTGTTATAGAGAGTGAGAAGGTCCCCCTTTGTGCTTCCTTTCCTCCAGGCTGAGTTCCCCCAGCTCTCTCAGCTGCTCCTCATAAGACTTGTGCTCCAGACCTTTCTGGGACAGCTTAAGTGTCAGCCCAAGGGAGAAGAGTGTGGGGGAAGCCACAGCCCCCTTGAGCCTCTGCTTCCCCACAGGTCCAGCCAGCCAGGGGACAGAGCAGTGGCCATCTTGTGCTGAACTGGGCTCATCCCCTGGGAGTAAAACCTTATATGCTCAGGCCAGTCCTGATCTCCTTGCACATCCCATTGCGTGTGCAGACAAAAGTACCTCCTGCCCTGAGGTAACTTCCCAAAAAGACTCAGCAAAGCATTGTTTGGGATGGCTCGTGTCTTGAGGGCCAAGGAAGGGCTGAAGGACCTGATCCCATGATGACCCCAACAGCCAGCTCAGCTCATTTGTTTCCATCCCCTAGGAGAGCCCTCCAAAAACTGAGAGTTTCATCCTGCCCCTGTTCATTGAGATCTTTCTTGATTCTGCTTCGCTCTTTTTCCATGTGGGATCATCTCTCCTGCAGGGTTCTTTGGCCTAACTCCAAAGAGATCCCATGGGATGGGGATGTATTTTGGTGCTACCCACCTTCTTCTGGAAGGCAATGTTGGGGAAGGAGTGGTTGTTGAAGCTGTAGCCTTTGGTGGTGAGCAAATACACAAATGTGCTGACAGCGCAGTAATCTGGCAGCCTCTTCTCCAGCTTTGGGGCCTTCAGGAGCAGCTGGGTGGATTGCACAGAGGGAAAGAGAAAAGAGGTCAAGCCAGCAATGGCCAGGCTTGTGTCTGTGGCCTGAAGCTCAGGGTGGTTACATCTGTGAGGCCAAGGCTACCCCTACCCACCTGAGCCCTCTCCCAGTCCTGTGCAGGAGCCATCAATTGCCTTCCCCCTATTCCACTTGTGCCAGGAAACCCTGTGACCTCCAAGGGCTTCTCTCAAAGCCTGGGTGATGCCCCACATGAAGCAGCCCTCTCCTTCCCGTGATGCCCAAGGAGCCCACCTCACTCCAGCTGGTGGTACAGATGGTCTCTGCAGCATCCTTCAGGTCGCTGGGCAGGTGCACAGGTCTTCCCATCACGGTCTGTATGAAATCCACTGTGTAGAAGAAGGCAGAGAAGGCCTGATGGAGGGAAAGGAGCAGCTGTGAGACAGGCTCAGAGTAAGCTCTCATCATGAGCAGACACTCTGGCCAATGTGGTGGGCACCAATAACTGCTGTTGCAGAGCTGAGGGTCTGAATTGCTGCCACATGATGCTGCGGAGCTGCCCAGCCAGCAGCCAAGTCACCACCCTCCTCTTATGGGACTTACAATGAAGTTTCCTGAAACCTTCGGCTGGAAAACACCATCAAAGGAGCAGTGAGAGAAGGAGCAGTTGGTGAAGTCGAAGAGCTTGCTGACATACAGAGTGCAGAGGTTCCCATTCCCAGTGCCGACGAAGGTAACAGTGGTGTTGAGGGCAAGGCTTGGCCTCTCCTTCTCTGTGCAGGGGCTGTCATAGATACTGCTCAGCAACAGACTCTTGTTGTAGCCCATAGGCCAGCAGGGATGGGAGACAGTTTCTTGGTAGCTCTCAGCCTGCCAGAGGAGAGACACATGGGGTGCATGAGCTGTGCATAGCACGGCTTCCCCAGAGCTTGAGCAGCCAGACACAGAGCAGTTGACAAAAGTGTCTCAAAATGGCTTGGGGTGTCTTGGCTTTAGCCAAGAGCTGCACCATCTAATAGAGATTGTGGGAGAAAGCCCTGGGAACACAGGAAAGAGTTGAGGGCAAAACCCAAGTTGGCTGGTAAAGGTGTGCAGCTGGTCCAGGGCTGAGGGGACAGTGTAAACACCGAGGTGAGGGGGCAGCTGTAGGGTCATGCCAGCCAGCATCCACATCAAGCACACACTGTACCTGGAGGAACTTGGAGAGCAGCCTCTTGAGGACCTGGTCCCTCCCATAGCAGAGGAAGCTGTGCGTGTACACTTTGTATGCCTGGCCGTACAGCTTCAGCATCACCTCATTTCTGGGGTTTTCAATCGTGTCCCTGGTTTCAAAGGTGATCTGTGTGGAAGCACCTCCAAAGTCCATGGCCCCCAGGGTCTTCTTCTGAGGCTGGATCCATTCTCCGAGCCATCCACGCTGAGCCAAGGAGGACAAGAGCAGGCATAAGCATATGAGGAGCTGCGCAGCCACCACAGCCACGCCACTGGATGTCACTGTCCTCTGCTCACCTTGATGAAGTTCTCCAGGAGATAGTTTGCAGTGACCCAGCCGAAGACCCCTTCCTCTTCCCCTGACAGGATCTTTGCTCCCCGGAAATCAAAGGGGTATGTCTTCAGTGTGGCTGCTACAGCTCTGAGGACAGCGTCCGACACCTGTGGGTCTGCAATGCTGTGGGCCAAGTGAGAGGGCAGAGTGACAGACCTGTGCCACAGTGCTGCAGAGCTCTTCCTGTTCCAACGGCCCTTGAGGGCCAGCACTGCCATAACAGGGCCCAGGAGAGAGGTGAGCCTTTGCCTGGGTACTCATAGGCATGTCGCAAAAACCACTAGCTAATTCTCCTTGTCTCTGCTGGAGGAGGCAGGTAGCAGGAATGAAGTGTGCTCCTCCCTGCTGGGACAATGGAATCCATCCTGCCTGGGCTGAGTGAGGGGGGCACAACTCCTCCCCCGTGTGCTTTTTGAGGGGTGATTATGCTCACTGTGTCCCATCAGGCTCACAGTGGGTGCAAGGGATTTTGGATTTTCCTCCTAGCATCCAGAAAGTCTGGGTGGGTTATCCTAGTGCTGGCTCCTCCACCAGCCCCCACTAGCACTGTGCTGGCTGTGCCCTGCAGAGTATATCCTGCTCTGAAAGGCAGGACCACTTCTGCAGGGGACACAGCACTGGGCAGGTGGGTGGTCAAGAGCTTTGCCCAGCAAAAGGGCAACACTTTAGCCATCCTTCACCACCTCCACCCCTGCTGTTTGTGGCAAGCTGGCATGACAGAGTGGCACAACAGGGCCCTCCTGAGCACTCACTTGAGCAGACGCATGCCAGCTGTGGCGCCCAGGTAAAGCGGGGTGCCCACATGCTTCTCCTTGGGCACATCTCTCAGGGCCTGGTTCAGGCAGTGCTCCAGGCTTGTCCCAGCCGCCAGAGGGTTTGAGCTGTAGCTGGAGATGCCAGGACCTGTGAAGAGGAAAAAGCATTGCTCCCTGCTGGGGAGGGGATGATGTTCAGTGGGAAAATGCCTGGTGAGCAGCTTTGCCCCTTCCAGGCTGTCCAAAAGGCAGTTTTCTGCGGGCATGGAGCCATCCAGGGTCCATCCACATCTCTCTGCCCACACTGCATCCTCTGCTGGCTGACAGTCTGGGAAAGGTTGATAAATGGAGAGTGAAAAACTGACCCTGTCTTCTCACTGGGCTAGGCAGGGAGCTGGATTGTTCCCTGATGGTTCAGTACCTGCCAGGAAAAGATAAACCGAAGCATGCACAGCTGCAAGCCTTGGGGAGCGTTGGGAGACATTTGAGGAATAGAGCTGAACACTTTAGAACGTGTCCCTAAACTGGTGAAGGAGGCAGCTGGGCATGGCAGGGGCGCTCACACCATGCTGCCCTGCCACAGGGATGCAACAGACACCGCCACCAGCCCTGGACCAGGGCAAGCCCTTACCCTCCACATCACACATGCTGTGCTCGCTGACCACCCCGGTGTCATTCTCCTTGTCTGCAGGCCACTTGTAGATGAACATGGCGGTGTGGGAGGACCCAGCGTCCAGCACGATGCCGTACTGCAGGGGGAAGGCAGTGGGTCAGGCCTGGAGGCTGAAGGTCCCCTGGGTGCTCCGGCGCTTACCAAAGGAAGGCACTGAGGTTCAGTGCACAACCCGTCCACACTCCAACCCTCAGTCCACACTCCTATCCTGTCAGTGCCCAGCAGCTCTGGAGTATCATCTGGCAGAGAGGCAGGCTTTGCTCAGCCCAGCCTGGCACTGCTGGGCCCACACCTGCCTAAAGAGGGCACTGCCTGGCATGTGACTGGGAGTGGGATACTGGTCATTCTAGAATGCTGTTTGGAACAGCGCAGGGACTCTAGCTTTTTGGGTAAGGGGGCCCCTCTGAGTGCAGCTCAAGGGGATCTTCCCCTGCAGCAGGTTACCATCACTCCTGGCTGCCTGCTGAGCCATGCTGGCTGGTCCCTGGGACTGGTGGTAGGGAGAGACACCTGAAATGGCTCCTTGGGATGCTCTTAGCCAAAGAAGGGCAGCCAGGCCCCTCGTCCCTCCTGCCCTTGTATGGCTTGGCTATTCTCTGGCTATAAATAACCCTGCTCCTCCTGCCAAACAAGGTTACCCAGCTCCCAGGGAGGGGACACCATACATGCTGCTTGCAGCACCCCTGGGTGTAGCCCTCTGCCTGACCGCTGCTGCCCATGGTCTCGGGGTTGCCCATGCTGGCCCCCACTGTGGCCCCTCAGGGCTGTGAGTATGGGGGGGAAAGCAAGGCAGGACACAGAATCACCCCAACTGAGCATCTTGGGGGTGAAGCCATCTAGGGCTTAAACCTCCTATGAGTCTCTGTCTGCTCCTGCCCTACCCAGACTCAATACAGCCAAGGGCTGGAGTAGGCAGTTGCTCTCCCTGCCCGGAAGCCACCCAGCCCTGCCTGCCATGGGTGCCCCATGCTACCCCTGTCCCTATCATCTGGTTTTCACCAGCTCAGGCAACAGAAGTGTCAAGGACACCCGAGGTCCCCACTTATAGGTAGCCTCAATTACACCATGAACCCATGGCCCTGCACCAGTGGTACCTCCTGCTCCCTAAGAGGACCATCTCACATGGGTGACCCTCCCAGACTTGCCCAGTGATTTGCTCATGCCCTGGGCCATAAGCTACAAGCTAGCAGAGAATCTCCCTCTGTGGCCAGGCTGGAGCAGTGGAGTAGCTTCAGCTCCTGACAAACACTGCAGAGAGGAGGAAAGAGGCTGACAACTCCCCCCAACACCTCTCCTCAGCCTCCTGGACTGGGTGCTGGGGTGAGTGCTCCAGGCAGACTTAGAGGGCTCTCAACGCTCTCTTTGCCCAGCACGTGGCACCCCAGCCCGTTCTTGCCAGAGCAACCTCTGCCTTGCCTTGTCTCCCTGGGATCCCGTCACCCCTGTGTCCCCAGTGAGCAGTCACCAACCAGGAGAGTCTGAGGAGGGTCCAGCCCTAGGGGACCCCCTCTGTCCACCTCAGTGGCACATGTGCCCACGCCCTCTGTAGTCACCATGCAGATGTCTCCGGTTTGCTCACAAGGCACTGCATTACCCCAAACATCACTTGGAGTGACACTAGCAGGAGCAGGGTGACAAGGCTGTCCCCATCAGGAAAGCATCGGTAGGTCATCCCCAAACTTGGGGCTGAGCACAGCCAGGACCCTAGGAATAGTCTCCAGCCTGGAGATGCCATGGAGGGGCTGAAGTCCACAGAGAGGGACAAGGCTGGAGACAGGCATATCTACATGGTGGCAAGGGCTGAGACATGCTGTAGTATGAAACAATAAGGATGACCTGCAGTGCCAGGGATACCTGATGCCACCCACCAGGAGGGGGGTTAGCCTGTGAGGGGGATGCTGGGGATGCCAGACTCAGCCCATGGCAGGAAGGGACATGGCCACATGGCTGGCTCTAGGGTGAGCAGGAGGACACCCACCACCCGTGACAGGGGGAAGGCTGGTTCCCAGGGTTTCTTTCTGCATTCAGCAGGGCTGACTTGTCTGTCCCCCACTTCCCACCCCATGGAGAGCTGGTACCAGGATGGTATTCATGGGGGTACATACCTGGGGTGGAGTTGCACATGTAAAGAGGTGCACAAATGTATGTGCACATGTGCACTCATATCCACGTGCATGTGGTCTACATGCTGCAGGAGTGTGCATGTTTGTGTGTGTGTGCATGGGCATACAAAGGTGTGTGCAACTTCAGCTGTGGATGCAGATATGTGGGGGTGCTTACACATGGGTGTGCACAGGTGAGGTGTGCAGGCACATATGTTCACATGTCTGTGCACACATGCATTTAGGAGGGGTGTGTGCATAGGTGTGTGTGGACACACATACCACATTGCGTGCCCAGGGAAGTGCAGGCAATGAGTGGCAGCACAGAGCCTACACCCAGAGCAAGCCCCGTGCAGAGGTGACATGTTGGGGTGACAGCTGGGGCAGGATGCAGAACTGGCTGCACATGTAGGCACATCCTAGTGCCCTTTGCTGCCAACACCTGTGGGTCAGGGTGGGGGTATCTCCTCTTAGACCCCCAGCCCATTGCCACCAGGTGTGGAGTGGTGGGTGAGGGGCATCCCGTGGGTCCCCCAGCCTTGGCGGTGGCAGCAGCAGCGCTTGCCCTGGCTGAGGTAAGGTGCTGCAACACGATGGTGCTGCCTTTGCAGAGAGTGCCTGGCCAACTGCTGCCACAGCTCACCCCACAGCCACCCCAGCAGGAGAGGAGTCACTGCAGCCTCATGCCAGCCCCTCCTAAGGGCACGGGATTTGGCACCCCAGCTTGTCCCTGTGGAGAAGACATCCTTGCCTGGGAGTGGTAAGCAGGGGTGAGAATCGTGTGCATAGTGCACAAAGGCACCGAGGCAGACATGGGCAGCCTAGTATGTTCCCAGTGATGAAGAAATGTCATCTCCTCCAGTCCCAAGGGCACCTCATGCCTCCAGCATTCACACAGAAATCATTAATAGCATCACCTACAGTGGTGTGCAATGGTGCCAGCCCCTGGCCCCAGATCCTGTCCCTGTCTTAGCTTCTGTCCCTGCCTAGAACCTGGGCTTGGGCATCGGAGCCACCACATTCCCCAGAGCAGAATGCGCTGCTGTGTGGGTCTGAGTCATGGCTGAGCCATGGACATGGGCAGGTGGGCTCCAGGGGCCCTACAGGTGGGAAGCCCCAGGAAGGAGGATAAAAGCCCACCCTGATAGTGATTTGCAGTGTAAGTGCTGCCCTCAGCTCTGCCAGCTGAGCTGCCCTGTGCCTGCTAACAAGTACACTGCAAATGAGGGCTGGGGAGATCCAGGGATGCCCTGGCGCACTCCCACACCAGCACCTGGCTCCCATCAGCCCTCTCATCTGCCTTGGCATGTTTGCCTACTGGCACCCAGGGCTTTGGCAGGGCCTCATGCATGTGGGACAGTCCCCAACACCAGCATCTCCTGGTGGCACAGGGATTTTTCTAACAGAACCCTCTGACCAGACCCTGGTGATGCTGCAGGCAGGGGGGACACAGAGGGGCCGCCATTGTGGCCCCACACTGGGACAGTTTTCCAATGCCAGCCCTATCTCTGCTGCCTCCTAAGTCACCCATGGTCCCAGGGGCTCTGCCCTAATCCAACATCACTCAGGGCTGCTCAGTCCTGAAGCCCCTGCAGAGGGGGCACAGAAGACAGTCATGTTCCCAAAGGCCATGAGTAGTGCTTGGGGCTCCTGACCAGTGTATGGCTCTGCCTGGGGGAGGAGGCAGATGGGGACATTGAGAATGCCCCATGTGCTGCTGCCTGGCACTGTGCTCCATGGTCATGCCAGGACTCCATCCCACAGGCCCTCCAGGCTGTCCCATGTCGCATGAGGGGCTCATCCCGGCCTCCCACCATTCTGCCTTTCTGAAGGGTGGTGAGATCATGCAGCACTCAGGTTTGCAGTGAGTTGTGACAGGTTTCCTTCCTGCTGCAGCAGCCACAGCAGCCACAGGACATAGAAATTGACAGGGATACATTTGCCAAAAGAAGAAAGAAAAGGGCTGTCAAGAGCAGGCAGCAGCTTGGGGCAGTCAGGCCGTGACCTCCACTGCAGACCCATTAGGGAAGGATCAGTCCCTCAGCAGCAAGATAACTAATCCAAGGTGGTTTTAGGGCTATATTCCATGCAAAGGAGCTGGAAAGGGAAAATGTGGAGCTGTAGCTCAGCAGTGAACAGCACTATCCAGCAGCTAACGTGGACTGAGTCAGCAAGGACCACATCTTGTCCAGGCCATCAGAAGATGTGCCCAGGGTCTCCCATGGTAGGACCAACCTCTAAACCATGTGGGCATCTTTTGGGCTGAGTTAAAATAACACAAAGTTCTGCATTCTCAAAACAGCACTGGGCTTTGTGTGAAAGCAAGTCCTCAGTACCTTCCTGGTGCTAGCCTCATGGGAACTGCTGGACACCAAAGCACACACCATGCTGGGCCTCGTTGCACTGAGTCCCTGGGCCAAGCCTTGTCCAGAGCAGGGTCAGGACCCAGGACCCAGGTAGGTGTTCAGGGATGCTTGGCCCCAAACCGCAGCAGTGCCTGCAGACTAGAAGGTGCTAGCACTCAGAGGGAGAAAAAGCATCAAAAAAAGCACAAGGAAAAAGGTTTCTGGGAATTAATTTGGTTTAAAACCAAAGGTCCATCTTGGAACCAGGAAGAAGAAAGGCTTTCTAGGCTGATTCAAGTGCTACATATGGGGTCTTGGTACCGATCTAATTCCTCCATGTTCCAAAAGATAAAATCCACTTTGAAACCAGCTCAGGGCATTGCCCAAGATGCCCCAGCATGTGGTAACAGGTGGACAAGAAAGGTGTCACAGAGAGGGAGTTAAAAATTGGTAGTTATACTAAGAGCAAAAAGGGTCATCTTGGCTAAGCCTACTTGTCTTCATTACATCTGACAAACCCAGAGAGAAGGCAGCAGCACATCTGGCATGCAGACTGGCTCAGAAAGTTTCCAAGTAAACTGCTTGGGATGAGAAAAAGGGGGTTTTGGATTAAATATTTTTCAGGACAAGAGCCTGGGACTATTTTAAAACAAAAGACTTGTCCTACAAAGGGAGTACTTGGCCAACAAGAAATTGTTCGGGAACCTCTTTCATCATCCAAATTTACGACAAAAAAAGAAAAAAACAAGCAGCTTGTATTCAAAGAAAAGGGCATTTGTCACCCAGCAGCACTGGCTCAGGCAATGCAGTGGAGCCCGGGGGGATGCTGGGGTGCTCAAGGCAGCCCTGGCCCAGGCAGAGCAGCAGCAGATGCTGACTCGGCTGCTCTGATCTGGGGAGCGGCTATCTTTCAGTGTGTCCAGCAGATTCCCCTCCCAAAGCGCACGTCCGAAGGCACAACGGATGGACGGCCGAGGGCCCCGCAGCCGGCGGGTGCCGCAGCAGAGATGCCACCAACGGGTCTCGCTACTGGGGCAGCTCCGTCCCGGCGCACCCGGCGGGGGCTGCTCCCTGCGACCCTTCCCGCAGATGAGGGACCCCTCAGCCCTGGCGCCTCCCGTGACGCTGGGGATCCTCTGATGCCGGCGTCTCTCCCCCACCAGTATTCCCGCACACCGAGAATGCCGCAGACCGTGCCCACGGCGGCTCCCCCAGCCCCGGCAGCCCAGGACCTCCCGGTGCCCGCCGCCACTCCGCGCCCAGTCCCCCCGCGCCGCCCCGCTCACCTTGAAGCCCGGCGGGCCCCGTGTGTCCCCAGAGCCGAGGAGGAGGAGGAGGATGCCCAGTAGGCAGCCGAGGGCCAGGAGCAGGAGCAGGGCGGCCAGGCGGCGGGCCATGGCGGAGCCGGGCAGGTGAGCGGCTCGGCAGCAGCGGCGGCGGCTCCTGCCGCTCCTCCTCCTCCGCCTCCTCCTCGCCCGCCTCTCCCGGCTGAGTCACCGCCGCCCCGGCCCACCCGGGCGGGACACCGGGCTCCGTGGCACTGTGCGGGGCGGCCCGGGCTGCGAGTCCTGAGGCTGCCCCGGACCCGCACTCAGATTTTCCTGCCTCCTCCGCCCCGGGACCAGACCGATCTGCCTCCCCCAGGCACGGTTCTTTTGCCCAGGATCAGCCCCAGCCCGGCCCCTCAGGTACCGCCCCGGCCCCAGAATCAGCTTTGCCCCTCGAGCATCACCGTTATCGAGAGGGCTCAGCCCAATCCTGTCCCTCCTCCCTGGGCACAGCCCGTGTCCATGGGATCAGCCCCATCTACCCCTCCGGGCATGGTCCTTGACCCCAGGCTCAACCCCATCCTGCCCCCTCCCAAGGGCTTAGCCCTTAGATGGGTTCAGTGGGATGTGGGAACATCCTGAGATGCAGAAATGCTCCAAGAACCTCTCATCTACAATGATTAACAGCTGTGGTTGTGTTCCTGCTTTTAATCATCACAAGAACTTCGTGACAGCCCTGAGGAGCCCAGATGTATATTGAGGCTGTTTTCAATATGGTCACAAGTGAATAATGTGATGCATTTGCATAGGGAGCAGTGAGCCAAAGGAGGTTTGGTTCCTTCCTCTGAGAAGGACATTTGCAGCTTGCTTACACAGTGGGATACAACAGTGAACAAATAATAAACAAGGATAGAAGGCTGGAGGTCATAGCTCCTAGAGCAGCTGGGTTGCAGGCTGCGGATCACAACCTTACACTGAGGGTGTGAGCTGAGACTCCTCACACCTGCCTCAGTCCTCAATACTTTCTTGAAGCAAGGAGCTTTCCTGCCGCTCACAGCTGACCTATGCACAGCACACATTGCAGCATTGCACCTTCTGCAGAGCACCCTGCCCATCAGTGTGGTATTGGGGGGCAGAGGTGCTCATGGGGCTAAGCCTTTGCCCAGGGCTTGTGGTGCAGGAGCCTCCAGCCCTGATGCACCACTCTACTGCACAGGTTCTGCAGCTGGAGGTCCCACAAAGGATGAGCTCCAGTGCTGTCCTCACCTTCACCCTGGCAGTGCCCGTCACTGTGGAGCAGGGCTTCTCTGCAGGACTGCTGTGAGTCTGTTTGCAGGGGTTTACCTCCTCACTTCAATTCATTAAGCACTTAACTCTGGAAAATCCATGTTAATCTATTCCATACATTAATATATTAATTTATATGAAAAAATTATTTGCTTTTGCTGCTGATTATGGCACAGGAAACCACAGTCCTGTCCCTGAGGCTCAGCACAGCATTATTTCCGCTGCCTTTCTGCCTTCCCAGGTTGACTCTTCGCAAGTTTCTATGGGAAAAATACCTCCCTATTATTGACTCTTCATGCTGCCCATCTCACCTTCTGAGGCAGTCATGTGCCATCCTGTACAGTGCGACTGCAACAGGGATTATCATAGAGAGATCTTTTTTGGAATGCACTTAATCCCTCTCTCAAACCTCCTGCTTCACCTTTAGATGGACAGGCAATGAGGTCTTCAAAGACTAAAAAGGAACAAAACAATCTCCTTTCTGAATGGTGGGGAACAGAAACAAGGTTGGAGGAGCCCTGCGGGAGTAGGGATGGTCCCCTTGCACCTCATCCTTCTTTTGGTTTTGGGGACTTTGGAGCAAGTTCCTATCTGTCAGGTGGTTCTTGTTGTGGTGGGACCCATCCCTGGGAGATGTGAGTGTCCTCCATTTCTTGGTCTTGCACAGACTTGGTCATCCTAGTCCTAGGCTGTCCATGGGTGGCTTTGAAAGAGGGGCTGACATCCCTTCCCTCCCCAGGGTGGGTTGCTCCTCCTCTTCATGGGGTCCCTTTTGCCACCTTCTTTCCAGCCCCAAGGGGGTAGGAGCTGAGGTCTCAGGTCTGAGGGAGCCTGTGCCAAGCCCTGGACAATCACTGGTGTCCCAGGATACTCAACCTCCAGTGCAAACAGGAAGGCACCAAAAGGTTGGACATGCTGGGGTGGAAATACTCCTATTCCCAGGGGAATGTCAGCCAGACAAACACATGTATAGCCAGAGAAATACCCAAATATCCTGTGATAGTATGTTCAGGCAGGGAGCACGGCAACACGGCTGTCTGAGGTCAGCCCAGCCAGGGTCAGGCACTGCCAGCTGCTGCCCCGATAAGGAGGGTGGGAGGGGCTCATGTCAGTTTTCCTTTCCCATCTAGCCCTGTCAAGGCACCATAGGCTGGAGAGCAGGGCACCGAAGGTGGCAATGCCTCTGCCCATGGTGTGTGGGCAGCCCCAGCCACTGACAGGGAACCCATCCATGTCCCTGGGGAGGAGCAGGTGTCTGCATTGAGGTGGCTGCCCCAGGTGGACAGTGTCCGAGCTCCAGGCACAAGAAAGTTCAGTGTGAAAAAGCGAGCGAGGGGCAGGGAAGGCTTTGCCATGGAAGATGAATCAGGCAACTTGCTCCAATGGCAGGAAGTGAGAGCAGCCTTGTTTGTCTGAGGAAACAGAGATGTGGATTTTGGGCACCATCAAAGAAAGGCAAGAACAGATGTCACCTCTGCAGGGCTTGGGTTGCGAAGCATACAATCTGCCCAAATGAACAGGTTCAATGAACAAGCAGCTGTGTGGGGAGCCAGCCCAGCACAGCTGGGTTGCCCTGCCACACTACCACTCTGCAGCCTTTCTACCTGTCACGCTGTCTCCTGTCTGCCTGCCACCCTGCTTGCCATCTGTCTGCCTGCCAGTGTCTTACCTCTGTCACCTCTGTTGATGTCCACAGCTCTGCTTTCCATACATTCATCCTGCCTTGACCATTCCCAGGGACAGAGGGCACGCTGTGAATTTTTAAGGAACTGCTTTGATAGTGGGAGGGACAGATCCCCTCAGCATAACCAGATATGAAAATGGCATTGAAACCTGAAATAACCAGACAATCCACCAGGTGCAGGAGCAGGGTTTGCTCTGGGGCAGCAATAAGATCCCCACATTTTAATGCCAATTTTTCATTATTATTACAGTCTGTGTCACCACCGTGATGGGGCCACAGCAGCAAGGGACCAGGTTAACCTGCCTGATCTCACAGGAGAGATCTCAGGAGCCCAAACTCCCTGCTGTGCTGGTGTCTTTGGATCACCCCGTACCTGCATAAACTTAGACAGCTTAATCTCAGGTAAAGCTGGATCAGAATGCTGGTCACCAGCATGCCTGAGGCACCTGAAGGCTCTTGTCTGTATTTCTACATCCCCTGCAGCTGGTGTGGACATGGGCTTCAGCTCAGTGACTCAGGGAGACATGGCCTTCCTTCAAGGAGAGGCACAGACTCCCAGGAAAGACAGGGCATACTGCCACCCCTCCCAGCTGGGCAGAAAAGCCCGTCCCCACCATGGAGCGGGCACGGAGGGGGGGGACAATCCCTGGGGGCAGAGCAGAATGTGAGTACAAAGAGGAGGTGGAGAGTGCATTAGTCACCACGAAGTGCAGGGGACTTCCACTTCCCCAGACAAAAGAGAGGTTTTCTAATCTATCTCTTCCAACAAAAGGCTCGGAGGTGGGGCCACCTGGGTGAGGGTTGCAGGGTTGAATGAGGGATCAAAGGAGACACTGGAGCAGTAGAAGTAACTCGCTGGTGGCTCTGAGAGGTGGAGTTTGCTGGTTGAGGAACTCAGGGCTATTCAATGGCTTTGTAAAACATGAACACATCTGGGAGCTCTGGTGGGAGGCCCTGCAGCTTCATATGTGGTTGGGGAATAACAGGAAGAACACAATGAGCCTGTAGACACTGTAACAGGCTGTGGTCCAAAGGGAGGGGTTAGGGACAGGGTTCTCTGCTCCCATCTGCGAGCTCCTCAGCCAGCAGCAAGTGCAGGGGGCCATTCAATCCAGAAACATTCAACAGTTTTGGGATTGGTCCAGTGCAGGCCAGCCCTGAGCAATGCACAAACAATCCCACAACATACTCCAGAGCTGCTCCAGTACAACATTGGTCTGAGCCCTGGCAGAAGCCCTGGGGGTCCTGACTTGCTCCTGAGGGAGCACTGGAAGCCAGTGGGGTTCCTCTACAGAGGCACTGTCCTGGTTTAGGGCAAATTTGGGAGAAAACCTCCAAGAGGGGGCCCCCGGAAAACAAACCCACATGGCCCCTCCCCCCAACCGGTTTGGGAAAAGTTTTCTCGGAGAGAAGTGGAAAGAACCTGTTTATTTAACAGGCAGAGCACTCCCCAGCACAAAAAAATGAACAATACCAGATGACAAAACTCATTGGCCGCTTTGAAGAGACGACAAATCAGAAAGTCTCTCCTGTGGGTGCTCGCTCTGTTATCAATCCCTCCGGCACTGGGAAAGGCTGCTGCCCAGTGTAGGTCCCCATAGGCCACAAAGCGCAAGCTCTTGGTGCTGCCCAGGTCCCAGTCCGGAGCAGGTTCAAACAGTTCCAAGAAAAGGGAAAGAAAAAAAACAGTCCAGGGAAAACTCTGCCTCAGCCAGCTAAACCAACTAAAAAGCAAAGGAGCGCTCTGTTCTGCTCCATCAGTGCCCCGACAACACAGTGCAGCGCAGAATATTGCTTTTTAAGGAGAGTGCAGCCTCTGATAACAAACTCTGTGCTTCTTCTTCTCCCCACCTTTGCTCTCAGAACCAGTCTTGAAGGTGGAGAATATGATATCCAGCATTAACAGAACAGATGATACAAGCATCATAAAGTCACCCTAGGACAGGCACTCAGACCAAGAACCATCAAGGACAGAGATGGGCTGGCTGGAGGAAAGCCTGTAGCTGCCAGAAGGACATTTGAGACAGCATGAGGCTGCAAAGGTGCTCTCAGAAGGAGCACAGCCCCCATCTGCCTCTGAATCACAGACCAAGGAATAAGGGCAGGTACTTGTTCCTTTGGTCTCAGGCTGGGCTGAGGCTGCTCACCCATCCACAGGCTGTGGTCCATGGGAGAAATCCCCCAGCCCTGTTCTCAGTCCAGATCCCTATCCCACTCCCATTCCCAATCTCAGCTCTGCCTGGGAGCTGCTCTGGAGGCACAGCCGGAGAAAGGAATGGGAACCTTCTCCCAGCCCCCAGGACCCTGTGGCTCCAGTCAGGACCTGGACTGATGTACCTGGGACTCAGCTGAGTCATCAGGTGTATTTTTCAGCGAGTGCAGGCCAATGCAGACCACTGTGCAAACCCAGAGGGGCCTCTTCCTCAGGGACCTCCAGGCAAGGTGAGTCCTGCACCAACCAAAGGCCTTGGACATCCAGGCTTCCCCAGCTGCTGGGGCTGACGCCCCAGTATCTTGTTGCCTTGCATGAAGGAATCATAACACTGTGTGGGGTATCAGGATACCTCCCAGCTGCCTGTCCTGCTGTTGGGTCTATCCCGCATTCCAGCAGAGATGTGTGAACCTGGACCCAGAAAGATGCCTTTGCTCAGGGTGCCTTTATCCACATCTCCACCTGCACAAAGTTGGAGTCAGACAAGACTGGAATGGAAGCAAGGATCTGTCAGGAATTTCTGGGGATGCCCACACCAGTCCCAGCACTGAGTAAGGCTGCAGCACACACATGTGAGGCATTTTGGGGTGTTTTTTAGTCTGTGGTCAGTGAAGTTGCAAATCCAATCGGTGTTTACACTGGCAGAGTTAAAAAATAAAGGAATGCAACAACCTCCCTCAGTCAGGAGTGTGCTCCTGACTGAGTGCAGCTCCTGCTGAGCCTCTGCACCCTGTGAGTGGGAGCCCACTGATGTATTCCAGCCTCGGCTCCAAGCCCAGATCTTGTCCCCTTAGAGACATTGAAGGTCTGGAAGGATCTTGGTGTATCCAAGGCTATAATCCTTCTCCTGGCAAGGATCTTTGCCTGGAAGGAAAATCAAACCCAAGTACAAACCTCTATTCTTGCCTCACTTTCTAAACCCTTTTTTGTCTCCTGTTTTCCAGGACATTGTTGGTCCATGGGCAGAGATCCCTGTTGTCCTGGCACTGAACCAGCCAGGAAGTAAGTAGCTTTTCCAGAAAAGCCCCATTGGTTTCTCCTGGTTGTTTTGCCCCAAGCTCCCTCCTGCCAGGACAGAGGGTCAGGAAGTATTGAGGCACAGGGCAGCCCCTCAGGCTGACAGCTATGTTCCCACAGCCCTGTCATGACAACTGACGAGCTGTCTCCCCAGGCTTGTGGCATGAGCCTGGGGATGCTGGCACAGGACAGGACACCTGCCAACAGAACATCTGTCCCCTACACTGTGGCCCCAGAGCAGAGGTGTCTTTGGCACATGGAGGCCCAGGGTCATGGTCACATCCTGTTGGCTCCATGGAGCCACTGCAGGCTCGCCTGTCCCTAAGCCTGGTGGGACAGGTTGGCTGAACACGAGCGAGGGTGTGACATGGAGGAAGGGACCAGCACACGCGGATCCTCCTGGGCAGCCTTGTGGCAGGGGGCTGATCCCCATCCGCAGTGTGAGGGAGGGGATGTTGGTGGGGTGGGGACAGAGCTGGCAGGATGGAGGGGAAAATTACCTTCTGCTTGGAATAAAGCTGGGAACTGCTTGTCACTTTTCTTAAACTGGCAAACACTACCTACAGGCTCCAATTCCAAGTGAGAAACCATGTTTTGAACAATCTCAGCTCACCCCCACAAGCACTTAATGTGGCTCTGGAGTTTTCTGGGTCCCCCCGACCCTGCTGCCATGGGTGTCCCAGACAGCAAAGTCCAGTTAAGCGCAACCTGTCCGGGCCCCTCAGGCAAGCTCCTAGCCACCAGCAATCTTAGCAAGCTCAGCTCTTAAGTGATTTTAAGAGATCAGCTCTTTGGTGATTCTCAGCTCTTTAGTGATTTCAGCTCTTTGCTTGCTAAGTGCCTTTGGCAGACGCAGGGAGAGAGGAGAAGTGCTGTATGAGATTCCACAGAGATGTCTTTATTGGAATCTTCTGTGAAGGGTCCCAGTGACAGTCCTTCTGCCAAACTGGGCAGAAATAGGGGTTTATATAGGGCATAGGAGTTTTGGGAAACAGTCCAATAGTAAGGGTCGAGGCAAAAGTGACCTATAGTTTTACAGAGATATCAAGGGTCTGAGGGCAGAAGAGAGGTTTCTTAGGTCCAGTCATCATGACTAGGCATTTCCCGTCTTAGGCAGCTGACTGCTGGGGAGGCCTTGCAGGCCCTGTGCCTGCTACAGCACACCAGGCGATGGCCATGGTGAACAGCTGGGCCACGCAGAGACTGAGACCTTGCCTGGCTTTCACAGCAACAGACTCACTGAAGCAGCCCATGGCCATCACCACAGCCCAGTGGAGACCCAGAGCAAGAATGAACTCCCTGGGGGAGGCTGAGACACCCAGGCTGTCCCCGTTGGGCCCCACCAAAGCATCAGGGGGCTCCGGCTGAATAGGGTGCTGTTGGGGGCAGCTGAGGGGCCCTTCTGCTAACTCTTCTACTCATCACCCAGAAGCCTGAAGTGAACAGGGCCTTGGGATGCTTGCAAAGGTCCCCTTTGTGACAAGATGACAGGCAGCAGGGCATGGGGGGGTAGGTTACATGGGAATGTCTTCTCTTCCTGAGTTGGGTACAAGCACTATTGTCCACTGTCCCCCAAAACCCAATCCTTTCTGAAATGGTTTCTTATTCCCCAGTTATCTACATTTAACCTGGCTATATGAGGGATTTGTGTCCCTTGAAGTTCCAAACAGAGCCTATTACTCCATGCTCAGCTATTGTACTGATCTGCAAGGAGAGTTCAAGTAACCTGAAAAGATGTGGTTTGTATAGCCATCTCTGCATCAGCTCTTCTGTGCAGTGAATTTGCTCTTTTCCCATTGCTGATGCATGGAGAAATTCTCTGCCCAGAGGTTCCCTCAAATCCCTAGAGTTGTTAGGGAAAAGCAAACATTTTAGGAGGGCTCTGAGCATCTCCCACCCTTGCACTGTGCCATAGCAGCAAGTTCAGGAGGGAGGAGCATCTCTGTTAGGGCATAAGCCACCTTCCTATTGCTATAGTGTAGCTCTCCAGGAGCAAGTCCCAACCCAAGGAGCTGACGCGGCTCCAGCACCCCTTTCTTGAGCTCTGGGAAAGGATACAGGAAGGGGTTCCATTTTGCACTGAGTAAAATCATCTTTCTTCCCTCTGATGCTGACAGTTGGCTTGAGAACCAGTATCCCACGGAGGGTTTGATTTGCCAGTGGCAACATTCTGTCCCTCCATGCTGCAGCACAGCACTGCAGCTGGAGAAGTTGTCCTGTCCTGTCCTAGGGCTCCTGCAAATCTTTGGCATCAAACTATACTTGTTTGATCCAAGACCTCATACTGGAAACTCAGCCTGTGGGAATGGAAAGGTCTCTTCTCTTCTTTGGCAAGACTTCAATAAAAAACAGGCTCCCAGTACATCTGGGGCTTCCTGGTGGGCCCCCCGGCCATGAGGTGGGGAACACCACGAAGAGCTGTCCTGCAGCATTCCCTCTCCTCCCCACCCTACAGTCCTTCTGGGGAAAGCTCTGCATCACAGAAACTGTCTTGTCTGGGCCCCTTGGTTTTGCCTGTCTCTTTTCCCATTGTTTTCCAACAGGAGCCACGAGAGCAGCCCCAGCACACTGGCTCAGATCTCCCCACAAGCCTGGAGCAGTCCTTTGTCAATACAGTGACTGTCTTAACAATGCTAAAGTTAAATTTGTGGCCCCGATAATGGATTTTTCTTGTGACAGATGGTCACTGCCTCCATGCAAAGGTACACAGCCCTAAGGACACCCCTCCAGCCAACAGGCTCATTTCCAATCCTTTACACATCCCAAAATGCAGCAAGAAATCTCAGGAGAGCCATTTCCTTTTCTAGAGTTGAGGGCTCCAGCCATGGCTGACACAATGTGCACTGTCTTCCCAGCCTTAGAACAAATGGCATTTTCCCACCCTTTCCCCACCAAGTGGGCAGCCAGATCCTTCCCTGCCTATTGGGATTCCAGTGTGCAGCCTCAGCCAGCTGACTGCTGGAGGTCAGGAGATGACTCAAAGCCACCCATGCTGGACCCAGACTGGAAGCACATCCTTTGTTCCTGGACGAGGACTTCGAGGTGCCATCCTGGTGACAGAGCCAAAAACCAAATGCATTGCCCAGGGGCTCCAGGACTCAGCTTCTACTGCCCTGGGAAGTCAGTGCTCACATGCCCCGAGGCCTCCCAGGACTCCCAGTCGTTGGTGGGGGCAGAGGAGTACAGAAACCCGTCTGAAGGGAGCACTGGGAATGTCACAGGCTGTTGTTATTCCTGCCTTCAGCTGTCACTGCTCCTGGTACCGGAACAAACCCCTTGTGTCCAGCAGAGCAATGCCAGCATGATGCACAGGCAGGGCAGGTGATGGCACACTCAAGTGAATGATGGCACAGGCAGTCGATGCCATGGGCAGACAGTGGCACGCAGAGCACAGATTCATTTCCCACCACTGTGGCAGGGAGGGCAGTGTGAGGTGCCCAAAGTAGTCTGGGATGCTCCTGACTGGCTGCAGGAGTCCTGTTTCAGGGCTGGCAGCAACGGACCTGCTGCAGCATAAGGGCAGGAGAGTGGGTGCTGTGACCCTTTGCAAAGGCTCAGCCAAGGGATCTCTCCCTCTCCCATACTGCCTTTCAGCCCTGGGTGCTTCCTGGCAGCATCCCTCCTGTTCCTGATGCCCAGACCCTGCAGGATCCCCACCCAAACCTGCTGACATCTGGGCAAATGGCAGAAGATGTTTCCCAGCTGCTGAGAGCTCTTTGCACTTTGGGCAAACATGATGGGACCTCGCTTTCCCGGAGACAATCCCTTAGCATCCACCTCCCGGCAAGTCCTCCAGCAGCCAGACTTTTCTCCTTCCAGCAAAACTGAGGCTCTACAGGGCTGCCCAGAAACAGGGATGAGCTTTGTACAGCTGCAGTGAAATCACCTGTTACTGTTGAGCTAAATCATACCCTGGCCAGGAAATTATTCAGCTTTAATCAATTTATTAATCCCATTTTTTCCCAGATTTAACCCTCCTGCTTCACCACCATTGCCCAACCCTGAGTCTTTTGTATGAACTCTCCTCCTGAATTCTGGGTGCCCCCCCCAGGGCCCCAGCTATCTTTAAGAGCTTTTTCTCAAATAACTGAGAACTCAAAGATGGAAGTCAGATTATCCAAAATCCTGACAATGAAAAACCTCTAACATTTATGACTGGCAGAGATTTTCATAGTTATACTTTTCAGGTTTTGGACATATCTGCAGAACTGGACTTTTATTTGTCTTTCAGGAGAAACTCGAGCTTCTGAGTTGATTGTGGGATGCCACCATCTTGAATGTGAGAAAATCATGTGTTGTGAAGATCTTTAAAAGCCCTGGGAAGCCTCATTCATTTCCTCCTCCTCCATGTGCTACCAACCAATGTGACTGATGTGCAGCTGGATGCTCCCAAGGATGCATAGGGATCTCTCCTGCTGCAGAGGGACACCCTCAGACATACCTCAGGGCTGCAGGTACCTATTCCTGTCCCAAAACAGACACATGTCTTTGGGTCTCTTAAGGCCACTTCAGGCAGGTCAGGTGGCTTTATGCAAACCTCTGAAACATGAAGAATGTTGCTTCAGCATGAAGCAAGTCTAGGACAGCTCCACAGCCCCCATGGCGCAGCATCACACTCAGTGCTGGTCAGGGTTCCAGTCCATTCTGGAGTCCAGCTCCCTCCTTCACTAACGCTGGTCCAGAGGAGGCCATGGAGCTGCTCTGAGGGCTGGAGCCCCTCTGCTCTGGAGCCAGACTGGGACAACTGGGGGTGTTCACCTGGAGAAGAGAAGGCTCCATGAAGACCGCAGAGCCCCTTTCACTGCCTAAAGGGGCTCCAGAAGAGCTGGAGAGGGACTTGGGACAAGGGCCTGGAAGTGACAAGGGGGAATAGCCTCAGTGGTTAGATGGGATATTGGGAAGAAATCCTTCCCTGTTAGGGTGGTGAGGCTCCGGCAAAGGGAGACCAGAGCAGCTGTGGCTGCCCCCTCCTGCAAGTGTCCAAGGCCAGGTTGGACAGGTCTTGGAACTACCTGGGACAGTGGAAGGTGTCCCTGCCCATGGCCAGGGGTGGAACAAGATGGACTTTAAGGTCCCTTGCAACTCGAACGATTCTATGGTTCTGATCTGCAAAATATTTTTAAGAAAAGGTCCCATGAAAAATGTTCTCTGCTGCAGGACAAGAGAGCAATCAGGACCCTCAGCTGGGATGGCACCAGTGAAACGCATCTCTGAGGCTGAAGTAGATTGCAGAGGAAAGGAAATAAAGAGCAGCTGTGTTCTGGGATGATCTCAGGCCTTCAGGGCTGCTAATGCTTCACTCAAGGCCATGGCCCTGCCTTTTTAAGATACATTTGTGCTTTGCTCCCAGAACAAAAGGAAAAGAAAAACCTACCCAGGGTTCATTCGAAGGAAACTGGCAGTGACCTCCAGGTGCTCCTCTGTGCCTGCAGGGATAGGGCCATGCCCAGGGAGAGCATGGAAAGGATGCTTGTCCCACCTCCTGCTCTCAGGTTCACACGGGTGACTTGGATGAAACTACTGAATGCAAATTTTCTAGTTTCATGTGGATTTTAGTTTTTGTGAGGTGGAAGAACAATCATGGTTTCATGGGCTAATGACAGGTGCTGCAAGGAACACACTCCCCTGTTGTGGGGAAAAGCTTTCTTTACTGGAGTAATTTCTTTCTGCTCAAAGTCCCTGGGCAGGGCTGAAGTTAAACTCTCAGCAGAGAAACAGTGCATGAGTGTGAAATTTTGTAGCACCTAGGTGTGCAGGCACCTTGCCAGAGGCGCTCAGCAGCCACTTGTCTCCTTTCTGAGGAGCAGACGGTGAGGTTCAGATCTCAAACTCCCTTGCCCCAGGTGCTGGAGCAGCTGCCCAGGTTGGTGTGTCCTCAGGAGAGCTAACATCAACCTAGGTGTGTGAAGCTTCAGTCAGGACAGACATGGTCCTGCCTGGTGTGTATCAACCAGAAAGAAGCTGGGCAGAGGTTGCTGTGGATGAGCATCCACATCCCGCTTGCAGTGCATCCCCCTTCTGCTCCAGCCTGGTCCCCATCCTGCCAGGGGGCCATTGTGTCCTTGGGACTGCATTGGCAAGGTTTGGGCAGTGGGGGTCTGTAGACCGCCTTAGTGAGAAGGTACCAGAAGCTGTCCCCATGTTGGACCCACTACCACCCAAAGCTGAGCCCGCCAGCAGTGAATGGGGGGGTCCTCTGGGATAGTGTTTTTAAGAGAGAGTAAAAACCACTGCACAGCCCTGCAGATCCTAGTTCAGTGGAGAGGGAGGGGAAGAAGTGCTCCAGGTGCCAGAACAGAGACTACCTGCAGCCCGTGGGGATGACCATGAAGAGACAGCTGTGCTCCTGAAACCTGTGGAGGTCTGTGGTGGAGCAGATACCTGCAGCCCCAGATCCCACACCTCTGCCTTCCCATGGCACAAGCCTGCTCAGCCTCTGAGGGCTGGTTTGAGCACCAAACTGGTGCTGGGAGCCTGCTTGACTGCCACTGTCTCCTACCCTCACCGTATCACGCAGGAAGACTTTATGCATCTTGCTAAAGGATTCAGCTTCCCTTTCCAACACGTCTCTCTTTGGAAGCGAGCCCCAAGATCAGCAATGTCAGTTCTTCTGTGGGGTGCACAGTCAAAGCAGGACTTCCTCAACCCAGGGTCAAGAAGAGCTGCTAGGCAGCTGCCACATCCCAGCCACTTCGAGCCCGAGGCAGGGAGTGCCTGCGCCCTGTGCCAGGCTGCAGGTGCTGCTCAGGCACCTCTCAATAATCTGCCAGGACCATCACTCCTAAGAGGGAGGGAGAGGATAGACACGGGGTTCTGTGGCTCAGCAGTGGGGTGCTGCATGAGGAGAAATGTTTCCAGTGTTTGGAATAACTCAGGTCTCCTGGGAGTCACTGGACCGCTCACCAGGGGACCAGGCACTTGCTTAGGCTCCTAGCAGTAGCTTTAAGCTTTCAGGTGAGATGTTTACAGGTTCAAGTCCCACTTGCTTAAAAAATAATGTCAGCATCCAGCTGGAGCCTGTGCCAGCCACATTCCTGGCTGGCACACATCGCTCTCAGAGATAAGCCTGGGAGCAGCCAGCAGTAACACAGCTGTGATATTCCCACTGTGCCCTCCTGCCACCCAGTGGTGTCCATGAATGAGGAAGGTGACAGCAAACATATGGGACACTTTCCTTGAGCCCTCTCACTGTCTCCAGCTGTCTTCAGCTGCGGGGTGACCTGAGCCAGCCATGATTTTCTGATTTTCACCCTTCAGTAGATTCCTCCTCTCGATTGCAGTGCAGGCAAACCTCCAGAAGCACCATCCCTTATCAGGGAGCTGCTGCACCCCAGCACTGGGAGCTGCCTGCTTTAGGATGGGTTAGCTCTGGCTTCTACGTTTACTTCATACACTGGAAGAGCTGGTGGCTCCATCCCTCTCCAATCTCTGCAGGACTGTCCTGAGTTTGCAGACCCCCAGTTGTATCTTCTCTGACAGGAAGGGTCCTTTCCAACAGTTTCCCAGGAGTCCTACGGCCATGTGATGCCTCCTGGCAGGGCCAAGCTGTCCCTGCTGCCCCATGTTTCACTGCACCACCCTGGTGCATTCCAGGGGGCAGGATCAGTCCCCTCATGGTCCTTGCTGCCATGCTAATTGTTCCTACAGCCAGCTCCCACCTCACATGCTTCCTGGGGTGAACAGGATATCCACCACAGAGCAGAGGCATACTGCTAGGCATATTACTATCCCACAGGCTGGCCCAGACCTTCAGGGTTTTCCCACCAGTGATGTACTTTCCATTGCTTTAAAAAATAACATCTCAGTAATAAAAACTCCAGCTAATTTTATCCCCAGCCTGTTTTGTCCAGAGGTCTGCAGGATGAGGTGCCTCCCCCAGCCTTGTCTGCGGGGTTCATGTGCAGCACCAACAGTGCTCATGTGTCCAGAGTGTCTGGGGGCATTGGAGGGGAGGACATTGAGTCCCAGCAGTTGGTTGGTTGCCCATGGGATAAGGGCAACCAACCAACCAAGGCAAAGATGAAGGCCTCTTTCATCTTTGCCTTGCTGGAGAGCCAGGAATGAGAGGGGAACAGTTTGGTGTGGTGAGAGCAGGGCCACAGTGCAAGCAAAGCCACACTGTGAGCATGGTCACTGTGTGAGCATGGATACCTGGGAGCATGGACAGTGCCACCCATAAGCATGATGTGGGCACAGATACAGGATGAGCATGTACATGGCATGACTACAGTCACAGTGTGTGCACAGATACTGGGTGCATGTCCACAGGACAGCCTGGCACAGCATGTGCATCCACAGCCACCGCTGTGCTGCTCTGAGCATGCCCTTATGTGTGCCTGGGCCAGTGGATTCTCTAGCAGTGCCTGAGTTGCTGAGCATCTCCCAAGCACTACCATGCACACTGGTGCAGCAGTGTTGTGGCAGTGTTCCCCCACCCATCTGGCATTGGAGGGAGTCATTAGCATGCTCACAGGCAGCGCTGGAGCACCCAGCAGCTGTTGTGCTGTGACAGTGGTCAGCCAAGGTGGCTGTCACAGCCTGACACTGGCACACACCAGCCATTTCTCAACCCTGCAGCTGGTCTGGCAGCTGGAAGGATGGGCAAAAGTTCCCTGGCCCTGAAGGTATCACCCTGGTGCCTCCAGCCAGCAGCAAGAGGGCAGGAGGGGCCCAGGGGGCCGGGGACCTTGAAGAAGGGATCCTGCTCTGCAGACCTACATCCCATCCTGAGGCTAGCACACCAGCATCCTGTGACCAGGGAGAGCTGCCAATCCCAGTGAGAGGCAGGAGGAAAAGCAGCTCATGCCCCCCCTAAAATGGTGGAAATCCCTGGAATACTACAGGAACTGGAGAGGGGCTCCAGCTCCCATTGTTCCCAGGACATAGTGCAGTCACAGTGGGAGCTCTGCCCCTCCTCAGACCCCCTTGGCACAGGTGTCCTGCAGGATGCAAAGCAATTGGGTCATTCCTGGGGGTGTTGGATCCTGTGAGATGAGCTGCTCCAAGCCTCGCAGCCCAAACAACCCAATTAAGTTTTGCAATACTTAACTTTTTCATAGCCCCTTTAGTTTGTAATTCTGGGCTCCCTCTGGGGGCAGGTGCTGCACGAGAAACTGAGCAAAGGGAGCGAAGAAGGCTGAGGACCCTGGAGAGAAATAAACATCCTCTCCTAAAAGTATTGCTTAAAAAAGCTGCCTTTTTTTTTTTTTTTTTTTTGGTGGGTTTTTTCCTCCTAATTCCTTGATTTTAGAAAGGCTAAGGAGATTTATGACTTTTTGGGACTTGGCAGCACTGCAACAGTCTACTCATCCAAGGAAGATGTGAAAAATGGCTGGGTTTGGAAAACCCCCTTAGGATTTGGGATAGAGAAGTAAAACAGGAGCTGACAAGTGCAGATGTCCAGGCAGTGCAGAGTGTGAGACACTGCAGGGGTGAAGCTGCTCCTGCAGACCTCACCAAGAACCTCCCCAGAATCAGCCACATGCCTCCAGTTTTCACGGGTGCCAGGGATGCTGCGGGCGTGCTGGGTCCCTCTAACCCAATGGAAAAGCCTGGCAGCCTGGAATGGGGAAGTAGCTGCAGGCACTCACCAGCTGAAAGTGAGAAGGCGTTGGCATCGGTGCAGGAGCATCAGCACCACAGTGTCTCTCACAAACCCAAATTATTTCCTTCTCTAGCCATCAATACAAAATATTTAGTGATAGAATTGTTAGATTATTTGGTTATTACCTTCCTGGTCAAATCAGCTGAGGCCTATCCAAACTGAGCAGGGCACAACTGTCACAGGGGATGGGACATTGCACTCAGAGCCTGGGGTGGCTCCCAGCCTGGCACAGTGACATGATTGATCCATCCATGGGACAAGGCCTTGCCCAAAAAGTGGTTCAGCCTGAGGACTAATGAAGGTCTTGGAAGATTTGAAGAGCTAATGGAGATTTTGGAAGGATCCCAAAGAACTGTATGGTTTCTGCACAGTAGAAATCATGCCTCCAGAAAGAAGAAAGGGATGTATTTAAAACACCTGCACTGAACTCAGTGCAAAGCACTTTCATCTAGGGCTAAATAAAACCTTAGGGGCCAAGGCAATGTCTTTTGGGTTTCTTGATTTAACGAATAGGACAAAAGACTGTTTCTTTCCCCTTTTGAGCAGCACCACATGGGAGCAGTGATCTTCAGCAAAGAGGCCATACCTGGGGGACCCGGGGCTAGGACATGCTGCTTGCACTGGGCTGTCATCGCTGTGTCACTCTGCCCTGTGGGACCCATCTGTGGGCATAAAAACATGGATGTGGTTGTGACCTTTGCTGCAGGATGCCTTTGCCCGCTAGCAGTGTAGGCAGCCCTGCCTGCCCTCAGATTCTTGACAGGAAGATGTCACAATTCAGATAATAAAAATTGGAATTTTTTTTACCCCCAGGGAAAAGGGCCAGCGGATATGTCTACTGTCTTCTTGGGCTTGTAGACACTCACAGATATCCTTCATGGGCAGGAATTGTTTTCAGTAGCCAAAATAAACAAAACCTGCCTGCCTGGACCTGCCTGAGGATGAGCTGTCCCTGGCTGCCCATGACCCATTTGTGGGCTCTCTTAGACCCAAAGCAGGGAAGCTTTGGAGGTAAAAGGAGGGCACATGCCCAGGTGACACTACAGGCCAAAAGGATTTTTCCCCTGGATCCAGCCACAGGGCAAAGTGGGAGTCATGTCTCCCCTGCCCCATGTCTAGGGGGCCAGACAGCAGCAAGACAGAGGAGTGAAGTGCTGGGCTGTTAGTGCCTACGGAATAGTCCAGGCTTTCTGCTTTGGGGTCATGCTGGTCCATGGAGGAAAGCCACAAAGATGATTAAGAGGGATGAAAGCATTTCTCCCGAGGAAAGGTTGCATAAGTTAGGCTTTCTCAGTCTGAAGAAGGGAAGGCTCCAGGGAGACCTTAGAGCCTCTTCTAGTGCCTAAGGAGACCCCAAGAGAGCAGGACAGGGGCTTTGGACAAACCCCTGGAGTCACAGGACAAAGGTGAATGGCCTCAAGGGTTAGTGTATTAGGGAGAAATTCTTCCCTCTGAGGGTGATGAGGCCCTGGCACAAGTTGCCCAGAGCAGTTGTGGCTGCCCCACGCTGGTATTGTTCAAGGCCAGGCTGGACAGGTCTTGGAGCTACCTGGGATAGTGAATGGTATCCCTGCCCATCGGAAAGCATAGAACAAAAAGGTCTTTAAACATCCCTTCCAACTCAAATCCATCTGGGATTCTTATTCTCTAATTCAATGGTTCATGTGCCCAGCCCTCATCTACAGCTGAGGAAGAGTAAAGGGTCTTTTTACATAAGTGGGTTTTGATGACTCCCTGGGATGTGACTGCAGCCCAGACTTAGTGCAGGCTCTGTCCCTCCAACTGCCTGTTCCCACCCAGAGCATGATTGGGGTGGGAAAAACCAGAGCTGTCCCAATGGCACAGCAGGAGGACAGAGTCACCTCTACCACTGTCTGCACCCACTGCCACATGGGTGTCCCACAAAGGGACGCTTTGGGTCTAAAGGAACCCACACATGTGGTCTTCCAGGGTGTTGACCAAGACTTCAGCCTCTGCTCTGCTGCCTGACAGCTGCTTTTCCAGGTCTGGGTATCTGCCATGTGCTGCTGCCTCCTTATGTAATGTGGGGGAGTTTAAGTCACAGTCCCTGTGGTACACAGCTGCAGAGCAAAGCAGGGATTCTGGAAGCCTCACTCTTCCCCATCACATGGGTCTCCTGGAGGGAGCATCTGCCTTCAATCAGTTGTACCTTGGAACAGAGTGGGGTGGCTGTGCAGGCAGAGGTGAACACCCACGCCGGGCTGGGATCACAGCCACAGCGAGTCATTGGCTCTGGCAGAGATATGATGGGACACTGAGCCTGGATGCTGTGCTTGATCCCCTCAGGATGAGAAATTAACCCCACCCAGAAATGAACAATGCTGGTGAGCAGAGGATCAGCATCCTCCATACCCTGCAGTGTGGAGGACAGAGCCTCTCCATTCCACCTGCGAGTGGGCCTTTGCTCACAGTGGTGCAAGCATCAGCAGGGAGGGGGAATGGGGAGCACTGGGTAGCACCAAGTGATGCTCCTAAAGCAGAAGGCAGTTTTTACCAAGAGTTTATGCCCAGAGGAGAATAGATCTGGCATTCTGGAACCTGGGATACAAGCAAGAGCCCAGGATACAGGCAGGGCTGCAGCAGCACAGCATGGGCATGGTGTGGGATGGGAGAACACTCTAACTGAGGTATCACAGGGATGATCAGCACTTGCTTGCAGGTCTGAGATGCAACAGGCACCTCCTTAGTCCAGTCAGCCCTGCATGGCCCAGGTCCCCATCCCAATGAGAACCATCCCCAGGACCCAGGGTGTTCTTCCAGTCATCACATCCTCAGTTTGCTTCCCAGTGAGTTGTACTGACAACAGCAAGGCTAGGAGGTGTAGAGTGGGATGGCTGCAAGGCCAGGGCAGCAGAGACTGCCCCAGCAGTGCTGACCATATGGCAGGGAAGAAAAGCAAAAAAGACAGAATGTTCAGGTCAGGGGCCCAAGATGCATCTGTTCCTGCTGACATGTAGGATAATTGCTCTGCTAGGACAGCACCCCTTCTCTGAAGGGGCAGCAGGGCATGGAGCCCAGGCTCAGAGGAAATGTAAAAGGAATGTAGCTGGGCAGGAGAGGAGAGGAAAGTACGACTAGATAAACCTGGGTGACTGGATCCTTCCCAAACTGCAGAGCTGAGGGCACAGAGGATGACATCTTGCGTCCCTGGGCAGCCCAGGGGCCAGGTACACCTCCAGACTGAGCTCAGGAGAGAGCTCACTCTGCTCAGACAGTAGCTCCAGGCTCTGGCAGTGGGGACCCCCCATGCAATGTCACCCTGGCACCCACCATAAATGCCCAGGGACAGGCATGTTAACCCCATGGTGTTACACCTGTGTGTGACAACCTCCAGCATGGAGGGCTGTGGGGAGGTGAGGTGGGTTGGCAGGAGCTGTCCTGGCTGGGGATAGCAAAGCCCTGCTCCAGCTGTTCCCGAGGTAACCACAGCTTCACACAGTGGAATCCAACAATTATCAGAGCCCTGGAGGTGCCACAGATCTATGCAAACCCAGTTACAGCAGGAAAAAGCCTGAAGAGAACGGAACATGCTCACTCACATGTCCCAGCATACAAATCACTTACAGACCTGGCCACAAACACAGGTCTCATGGCTCCTGAGCCAGCCCCCCCAGTTAAGGGTGCCAAAGTGGACACAGCCCAGACCCATAGGGGCGGGTCAAGCCCATCAGGGACCTAAAAAGAGTGTGGCCAGGCCAGAGTGACAGCTTGAGGTGAACTCTGCAGTTCCCAGGGGAAACCTGGTCCCAGTGGGCTGTGGCACTGCCAGGGCTACCCCACAACCTGCCACAGTCTCACAGAAGGTGGGGTGGGGTGGGAGCCAGTGCTGCTGGCCAGGACTGGGACAACCCCCTGGGCTGCAGCAGAGAGAGCTGCCCTGAAACAGTCTGGAAAGGGAACTGCGACTCTCCTTTTCTTTGGAACCCTCATAGGCTCCACACCCAAGCAAAGGCATGAAATGGGAACCAAGGGCAATTACCAACCCTCTTCCTGCCCCAGCTGGAACTAGTGGCTGCCCTAAGTAGCACCTGGAAGAGGCCATGGCAGACATGCCTTTGCCAGCTGCCAGTAAGTGGACTGGGATCTCCCTCTTGGCTCTGCTCCCCACAGGGGAGGCTCAGCCTCTGCAGGGTGCAGGGTTCACCCCACAGCCTGGGAAAGGAGGCTACCCTAATCAGGGCAGAGCCTCAGGTTCACCCTATGTGAGTTGCCATCTCAGCATAGGGCAGAGGGACATGTGCCACACATGCCAGGCCACTGAGGTCCCCTGTGGCTGACCCTGTGGGAAGGAGACACTGCAGAGCACCAGCCACTGTTGCCACCACTGTGGGGCAGCTCTGAGAAAGGGTACTTTAAAACAAATAAGAGGTTGTGAATTGCACCAGCACTGCCTGACCTGTGTGAGCCCCAAGTACAGCTTCTGAAGGAGCAGACAGATGAGGCTACAGCACTAGGAAGAGGTGTGGGCAGCTTTAAGACCCTGCCCCACAGCAGGGGACAGGGTATCCCCAGACCCTGAGAAGCCCAGAGGTGATGGGAAAGGACATGGAAACATGTCCAGCTGCAGAGACCCCCCCCAGGCTCTTTGTTTGTTCACCAGATTGCAGCTTCAGCTCCCCCTGCATTCTGAGAGACAGGACAGTCTGGGACTTCAGGGCTGGCAGCAGCAGATGGGGTGATTTAGGGAGAGACAGAAGGATAAATTAAATAAGTCGCCCCACTTTATTATCCCTACAGACAGGTAACCCTCATAAAAAGGGTCAGTTCTAATTAACCTCAGGCAAAACAGGCACTGGACACTAGAGGAGGCATCACAAAAAGGGTGGCAGGCACTGATGCCTAGGGGACAACTAACAACCAACTCCTGCAGACAGGGGACATGACTAGCCATGGCCTTGCTGCTTCTCCTCCACCATCTCCCTGGTACTCTACTGATCCCCACTCCAGCTGCAGGCACAGTGCAGAGCAGGGATTCATGCCTTGCAGTGAGCTTTAGCTCAGGACCAGTCTCAAAGAGAACAGCTGGGGACAGAGTCCTGACAGATAAGAACAGAAGTGAGAACAGAACTGGCCTGCATGTGTCAGGTCAGAGCAGAACCAGCACTGCCCAGCTCAGCTCAGTGCCACAGCATCATGCCTGGAGAGGCAGTCCATGAAACAACACCAGAGAGAAAGGTCCTGGCCTTGAGGCTACAGAGGGCCAGGCTGCACTAAATGGGATCTCCAGTGAAAGTACCAGGGATACCAAGTACCAAGCCACAGACAAATGTCTTTCAGCTCAAGCATCATCAGCGAGCTGGGTGGGAAGCAGGAGGAATCTTGAGATGTGCCATCTAATAGGACCCATCTTGAACCACCACCACCCCTCAAGACACCTGCAGAGGAGCGCAGCTCACAGCCAGGATGTCATCCCTCACAATCATGTGAGGCAGAGCTGCCATTTCTCCCTGTGGAGATGTGCACAGGGAAGAGCCTGTCAGCCTCTGCTCTGTCCCACACTCAGTTAAATAAAAAAACAAGTTCTAAAGATCCTCTGTGAGGTCAGGCTGATGTGAGCATCCTCAGGCTATGAACATCACATCTCCTTTCACAGTCATCATGAAAATAATCTAATCCTGGCAGACATCAGGAAGTACTTGCCAGGTCAAGCCAAGTAAAGACTGAGGTGTCTGTCTCAACTTGTCAACAGCCCAAAACAGCAGCTCAGAGATGTAGGCTATTTTGGTTGGGTCTATGGCTCATTCCCGATAGGAGCCTACAGACATGTAAACAGCAACTATGGTATCACCACCACAAACATGACAGAGTGGTTGCCATGAGGACCACGAGCTTGTGCACTACAGGGCCAGGACAGTGCCTCTGGCAGACAGAACATGGGCAGCAGAGAAGGGCCAGGCACGCTTCCTTGGATATCCAATTTCGTCTTCCAACAGCAAGACAAGCAGGAGCCAGCATCCTTTAAGGGCCAGGCTTGTCTGGAGATGCTGCTAGAGTGTTGAAGATACATCACTTTTTCCCAAGAGCACCCAAAATCCAGCCTAAGTCAGCAAGGGAAGAACAGCTCACCCCACACAGGCAGCACAGACAGCAGCCATGTCTCCTGCCTGCTGGGGGTCACAGGACTGGGGACAGCATCCCTGCAGCCCACTTAGAGACAGGAAAGGAGCAGCTTGAGAGCAGCATGGCTGATAAGCCATCAGCAGGGCAGGGGTGCTCCCCAAGAGGGGTCCTGGCTCACTTGCACAGAGATCCCACCAGCAGCCCCAGACCTTGAGACACAACACCTGGAGCAGCAGGTGTGATGAATTTAGGGCAAGAGCCCCTTGAAACCCCCAGCTAAGTCTGGGCATGGGGCAGGGGAGGCATGCACTAGATGAAGGTGGAGTCCAGCTGGCTCATCTCATGGTTGTTGTGGGCACGAGCCTCAAAGAGCTGCTTGATGAGGGCAGATTTCTCCTGCTCCAACTGGGTGATGCGCTCGCTCTTGTCAGTCACCTCCTGCACAAGACAGGGGAGGAAAATGCTAGTTAGAGGAGGAAACTGCTGGCAATTGGTTGTGTTGCTGGTAAAATTTCATAGAACCACAGAATCATAGGCTTTGGGTAGGAGGACATTAAAGCCCATCTCATCCCAGCCCCTAACCAGGCACAGAAACACCTTCCACTACAGCCAGTTCCTTCAAGACTGTTCTTGAACACTTCCAGGGATTGGGCAGCTTCTCTGGGCACCCTGTGCCAGGGCCTCACCACTCTCAGAGGGAACAATTTTTTCCCACTATCCCATCTCATCCTGCCTTCTGGCAGTAGGTAGCCATTCCCCCTTGTCCTGTCCCTCCAGGCCCTTATTCAAAGTCCCTTTCCAGCACTCACAGAGGCCCTTTAGGCCCTGGAAGGGGCTCTAAGGTCTCCCTGCTCTTCTTTTCCCCTGATGAACACCCCTAGCTGTCCCGGCCTGGCTCCAGAGCAGAGGGACTCCAGCTCCCCAGAGCCACATGCTGGGACAGAAAACCCCAGCAGTGAGCCTGGCCCTGGCCTGAGATGGCAAACCATCTCTTCTCTGACAGCCCCCAGATGCAGCCTCTGCACTCTCTTGTGACCTCCCTTTGTCACAGTCTTTTCCCTCTGGCAGGAATGCCCTATCCCTGCCACTGACTCACCCAGAAAACAGCCGTGTGCCAGAGGGCCTCCACATGCAGCCCACACCCCCTCCTCTTGGATGACCAAGTCTGGCCAAGCTGAAGGAACACCTCCCTGTTCCTGAATACGGATTGTCACTCCTTTCCCGGCCCCATCCCATCCCCTTCCTTTCTCAGCACCCCCAAGGGCATCTCCTCCACTCCCACCTCCACTCACCTTGGTGAGAAGCCGATTCTGCTCCTTCAGCATGTTGATGGCCTGCTGGGAGCCTGTGGAGGGTGGGGATGTCACAGGGACCAGCCTGCTCAGTGCTGAGGAGGAGTTTGCTGCCTGTAGAGAAGATGAAGGCATGAGACACTGAGCCTTCTACCCCGTGGCCCTTACCAGGCCTTTTTCAAGGTGAGATCTTTCTATGGCACACAAAGACCTGAGAGAAGCCCAGCAGAGGATTAAAATCCCAACACAGGCCATGAAAGGGTCTCCAGCCTTTAGGAGACTAAAGGCCTGCTCCTTTAGGCCTCCCAAAGCATCCTCCAGCCCACATCAGGACCAGCTGTGCTGTCCTCTTGGCTGTCCTTCATCACCTTCCCAGAGCTGCAGGAAACTCTGGCAGCTCCAGTGTCAGCCCAGCCACCAACATGGGAGGGACAGGATAAATCCTAAGATCACACAAACAACCTCAAGCTGCTGATGCGCTGTTCTCACCTTGCTGGCAGTGGAAAGAAGGTCACCCAGGCAACGGTTCACCTCCTGCAGCTTGGGGACCAGGCGCCCCAGGTGGCTCTGGCCACCTTCAGGGAAATCCTGCAGGATGGGGAGGAAGAAGAGGCTGGAGGTTACCATGAGGTCAGCTCCAGGTCCAGCCACCTCCCAGCCATGTTCTCCAAACCCAAACTTAGCCAGAAGAAGCCCCAGACTCACAGCACTGGTTCTCCTCTTCCCCAGGAGCCGCTGGTGCTCCTGCATGAGCTGGATGTGCTGGTGGTACCACTCTCGAGCTCGGTCTATAAGCTCCAGGCCCTGCAACAGGAAATCCTTCTCCTGTTCCAGCTCCTTCATGTACTTCAGCTGCAGGACAGAGCACATGGATGTCACCCACTGCCCACCAGGACTTTGTCAAGTCCCAGGAGTTGGTTTCTTCATGAGGTGTGGGGGGATGTGGATACAGGTAAAGGTCTCAGCCCCTTTCCCCAAGAAAAGCTGAAGAGGAGCAGGATAATGACTGCTGCCTGATGCTGCTCTGGAGGAAGATTTTTGGAAGAAAAGGACACTTGAGTCACTTCTACCTTCCTGCTCACCATTGCAGGTACAGGTTTCTTCACCTATTTACCCAGGGAGGCAGCAGGAGCAGAGCCTGCAGCTGCCCTGCGCTCCCTTTGGGGTGTGAGTGTCAGCCCCTGAACAGGCACACTTGGATTTTGGTGAGCACTGAAGAGTCTAGCTCAGTGTGCAGGCTGGAAGTCAGGCAAAAACTGCAGCCCTGTTTCCCCAGTTTGCCTCATCCCTGGAGGCACATGAAACTGAGCAGAGCATAGCACACCACACCACACCTCTCTGCAGAAGATCTCTGCCAGTTGCTCAGGTTCCTTCACCAGCATCACCTGGAGAGCACTGGGGACCTTGCTGTGCCCAGAGAGCTGCTATGAGGGTGCCTGGGGCTTCTGTCCCCAGAGCAACCCCTTGGAATAGGCCAAGCAGGACCCAAGGCTACTGCAGAGCAGGGGGTTTCACCCACATCTACAGGGGATCCACGGTCCTCATTCCACTGTCACCTTCTGCTCCTGCCACACCTTGGCGCCACGCTGGCACCAGCAATCAGAGAGGCAGAGAGGAATAAGGGAACATCCCTGGGGAACAGAGCAACTGATGCAGTGACCCATTCATCACCCTCACCCTGTGACCCCACAGCCCTTCTCTTTTCAATACAAGGCTGCTCCCCCAGCTCCCAAGGGCATGAGGAACTTCCTGCCTCTCTGCCTCTGCCTTCTTTGCAACAACACAGCCTGGCCTTCACCCACAGCACAGCCTGGGATCCACAGGCACCAGAGTCTTTGGTCACTCAGAAAATGCTGGATGTACCAGAACCTCCTCCTTTGGAGAACATCAGGAGTGGTGCAGTTCAGAAGTGACCCTGAACAGAAAGAACCCTGTGGACAAGTAGGACCATACCAAGACCTTCTTCAGGCCATCAGCATTTCCACATCCCCACTGCCAGCCGCAAAGCCCTTCTGCATCCCGTACCTGTCATCCATTACACTGAGGCTGCTCTTGCTTCTGCTGCTCCTGGAAACATATTTTGCAACACAACAACTCCCCCTGCCCAAAGGGACATGCCCAAAGGAAGAAGTGCAGAGCCTTGGTGCTGTTGCTGAGGGGCATGAGGAAGCTGCTGCATGTGGCAAGGACCCCCATCCAGCTGGGGGTGCAGCCCACTGCTGCCTGTCCTGCCCTCCTCCCACAGGGCTTGCTGGCCAGCACAGAGACCAGAGGAAGAGGGAGCATCCCACAGAGTAGAGGGACACTGCCAGTCCTGCCCAGTGGGGGACAGGCAGCATCTCGCCAGGACGAGACACTTGGGGCAGGAGAAAGACAAAGCGCTGGACTTGGCTGGTGTTCCCTGGCTGGTAAAGGGGAGGGGACAGAGCTGTGCCCTGGGCTGCTTACAAATGACAGTGCTTCACCTCTCAGGGAAGGTCTCATCCCAGACACCCTCATGGTCATGGGAAAATAAGGCAAACAGATGAGGGACTGGCTGGAAAAACACCAGCTGAGCAAGTGAGCACTAAATGAGAGTTTGCAAAGGGTCCTGAGGCTGCAGCACAGCCTCCACAGCTCTGCTCCCTGCTCAGGAGGAACCAGTCCTGGTGCACTTCGGGATGTAGGATGGACACCAGTGCTCCCATTCCCCAAGGGCTTTAGGCAAATTAGTCTAATGACAGAGTTCCTTGTCCCTTGGGAGCCCAACATCCAGGCCAGGATGGGTAAGGGAGGTGACGGGTAAGGGAGTCCTTGTTGGACCCAAACCTGTTCCAGCTGTCTCTGCAGGCTTGGAAATGGCACCATGCTCAAAGGCTATGCTCAGGGTGTCAGGGAAGGCGGAGACATCATTTCTCTGAGGTCAAAAGCAGCACTTGGCAACCTACAGGGAGAGAGGGAAGGGCAGGGACATCCCTCCCACTGACCACATCACAACTTGGGGGAACAGAGACCAAGGCAACACAAGCCCTAAGCAAGAGTGCTTATGGCAGAACGGGGGAGAGACATGGTGGTCGCCACTCCCCTCACAGAGCACCTTGAGCTTGGGACCTTGAAATGTACTGCAGCCCAGAGTTGCACACACAGGGAAGGGAAGCAGAGACCTTCCTCTCTCCCCAACCCCCAAAACCCCAAGAAGCAGAGCCCTCAATCCCAGACACACAGAGCAACATTTATCACTTCTTATCAGCACCTCCCAGCAGAGCTCCCTCTCATAGCTGCAAGCCCAGCAAACTACCTGCACAAACATCCCCTCCCCAGGCTGGCATTGGGGCATGTTGTGTCCCCCACGGCCAGCAACAGGCTGGACAATGCTGGTCAGACCTGTTGGGCTGCAGGAGCAGGGTGACACCAGGGTGCAAGGAGTGAAAGTACAGTGGTGACAGTGCCACCAAGTATTCATCCTGCAAGCTTGGTCCTAGCTCTCTGCCCAGGACAATTTAGCTTGAGCCTGTGGACAACATGCCCAGGCAGCTACTCCATTCCACCTGGGAGCAAATGAGATCCCTTCAGCCAGGCAATTTGACCCAAGTCTCTCCACTCAGCAGTGGAGAGAGGGGAACAGACTCCTCCATCCTGGGCTGTCTTTATAAATTCAGTATGGATTCCTCTACTTTGCTGCAAAAAGTCTGTTGGAAGTCAAGAGGACCTGCATCTACATGGAACATCTGTGAGGGGGCATAGCTTGGCCCCACTGCTTGCCAGCATAAAGCATACCTGACCCTCGCTGGGGTGCTCTTAAGACCCAGAGATCCATCTGCTCCCACACCTCCACCTTTGTCTTCCTCTTCCCAAGACCTTGCCCATAGGGAAGGCAGCCAGCACACTGGCTACATGGGCTGACCCCATTCTGGGGGAAGGATACACCTCCTCCCTGTTTGGCACAACTCAGGAAAGCACCTTGGAAATAGTATACATCCACATACATCGACAGACATTCAAATCCAAATATCAGGATTTGCCTGGCATCCCACAGTTCACTTGTGCAGGGTGGGCAGAGAGGAAGCCAAAGCCCAGAGATGGCATCAGCAATGAGGGACCCCTGCAACCCACCTTCCCCTTCATGGGAGCCCACAACACTCCCTTACCATGCTGAAGTCCACGCCATTGGTGATGGTGTGTCTCCGGTGTTCTGCACGGCCTCTCTGATGCCTCCGAGTGTCCCTAGCTCCTGGGTGGTCACTGTCTCCCTGGGGCTGCCCAGCAGACTTAGCATCACCACCTAGAACAGAGGAAGGCATGAGGCCACAAGCTACTTTCAACAAAATCCTTCCCAGGGCCACTTCTGTGAGATGATCTGCAGGGTGGTCTTGCAAACAGGGAGAGACTGAGCAAACCACCAGCCTGAGTGCTGGCTCCTGTTTTCGTCCAGGCAGAACAGATGTCAGGAATGACTGACTCAGCTCTGCCAGGCTGGCAACAGATCTCAGTCATCCTTTGTAGAAATCAAGCAGCTTCTAGGCAAAGTTGGTCCAGTCCCAGCCGGGGCAACTAAACTGTCAGTGATATTGCCTGCCCTTGCGTGTCCTTGTGGGACACCTTGCTTCCACTCAGGTGGCATCAGCTCTGCCAGGAAACCAATTTCTCCTGAAGACAGCTCTTGCTTGGTGACGGACTTGGCCATGTGGATATTCAGCCCAGACACTATGTCTATGATGTAACCATAAAGTAAATCAGACTGTAGATTTTCCAAAATCTTATTAAAACCCCAACATCCTATCCTGCAAAAGACCAATCTACTAAAAACACATGGCGCTGAAGCAAATCCATGCATAACCTGTTTTTGAAGATTAAGTTCATACTGGCAGGTTCCAGGCTGGATCAGGCACCTCCTGCCTGTCAGTGAGGGCAGGAAATCCCTGGCAACTGCAGTGAAGGCCATACAAGCCCCACACTGCCCAACCTCACCAGAAACCCAGCCCTGCAGTCACTGCCAAGCCAGCTCTGATCCACTGCTAGGTGAGCTGGTTGAGCAGAACCCTGACACCCCACCATCCCAAACCACAGCATCAGGGCAGCCAGGGGTGCAGCCAGCACATCCCCAGGCAAGACTGGATAGCAGCCTGGTGCTCCTTCCTTCCTGCCCCAGTCCCCAGCAACTGCCCAGCACACCCTCTCTCATGCCACCCCCTCAGTCCCACAGCTTGCCTGCTCCCTGTACATAGGTTTCCTCAAGAGCTCCTTTCGAAAGGTGGCTTTTCAAGAACAGCAGGGAGCCAGCATGTGATGGCAGGCAGCTGGGGAAAACGCCTTCTTCCCATGACAGCTCCCCATGTATCTGCCAGGTACCTCCACCCCTCACACATCCTTCTACCAGAGCTGCCTGGCACAGGTCTGGCACATTCCCTGGCGCAGGCACATGAAGGGCTCCGAGTGCCAGGACATGGTATGCAGCACCACCTGGGCTGGCACATTTCCTCCCTCTGCTCCACAGGTTTCTCAGCTGAGCACGAGAGGAAGGATATGAGGCAGAAGAGGGCAGCCATGGCCACAGGAGCCACCCTTCATCTTGAAGGTACGAGGTGTGGGAGCCCTCTACCAGGGCTGCTTCTGCTGCCACAGTCATGCTGGTTCAGGGATAGGAGACAGGCTCAGGGGTACAGGCAATTCCACACCTCAGTTTGTCACTTCATATCACTGGAGAAAGAGGTCACCATGTCATGGGCGAAGTCCTCCTTTTGGTCCATCACAGTATCTCACTCCACCTCCCAGCAAGTCCTCTGGCACGTCAGTGAATACAAAGCGTTTGTGAACACAAAGTCTTTGATATCACCCATCCATCTGCTTTGCCAGCTCCCTTTGGTTTCATACACCCAAATCTATCTGGGAGGAACCCAGCAAGACTGGTGCGACCGCACACATTGTCCTAGCAGACCTGTAGTATGTCCTGCTCAAAAAGCTGAGGAACAGCCCCAAAACCAAGGATACTCTCAACAGTCAGAATCCCAAGGCAAAGCCAGGAGCACTTCTGGTAGGAGCTGCAGGACATGTTAAAACAGTTTTTGCTGCAGTCACCTAGAAGTGTTGTGTTGAGCTGAGCTGCACCCGTGATAAGCAGGAGCTCCTGGTCAACCAACTGAGCTCTGCACACCTGAGCTGACAAGCTAGTGGCTAAAACAGGATCCCTGCTAATGAGCTGGGATAGTTGTTCTTAGGGAAAAGATCCTGCCATGTGATAATGGACAGGCTCCTTCCTCCCTCTGGGACCCCCTCTGCCCAGGGCAAGCAGACACTTTATGGTTGTTTTACACTTCTCCATAAGAATCCTTGGCAATGGCCCAGAGAAGCCCCTACAAACCATCCCCTCCCTCCAGCTAGTGCCAACAACAGCTCTCCAGCTGCTAGAGCCAAGCCACCCCTTGCAAGCTTGCTTGCTCCAGCAAGCGAAAGCACTGGGATTAGAACCAGTCCCCAGGGCCTGGGCTCTTTCTGCTCTGTGCCTTGACTTCTCCAGGTCCCAGCTCACAGAGGAACTAGTAGGGTAAAGACCCCCAAGAGCAATGTGTTCACTGCTGTGACAAGATCAGGCACCATAACACAGGGACATCATTACAGTGACTTCCCTGCCCTGTGACTTCTCAAATATCCACCTCACCATCCTTGCATCCAGTGGGTGCAAGGGACCATGGGCTGCCAAGCAGCAGCTCGCAGACTGCATCAGCACTGCTGGGCTGAGGAGAAGCTGGAAGCTGACTTAGGCAGAGACCTCAGAAGAACTTCTGCCCACATGCTAGCAGAGGTTAGTGTGGGAGAGGGAACAGAATTGTTCCACTGGTTCACTGCACTCCTGGACATGCCAGGAGGACCACCTGATCCCAACCTCAGCCATTTTGCCACGAGTCATATCCAAATCACCTCTGACGTGTAGATGCTCCTCAGACCTAAAGCAGAGCTGGGGAGGCACTGCATTTGGTTGGGGTCTTACAGAAGCCACCACATGCAGCTGGCTGAAGGCTCAGAGTAGCCTCACACCCAAATGATATCATTTTAGTGGAGACAGGTCTTTCTGGAGCCACAGGCAGCTCCCAGCACCCACCACACATCTCCGCAGCAGGGATGGAGCCATATCCTGCAACAGCACTGCCCAATCCTTTGCAGCCAGCTGAGAACATCCATCTGTTCAACTGCACCCTGGGAAAGCACCTGTGGAGGGGCACACTGGGCAGTTGTGCAGGATCTAGAGCTAAAAGAGATGGAGTAACTGAGTTGTACCATTTTCTAAGCTGCTAAATGAACCTGAAACTCAGGCCTATTGCCAAAATACAGCCTTACAGTGTGGGATGCTTGCAGCAAGGGCTGAGGCGCTAACCCTGCCCACAGGCTCTGGACTGTTATAGAACATCCCCCTGTAATGGAAAGATCCTCAGCAAGCAGAAAGCTGATGCAGTAATCTGCTTGCTTCTTCCAAGGGCAGAGCTTTCAACCTGCTATCTATTCACCAAGCAGGATTTTTTTCAGGTTTTTCCAGATTTACACTCCTGATGATGGAAAAGCTAGTCTGCTTAATAATATTCCCTTAGATGTAGCTCCAGTGGTTAGTCTGTAGGCAAAAATGGAAAGCGGAGAACCTCAGTCACAGTTAAAAGCTTCTTCTCCACCCAGCAGAAGGGACAGGGTTGGGAAGGCAAACCAGCCTGACCTTCCCAAGGAAGTCATTGCACTCAGGTGGTGCAATAACATGTACCAGCTCTGCACACAGACTTTGTCTCCTCTGATCTCAAAGCACTTCACAAACCTAGATAAAGAATTATTACCTACCCAGATAAGCCCAGAAGCCTGGTTGCCTTGTAACATCTTCTACTGACTAGCAACAAATCAAGATGCCAGTGAAACAGTCTCCCCCATGCTAGGGTCAGTGTACCACCCTGGAGGGTTCGGGCAGATCCCGTGGAAAGGGCAGAGTCCACAAGGATGTACAGGTGAGCTCTGTGGACAGAACCTAGGACAGCAGAGCACATTGCCCTGGTAACTCCTCTCCCATTTATTGATTAATTATTTGTTATTGGGAATAGTGCTGTGGAACGGTCCAAACCAAAAAAATGGATCGGGTTTTGCATGTTTTGTCTAAACCATGCACGACATCGTGAAGAAATCATTCCTGAGAGCCAGCCCAGCGCGGAACCCACCGAGCACACGGCCGCTCCGTGACCACAGCTTCACCCCAGCGAAGCTGCTCGGCTTTGGGTGTCCCCAGGACCCAGCCATTCTCCGAGACGCCCAGCTGTGCCATCCATCCCCGGGGCAGGTCAGGACAGACTCTACGCCAGGGGACAACCACGGACACATTATGGCAAAGCCCTTAATTCCTCCTGTCAGCGTTATAAATAGCTCAACGCATCGCGAGGGAACCACAGCCCTGGGCGAGCGGCGGCGCTGGGATATTCGCACCGGCATCGGAGTTCAGCGAAGCCAAACCGGTCAATACCGACAGTAACTTTGGGGGAGTTTTACACCGGCCCTGCGGGAACCGCTGGCTCAGCCCAGAGGAGGGCACAGGGGAGCGGGGTGAGCCGCGGAATCCCACCTCCGGGCGCCAGTCCCCGGCCCCGGCGCGGCCATCGCCCCCGCGAGCCCGAAGCCCCTGGTCCAGTCCCGCCTCTCACCGCGGCCTCGGGGCTGGCCGTGCCCCAGTTCCCGCTGTCCGGCGCTCTTCCCCCGCCGCTCCTCGGAACAGCGAGGGCTTGGCGGCTTCTCCGCGCTCCGCCGTCCGCTGCTGCCATCCTCCACCGGCGGCTCAGTCCCAGGCAGGGCCGCCCGCAGCCCCAGTACGAACCTCTCGAAGGTGAGGTAGCCGCTGGCCGGCGCCGCCTGCCGCAACCCCTCCATCACCCCGGCGGGCAGCTCCTGGGCTTCCGCTCCCCGCCAGCGCGACTCGATCTCCCGTAGGTGCACGTAACCCCGCCGCCGGTCATCCAGGATATCGAAAAGAGTCCGCAGGCTCTGCAGGAAAACCCGGGGAAGACCCTCAGTACCGGCGGGGAGCGAGCGGTCACCACGCTCCGGGGCCATCGCCACCTCTCCGAGCGTTACTCCATGCTCCCCCGCCCCCCACGCCTATTGGCTGGCGGCCGAGAGTGCCGCGTTCCCATTGGCTGGCGGCGGGAAGGTGCTCCGGCCATTGGCTGAGAGGTCGCACGGCAATTTGAGTTGCCCGCGGCGCCCGCCCCGCCCTGGGCCCGCGGCTCGCGTGGGTCCCGCTCCTTTCGCGGGGGGAGCCCGACCCTCCCCTGTGGACTAGGCACCGCGACAAACGCCAAATCCTTGCTCATTCTTCCCCTCGCTTTATATACTGAGCAGGATGTCGTATAGTGTATCCCCCCAACACCTTATGCACTCCTATCCCCCTCCTAGGGGCGGGTAAGAAGCAAAAAAAGACCGTGGGTCTGTACAAGCACCACTCAGCAATAAGAAAAATATCTCCATATTGTCAAGACTATATTTTGATCTCCATATTTTCAGCATAAATTCAAAACCTATCCTCATAACAGCTACTGTGAAGATAATTTATGCTAACCCAGCCAAAAGAAGCCCAATTTCTAAACACTTCAGAAACAATGTTAAAAACAATTAGTCGACAGGAACAAGGAGAATCCTATCGATGGTATTCACTCTTACTGCCACCTTTGCAAGCACATTCAAGAAGCATCAGTCAATGCAGCATCCCTGCAGGAGGAGGATGTAGTGCACCAGCACGGAGGAGTCCTATGTGGTGTATTTGTCTTGTGCCATGGGGGAAATAAATGCTGACAGAGGGAATAGAATTGCATCCTCCCAGCGCCGTGGCTGGTAAGGCACCAGTGGCTGGCAGCCAGCAGGAGATAGGATAGACATAAAAAAGGAGGGGAAAACCCACCAGTGTTGATAAAAGTGAGAGAAACAGGATTTGGCTCTTATATTTTACAAACTTAATATGCACTGGCATTGGTAAGAGAATGAGTTTCTCTACTTTACAGGGAAATTTGCTGTGTCTGTTAGACACAGCAGCATGTTAATCCTAGTGCAAGATGCTGCCTCCTCTACTAACCCCCTCGATCAGAGAGTCCATTGTAACACAGCAGACTGCAAAGCCCTGGTGTCATGATTCCCATATCACAGACACTTCCGTTTGCTCTAGGGGCTCTGGGCAGCCACGTGCCAGCACCTCCAGACCCCCACCCCCACCCCTGGTTTGATGCTCACGATGCTGAGAGAAGCGTCAGGGAGCAAGCTGGCTGGAGAAGGGTGATGGCCAGGAAAAGTGATGAACCAATGTCCAGGAGCTCAGGTTGTGAGACCACCTGTGTCATGGACATCTTCCTGTGCCACAGGCACCTCCTTGTGCCACGTGCGAGCCAGGGGTGATTCCCTTTAGTTCTGAGTTGGCTTCGAAGGAAGCGGGAGGAAACTACTTGGGACTCAAGCCCTCCCACCCACCTGGCCCTTGCTGTGCTCCCCTGGCCATCAGATTCCCTGTCCAGGTCATACTTCATCCAAGTGTCTTTAGCACCTTGGTCCTACTTCTGGCTTCTCATTCTGTTATAAATGAATTGACTCCGCAGCCAAATTAAAAAAAAATTGACAAATATTTATTATTTACAAATTGAGAAAAAAAAATCTGCCACAGCCAAGACAGCGTCAACTCCGGAAATTGGCGCTGGGTGACCTCAGATCAGACTGACAGAGTGCCAGTGTTTCCCCGGAGTTTCACCTGGCGGCCTGCTTATATACTCTATGTTCTCCCCGAGGCCTGCATAACACAGGATGTCTCTTGTGTTTGTTCATATGTAGAGTTTGCACATAGGAATGCAAAGATTCACTCCCGGTGCTTCTACAGTCCTTTCCGTCCTTCCTGGATGTTCTTTTCACATGGATGACCGAGTTCCTTCGAATGTAAAAGGCGTGCTTCCTTCGAAGTCTGTATGGCTGTCTTTCACATGTATTCGGGTGTTACCAGTGTTTCGAAGCCCGATGTAATCAGCTCCTGGCGTTGCCTTGTGAAGGGCCGGGAGTATCGGGAGAATCGGTGTTCGGTGTTCGTGGCCCGGGAGGCTCCTTTCATAAGCTAAAGACTTGATGTTTATCTTTAGCATGTTCCGGGAACTGCTTGAATAGAAATGAGATTCTGTTCCCGGCCCGAGTTGGTCAAAGGCATGTGGTAGTTCAATGTAATATTTTATACATATATATATATTCACTAACAGCATGAATTAATCACTCATATATAACAATTCCATTCTCACCTCTTTTCTTCTCCATGGAGACTCAGCCTTGCCAGCCCCAGGCTGGCAAAGTAAATCACAGCAGCCTCTGGAGACCCTCAGAGAGCTTTTCTCTACCAAGGCGCTGCTCCAGCTGCTCTCCATGCTGCAGCTGAGCTGTTCACAGCCTGCTTTTCTTTAACTCATTTATTTTCATAAATTTCCCAGACTCATCCTACCTGTTTGAGATGTCTGCTTGGATTAGCTGTCTTTGACTGAACAGGTTCACACCTGCTCAGGATATGGGGAGAAGGAACTAGTGCTTCCCTTCACTTCCTACTCCAAAAACAAGGCAGTCCCTATGGTGCTGCTCAGCTCTGGCAGCATCAGCACATGGGCTGTTTTGCTCAGCAAAGGCTTGATCTGCAAAAAAAGGGGATTTCCTCTAGGTTCCTCCCCCATCTCTGACTTTGCAGGAATAACAGGGAGAAATCAGAACAACCTAAATGTCTTGTGCCTAGCCAGTCTATCTCACCAGGAAAGTGAACCAGAGATACCAAATACAATTCCTGATGTTTACTGTGTCTGCAAATTCAGCTGAAATACTCTCACTGCTGTCCATGTGGAGCTTCCTGCTCCAGCACAGGGAGCTGAGATACAACTGCCAAGGGCAGCTCTGCTCTTACTGCATTTTCTGTACCAACGTGCCTTTGACAAAGCTGCTTTGAGACAGGTTTACATTTCCATCCTCAGGATGGTCTGGTGGATGAAGTTAGGGAGATTTTGGATATTCTTGGAATAGACTTCTTGGAGGTTTGGTTTTTTTGTGGGTTTTGTTTGTTTTTTGTTGTTTTGTTTTTGTTTTTTTTAAGGGAGGGTTTATTTTCACTCACTATATAGTTTGTCTTGGGGCCAGCCCAGACTCTTCTGATAAACAGAGATGTCTTTGTTTTTTTTAAATATAAACAATGTGGTTATTCAGCTCTCCTTCCTTCAAGCTACTGGGAAGTACCAGCTGCCATTCAGACCTGGCCCAGCCCTCCCTCTCTGCTGGCCTATGGGTACTGGCAATGACACACACGGCTCTGGTGTGGTGACACCCCAACATATCACTGACACTCTCTGGGGAGGGCACAGGGCATCTGCTGGAGGCTGGTGACAGCCCAGTGTGTCCCACCAGCTAGCAGTGCCACCTCTGTGAGGAGACGCCAGAGCAGCTGCACCAAACCTCAGCAGAGCACTGGGGTAAAGAAATGCTGGTGTTGGAGACTGGGGCACCTTCCTACATGACACTGACCATCGGAGGGTGCCATTAGGTGATTGTAGCAGTTGATTGAGCCCTGTGCTGGCTTCGGCAGCAGGTAGGTGTTCACGTGTAAATCTTGATGCTGCAGAGGACACGCGGTGACTTACAGCCACAAAGTTGTCTGCTGATGACCATGTCCAAGCAGATGCTATGAACCTTTGTTGCCATGTCTTGCCAGGAGAGAGCAAGGTCTGGTGGGGAAGCAGCCACAGGTCTGTGGACTCAATGTGTGCATGCTGCTGCCTGGAACATGGAACAGCTGGCACTGCCACTGGCTCATGCAGTGCTGCAGCCAGAATGGGTTTGTTCCTGGCCAGTGCAGGTCACCACCTGGCATGGTTGGTTGCAGCTTGGTTAAAACTAGACCAGGAGCTGTGCCAACAACAGTCCAGGTGCCAAGTTCTGGTACTTCCTGTCACTGAACAATTAAGCACAACCAGCGTTAACTCTTCTTTCAGCCTCAAAGCTATCAGGGAATTCCTTCCACTGGGGTACCAAAGTGTCAACCCGGAAATGCACCTGTCTCCAAGGAGACCTCTCAGCAGAGACTAAAAATAGTGAGGAGAGCATGGTGGGAGAGTTTTCCCTTTGGGAAGAGATATCTTGTTTGATCTTCCCAGCTCTGCAATTGTCGTCTTAGCACGACTTCTAGCATCATTATAGCGCAAGGGATTTTATATCTCCAGGGCCTCATACCTCCTTGAAGTTTCTTTGCAACACAGCTCCTCTATGCTCTGCCTGTCCCTGGTCCTTGCAGCAGTTATCTGACTCCTCTTCTTCACAGCTAACACATCCATCTCTCTTCACAGCTAACTAGCAAACTGCTGCTCTCTTCACAACTAGCCAACCTGCTCTTTTGTAGCACTTGTCCTTATTGGATTCAGGTATGGCTTGTTAAGAGCTGGGCCTGTTTCTAATCTTTAGTAATTGGCTCTGCAGCAACTCCTCAGGTGTCAGATTACCTGCTGCACTATTTTCTTACCTTCCATCTCCCCACATGCAATGACATTGTGTTTTCCATCTTTCTGCTCTGTTTGCCTTCGTGAGGGCCAGACACTTGCCATAAAGTGTCTTTTCTCTCTTCCAGACTCTTTTTTCCCTGGGAAGGTCAGTAAGCAGGAAGTTTGGTAGATACCTGATGGCTCAGAAGCTGTCACAAGGGCTGGGAGAAGTAAAGCTAGTGAGCTGTTGAAATAAGCTCTCCAGAGGGTGGTTGGTTGTTTGCTCACCTCACTCCACAGAGCAAGAACTGGTATTAGCAGGAAATGGTAGTCACTCCATCCTGTCTCACCATGCCACCCCTCCTGCAGTCTTAGCACAGCAAGTTTTAATAGAGGGAATCACCTGGGGCTTAAATGGAAGTCCAATAGATGCTATAAGGCGTCCAGTCAGAATCCATCTAGCAACCACTCTGTCCTATCACAGACTCCACTCTCCGGCTGCCAACAAGATCAGGAGAAGCCAAAGGAACAGCAGTCACTGTAATAAATGGGCAGGAGACACTTCTCCTTTTGATGCCTTTATTTAAAGTGATCAGCTCAGGATAGGGGCATTCAGCAGGTCCGCGGCTCCTGTAGCTGTTTCCCAGGTGATTCAGAGGAGGAAGAACCGTGCAGCAGCCTTGTCCCCTGACGGGCAGAGCTGGGCATCCCGTCCTCATGAGAGTGCTAAGGCAATACCCGTGCTTTTAGCCGGCCAGTCCCGGGGTCCTGACTCGCGCTGTGGTCTTCTTCAGCTAGGGTGAGGGGCGACCAAGGCTTCCAGCATTCCTGCAGGCTTGGGACTCTGTCCTTGATATCCAGACCCCGTTCTACTGTTAATTGAGTTGGCTCGTTGTTTTTTTGGGGTTTATTAGACGAGTTTGGGGGTTTTCACCCCCGTTGCACCTTGGGTCTAGGATTCATTTACATGCTTGAAAATCCCCCTCCCATCCCCTCGAGAAACAGTCGTCTCAGGCAAGGTGATACTGGTACAAAACAGCGTTAACGACTACATTAGCATCTCAATCTGTCAGGACTACCAGCACTTGGGAGACAGTGGACTATGCCCTGCAGCCGTCTCTGCCGGGAAGGGACTCGGGGCCAGTCTCTTCCCCCCCCTTTGTCATCCCCGGAGTGCCCCCTCCCCGTTGGTACCCGTGCCCCATGGGGGGGGGCAGCCCGCCGCTCCCGGGACGCTCCGGGACGGGCCGGTCCCCGCTGACAACACCCGCGGGGGCTGCCCCGGCCCCGCCGGGACCCGCACTGAGGAGGGGCCACTTCACATCATCACCGGCCCCGGCGGGACCCGCCGAAGGTGGGGGGTCGGCCCCCACCAGCCCCACAGTCACTGAGAACAGGCAGCAAAAAGTACATTGTTACAGAACATTCCAACAACTTGAAATTACAAACTTTCAATCGGACTCCCACTTGGCAATTCTGGGTTCTAGTTGTAAACTTTGCAACCTCAGAAAATGGATAACCTTTTTCTTGTTCATAACAGTCACAGTCGTGCCACAGCCAGAAATTCATCAGCCTGTCACCTTTTTCAGGGAATGACTGTAAAACCATATTTCTTTGGGGAACATATTGCTGGTCTGTGGAAAAGTCAGTGTCCACAAAGTAGACAGAGGAGTCCTTCAAATTTATTCAAATAAAGGGAGAGAGTCCACTGGGCCATACCACTGTGAGATCTCTCTCAAAGTTTCACAGGACACAGCTTCCTTTTCTCTTTAAACTCCCGGGTTCATTTTGCCCTCTTCCTTTCCTCATTGGCTGAGTTACTAGGAAGGTACAGTCTTCTGGAACTGCCTACCACATATTCCACGCTTGAACATGTCTTGACATTTCCCCCAAAAGTTAAGAAGTTCAGGCTTTGTTCTGCAGATCCACCAGAAGTTCAGACTGTCTGGGTTCTTCAATAGACTTAGTGTGGACCCATTTCTCCTATTATCCTGAAATTCAGAAGCTCAGACTGTCTGGTCAAACTGTTTGGGTTCTGTAACAAATTTGTGTGGTTTGATGTTTGCAGATTAAGACCCATTTCAAAGATGTTAACACCCATTTCTCTTAAAGACCCTCACCAATCGACTCATTTGTAAAGACATTAGTAATGTCTTTCCTACCAGTGGGTACTTACATATTGAAGCCCGGAGCAAGGTCATAAACACACCAACCTCTGCCTCTCCTCGAGGGATAGCTCACCCTGATTGTCAGTGAGCTGGAGCTTTTTTCTTGTTGAATTTCCTATTCTACCTGCATGTTTGTGTTTTGTTTGACCCAAGCATCCCTCCCTCCTGTTCACTGGGGTTGTTCTGCCTGGTGTAACTAATCCAACCCGTCACCATTTTTATTGCTTTGCAGAAGGAAATACCTACACACAGAGTGCCATGGGCTGTAGAACCAGCCGAGGGGATGCTGTGCAGCCAGACTAACCTGTTCTGGTGGATGGCTGGATTTGGGGAGTGGGAGCACATTTGCCAGCAGCAGTATGATTTGCTTTGGTTCTTCTAGAATCCTGTGGGCATGAGATCCCACAGCTCTGAGGTGGGATTCCCTCAAGGTAAGGCAGCAAGTTGTGCAGGAAAAGGCAGGGCTTGATTTACAAGTTGGATCTGACAGAGCCTTTTCTGATGGATAAGGGTTCGTGGTTATGTAGGCACCACGTGTGTGGAAGGACCTGCACTCATTTGCACACTGGGCAGGCAGGGCATGCAACCACATCAGGGAGAGATACCATGTAAAGGGGAGCAGAGCAAGGAGGTTTCAAAACCCCAAGGCTCTTCTGAGCAGGACCTGTGTCAATTCACATAAAATAGGAAACAGAATGTGAAACGGAAGCTTTGACAACTCTCAGGGATTCTTCCTGACCTGATGGTCATACCCAGATGAGGTCTAGCTTCCCTGACTCCAATCACATGCAGGGAACTGGCCGTGTCTGAGCTGCTGTCTGTCTCCTCATGTTCTCCTACCCAGCTGGGCTCTGACTGCAGGCAGGATGACTACTGGGAGTAAAGGGCAATCACAGCCTACAGATGAGAATTTCTTTTACTGCCTTTATTAAAACCGATCACCTCCAGGATGGGAGGCGCGACCGGTGGGCCTGCAGTTCCATCACCGTCACTCCCAGGACTGACACAGAGCAGAAAAAAAATTCAGCTTTGTCCACTAGAAAGCATGACCCGGGAGAAAGAGAGGAAGAGGGAAGGGGCAGTCAGGAGTCTCCACATCGTGGGAACACGCATGGAACACACCCCTGAGATTCGTTCTTGACTGTCATACATCTTAAATTTTAGTTCCAACTAACATCGTCTGAGGTTGTGGTGAGGGGCCTTAAATGTTTTCCGGAGTCTCTGCTGGCTCCAGACTTTGCCCCTGATGCCTAGACACTACTTTGATCTCTAAATTCCAAATTGGCTCACCGGTTTAGGTGTTTATTACCTTGTTTTTGGTGGGGAGCTTGCCCCGTTGCATCTTGGTTCTAAACTTAATTTGCATAGCAACGCCTGGTCCCCTCCCCTCCATCCTCCGAGAAAAAGTCATTTACCTGGCCCAGGCAGGGGGATGCTGATACAATAGGGAGTTAACGATCACATTTGCATATCAATCTGTCTGGGTGCCATCTCCCGGGAAACAGCCGGGGCTATGCCCAGCCGCAGCCCTTGCGGGAAACGGCGACTCGGGCTGGTCCCCTGCCTCTGGGACCTCCGTGCTAACCCTGGGGTGCCCGGGGTGCCTCCCCCCCACCCCCTTCCCCCCCGCTCAGCTGGGGCCCGTGCTTGGGGGGGCGGCCCGCCGTTCCCGGGACAGGCCGGTCCCCGCTGGCATCCCCCGTGGGGCTCCTCCGGCCCCGCCGGGACCCGTGCCTGAGGGAGGGTGCCCCACCGCTCCTGGATCACCAGGCAGCGCTGGGATGGCTCAGCGCACTATTGAGAACAGGTAATTTAAAGGAAACTGTTGGCAGGACATTACAACATGAAATGATTAACAATAAATAGTTAGAACTCCCACTTGGCAGTTATTGGTTTCAGTTGTGAGCTTTGCAATTTAAAAAAAAAAAGGATAACCTTTTTTTTGTTCATAACACTCATGAGCACAACGTTCAAACAAAGTTATTCTTTAGCATTTTAGATTGATTTTTAGTGTCCTCCTGCTCTTTACTTCTCAGTTCAGGGCTCTTGGTTCCTGCAGGTTTGGTTATTCCTTAATCATTCCTTCATCTTTTATAATTTTTTTATTTGTCCTTGAATTTGTCCTGAACTACTTCAGTGGTGATTCTGTGCATTTTTAACTATTATCCTTCTCATTGGTACTTTATTTAAAAAATGGGGAACTGGATTTGTGAGCAGGTGGCCTGAGTCTGCACCATGTCTGGGGTACAGCTGGGCCTATCCAACTCCTGCTGAGATCTTGCAATGTTTCCAAGTGTGAGTGTAAGACAGAACATTGGGACCTCCTGACACAGGTTGCACCAGGACCCGGCGGTCCCACCAGACACCCCTCATACCAGCCACAGGACCATGATGTTAGGAAAATTAATCCACAACCATCATAGGTTTATGTCCAAAAAGGAGACAGAGGAGTCCTTTTACTTTATTTGAATAAAGGGAGAGGCCATGGGGCATTCCCCTGGGATTTCTCAAATTTTTGGAGGATGCAGCCTCCTTTTTATCCCAATTTCCCAGCCTCATTTCCCTTCTCTCTTTCCCCATTGGCTGAGGTACTTGAGAGGTTCAGACTTCCTGATACGCCTGATAACGAAGATTTCCCTCTAATGTACAACCCTCCCTTTTAACTTTTTATTGTTATGGAATTTAGGGGTTTTTCTCCCCATTGTTTCTTTCATCTTTCAATGTCTAATTTCATTTATCAGCAAACCTAAAGTTTATTTGTAAAAGCAAATATCTTTTTCCATTCATCAATCAGTGGAAGCCTTCCCATTGTTTCTTTTATCTCCCAGTGCTAGTTTTATCTACCAGCAGACCCACAGCTTGTTTGGAAAGACAAATCCGCTATTCCTCTCAATGGCAACTGCAGAGCAGAGGTTTGGCCACGGGGCCAAATTTTCAAGAAGGGCAAGGAGTACCCTGGAAACTACAGGCCTGACAGTGTCACTTTAGTGCCTGGTAAAGTTATGGAGAAGATTATTCTGGGAGTTATTAAAAAACACCTGAAAGACAACACAGTCACTGGTTACAGCCAGCACGGCTTCATGAAATTGCTTATCAAACCTGATTTCCTTTTACAGCAAGGTAGCCCACCTGGTTGATCAAGGAAAGCCAGTTGATGTAATCTCTTTGGATTTCAGTAAAGATTTGGATACTATCTCTCACAGTATCCTTCCAGATAAAATGTCCAGCATTCAGCTGGGTAAACATGTGCTGTGATGGGTAAGCAACTGGCTCATGGGTTAGGCACAAAGGGTGACAGTGACTGGGGTGACATTAGGCTGGCACTGGTCACTAGTGGGGTTCTGCAGGGCTCCATCATTGGCCCTGTGCTCTTCAGCATCTTTGTTACTGATTTGGACATAGGACTGGAAGGAAATTGAGCAACTTTGCAGATGATACAAAACTGGGAGGAGCTGCTGACTGCGTTGAAGAGAGGGAGGCTCTGCAGGGAGACCCGGACAATTTAGAGAACTTGGCAATTACCAACCATATGAAGTTCAACAAGGGAAAAGGCCACATTCTGCACTTAAGATGGATCAACCCTGGATATACGAACAGACTGGGGAACGAGATGCTGGAGAGCAGCGTCACAGGAGGGGACCTGGGGGTCCTGGGTGACAGAAAGTTGAATGTGAGTCAGCAGTGCCCTGGAGCCAGGAGAGACATTTGTGTCCTGGGGGCATTAGGCCCAGCATCACGGGCTGGTCAAGGGAGGGGATTGTCCCACTCTGCTCTGGGCTGGGGTGGCCTCACCTCCAGCCCTGATGGCAGTTTTGGGCACCACAAAGGAAGAGAGACACTAGGCCATTAGAGAGTTTCCAAGGGAGGGCAACAAAGATGGTAAAGGGCCTTGAGGGGAAGCTGTGTGAGAAGTGGCTGAGACTTGGTCTGTTCAGCCTGGAGAAAAGAGACTGGGGGTCACAGTGACAGAATACAACCTCCTCCTGAGGGGAAGACAAGGGACAGACACTGATTGCTTCTCTGTAGTGACTAGGGACAGGACCTGAGGGAAAGGCCTGAAGTTGTGTCAGGGGAGGTTCAGTTTGGATACTGGAAAAAGGTTCTTCCCCAGAAGAACAACAGGCTCCCCGGGAAACTGGTCACAACACTGAGAGAGCTCAAGGAGTGTCTGGACAACACTCCCAGGCACATGGTATGACCTTGGGGATGGTGCTGTGCAGGGCCAGGAGATGGACTCGATGATCCTTGAGGGCCCCTTCCAACTCAGACTATTCTGTGATTCCATGGGGGAACCGGTGCGCCGGACGCAGGTCCTGCGGGGCCGGGAGCGGGGCGAGGCAACAGGGCGGCTCCGAGCCCTCAGAGCGAGAGGGCGCCCAACGCCGGGACCGCGTGACCCGCGAGCGGCGGGGAGGGGGATCCGGGGGGCGGGACGGCACCTCTGGCTCCGCCCTGGCCCGGTGCTGCCCCGCCCGGTCCCGCCGCGTCCCGCGCCGCTCAGCTCGGGCTCCCCACGCCATGGACCCTCCCGAGGAGGTGCGGGCGCAGCTGGAGCGGTGTGGACAGGGCCATCTGTTGAGGTTCTGGGCCGAGCTGGACACGGCGCAGCGCGGAGCGCTGCTGGCGGCACTGCCGACGGGGCTGGGCGAGCACTGCCGGCAAGCGGCGGCGGCCGGGGCCCGCCAGCGCGGCCCGCACGAGCGCCTGGACGGCCGGATGGAGCCGCTTCCTCCCGAGCTGCTGGGCAGCGCCCGCCGCAGCAGCCCCGCCGCGCTGAAGCGCTGGGAGGCGGAAGGTGAGAGGGGCGCGAGGCCGCCTGTCCCTTCCGTTCCGGGGCTGCCGGGGTCCGGCGCGGGGGTTCGGGACCAGCCGCGTTCCGCCGAGCCCCAGCGGTGCGGGAGAGGAGCTTGCCTCCGGCCGGGCTCCGGGGAAGGAGCCGCCCCTTGCGGTGGTACCGCGGGGCGCTGGGCAGTCCACCCCCGGCACCGCGGGTGGGAGCCGCAGGGACGGCGGGTTGGGCAAGGAGGAAGTGAGCCGGGTCACGGCTACAGCCCGGCCCTTAGCGCCGCCAGCCGGTGTCCTCGGCCCGGGGAACTTCGGTTGAGACACCGAGTTTTCACTCTGCGTAATGAAATGCAGCGGCCGAGGCCCCGCGGCCGTGCTGGGCCGGATCAGAAGATCTCTACAAGTCCGTGACAGGCAGTGAGAGGCAGCTGGGGCTCAGTCTCTCCTCCCACAGAACAAGCGACAGGATAAAAGGAAAGAGCCTCAGGTTGTGTTAAAGGAGATTCAGGTTGAATATTGAGGAAAATTTCTTCACTGAAAGGGTGTTCGGGCATTGGCACAGGCTGCCCAGGGCAGTTGTGGAGTCACCATCCCTGGAAGTGTTCAAAAAGCAAGTGGACATGACATAATACTGTTTAGAGGGCATGGGGGTGTTTTACAGTATCTGTCATGAAAAAATGTAATACTAGAGGATTTAAAGGGGCTCCAAGAGAGCTTGAGAGGAACTTTGGACAAGGACTTGGAGTGACAGAGCAAGGGGGAATGGCTTCACACTGACAAGAGGGCAGTGTTAGATTAGATATTAGGAAGAAATTGTTCCCTGTGAGTGGTGAGGCCTTGGCACAGGTTGCCCAGAGAAGCTGTGGCTGCCCCTGGATCCCTGAGAGTGTTCAGGACAGGTTGGATGGGGCTAGGAGCGACCTGGGGTAGTGGAAGGCGTTCCTGCCCATGGCAGAGGTGAAATGAGATGGTCTTTAAGGTCCCTTGCAACCCAAACCATTCTATGACTATGAGTCCCTGGGGATGAGCTCCAGCCCACCAACAGATACAAAGGTGGGTCTCAGGTGGTGATCCCCATCCTTGCTGTGTCATGTGCAGCAGGAGGCTGATGGGATCTGGGAGAAGCCAAATAAAGTCCATAATCCATGGTTTTTGGAGCCTGGTAGATGCGGGTGTGTGAAAGCTAGGGGTAATGGGGGAGATGGTGGCTGGATGTGCTCTTCCCACAGCATGTAAATCTTACATGGATGTCCTATGCTTTTTTCTAAGTGCACACTCTTATTTATTTATAAGGGCTCATATGTGTCTTGGATCTTTCTTTATAAAACATAACAGCACCATTAAAAATAATTTTAATTAAAAAAAAGAAAGCCAGGAAGATCTGCCTGGGTTGTAGAGATACTTGCCTAATTTTTGACACAGCCTTGGCCCTATGTTGCCAGTAAAGAGGTGAGGATGTGTGGGCGGGGGAGTCAAATTTTCCAAGCAGAAACAGAAATAGAAGCATCAGGGTCACAGGGCAGAGGAGCTTTTCTGCTGTGTCAGACTCCACTCATGGGGCTGAGTGGTGATGGAGGGAACATAAGCTGGTACAGTGAATCATAGAATCCCAGAATGGTTTAGGTTGGAAGGCACCTGAAAGACCATCTCATTCCACCCCCTGCCATGGACAGGGTCACCTTCCACTGTCCCAGGTTGCTCCACACCCTGTCCAACCTGGCCTTGGAAACTTCCAGGGATCCCGGGTCAGCCACAGCTTCTCTGGATATCCTGTGCCAGGGCCTCCCCACCCCCACAGGGAACAATTTCTTCCCCATATCCCACCTATCCCTGCCCTCTGGCAGTGGGAGCCACTCCCTGTGCCCTGTCTCTCCATCTCTTGTCCCCAGTCCCTCTCCCACTCTCCTGGAGCTCCTTTAGGCCCTGAAAGGGGATCTGAGCTCTCCCTGGATCTTTCTCGTCTCCAGGTGAATGCCCCCAGCTCCATGGCCTCCTCTGGACTTGCTCCAGCAGCTCTATGTCCTTCTCATGCTGACAACCTCAGAGCTGAAGGCAGCACTGCAGGTGTGGTCTCACCTGAGCAGGGCAGAGAATTCCCTCTTCTCACCTGTTGCCCCTTGTGGTATCAGCCTGGGGCACAGGGGCTTTCTGGATGTTAGTGTGCTTGGTTAGGGCATGTTGAGCTTCTCATTCACCCACACCCCTAAGTCCCTCTTTGCATGGCTATTTGAGGCTGTCACAGTGAGGGGGAAGGGACCCTTTGAGCCCTAGAGGCAGATGGGGCTGGGTCAGGGCTCCACAGTTAAACTAACACCTTTATCAAACTGGGTCACTTGTCCCCCAGCCAGCTAGGCAAGTGAGGAGCTGGTGTGTCTGCCTTGTTGTCACTGGCTGCAGCATGGAAAGGAATGGAAGGCCAAGCTGCCTTGCTGGTTGCCAGTACTGCCTGGAGCAGCCCAGGTCTAATATGTTTGGGATCCTGCTGCTGTCCCCAAATCATCTGACCCTAAAGTCTGATGGCTCCAGGCCACCTCAGCCCTGCAGGCCGCCCGAATTTTTACCAGAAGGCCTACACACAGATGTTCTGTTTCATTTGGTTTGTTTGTATGATCTGGTTTAAGGCTGAAGAGGGATTTTATTTCCTGGAACAGGGCAATCAGGACGAAAGACTTTGTTCCACTGAACCCGGACATTGCTGTGTGTCCCTGCAGATGTGGCAGCATTCCTGCATGGCATTTCCCAGTGGAACCAGCACCATGGGCACAGGCTTTGCAGGATCTTGTGTCTCTGAGGAGATGCAGCTCTGAAAGGCCTTTGTTTGTGGTATGTTGAGCAGGCTGGGAGCAGATGAGCCATCCCAACCTGCAGTCCAGTGTCCCTGAGACTGCATGGCTGGTACAGCCTGTCGCTGTGGGGTCATCATCACACTGAGCTGAGATGCTCTGTGCTCTGTCTGTGGGTGTCTGAGCTCCCCACAGCTGCCACCTGCATTGCATCCTCCAAAGACTGAACAGCTGAAATGATATCTACTCCTTCCCCCTCCCCCTTTTTCTATGATAAAAAATTATGGATAAGAACGAGACAACTGAAAACTTGCTTTGGGAATGCCTGAGATATTTTTAATAGTTAAAAAAAGTAATACTATTGTTATTGTGTCTCAGACAACAAAACTGCCTGGTCAGATTTGCTTTCAGATCTTAAACACCGACATTTAACAAGCACATTTTCTGGGCAGCCCTAGGAATGATGGTATAAATCAAACACAGACACAAGCACTTTTCCATTCTGTCAGTGTTTTATTAATGAACTCTAAGTCATGGCCATGGGCTGAGGTGTACCCCATCTCATCAGAGAGTTTGATGAGACATTCTGGTTATCTGACTGCTTTGCAGAATTGAAAAGTTTGGAGTCTTTTTCTCTTACTGACTGCTGTTGTAATGGGGCTGATGTGCCTCTTCAGTAAGAAAATTCAGTCTTTCTTGCAAGACCAGGCTGTTCCTCCTACAAAATCTATTTTTGTTTTTTTACTTTTTCTGCAGAGTACGACTAACTGCAGCATTGGTGGGTATCTCAGCATTTTCTCTTTACTTGAGCTGTTTGTGTTTCATATGCTGCAGAAAATAAGGTGGATTTTTTTAAAGGGGATAGATCTTTCCATTGCAGCCAGATGTGTCAGTTCTTATGAACTTTAGTTGTGAATGTTGGTAATTTTACGGTTGGGAAGTCAGAGCAGAGCTACTTACTCAAATTTTTGGTGTTACTTGTTTTCATGGTGACCTAAGATCAGAACTTGGAAAAGCTGTCTGGGTTGTAGGGTTGTATCATAAATACTGAGAATGCCATAAATGATGGGATGCACACCCCTGTCTGGGTTGTTCTTGTGCAACATGGTGAGCCCTCCTGGAATATGGCCTGTCAGTCTGTGGGATTGTAAAAAAAGTGACATCATTGATGTTATCAGTGATATTGCTTTGGGCTTGAGTTTATCCCACTGAGGTTGAGGTTTCAGTCCCTGCAGTAAGAGGCCCCTCCAGGAGATGGGTGTGAGATGGCAACTCCTCCTTGGGCAGATCCCATCCCCTTGTCATTGCGTGGAAAACTTCAGAGAACCGCTATCTCCTGTGGGGCATCTGCATTTCAGTGGGGTGACGCCAGCTGTGGCACCTGTGAGCTGTGGCTGAGAATTGTAGCTCCTTGATGCTGTGGAGCAGAGTGGATACCTCCTTGCCTTTCCCAATACAGTGTTGACTTCAGAGTGTTGTTCATGGGAATGGTGCTGTTGGTCACAATCTATTGGTCTGCAGAAATGTCTCATTTGGGATCTGTGGGATGTGGTCCGTTGCATCAGAATGTGTGTGTGTGTGTGTGTGTGTGTGTTGGTGTGAGGTTGGCAGTGCAGGGGGAAGATGCAGCAGGGCAAGTGCTCGACTTGTTCCACTAGTGGTGAATTTCAATTGCATTACAAAGCAGCATCCCTCATGCTGCAGCAACAGAGAGCAGCAAATGCTGACCTTGGACCTCAAGCAGCTTGTTTTAAATTGCTGTGAAATACTTTGGCTCAAGTTTCAGTTCTAGGTTGTTTTAAAGAAAAAGAATTCTTAAAAAATGTTTTAATTGCCCATTTCACAGAATCACAGAATGGTTGGGGTTTGAAGGGATGTTAAGGACAAGATTATATTGTTCTAACACTCCTGCCATGGGTGTGGATGCCACCCACTATATGAGATTGCTCAGGGCCTTGTCCAGCCAGAACATTGAGTATTTCCAGGGATGAGGCAGAACAGTTTGGAAGTGTCCCACAGGGCAATTTTTTTAGGATTTTTTTTCCCCTCCATAAATTCTTTTTGTGCAGGATCCCAGTAGGGAAACAGCCATCACCCAAGCCAGGGCATGAGAAGGTTTGGAGCCATGCTCTGGTGCCTCTCCATTCAGCTTTTTCCCTTCTCCTGCAGTGATGCCCTGCACTGGCAAACAGCTGAGCATGCAGGAAAACCACGTGATGGGACTGGAGCAAATACTTGTTGTAAGTAATAGCTGAGACCCTCTGCTTTGTACTTTGAGTGTCACAGGCAGCTCAGTGGAAGCACAGAGGAGTCATTTATTGCTTGTGGTTTGTTGTAAAATGCTGGATGTCTTATTTGCATCACCACACAGCTCACCCAGATCCTCCCATGTCTTTTACATTACCAATTTAAACCTATTCAAGCTTCCCCTGCTGTCCAAGGACCTCCTGAAACTTAGAAATCCCAATATTTCCACACACGCATTTCTTCTTAGGGAGCTCTCCTAATCCCACTTGGAGGATTGAAGATCTCCAGAGGTGGCTTCCAGCTCTCACTCCTGTGGCCCTGTAACCCCAGAGGCTACTCTACACCACAACCTTGGCTGTGGAACTGACCCCCTTTGTGCCAGGACACCACCAGTCTTTTTGAAAGGGGTGTGTTTAGGGAGAAAGTCTTATGTTACTGCTGTGGTAAGACTGAAACTTGTAAGCATTGGAAGGGGAATGGTGTTACTGCAATGTCATGGACAATTTAAGTCTTTGCTGAGAAAATTGCTGGAAGCTGCGGTTTTGAACAGAATTAAAACCGAGCCAAGTTGTTAAAACAGCAGCTGGTATTTTTGCTTTACTGTTCATTTAAACAGCCAATTATTTAAAGATTACCATAAACCCAATCTGTAGCAGGCACAGGCCCTGCTAAAGCTGCGTGGAGGGCAGAGGCTTAAAGATAGGAAATGCCAAGTCACGGTGAAAAAGCCAAAGGCCCCTCTCTTCTGCCTTTCGGACCCCAGCTTATCTCTCTGTAACCCCCTAGGTCACTTCTCCTTAACCCCTGCTGTTGGACAATTTATGATCCCCTCTAGCCCTATATAATGGGCTGCTTTAGCCCATTCTGGCTAGAAGAGCCGTCACTGGAACCCTTCACATACCCCCAATAAAACCATCGCTGTGGAACTCCAGGACGAGTCTTCTCCTCTCTTGCATCTGCTTCCTGGCTAGTCTGGGTGCCTTAGCAAGCAAAAGAGCTGGAAATCATAAAAGAGCTGGTAAATCACTAAAGAGCTGATATCCCTTAAGCTTGCTAAGGCTGCCTGCGGCTAAGAGCGGCTTGGGTACTTGGACAGTCTGCCCCCAAAGGACTGAGCTATCCAGGCCCCGTGCTGCCTGCTCGGGGGCAAACTAGCCCAGCAGGAAGCCAGAATACCAATCCTGTTTTTTTCTAATTCAAGTTCCTTGGTCCCCATATCTTTCAGTTCAAATCAGGAATATTTTAGCCTCAGTTGTGGTTAATGTGAGGTGTTTCCTGAAGCCTGGGGTGCTCCACAATCTGTCCTTGGCTGCAGGAGCAGTGGCAGTTCAGTGCTGTGTGATGGCAGAAGGCCCTGATAGCTACCTGCAGCAGAGCTGTGGCTTCTGACATGGCAAGACTAATGTTCCTTGCTTCCCCAGGAAAACTCAAAGTGTTCCCTAATGAATAATCTTTCTCACAGTTGACAATCATTATTGTGATGTTGACTTTGGAGAAGGTAGGGACCAGAGTTGGAGAGTGATCTGAGTGTTTATTATGTGCTCTGGTTCTTTCCCAGGTTCTGGACTTCCCTGATTTGTCAGGAGCACTGACACTGATTTCAATTAGATTGTGGAAACTGTAGCTCCTGCAGGCTTGGCTGTATTACCAGCCCTGACTGTAGCTGTGTTCAGCTACTATTGAAGCTGGAGCACAGGTACAGATACTTGATTAAGGCAGATTCCAGAAATCCTCCTGCTTTACTCAAGATGATGAGACTTGGCTTCTTTGGGATATAGGAATGATAAGGGACTTCTGGAGATCTCTTCTCCAACCCCCATTTGGAACAAAACTGTAAACAGCCTCAGGGCAGGTCAGCTACAGCTTTACTAAAGTAAGCCTTGAAAACCTTAGGGGACATGAATGTCTTTTCTAGTGCTGCACTACCTCCCTAGTAAAGATTTTGTATCCTAATTTGAATCTCCTAAGCTGCAGCTCATGGCATTTGTCTGTTTTTGCACCAGTTGTTGCTTTAGGTAAAGAAACTGCTTCATCGAGGAGTTGAAAGGAATTTTCTCCTGTGTGTGCAGTGGCATATTTCTCTCTGAGCTGCCAACACTGAACTGGCAGCTTCTGGCTGTTGCCTGAGCTCTGCAGAAACGCTCAGGAGAAGAACGTAGGGTGTTGATTGCTTTGGAGGTTCTTATATTTCCTTGGGCTTCTTTTTCTACAGGTTTACATCAGATTTCACAGAACAAGGTGGCAGTGCTACTCCTGGCTGGAGGACAAGGAACCCGCCTGGGAGTCAGCTATCCCAAGGGCATGTACAACGTGGGGTTGCCCAGTGGCAAGAACTTGTATCAGATCCAAGCAGAAAGAATCCGAAAAGTGGAGCAGCTTGCTGGCAAGAGACACCACTGCAAGTGTGTCATTCCCTGGTAGGTGACCTAAAGCCAGACCTGCTGTGCAGGCCTCTTTGCATTCCAGTCTTGCCCATGTTGTCTTCAAGAAGCACTGAACTGGGTGCTGTACAGAGACAGGTCAAGAGGAGCCTTTTGTTGGCAGGATTTGTGATGGCAGAGGCTGGAGGAGGGTGCAGAGGGATGGGAGGTGGCAGGTCCATGTGTGCAGACCTGAGGGATTGAGTACTGCCTTTGTATAACTGGCCTCAACACTAACTGCTGTTATCTTGATGGCTTTGGAAGCAGCTACTGGCAACACTGTTAACAGCACTTTTCAGTGATTGTTGCAGATGCTGTACAAGAAATTTCATCCATTTCTGCTTTCTCAGGTTCCTGCATGGAGGACAACCTAGAGCTTGCCTCCAAGCCCTTCTTCCCACCCTTGTCCATAATCCATGTAAAAAACCTCTTGCTTTGTGTTCAGGCCACCCCTTGCTGTCACTGTTTGCAGTTGCCCATTCTGCTGGCTGCTCCTGGCATTCAAAAGAGATGAACTCTGGGCAGAGTGTAAAATGTGAATTCCCTATGGGATGTGGTGGGGGAGAGGAAGGCACTGCAGATGTGTCTGGAAATGTTTTCTGCTAAATGCTCTCTGTTAGACCATGAGGACTATGTAAAAATACCCTTTAGGAATCAGTGTCTGGTCTGAGGCAGGGTTTTGGCAGTGAAAGAGTAGGTCTGAGGGCTTCAGGATGCCACATTGTTTTACAAATTAGAGGTCAAATTTGATTCATACATTGTTTCCTCGTGGAAGGTGAGTCCATATTGTGCTTCTTCCTGAAGCCTTGTATACAGGGCCTGAATTGCAAATGCATCATCCCTGGTGCTGCTGGAAGCCAGGATAGATTATTTGCAAGATGCCACATCTGCTTCCAGTTCCCCTCCTGGGGGTGAGGAGGCAGTTGAAGCATTTTGCTGCTCAGGTTTACCTGGGCCCAGGCTATGGCGTGCTACAGAGATGTAAACTGGGGATGGGAAATTGAGGTCCAGGCTCTTCTATGTGCTTTTCTCATGCTGACAGAGGACCCTGTATTCCTATGCCGATAGTTGTTGAAGAGTTTGACAGGTAGATGATGAAGGTGGCTTTTAGACAGTAGTGGAGGAAGAGGCAGAAGCAATGTGGAGCTGAAAGGAAAGGAGAAAATAGAAATACTTATGACAAAAACAAACCATGCAGCCAGCATATGGAAATACTGTTGTTTGCCTTGGCACTGAAGAGGTACTGGCAGAGTGAATTGGCCAGGGTTTCTATAGACATTTGACATCAGTTTGAATCTAGAGTGAATGAGGCTGTTTTCTGCCCTTTCTCTTGTTTTCCAGCTCATCCAGGTATCCAGATGTTGTTCACATTTAGGGCAAGGCTCTTCTGTCCTGGCTGGAGCTAGGCCAGGGTAGGATCATGCCCTGATATGGTCATAGGACCCCATGCAGACTTACTGCAGGAAGAGTTCTGGAGGAGAGCAGTTGCTCACCACAGGATGCTGCCGTGTCTCATTTCACACTCCTGGGATTCCTCTCTTTTCTCTTCAGTTTGTAGTTTTGCCTTTTGCTTGTGTTGCTCTTTCTCATTGCCAAGTCCCTATTCCTGCCTAGGTACATCATGACAAGTGAGTTCACACTGGGGCCAACAGAAGAGTTTTTTGTACAACACAACTACTTCAACTTGGACAGATGCAACGTTGTCATGTTTGAACAGAGGATGCTGCCTGCTGTCACCTTTGATGGGAAGGCTATCTTGGAGGAGAAGGGGAAAATTGCCATGGCTCCAGGTACCTGCTGTTTCCTCTTCCATACTGCAGTACTGTCATATGTGTTGGTAGTTGCTATGGGCCATCAGCCTGCCTGGGCACACAGAGCAAGCTGTGAGGGTCAGGGCTAATGCTTCCAGTTAATGTGGAGAGGTTCGCTAATGTTTCAGGCTGGTAATCAGGAGCATACATCTCTTTAGTTCTGGATGGACATTTGACCACAGCACATGTTTTTTATCCAAGTCTGGGAGTGTTGGCAGGATTAGAAGTGCTGTGGCTGCGGGGTAGGAGAAAAGTGCATTAGCAAAGCTCTCTATGAGGTCTCTGGAGCGCTGCCCCCTGTGGTGAAGGTCAGGAGCTCAAGGCTGATAGCTGGAAATGGGCAAAAAAGCAGCAAGAAGATGAACTCTTTTCAAAATGACAGCAATGTCTCACCTTGTAATGTTCTTTTAACCTAGACATGGTAAGAGACTTGGTGAGGGCAGCCCAGCTGGGACTGTGTTGCAGCTGCAGAGTGGTTCTCCCGAGCTGACAGGGGCCTCCCAGGAGGAACTGTAAATGAGTGATCTGTGATAAACGTGCAGGTGTCTTCTGTACAGCTACAGTTCAAGCCTTTGAAAAGGCATTGAGAAGTTGGGGGGAGGAAGATAAACAGAGAAAAAGATTTATTTTAGTCTTTCTCCAAGAAAGAGAATAAATATGCTTTTGCCCCATACTAGAGGAGAAGTGTAAAAGACTTTTCCCACCCTTTGCATAGATTTGCCCTTTAGTAGTCTCCCTCTGAGGATCTTAGTAACCTTCATAAAGTCTCATAATGCTGCTCAGTGAGGCTGGTCCCCATGGTCCCACTCTTCAAGTGAGAGAACTGGGGTGAAAACATGCTCCCTTGAACTGTGTGGCAGAACTGGAAATAAAACCTATTACCACTGGCTCTTGGCTAGAAAGCATTCCATACTCTTCCATTCAAGAAGGTTTGTTCAGTACTTTCTACTTTTGCTCTGTTAGCTGGAAAAAACCACCCCAAAGTCACAAATGAGCCAAGACTTTCTCTTCTCTCTTGCATTATAGATGGCAATGGTGGCTTATACCGTGCTTTGATGGATAATAAGATCTTGGATGATATGAAGCAGCGTGGAATCCAGTATGTCCATGTATATTGTGTGGACAACATCCTCGTGAAAATGGCAGATCCAGTCTTCATAGGTTTCTGTATTTCCAGAGGGGCAGACTGCGGTGCAAAGGTGAAGCAATGCTAGCTCTTGGCTGGTTTCCCACAGGGAGTTTGGGTCTGATGACACTTGGAAGCCGCTGTTTGCAGGGAACTTAGATGGTGTTCAACCCTTTGCCCATCAGCAGCTCACTCTGAGCAGGTTTAGAGTTCCTTGCTGCCTGCACTGCATTTCATATTCCTACCTGTAGGTGTGCTCTGTTCTTCCCAGAGTACTGTGGAAAATAAACTTCAGTTAGAGGAGGAAGTATATCTGCACAGGAAACTGCACACTGGAATTGCTTTGACCTATGCCCAGTCCTTGCTACATAGTCCTTGCAATGGGCTGTCTAGAAGCCATATTGGACTGGGTTGTGTTTTATAAATGCGCCTTTAAGTCTAATGGAGGCATTTCTTACGCTCTGCTGTGGAAGATGGGGAAAGCCTTAACAGCCTGGATTTTGTTAACCTAAAGCAGCATGTGTCTGAAGAGAAATTTATGAGTCATTAGCTCTGTTCAGGCAAATGGGAAGTTGGAGGCTAATAGTTGCAAACAGCTTTCTTTTAATGCCAGATCCTGGTCCTTGATAAGTGCCCCCCACTATGCAGATTGCTTTTAACTGTCCTCTGAGAAACTGTCAAATTAAGTGGTTGAGTACTGGGGTTTATGTTGAATTAATGGGCAAAATGTGCCTCCAGACTGCTCTGTGCCCCTTACACAGCCCTGAGGTGCTGGAGGACCAGCAGGCAACAGTCCCGTGCGATTGTTTGTACTTGGGAGTTGGAATAGTCCTGGAATTTTCTTCCTCTTTGTCATAAATCTGTGTCCTGTGGCTGCAGGTAGTGGAGAAGGCCTACCCCACGGAGCCTGTTGGAGTGGTGTGCTGTGTGGATGGGGTGTATCAGGTGGTGGAGTACAGCGAGATCAGCCTGGAGACTGCACAGCAGCAGCGCCCTGAGGGGGGACTGGTGTTCAGTGCTGGCAACATCTGTAACCACTTCTTCACTGTTGAGTTCCTGGAAATAGTGGCCCAGTAAGTCCCAGCAGACCTTCTAGGTAGCTGTGCAGCCCAGAAATACCTCCAAGACTGGGTGTTCCTGTTTTGCACTCTGGAATTTTAGTTATGGTTATTCCCTATGTTGCCTTTCACCTCCTGTCTCTTCCAAACAGTTCCAAATACCTGAGTCCCCTTTCTGACAGCCTCAGCATACTCTCCAGACCCTACCCAAGGAAGAGGTTCCCAGGTTCATTGTAATTAAATCAATTGAGATATACCAGTGCACGATCTTCCTGGGCATTCAAGGGTGAGCAGCTGTGCAGGCTGCAGTGTGGTCAGTGATGCAGCCTCATACCATGGATTTCTACGGGGAATGTCAGCCGTGCCAGCGCTTGGAACAACAGAGTTTGTGGGAGAGGGTGAAGTTGTGGGTGGACTCTGCACCTTGGTGTTGGGGAATGGGGATGTGATGCTGGGCACTCAGTGAGCAGCTGTACAACCTTCCTGAAGAGCTTGAACCACCCTTGGGTGAGGGATCTGCTCTGCTCTGTTTTCATCCCAATGAATTTGGGTTGCCTTTGGGTTGCCTCTTTTTTTTTTTTTTTGTAACCTCTGCCTGCAATTTCAGCTTGATGCATACTTCTCCCTCTCCTCTGACTGTCATGTCCCTGTGGTACAGAGAGAGCCCATGGCCAGGCTGCTCTGCTTGGGGAAGTGTTTCCTGGCTGTGACTTGGATCACTTGGGAGGGAGTAACACCCACAAACAGTTGAGAGTTCACCCAGAGCAGTAATGAGCCATTTGCTTCCCTCAAGTGTATTGCTTTTTTTTCTAAGTGGGCTTGAACTAAATAAAATGGTTGGTTTCTTCTGCTTTTGCAGGAAATGGGAGTCACAGCTGAAGCATCATGTAGCCATAAAGAAGGTGCCCTACATTGACAAGGAGGGAAATCTGGTAAAACCACTAAAACCGAACGGGATAAAGCTGGAGAAGTTTGTATTTGATGTGTTCCAGTTCTCTAAGTTAGTGACAGACATAATTTTACTTTTCTCCTCCCCTTCTTAGTGTTTGTTTGAATGACTGTAGGTTGAAACAAGCCATCCCAGGGAGACATGGTTTGTGGGTGGCTTGTTAGGAAGGTTGTTGGATCTACACCCAGCTCCAATCCAACTGTAACACCGTGGGCTCTAAGGGGACCTCACAAAGCACTCAGTGCTTGCGCCAACCCTGCTCCCAGACTGGTCATCCTCCTGAGGATGTGTTGGCTGGCCTGGCCTCTGCCAGCCTGGGAAAAACAAAAGGAAATTGAGGGCAAAACCAATGAAGCACATATTGGAGTATTCAGACTTGCAAAAATTGGGTCTTTCAGCATTGTGGCTTCCCTGACAACTGTAGCTCTGGTTACATTTTTGGGTGCTGTTAAGCCAGGGTTCAGCTTGTACCCTTTGTGTTTGGAAAACTGTTTACTTAAGCACCATGGGGCCAAGTGGAACTGTCAGTGTTCACTTCACAAATTCTGCAACATAGCTGGGAGTGCCGTGACATATGTAGTCAGGGGTACTTGTGTCTACAGAATATAGGATTTTATCAATTAAGCATAAGCGTTGTTATAAAATCTATTTCTCCAAGGTCTCAAATTCAGCAGTGAAGATTCTGTTTTAGGCTTTAATAAATGCCAAGGAGAGACCTCAGGCAAACTGAATTAACTTTGTTTGGGGATACTATTTCTCTTTTTATATTATTTCCTTTAAAGTAGAGAGTTCAAGGTTTTGTTTCCTGACATGTGTTAAATAAAGGAGTATCAAACTAAAGACAAAACCAAAACCCAGGGTGATGGGAACACTGCTGAGTTCTGAGCCATGACAGAGCTTATTTGCAAGCAGTGGTTCCTTGTGGTTTTTTAACAGCTCAAAACCACCTTGGCAGCTGTGCTTCACGCATGGAGTGCAGAAAGCACATGTGGTGGTGCTTTTTAATTTGCACTCCCATTTCTGGTAAACAGCTGTACTTCACAATCACCTGTGAGGCCTCCCTTGTTGCTTGTTTGTCCCTGGGAGCTGGTGTCCTTAGTTGGTCCTTACCTACAGATTCCCAAGCAGGGGGTATTTCTTGGGGCATGGTGCTCTGCAGTGAGTGCACTGCTCATGCTCTGCCCAAGCTCTGGACAGTGCTGTGCTCTCTGTCTGGCTGTGTTCTGAGCTGTCTTGTCCAAGAACCTCCCACTGCCTAAAAAAGTTTCTGTGGCATCTCTGCTGAACTGTTGCTTTTTCTCTCCCCGGAGCACAGTTCTGGTAGGTTGGCAGGCTGCTGTTAAGTTCCCAAAGAGAGAAGGCTTCTTGTTTTTTTCCATTCTACAGCCCTGGTACTCCTTGGGTCTTTAGAATGGTAGTGGGCTTCCCTTGGCTTAACTGCCTCAGGCTGTGTACAGTGCTTCTCCCAAAAATATATATGAGCCTTTCCCCATGAATGATGTTGTTGTGTTAGCGGGGATGATGACTAGCTCTGCTTTTCATGATCATTGTTTTCTTTCCTTTGCTGGTAGGAATTTTGTGGCATTTGAAGTTCTGAGAGAAGAGGAATTCTCACCACTAAAAAACGCAGACACAGCTGACAAAGATACTCCTACCACTGCTCGGCAAGCCCTCCTGGCCCAGCATTACCGCTGGGCTCTCAAGGCTGGAGCCAGATTTGTGGATGAAAATGGTTGCAGGATACCAGAAAAACTCAGGTATAAATCTGTGACCTTCTCATGGAAGTGCTCAGCCATGCCAGCTGGCCAATGGCACATGCTGGGCTCTCCAAAACCGGCATTAGTGTAGTCACAGGGTGGCTTAGTGTGATTTTTGTTTAGCAGGTCCTCTCTGGATATGCAGGTTGATATCTACACTTCTTACTCCTCTTATGATTGTGGGTGCTCCAGATAGCGCTTGGGGCTCTGGGCATTCTCTCTGGCAGATCCCTGGTCTTGGGGTAATGAGTTGGCCCTTGCTACAGCACTTTGTTAGACAATGGCAGTCTTTTTCATCACTCTGGATTTAGCAATGCAAGGAATTTTAATTTGTAGGCTCTGACAGCTTTTCTGACTGTGTCCCCAACAGGATTCTCAAGTGGTCTTAAGGATTGGCTGTTAGAGTGATTACCAGTTCAGATACCTTCCTGCATCATATGTAATGGAAAGCTGCTTTTACTCCATGGGGCCATTACTTCATTAAGTCATAGTTCAATAGACCCACAAGTTGTTCATTTTACTTGAAAAGCATCGCTATAAAAGTGCTGTTTTGGTTTTACTGAGTAACATTTGGGACCTGTTAATTCCTTTTTATTTTCACACTTTGTTTTCACATAATGTCTGGTGCATGTGTCTTTAACAAATGTCTTACCCTTCTGGATATCCTATTCTGGATAATCTTTTGAAGAAGATGCACTGTTTTTTAACCATGGCAGGAAGTTAATCCTATGTTCTCTGCTTTAGTCTCTCAGGAACTGAAGATCCTCCGGCTGTGTGTGAGATTTCTCCATTAGTGTCTTACTTTGGAGAGGTGAGAATAGCTATCTATGGAGGCATTTTTAAGAGTGTGCAGGTATGCATCTGACTTCCAAACACAGGTAGTTTCTTTAGCCTGGGCTTGATGAGAAATGGTAAGATCAAGGAAACAGGGCCTTGGGCTCTGTGTTATCATTATGTCATTCTGTTATGATTTATTCTTCAGCAGTTTGTTCACTCTCAGTTTTAGCCATCTGTAAAATGAGATTTGTAACAAGGCTGCAGTTTCATTAAGGTTCGCGAGCACTTTGAGATCTTAATAAGAAGTGCAGAATATTCAAATTGGAAAACCATGGGTTCTGTGCTTATTTGTGCTCATATCCCACAGTAAGTGAATCCTGACTGAGAAATATGATATATATCTTGGTTTTAGGGAAGCCATTTCTCAAGTTTGTCCCTCTGAAAATAATTGATCCAGAGAAACTTGCTTCTGTTTAATAACGAGAATAGGAGCTTCCCTATTGGAGGGGCAGGGTGAGAAATAGTAGATTGCAGGAGAATGTGTGGGCACTGTTTGCTAGGTTTCTACATGTGTTAACTTGCAAGCCAGCTACCTGCAGTAGGTGTATTCCTCAACACGTGCAGGTGACAAACTCATTGCAATCAGTAGGTTGTCAGAAAAAAATGAAAACAAGGCAATTGCACTTTTCTTTGCCAGGATTATTCTAATGTCAGTTAAGGACACACCTTCCCATGTTGCTCTCCCAAGAAGTTTGTTTCTGACATCAGGTTTTATGGTTCCTTAGCGCCTCTGCTTCTTGAACCCCAGAAACACTGTCACTGGAGAAACTGTAACTCTTGCCTTGTCCCTGACCTTTGTCAGTCACTTACAGACTTAAAATAGTGCATTTACAGCCTAACAATACTGTTATCACACCTTCTCAGGGTCTGGAGGTGTACATGAAGAACAAAGAGTTCCCTTCTCCTTTTGTACTCGACGAAAACAAAGTGGAAATGCTGGAAAATTCTTGAAGTGGGAAGCTTTTCCTTCTCAAATCAGATCCATGTTTGTCAGATCCATTATAAGAACTGACAGTACTAAAATCACTATGAAGTGGATTATAAAAAAATTGCTTTTGCGGATTAACACTTTCTGGGTGCTAAACAGATCCTACATTTCTTATTTACTGTTGCATATGAATATGGAAAAGAGCCAGTCAAGGCCTGATAAATCAGCTTTGCCTTCAAGAAGATTCAGTTTCTTCAGTGCCTTGTTAGGTGTATTTGTGTTGGTGTGGTTTTTTTGGTTTGGCTGTTTCTAAATCATGTGCACAGTTGAAGTCAGACTGAGATCCCATCCTGAAAAGTATGGAAGGACTTTGGATACTGAGGTTTTCTCTCCAGTGGTCAGCTTTTTCCCTAATCATGTGCTGATTGGAAGATCCAATTCAGCAATTGCATCCTCTAAGCAGATAATACAGAGTCTGCTGTATGGAGGGATGTTGCTGTGCCTAAGCATTGCTTGAGGCTTGGAGTCCAAAGTAGAACAGACTAGTTTTGTAACTAGGTTCACTGGTGTCATGCTTAGACTGATTGCTCCTTACAGTTGTAGTGACTTGGGTTTTTTTAATTAAAAAAAAAAAAGAATGTTTTCACTACCCTCTGCCCTTCCTGACTATAACAGTTTTCCTTTCCATTTCCTGTTTAATATATACCATATCCCTCAGACAATGTTCTCTTGGGGTACCTGAAAGTAGTAAAAGAAACAAATCCCAGTGGTAGAATTTAATGCCTAACCAAACCATACCAAACCAAAACAAAAAAGACTCAGCATCACCAGGGTACACAGTAAAACACCAGCCTTCGCTTCTACCGTTTTTCTCCAGGTGATTTTCCAGCACTCTTTCACTTGGAAGTAATTCCATAGATGCCTTTCTTTTAGATATGTTACTAACCACAATGTAAAGTGTCAGCTAATGAAGGACACTAATTGTCAGAACATACATAGCATGTGAACTCAGCCCTGGCCAAGGGGTCTCAGGGTAACTCTGACCCTTAACCTACCAGTGATTCTTCATGTTCAGTTTTTGGACACTGCCCCAGAAAGCTCATGCCCATCTGATGCAGAACCTGCACTGAGCATACCTGACTCAGTATGTTTCACCCTTGGTGAGGATGTGTCAGCTGCACTCTCTGGTGGCTGGCCTTGGCATCAGAAATGTTCCATACTCTTTCCCTAAACGTGGTGTTAGGGAAGGTAGTGAGAAAGACATTTCATCTGAAATGTTATTTCTTGCATCAGCTTCTACTGAGGAATCGCTTATGCTATTTCATTAAGCATAATTAAGTTCCATTGCTTTCTGCAATTTCTGATGTGAAGCTCTATTCAGAATAATAAAGAAGGGAATGGGGAAGTATAAAAATGACTTTGAGAGTAAATACAGTTTCTAAGTATGCTCAAGTTATCCAAAGAAAGCATCTAAATGTTATTATCAGAGTTTTTGGTTGGAAAGTGTTTCTGCATGAACTTGAGTAATGATCCTTTCACACATGCAGACCAGCTAATGACTGATTACCTCAGTTGGCATGTGCAGCCAGTAATTCACATTTTTAGTATAAATAAAGCATTTGTCCTTGTCACCCAATTCTGTAGTCTTTTTTGCAGTGTTTCTATGACACATTCCATTCCTGTCAGTCAAGTTTCATATCTGAGAACAAATTGTGTTGTATATTTGTATTGCTCAGAAGTTCAAGCACATGCTTCTTTTATACTGTGCTGTGCTATAAAGAAATATTTCTTTGCTTTTTCTAAAGTTCTTTTTCTTTTGAAGCTTCAGTTTCCATGCACACAGAACAGAGCTGCTGACATGGTTTTCAAGAAGTTAAATTAGAATGCTAAATGTCTTGTCTCTTAGGTTTTTTATTTTCTATGACTCTTCACATTTTAAACTGGAACATATAAACAATTTTGAGAGAACTTTTAACAAAAAAAAAAATCTGTCCTATATGTAACAGTCTTTGTACACATTATAAAATGAAAAAAGTACCTGAAACAAAGGGAACACCTGTACTACTCCAGAAACTTCTGGACACCTAAGCATTTTTAACAATAAAGATGTTACTGTGATTTATATGTGTTTGTCTGTGTTTCTTGTATGTGAGAAAACACACACTTCTTGTCTCTGTCCCTGTGAATGTTGTCACTACAGCTGCAAGATAGTGTCACTGCTGGTGCATCTGGAGACTGCAGTGCCCAGTCTTCAGATTACAGGGGCATATGGAACTGAGCACAGGGTGATTCCTGAAGGGAGTTGACATTGTGGGATCTGTTTTTTCATCAGAAAATAGAATATTGTGTTCTTGTCGCCAATGCTGTATATTTTTTCCAAGCCTTTCAGCTAAGTTTATTGAGGGGAGTTTAATTGCAGGCGGTCTTATTTCAAGTAGATTTGAGTAATATGGTTCTGAGTCAGTCTCACAGCTGGTGTGTAGGTAATGAGCACTCGCTGCAATGCAACTTTAACTTTGCTTTCCAATGAGAGGCACTTCTTAAACACGGCTGTATTTATAGCATAATCAGTAGGGAAAGGCAGAAATACCTCACAAATGGCAGATTGCCGTCATTTGGGGCTTTAGGGCTGAACCCAGCAAATGTCAGAAGCAAATGTTACTTTCTTACCTCTTAACCCCCGTTTTCTCTTGACACCCATGTGCAGGCTGCTGGGGATTTAAGTATGTTTTGAAATATGTTTACACAAATCATTAGTTTCCTGTGATAGGAAAATTAATACTAAAAATGAATGCATGCTTTAGACATCCTAAAATTGCTCTTCTGCTTGTTTATGTGTTTTTTATATCTACCAGGATTTTTGATTAATTTTCTTAATCATTAAATGCTCAAAAACCACCAAATTTTCTTGAAATCTACTGTGAGGTGGGTTCCAAATGTAAAGATTCAAATGATGGACACTAACCTTCCACTTAGGCACGGCTGGAGGTGAATTCACTGCCAGCACTTAGAGCAGCAGTCTTAAAGCAGCTGCTTCAATGCTGCCCTCTTCCTCTTGGATGATGAACCTGCTCGAGAAGTTGTTATTTGCTATGCTATGGGCTCTGAATGTGTACATCACTAATGTGTACTTCCCTACGCTAGCTGAGTATGTCCCTCCTTTTCTGCAGGGAAATTTTTAATTGCAGGGGGAGTGACACAGGGCTAGGGGGCTGTGGAAGAGCAGCTGAAAGAAGGAATTGTGTGGGATGAGTGCTTCCTGCTGCATACCAAAATTCAGTGCCAGGTCTTAGGGAAGGGTCTATTTACACAACTAGTTAGGTTGCTTCTCACCCACCCACATCCTCTCACAGGTTCCAGTTGTCTGCTCTCAGGCCCATGTTCCTGCACTTCTGCTGGAAAACTGTTGTGTCTCGGTGTTTCCGTGGCAGGTGATAACGCCGTCAGACAGCATTTCCTGTCCTCTCAGAGGCAGCAGCACTTCGGGGTTTTCCCTGGCCGTGCTTACTCTGCAGGTGGGCGGGAGGAGTCACAGTGGCCGTACCCCCTCCACGGCTCCTGTGCAGGGGCTGCACTTCACCACGGCGGACCACTCCCCGTTCCATGGGGACTTGCAGGCCATTTACTGGGTTGATTTTCCTTATTATCTGCCACGTCAGTTCTTCCATGCCAATGACTCTGTGACTGGTCTCTATGTTGTAGTCTCACGACACCGAAGAACAGCGAGGATTCCCAGCCTCCCCTATGGCTCACTGCCCACCCCGGCAGCCGCTGTCCTCGCTGGGCGGGGCGCGGTCCTGCGATGTGCGCCGGGACAGCGAGAGGCAAGGGGCAAAATCCAAGCAGCCCCGAGCACCCCGGCCCAGGCTTGAAGCCCGAAGGCGTGAAGTAGGTGGGGGGCTCGGGCCGTACCCACGCCGAGGGCTGCGGCCTCGGGACGGCTCGGCGAATGGGCAGGGCGGGCTAAGACCTCCTCCTGCCCGCCCGCGGAGAGGCCCCGTCCCTACTGGGCTTCCTCAGGGCCGGTGCCTCTGCGGCGCCGCCGGCCGCGCTGGGTCCCGCCTCGCCTCGGTGCCATCGAGCGCGGACGCGCCGGCGCCAGGGACAGAGCGGCACCGGAAGCGGTTGCCGGAAGCGGCCGCTCCGTCCCGCGGGGCCATGGCAGCAGGCGGCCCCTGAGGCGCCGTCATGTACTCGGGTGCCACCGCCGCGGGGTCGCCGCGCCGAGACTTCATCTCCGTCACTCTCGGCCCAGAGGAGGCGGCCGGGGTCGGTGGCTATAACAACAGCAAGGCTTGGCGGCGGCGCTCCTGCTGGCGGGTGAGGCCCACGCGGGGAGCTGTGCGGTACCGGAGTATCCCCGGGCTGGGTGCGGGGGGCACCTGGTAATGGGGGAGGGCTGTTGGGCGGTCAGGAATGTCCCTAGGCTTAGGTGCAGCTGGAGTGTCATGGGGGACCTGGCGTCGTCCCCCAGTTCCGAGTCGGGCAGAGACCACGGCTGTGGGCCCTGGGCGCTGGGGCGGCCCCGCTCTGGGCTCTGGTTTCGGAGTGCTCGCGGGGCTGCTCTCCGCGGAGTAGGGGTGTGTGAGGCGCGGACTGACTGAGGTGTCTCCACGTCATGTCTTAATTTTCACGAGTAAAGCTGGGACCAGGGGCATACGGTAAAATCCTGCCCTCTGCTCGTGGACATTTGAGGGGCAACGCTGAGCTCTCGGGACCGGAATGAGGGGAGTGAGATTTGGTCTCTGTGCCTCTGTTCCCTGTTTTAAGGCGTAAGGGGAGGGTCCTGTCTTCTGCCCATGGAGAATAAAGGGAACAGTGTGAAAGCTGAGTGTGAGAAGAGGGGTCCTCTGGCAGAGCTCTGGGAAGTGACCTTGTCTGCTTGTGGCTAGAATGGGCAGACAGCTTCATGTGGGATGGGAGTCTTGGGCTGGAGAGTCTTCTGTGGGAAAGAGTGAGTCAGAGGGCCAAGATAAGCCTTGTTACAGATAGGAGATGATGTATAGTCACCTACAGAGGCTTTACAGGTCATCAGATGAAGTGTGTATGAAGAGCTTGTTTAGGCCCACAGTCCCACAGTTATCTTTTTATTACCAGCTAGAGAGATATGGGCCCGAGTCATCACCCTTCATTTTACACTTATTCTTCGTGAGCAAAAAACCAGTAAGATGGTGGTGAATGCCCTTGCATGTTTTTGTGCCTTACTCCTACCTGTTGCAAGACACCGCAATTAAAGCTTCTTTTCCCATCCTACCGTGATGAACCACAGGGCTGCTGGGTCATAGACTTTGCTAAGCAGGTAGAACTGAAGATGACACAGTGGGACCAGCATTTTGCAGTGTGTACAGAGAAGTATTCCTGTACAGTCAGCAGTGCTGGTGGAAAGGCAGGAAATTGTGCTGTGGGACTCACAGTGTGAGGCCATTGACAGTTCTGCAGGCAGACATCCCCAGCTTCTGGCTGTTGCTAAGAGGATGAGGACTGTGGGAAGTACTGTGTGGTTTGTGGCAAAGGTCCTTCCCAAGTGTAGCATTGGCAGTGAAGTTCCCTCTGTATATCCAAATCAGAATTAGTGAATTTCAGGAGGACTGTTGGAAAAGTAATGATGGCAATGTAGCCCTTGATGTTTAACTCCAGCTTCTCTCTCTGTAAATGGAGGCTAATGTACCTTGGCCTCTTTCAGGTTAATGTAATTTGCTGTCAGTTTTTCAGTGATTGTTGCATGTAATCTAGTGTTAACAATACATTTTTGCCCATGAGTAAACTTGAAAAGATTGTGGGTTTGTCTTGTTTGCGGTTGTGGTGTTTTATTTAATTTTCACATTGCTGCAGATTGGTGCCTCTTTTTTTGTGGTGCAGAATTTGTTCTGTGTGACAGTTCCCATGCTTGTCAGAGCCAGGATACCTGACTTCTCTTTCACAGATTGACAGAATATTCTGAGTTGGAAGGGCCCACTCTTTAAGCAAACGGTCCATACAAGGATCAAACCCATGACCTTCCAGTGATTGGTGCTTACCTTATTTTGAGCTATTCTTCTTTGCTGCAGTAACATTTTTAGTTTTCCTGCCATTTTCTTCTGTTTCTAATTTTGCATGTGCATTCTGCAGTCCGTTGCCAGCCAGGAGGAAAGAGGCTTTTGGCGGATATCCCAGTTGATAGCTTAGCAGGTGCTCAGGTCAACCAATCGAGGTTGTGATTGAAATCAGCCGTAGTTGAAGCTTTCTGGGAGTCTTGGCATTTGGCAGGTTCTGAGGTTCTTGCAGCAAGTGGCTCTTAAGTTTTTGTGAGCTTCTTGTGCCAGCTGGTTGGATTTCTGTTTTCTCTGTCATCAAAGAAAATAAGCAATGGGTATATGCTGTTGGAAACAGGGTAAAATTAAACCTAGTCAATTTTGTGGGTTTTAATCTGAATGAACCAATAAGAGTTTATTTTTAACCAAGTAGGTTCTTAATGTCATGCTAAATATTCTTTCTTTCACTTCTTTTCTCTCCTGAAGAAATGGAAGCAGCTGTCCCGACTCCAGCGGAGTGTCATTCTCTTCCTGTTTGCGTTCTTGGCAGTGTGTGGAGTAATTTCGTACACAGGCATGGGGGAAACATGGAAAAGTATGTGTTCTGTACAGCTTGCAATTTCCAGAACGAGGTGTTAACACCTCGCGTTCTGGCAATGAGAGATTAGGAGATGATTGTGGATCTTATAACCAGCTTTAATTTCCATTTGTAATGACTGGGTGTATTCATTAAAATGCAGTTCTGAGATGATTTTATGTGGTGTTTGAATGATGCAATGCTTACTCAAAAAATATTTTTGGTATTCCATTTCTTTCTTCATGTTGACAAGAGCAATGTTTTGTTCTAGTTGATGTCGTGGTTTCAGCCAGGATAGTAAATTTGTTGAAGTAGCTGGGAGGGGGTGTGGCTAAGGTCTGGATGTTATTCTGTACCCCCTCAGTCATTGCTGCGTGTGGGAGAGGGGAGAAAGGAAGTCTGTGCTGGGCAGAAGAGGCTCCTCCTGGTAGAGAAAATATAGCAGGGGCAGCTATCTTTATTCATGCCTTCATGTAAATAGTTTCTTTTTCCTATACCTTTTGTTATTAATATTGTTGTCCTTACTGTTTGTTTTCTTACTTCATTGCTGTTTCCCCTAAATTGTTCTTGTCTCAACTTGTGATCTTTGCCTTCTGTGCCTCCAGTTTTCAACTCATGCACCCCAGAGGGAAGGGGGAGGGCAAAACAGAAAGGGGAAAGAGAATAGCAGTGTGGTTTTTGTGGTTTCAGGGAGCACTGAATTGGGAACTACCATTCCTAAACTATGATGGTTGATTAATATCTGAAAGTTTTGAGTGTGATTTTTTAAATCGTGTTTGTATGTAGATATGGGTAGCTCAAACCTAATCAGTTTAGAATTTCTAAGCATTTGGGTAATACTAATGCACATTTACCTGTGATAATATCTTACTAATTGTACTGAAAAACTGAAATAGTAGCAATTAAAAAAATCTCTATGTGCCTTTTAACAGTTTCCTTTTATATTAGGGAGAGGATTAATACCAAAATACGCTTTGTATCTAACAGTTAGTGTGTGTTTATCAATGCTTTGTGGATGAAAACAGTTTTTGGAGGTGCATCTATTACTTGTATACAGCAAACTGTTCTAAATTTCTAACTGCAGCCTTAACTGTTGATTCTTTGTGCTGAGTAGTTTTGTGTGTCTAGGTATAACAAACAAATCATTGGATGATCAGAGAACAGAACAAGAAATTCCTAGATTGAAGCTGGCAAATCCAGCTGTTCTACCAGCACCCGAGAAAGCAGATGTCAACCATGGAGACTACCCTGAGCTTTCACTGCAGGTAATGTGAGAAGAATTTAGTTTTCTAATGCCACAAAGAGTTTGTGAAGGCAGATAGCGCTTGGTTCCAACAGTTGTTGTGGAGGAAGGAGTTAGAATTTGCAATAAACCTGTGCTCTTGGTGGAATGCTGTCCTCTCAGGGAGGGTTTTGGTGTAGTATTTCTTGGCTTTGTCTTTTTTATTTACATGTTCTATATGCTGTTTTTTACTCACTGCTCTGCCCAGGCGTGTCAGGACTTTATGTCACACTGGTGTCTTAGTTGAGGCTTCACTCATGCTGTGTGAATCAGTCTCCACTCCTGTGAGGAGCCTGGAGTCATGGTTTATCTGGGAGCTTGAGAAATAGCTTCAGAAAGAGCAGATGATAGGAGGTTTTGAAGGGTTATGTTTGTGGGGAATGCAGTGGGAAAGGAACATCAACTGACTGTGTGAATTAGTGGAGCAAAGGAATGCTGGTTACTGTGTTGTTTGTCATGAATTTATCTCACAAATTCAGAGATGTTCAGTTAATGAATACAAAATTTTGTATGAAATCTTTTTGTCATCATGCAAAAATGTACATGTATTACTGTATAGTAATTCTTGGTTTTTTCACTGCCATTGTGGCAACTTGTTTTTTGCATTCTTTTTGCTAATTCTCATAAATTTACTGTGCCTAGTAGAATGGAATCAAATATCTTTACAATCCTTTGTCACTGCCTTGTGTTAAATGAATGCTTGGGAGCAGTAAAGGTAGTTTAGAAATAATTTATCAGTGTAAACTTAAGAATGGGATGATTTTACCAAAAGTTTCAAGCAAACAAACTCACAAGATCTTTAGCATACGTTCCATCAGGTCAGAATTTGCCTGCTGCAAAACAAACAAAATAAGATTGATCTGAATTTATGTTTAATACTGGAATTATATTGATTTATGGTTTGAAATTTTACTATCTCTGCAACTTACCAAGCACATTTTTTTTTTCCTATTCTCAGAAGCCACCGAAACCACCTCATGTTCGTCGTGGTCCTTCCAATCTTCAGATCAAGGCACCACGGAGAGACACGAGGCTGAAGACCCAACATGATACCATGAGGGCTGTAGAAGAGCTGGTCAAAGCGGATAAAGTAGAGAAAACAGAGAAATCCATTATCAGGTAGAAACGTTTCAGGCAAGGTACAGTGCTTCCTTCCCCCTTGCCTCTGCCAAGATCCATTGAGTGTTAGAGTGAAAATTTTAAGGACTTTTTGTTGTATGTGTCCGAGGTTATTTTCTTTCTTTGCATGGGTTTGTTCTCAGGCCTGGCCTGATAGCTGCTGGTATTACTAGGCTGATAGATTTCATTTTGATGAATGTGCAGTTTCTCTGATTTTACTGTTTACATCACACAGCTGCAGAGGGTTTGAAGCCCTGCAAGGCTGGCTGTATTTCTAATGCACTTAGACATTCTTAATGTTCAGCAAGATTCTCAGTGTCCAGAGGTTTCTGCTATTTGTTGTAATAAATGTTAATCTAACAGTATCAATGTAATAGTTCTGCTACAAGTGTTTTTGTCCTGGGGCAGGTTTGGAAAGTGATAGCATTGTCAGTGCTTCTTGTGGGTTGGTGCCACTTAAGACCCTGGGCCCAGGCCAACCAGGCAGGATCAATGGCTGTGTACATAGTTGTGTGAGTGTAACACGATGTGCTTACTTCTTTCTTAGAAGACATTTCTTCCCTTGTACAGATCTAGTAGTATCTTTAACAGGCCTGTGCTTCTATGGTTATGGAAGTGTTTTGATTTGGGAATAAGTGAAGGAAAGTAACATGGATATAGAGAAGACTACCAAAAGTTCAGCAGAGGTTCTTCAGACTTGGAACATGAGGCTTGGGGGTTTTATGAGTTTTATTTAGCCCTGGCTCAGATGAGCTGATCATAGCATCACAACTGTGCCTGGGTCAGCATTTTGGCTGTCAGTATTGTCTGAAAATGTTTTGCTTTTGCTTGTGCTGTAACTCACAGACTTAAACAGTGAACTTACAAGAGCAATGAAAACATAATGAAGACTAGCTGCAAATTTAAAGAATAGAAGTAAGAAATGAAATATGGCATTTATCTAAGTCAGAAGATATGCTGACTGGAAACAGTCAGACTTAAATTAAACAATATAGACTTTAAAGATCCTGTAAACCTGGTTCCCTTAGGAAGCATATAATGGGCTCAGAGGCACCATACCTATATATTAAATGGTATGGTTGAGATTGTTTGATCTTGATATGAATTTGGCCTGACTTGAAGTCTGCTCTGAAAGACTTCTTCAGGAGATTCTTCATGAAAACCTGTAAAAACTGATTTACGCATCTATGGTAGAAGAGAAGGCTTGTGATCCTTAATAGCAGAGTTAGTACTTTGAGCATCTCATTCTTTGTACTTAATCATGGGTTTTGGTGATCATCATTTATGTGTTACTGTTGCAGCATGGCTGGGTGGTAGAAGTGCTGCAACCTTCTTTGAAGTGTCTCAGAGGCTGCTCAGAGTAAGGCCACGAGAACAAGACAAAAGGCAGCAACCTGTAGGGACAACAAGGGATGAATAGTTGGTGTGGGCAGTATCAACTGGCCAATGGGGGAAGCAATCTAATGTAGATTGGAAATAGTGCTGCAGAGCACCATGGGCTGCGTCCTCTCTATCAGCCTAGCTGGGGAAACTCTATGATCTATTCTTCCTAGACAAAACCCTGGGGAATTTCCTCAGGGGGAAGGATTGAGAGGATTCAGCATGGTACTATTTAGCATTAGTAGCTACTGTGGTCATTTCAGAGATGGTAGGTAATAAATTCTTTTAATACAACATTTTCAGGTGTTTATTTTAAGAAGTTTTTTTATTAAATTCCATTGCCAAGATATTTAATGAAATTCCAAGAGCTTGTAACACACATTTCTTAATCAAGTAAAATTTCTCTGCAAAGAAAATTTCTTTGAACGTAAAACTTACTTAGTGGGCCACAAATTCATTTTGATCCTTTATACAAAATCTAACTTCTGTTTTATCAAAGTATTATGTGATAGAGAAAATACAGAGATAAGTCCCATTCATTTGCATGATTTTCTGTGGCCAAAATAAGTCCCTTGTATTTGCAGCTGGAGAGGAGCAGTGATAGAACCTGACCAAAGCACTGAACCTCCATCCAGTAAAATAATGGAACTAGAAAAACCTTCATCTGTGGAAGCTGAAGACCAGAAAGAACCAGGTAAATAGGACAGCTTTTTTTTTTTGTTTGCTTTTATGGTTTCAGTTGTGCAGTTTCTCCCCATACACATTACTTTATTTGTTTATTTAGATTAAAGGAAACAAAAAGTGTAGGAGAGATTGCTTACCTAGAACATCCTAGTTTTTCAGTGTTCTTATTTTACTATGCCAGCCTTCATGCTTGTTAGCCTTCAGAATTTGAAAATAAATTTTTGAGACAAATCTTCGAAATACAGCTTCTGGGAAGAGGCAGGATAACCTAAAGAAGGAGGGCATGAAAGGCACAGCTTCCTTTTCAGCTGTGCCTTTCCTTTTGTTCTGCAAATACAGGGAAAGTGACTTCCTCCCTGAACTAAGTGGAACTATTTTTAAGGCTCACCAGAAAGCGCAGAAGTTGTTTTTCAAGTTGCTGCATGTGTGGAGCTAAGAACCTGTTCTTCCTTTTTCTGGGTTCAGGAAAGAAACTGGGAAGTTCTGGTGTAATAAACGTGGCATAATTCAGTGTGACGTATTTGCACTTCTGCATGCTTAATATTTATGGGGTTAGTTGTGCTGCTTGGTGTTTCCCACTCTAGAAGTCTTTGTTCATAAGTTTTCAAAATTTCAGCTAATGGCTTGAAATTTTTCATGTTCAATGTGTAACATAAGCTCCACTTCATGGCAGATTGGAAGCAAAAACATCAGTACAACTATGGAAAAATACTTGGTTTGGCCAAGGTGAAAAATGCAAATTTTCTTTCTGTTTTGATATTAAATAGAGAGTTCAACAGAAATAATTTTGAAGAAGGAATTTTGAATTTAACAGAAAGCAGTTAGTAAGAGAGGGAAGATGAAGAAAAGATGTTATGTGTTGAATTAGCTGAGGATTTTATTCTTAAGCATATGTATTCAGCACCTGGATTACCATGGATCCTAACCTGGCATTTCCTGACTTTCATCTCTTTGAGCTTTAGTAATACTCACTCATCTACAGCTGTGCATGTGGTTATTTTAATGTTTTATTTGCAGAAGTGACAGTTTTGTTGCCAGGGAGAAATCTCTGCTTCCAGAGAGATTTCTCTCCCCCAGAGAATTTGACTGAATTGCTGACTGGAAACACTGACTGGTTATTCTGCAGAGGAAAGGCTTTCTGAAACGAATAATGTGAGGGTGATTTTTCCATTGCACTGTGTCTCTGTTTGGAAAGACAGGTGCCTGATAAAGGAGACAGGAGCCACCCCTGAAATGGAGAATGCACACCCTCCCCACCCCTCCGAATTGCTATGAATAAGGGGCTCTCAGGCAAAAAATATGGAAGCAGGAAATAACAGTTCTTTAATAGGGAAGGGAAAAAATATAAAATGATAAAATACAACAATGCAATACACCAGAACAACACTGTCAGAGTCAGAACACAACCTGACACCCTGTGGGTCAGGGTGTTGGTAGCAGTCCAGTTGGAAAAGGGGCTGCAGTCCTCCTGGAGTGTCAGGTGTGGTTCTGTTGGAGCAAGGGAGTCCTGTAGGAAAGGGGTGTCTTCTTCCTCCGCAGATCCGTGGAAGTAGAAGCAGCTGCTGTTCCTCTGGGTAGTCCAGTGGAGCAAAAGCTGAGTTGGTGTCAGAAATCTTGCAGGTTATATCTGCAGGGCACTGCTTGGCTCCTCCCTCTGGGCGGAGCATCTCACAATGGGTTGCTATAGTTCTTATCAGTCATGTGGTGACATTCAATAGCCCCTTATCAGCAGATGTCCCCCTATTGATTATGGTCACTCAGGAAGAGAGATAAGGAGCATTGCCCACTTGGCACCAGACAACTGCCATACAGAGGGCAATAGAATATATCTTGCCTTGCAATCTGGAACACACTGATCAGTTAGTTTGAAAGAAATTTTATTTTTGGTGGAATGTAGTAAAGTGGTGCATAGTAGAGTTCCATCAGTGCTGTGTAGAAGTCCTGAGTAAGATCTGTTTCTCCTTTGCAGTGCCCATCAATGAGCGCCAGCTAGCTGTGATTGAAGCCTTCCGCCATGCCTGGAAAGGGTACAAGGATTTTGCCTGGGGCCATGATGAGCTGAAGCCTTTGTCCAAGTCCTACAGCGAGTGGTTTGGACTTGGTCTTACCTTAATTGATGCCTTGGATACCATGTGGATATTAGGCTTAAAAGAAGGTAACTTTTTTTCCTCTTCCAGTTTTTTTCCCCTAAAATAATTCTTTAATTTCTCTTCAGATATTGCCTGTTCAGAGTTCTTTGAGGGGAATATTTATTACACACGGCCTATAAATTTAGCTTTCCTCTGATTGCAAATACATACATACATATGTATGTATACACAGTGTATGTATGTATCTGGTAGAATTTGAGGGATGTTTTAATAAACTTCCCGGTCTTTGTTTCTGTATTAAAACCTCTGTGCCATTAAACAGCCACTGGAGGCATTCTACCCATCACTCTTGAGTAGTTTGTCTCTATGTTCCTTGCTTGTGTTTTGCCACACCTAATACCAATATTTCGTATATGGATTTAAGAAGGCTGTTTCTGTAAGGAATCCATGGGTGGAGAAAGGGAGTGCTCAGTACCTCTTTCCTGAGTTGTGGTGTTGTCTGTATTTTTGAGAGTTATTCTGGAAATGACCATGCTAGAAAACTTTCAAAGAGATTTTAAAAACTAAGCCAAAAATTTTGCAATTCTGTTGCAAAAAACTTAAATGCTTAATTAGTATTTATGACCATTTTTTTTTGTTGGTGGTTGGATTTTTTTTTTTTTTTTTTTTTTTTTTTTTTGTGATGCAGAGGTTTTTTTTAATGCTATTTCAAAATTTCTGGAACTGTATCTATTTAGCCATGGTCAATAGCCGCCTTTGTAAACTTTTATTAAACTTACAGATTTTTTCAGTCACGATAGGGAGAACAGAGCTGCCAGTGAGGGTACAATAAATACTGAAAGTCTCTTCTACCTTTGAAGTTTTTGTAAAATAATACATTGTGTGTGTGCAGCTCTAGGCCTGCACAGGCTGTCTTGAATTTTAATCAAGTTGCCAGTATGTTGCTCTTTTTTTCGTAAAAAATTAATTTTTAACTGTAGAGTTTTTAAAATAAATTATTAGTATTAGAGATGTGTTGAAAATGGGTTCTTGGTGAAGATTTCTTTCTATTTTTTATCAGTTCTGCTGCCTGCCTTAGAGAGCTCCTGGGTTTTTTTCTGAATAACAAGTGCTATGTAAATGCAAGTTCTGTTTGAGGCTGCTAGTCTTTCTTATCAGCTGATAAATGCAAAAGCTGCTGTGACAGAGAACTCTGCCTTTGCTGTTGTACTTCTGACAACACTGAAGAATTTTAGTAGTTCTTCTCAATGTGCCTAACATCCTGTATTTGCCCAGCATCCAGGACTGGAGGGCGCAGAGGCATCCATATGCTCCAGAGTTTGTCTTCTAAGGAATGCCTTCCATTTCTGGTAAACTGGTTGTTCTGCTTCTCACAAGCAGGAGTTTCCAGAAGCTGTGAGATCACTGAAATAGCTCAGCCTCCAATTGTGAGGGCTAAATTGACTCACATGCACTGTGGAGACCCTGTGCCAAAGCAGTTATTGAGTGATGCTGCTGCTAAGCTGATTGATGAACCTAATATGGCTTTTCTTTTAACCTTTCTTTTGAATTAGTAATGTGATAAACAACCATTCTAGATAAAAAGATTGCACCATCTTGCAGGAAGCAGGCTCCTGAGGACATTACTAGGCTAAAGCTATTAACTGAAAATGTTACTTGTTATCTTGCTGGGTAATGGGTTTGGTTGAAAAAGATTTAATTAAAACTAGCAGGCTTTGTGGAAGTGTAACTAATTACCTGACAAGTCAAATGGATGGATTTGAATGATTTTAATTTCGGGACCAGTTTAATAAAAAATTCTTCTTTTCTTAAACTATTAAGGATTTTCTGTTTTGGTGGATATTTCTGTCTGTATGCTTCTGTGGTGTGTGCTGAATAAGAATTAAGCCAATGGTAATGAAACTTCTTCCAGCATGTGCTCTTCATTTTAATTTTCCACCTAAAATTTTCATCTCTATAGACAAATACAAGTAACTGTCATGGATATATGGAGTACTCATGTCTTTAGCTATTGGAAGATGCCAGAAGTTCTGAACTGAACTACCTTTTATACTTTGCAGAGTTTGACGAAGCAAGAAAATGGGTAGCAAATGATTTAGTCTTTGATAAAAATGTGGATGTGAACCTGTTTGAGAGCACTATCCGTATCCTGGGTGGCTTGCTGAGCACCTATCACCTCTCTGGAGATAGCCTTTTCCTGGAAAAAGCTGTGAGTGTCTGGCCTTACAAATGAAATTGGGTTATGTATTCTATATTGGACAAAGGTGAGGGAATATTCCTCAGAAAGTTAAATGTTGCTGGTTTTTAACAGTTTCATAAAGTGGTGGGAAAGACATTTACCACTAAGCTTTGAAGCCTGCACTTCTGCTCTCTGTACAACCTCAAAGCCTTGCTGTGTTTGTCACCTTTTCTTGTATGTCTGGTCTTCTGCTGATGAATGGCTGAGCATCATGAAGTTCATGAAACAAAAGAAGAAATAAATGATTGGCAAAGGGTAATAGTTGTTTTTTGCTGCCCTTTCTGCGTGTCTTAACAGCATCAGGCCGCTTCAGCAGATTAGCTAGATCAGCCTGTGACTGTGTGATAGGGATTGCAGCCTCAGATGAGGCCTGCAGTGCTAAGAACAAGGTGGAAACTCTGCTCATTACTATGAATAAGTTAATGACTTTTTAAATTTCTTTAATTGCTTGCATCATCTAAAACTAAGCTGCTCTTCTATCTTTTCCCATCTGCTTTGTGAAGAAAATCTAATTATATATATGTATTTTTGGTTTGACTGTTTTGACCCTGTGCTCCTGGGTTTTCTTTAGAAGGACATTGGAAACAGGCTTATGCCAGCATTCAAGACGCCCTCCAAGATACCTTATTCTGATGTCAACATTGGTCGGGGCACTGCACATCCCCCTCGCTGGACATCTGACAGCACTGTGGCAGAGGTGACCAGCATTCAGTTGGAGTTCAGGGAGCTTTCTCGTCTGACTGGAGATGAGAAATTCAGGGTATGGAAGAATCAGTTGATATTGTTCTCTTTGTCCATTTCTCTGCAGCTCTACCACTGACTCTCCATTAGTACTCACGGTCTCAGGAGTCTATAAGTTATGATAAATAAGTTGTGAAACTCTAGACAAGGAAAGAAAAAGAAACAAAATACTCCGTTATTTTATTGAAGAGCAAAAATAGTAGTGGAGATGAGTAATTGTTTTTCTTCCTCAGAAGCAGCTTTTAAGTAAAAAACCAAAAATTTCTGAGTGTGGTTTCTTGATACTGTTTTCTATGTGCAGAGAACAAAACTGAATTGTTACTATCCAAGGAACTAAAATGTCATTCAGTAGTAAAGAGTCTGAGAGCAGGTCACCATATAGGGAAGAGTTAGTTGACATAAAAAGAATTTCAGAGAAAATAATATTTTCCATTTTTCTTTTGTATGCTGATGTTATTATTTTGGACTGTATCCACAACTCAGTGTTAAAGAATGCAGTCATTTAAAGAACCTTAGCTAATAGATTCATGTAGTTGATTTTTTTGCTGGACTTCTACTTTGCAAGTCTGAGTAAATCTGAGTGCTGTAGTACTGGCTTTTGAGTGGGCTTGCCTTCAAGGAAAGGAAACAGTTATAATTGCTTCAGAGTACTTGAACATAACCAGAACATCATATTTTGAGAGTACAAAAGTCTGAAATCTTGAATTTAATATATTGCTCTAGCTCAACTTGATGTCCCTGATGCTAATTTGGGGAAGCAAAGTTACAGGTTTGTTACTGGGCTATAGTGACTAGACACAGTTCTGTACCTTGTTTATACCTGTAATTTATGTTTTCCATTTTCTTTCTTGTAGAAAGCTGTAGATGAGGTCATGAAGCATGTTCACATCCTCTCAGGGAAAAATGATGGCCTTGTGCCTATGTTCATCAACACCAACAGTGGGCAGTTCACCCACCTGGGGGTCTACACTCTGGGAGCCAGAGCTGACAGCTACTATGAGTATCTGCTCAAGCAGTGGATTCAGGGTGGAAAGAAAGAAAATGAGTAAGTTCTTTGCACTTCTCATATTGGTGTGATAATCAGGTGAGCTGTAAATCCCTCTGTTGTAGTTTGCTGCTTAAAGAAGAACAATGCATGTGGCTCAAGAGTCACCTGAACTTAGTACTGTTTTTAAAAGCAAGCCAAGGAAAAAAGACCTGTGGTAACATGATGAAAGAACACGAGGAGAGTTAGCCTTAGTCTTAAAATTCCTTCTCCACAAGAACCTTTTCTTCCTCAAATGTGAGGATTGTCACAGAAAGAAGATGAGAATGACACTTCTGAAATACTGTGGGCATTTCCTTTTTACAGTGATGTCTGTGTTTGCTCTGGGTTTGTTAGTGAAAGGTGAAGGGGGACAGAAGTTTGATGTATGTGTTATGTTCTCTTTAATTCCAGAATCCCAGACTGGTTGGGGTTTGAAGGGATCTTAAAGCTCATCCTGTGCCACCCCTGCAATGGGCAGGGACACCTTCCACTAGACCAGGTTGCTCCAAGCCCCATCCAACCTGGCCTGGGACAGGGATAAGGCATCCACAGTTCCTTTGGGCAACTTGTGCCAGGGCCTCCCCACCCTCACAGGGAAGAATTTCTTCCTAATATTCAGTATCAGTCTACTTACTTTCAGTTTAAAGACCCTTGCTCTATTGCTGCATGCCCTTGTAAAAAGTCCCTCTTCAAGTCTCATATGTTTCTTTTATCTGTACTGCGTTAGTGGAAGAGTGCTTACAAGGAGGAGTTAAAGATGTTGGAAAAGAAGCTTTCCTTCAAGACAAGTCTGCATATAAGCTAATTCTGTTAGACTGTTAGACTTCTTGTTAATTTCAAGGAGTTTAATGCAGACAGAGCAAAAATGTGTCTCTTGGAGGCATTTCTGTGTGTCAGAGCAGATGCCCTTCTGCAAAGTTTTCATCACTGCTCTTTCCGAGGCTTACCTTACTGTAAATGGAGAACAGGTGTCTTTGGGACCACAATGGCATTTTGTGAGCCACACAATCAACAGGTTGTTTTCCATATTGAAAGTACATGAAAGCAAGGAAAAATGAAATTAAATACTGTGAAACAGTGTTTCACATTGAGAAAGGTCAATTGGAGAAGATTGCTTAAACTCTTTGAATCTCCATCTTTGGATGGGGGTACTGAAAAATTGCTTGCATAACCACTCAGACAACCTGATGAAATTGAATCTGCCTCAGAGCAGAGGGTTGAAATAGAAACCTCCAAGAGGTCCTTCCTAGCCTAGATTTTCTGTGATTTCAATAACTCTGCTTCCAAGGATTTTTGAAATAAAATCTGGTTATTGCCTAGAAACAGTTGCAGGTGTTTTCTTTAATATTTGAATAAGTATTAAAGTATCATTATTTACTTTTCAAGTAAACCCAGTATTGCTACATGGTAGTGACAACTGATTAATGTCGTGTTGATGGTTACTGAGGGAGTTTAAGTTTTCACGTTTAGTTAGATATTACTCTGTAGACTGAAGTAACAGTTGTCTAAAAGATTGTGCTGAACATCACCTATGATCAAATATGTTCTAATTGTGTGCATGTGAGCCAACTGGGGATGATTTTTTTCACAGACTGTTGGAAGACTATATGAGAGCCATAGAAGGAGTGAAAAAGCATCTTCTTCAGAGATCAGAACCCAAGAAGCTTACTTTTGTAGGAGAGCTTGCTCATGGCCATTTCAGTGCCAAGATGGTAAGAAATATAACTGCAAAAGAAAACAGAAAATTTAAATAAAACTACAAAATTTAAATAAAACCCAACACAGAAGCAAATGCAAAGCTTTTCTCCCTCAAAAAACAAAATCAAACCCCATCAGAAACAAATGAAAAAACCCAAACCACAAGATGATATGGACATACACATCTGTCCAGTGTGATGACAGTAATGAGTAGCTGCCTTGTAGATACTAACTACAAGTGCAAACTGAGGGCCTTCTCTATGAGTTACTCTAGTAAACCCATTTTGTTCCTTCAAGACTGAACATTTTGGTGCTGGACTTAAATTTTCTTTCTTTTTTTTTTCCTGTTTTAGTCATAAAATTGCAGTGTCCTAAATTGTTGCGATAATACCTATTTTATGTATTACTAGTTTTCAATAATTAAAAAATATATGTAGACACTTGCACACCTGTGTTTTCAGATTTGCCTTAAAAAGAAGCATGTCCTCTAATATTGTATTATGGGGTTAAAAAAAAATAATAATTTTGGAGGTTTCTGTCCATTCATGACATCTTTATTTTCCTACCTGGAAGATTCTTGGGTATAACAATATGCTGTTTGCTGTAGGGAAAATAGATTCATCTTAACATTCTGTTCCCAATTTGTGTATTTTAAGATCTTCCAGTTAAAAATCCCGTGCAGTGCAGGTATTGTATATGTGCATAGCTTGTCTGAAAGATGAGTGATGTATTATTAATGTATGTATAGCCTTTCCTGATGTAGTATTTTTAAGATATTCAGTTCTGGTTTTTAGCATGTGCTTCTTGGATCTGAATTTCCCAAAAGCTCTCCAAAAAACCTGCTGTGAGTAGGACCAGTGTCTGGGTTTTGGGTAGAGGGGGCTGCCCCATTCCAAGATAGGATAGAGTTGAATTAAGACAGATTTGGCTTTGGTGTCTGTACATGTCAGAACACTTCCTTCTGTTTCAGGGAGTCAGAATTTTTGTTTTAATCCATTATTATTGGGTGAAAGTTTGGACAGGTCTCTTACCCTGTCCAGTTGGAACAGTGGGGATGTTTGGCTCCTATGACTGTGCTGATCTTTACAACCCTCCACTTTCCTTCAGAACTGGACAAAGCTTTTAAAGGTCCATACAGGGACATCAGAGTGGTTTTACTCTGTTTTTGAGTGATGAGACCTGAGCTTTGATTCTGAATGTTGAAAATCATTTGAGATTCCATATGTGACATTAATCTGCAGTGCTTACTTTCTTACATCAATGGTAGGTTAGCTCCCAACCTACCATTAGGTTAGAATGAGGACACCAAGCCTTTAGGTGGTGCTGTTGATGCCTTGCATGAGCTGATATGAAATGTATGCTTCTGGTAAACCAAAAGAACTCTCTTTCTGTTCAACATGACCTGAGACCTTTATTCCAGAAACTTGTCATACAAACACATTCTTGTACATTTTTGAATTTAATGATTTCTGTAATAATGCTGCCTGCCTCATGTTACATTACATGAGATTGTTAAAAAGTTATCCTCAAGTTGTTGGTACCAGAAATGTGCTTTGAAGAAGAAAAACAATTAAAAGACGGTGCCCCCTTACTTCCCCTTGCTGTTTGATGTGTAACTTCTCAGTAAGAGTTGTCTTGTCTTGCAGGATCACTTAGTTTGCTTCTTGCCGGGTACTTTAGCACTGGGAGCTCACAATGGACTGGCTGCTGATCATATGAAATTGGCTGAAACTCTTATAGAAACCTGCTACCAGATGTATGCTCAAGTAGAGACAGGCCTGAGCCCAGAGATCGTACACTTCAATCTCCATGCACAGAAGGGCCACAAGGATGTAGAAATCAAGGTGAGCAGATAGCTGGCCTGAACTCCAATTCCATGATTTCTCTGTAGCTCTATTCTGTTGAACTCCTGGCCAGATACTAGTGATGGGGTTTCTTGTGGAGCACCTAATTCTTTCTCTGCCTTGCCTTCTAGCTATACCTTAGGCTTTGGTTTTAGTTACCCCAGCAGTATATTTAGAAGCTGACTTATGCATAGCAAACTCTTGGGAGCAGATGGAGATGTGAATAATTATTTTTCTCCCTGCATGCATCCTTGGGAAATTTCCTGTCTGAAATGCTCTTGCCATTTTTTCTCTTGCAGCCTGCAGACAGGCACAATTTATTGCGACCAGAAACTGTGGAAAGCCTTTTTTATATGTACAGATTCACTGGTGATAAGAAATATCAAGACTGGGGCTGGGAAATCTTGCAGAATTTCAACAGATACACCAGGGTAAGGCCAGTTTATAATAACCTTGTTCTGTCAGGACTGTATTTGCTCACTTGCTTTCTAACAACAACTTGGGAAACATACTATGTTTCAAGATTCATCAGATAACTGTGGGGGAATTTGTAGGTATATACAGAAAAATTGTTTTCTTACAGATGGAGATACTCTGCTTACCTATATAGTGAAAAAAGTATTACATTGATGAAAAAGTGAAATGCAGAAGCTGTAGGCAAGATTACCAAAGTGTTAGAATCTGTAGTTTTTAGACTTTGGAAGCTGAGAAGGGCATGGCTGGATTGAAAGAACTCTTCAATTAAAGTTGCCAAAGAAAAAAGAAATAGCACAAAATGGCATTTATGGTTTATGGCATTTATGGTTTAATAGAAGTTTTTCTGTTCGTTCTGACTACAGTGCTCATGGAAATATCACTGATATGCCGTGAAAGTGTGGCCCCAAATATCAATGGTCTGTTCTTAAGAGAAATGGATACAAGTCTTGGGTCAGCTCTAATGTAGAAATCACTGGTTCCTTTCTGTATATTTGTCCAGAAACTTCAAAGGGATGTTCTTTGTGATACCCCTCTACCCTGAGCACAAATGGATATTTTGCTTCATTTATCGTTGTAGTTTCTTTTAAAATGCAATGAGATTTTTTTTTTCATTACGGAAGCTTTATACATAAATGAGAACCAAGTATGAAATGAAAACTATGAAAACATGATCTGTTCATAGCACTTATCTTCTCCAAGTGCATCTGGATGTTAGGAAGTAAAAAATTATTTTAGGATATGCAAAGATACAATTTTTTGTTTTTTTTTTTTTGCACAGGTTCCTACAGGTGGTTATACTTCTATTAACAACGTTCAGAATCCCAGTAATCCAGAGCCACGGGATAAAATGGAGAGCTTCTTCCTTGGGGAAACACTCAAATACATGTTTCTGCTATTCTCAGATGACATAGACTTAATCAACCTTGACAAATACGTCTTTAACACAGAGGCTCATCCACTCCCTATCTGGGTACCAGCATAGACTCTACATCAGTGGATCTTCCAGTGGTGGCATTTTTATCTTCAAGTCACTTTACTTTTCAGGGTTTGAGGAGAGATGCTATAATGCACCTTTTTTTACGTCAAACAACAGACAATAGCTTGGGAAAAGCATCTCTGGTTTGGAGAAATCACATCAGTCTTAAATCTGATCTCTGGTTCTGGGATGGGCAAAGCTGTGCCATATGAAGCTGATTTCCCTGGTGCTGAGGTTCAGAAGGTAACTGTAGTGTGGACCATGACATTCTTGGGGCTCTGATGGCCCACTTAACTGATGACTCACTTATGTCAGTGTTACTAAATGCTCATTAAATACTGAGAATGCAGCGAATTGGCTCAGGGCAGAGCATTGTCCCTGGAGAGCAGGAATAAGCCTCCGGTTTTCTGGTTTATTCTGGATTCACTGAAACACTGGATTACAGAGCCATTCCTTTGTCAGACTGTGACAGTGGTTCAGGTGCAAAGTGGAATAAACAAAGAGCTGTAGTGCTGTCCCAGGGAGAAGCTGTCAGTATTGCTGCTGGTACTCTGATCTCATTCCAAACTCCCGAGATATGCTGCATCATGTTAGGAGAAGAAAGAGGCAGCAGAGCATCTGTTGTATAGTGTCATAGTTTTGTAGAGCACTTGGAACAGTACTCAAGTTGTGGCTGAAATGAATGGTGAAAGAGAATTTGCTGCTGTTTAGCTCAAAGTGGTATATAATTTTGTAGAAGTATTGAGTTTTTTAACTTCCCTGCAGGAAAGCAGGAGATAATGTGAAATGCAAGTAAAACAACACATGCATTTTATATCTTATTTGCATCAGTTAGACTCAGGTATTCTGACTGAAAGCTGCTTTCAGCTTTTCAGAGGTTGGGCACTGGGAAAGCTTGTGATCATATTAGATATCAGCTTCCTTCTGTCCCTTCCTGTTCAGATATCACATCATGGTTTTTGTTGACTCAAAACAAGCTTACAGCTGTACAGCAAAGTTCTTGTTATTCATAATTTCTTGGACCATGGAGAAATTTTCAGGTTTTTTTTTTCCTTAGGCGTACAGTGGGTATTTTCAGCAGTAGTGTTAAAAGCAGATGGTCTTACAGCAGTTCTAGGCTCCAGTAGAATTGGAGAAATTCATTTCAGTTACTTGAAGACAAAGCAGACCCAGGTTTTTAAACAATCTTACAGGAGCCCTGGGAACTTTCATTTTGTATGTGTACATGTACAGATTTTAAGCCATGAATTTGGAAATGAGCTTTCTAGAGTATTTTTCCTTTTGGATTTGGACTTGGACGGTCCTGTATTCATGGATAAGATCTCAGAAACGTGATTGTTCATATTTCCAGAAGAGGTTGGTCTCACTGGAAGTCTCTTTTTGCCATGGCAGTGGGTGTCATGGGCAGGGCCAGGAGCTGCAGGCCCCACTAAATCCAGAGGTCTCTCGCCGTTAATGGAGCTGACTGAATTTGACTCTAATGGTTTATTTTCCAGTGGTTGAGGGAGGTATTTTACAGTAATTGTAACCTTTGATTTGTAAAGTAAGATGTATCTTTGTTTTATGCTGATCCATTCTGTTTGCTGGAGTTACAAGTTACTCTTGGGACCACTGTTGAAGTGTTTTATATAGTATTTATCATTCCATGTATTAATGGAAATGGAGAAATTTTAGGAATTATTTAAATACACATTCTTCTGTCATCAGAGGGACCCTGTCCTGGGATTGACAGGACATAACTAGTCAGTGCAGAATGTTAATGTTCCTCCTGTTCACAGGCCAGCAGTAACTCTGAGAACAAGCTTCTCACTTAAAAGTGCAGTGGAATCCAGTCGCTATGGCCTTTGGCTACACAACCAATTTGCTGCCAAGGCATCTATTTTCTTTGGCACAACAATAAATGAGGATAGTGCAGTGGAAATGTGGAAGGAAGCACCTTCAGTTTTTTGTTCATGAACCTGGTTTGTGCTGCTGAGGAGCTGAGGTAGGGCGAAAGGCTAAAGTCTTAAAATTGGAGACTAAAGAAAAAAAAATTAAAAAAAATCAGCAACACTTCCCAGGTCCTGCTGACCTGTGTTGGCCTTGTGCCTTTGAACAAAGTGAATTTTGATCCTTTAATTATGACTGTGCTATGGATTGTAAAACTTCCAGGGTTTGGTGTTTCACTGGAGAGCTGCCTGACTGAGACAAGAGAGATTTCTTAGAAAATGGAATACATATAAATGCTTACCAAAAATAATCTGGTTTTGAAGTTGTACACAAGTCTTAATGTAATTGATTCTACAAATGGGACTATGGGAGTCTGTGTGATACTTTTTTTGCCTTATGATTGGCTCGAGTAGTAATTCATTTCCTAATGAGTTGAAGGAGAGAAGAATAAACTATCACTTCCCCAAACATGTCTTGTCTTTTAGCTGAGCCTCTTGGTCCATCTGATTTCTTGTTCCTTTTGGGACATGCAGTCTTCTCAAAATGTGGCTTTACTGTCCTCAGCCTTTAAACCTGAGGTTCAGGTTGTTAGCTCCCACTCCCTTTGTTTCAGACCCCTATGTCACGTGTGAAATGGCACAAACGAAATAATCTCAACAAAGCTCATCTATTCTTCCTGTTCTTCTGCAGAGGTCATTTTAATTGCTTGTTTATTTTTACTTCCTTAACAAACTGTCGGGTCAGATCAGTCTCTGAGCTCCACGGCCTATTTCTGTTCCATAGTGTGCTCCTCCAGCGCAACTCAAGCTTGGAACTTCCTTGTTCCAAGCTTGAATTGCTGGGTCTGTAATCCACTTTGGTGTTTCTACATGCTGGGACACTTTTGGCTTAACTGGAGTGTTTGGGAAGGCCACCTCTGAGCCAGGGATTCTGTCCTTCACAGTGGAAAGCCTTGGGCTTTCACTGAGAAACAGAGCCGGGCATGGGCAGAGCCACAGAGAACTGCAGGGCTGTGGACGTGGGAGTCTCACACTTGGGGCTTTGAGCCACAGTTCAGGAAATACTGACCTGTATGCTCAAAAAAAATTCAGCAGATGGATGGGGCACAGTTACCATCTAATCCCTGAACTTTTGAAAGCTGAATTCTCATTACAGGTCTGTAGAAGCTGGCAGTTTTGCAGGACTTCCATTTAATGGGATTTTCAGCATTCCATGCCAAGCTCAGGTACAGCTCTGTTTACTCCTCCAAATACACCTTGTTTCCTGTACCATGCCAGCATGATGTTGGCAGTGATGACCGACAAAGACAGAAAAGGTTTTTGTAATAACACATTTACAGTTTTGTGAATTTTTCCTGTGCCTCAGGACTTTCCTCTTAGAAATAGCCCTGCAAGGGAATTCAGCTTACTCAGTATATTTAACAGGATGAGTAAAACTGACATGATGGGGTAGCTCCATGAACCTTGTTGCTTCAAGGGAATGGTTAAGATTTTTTGGACTTTGGGAAGAAAAACTTGGGGTTTTTTTGTTCTCTGAAATACTGCTGGAGATTGCTGTCTGAAGCAGGAAGCCTCTGTGTCCACTGGAGCCCAACCCCGAGTTCCTGTTCTCTACAATCTTCCCACCTTGGCTGCACTCTTTGTGTCAGTAAATGATGATAGAACAAATTGGGCCTTTGTTCAACAACCTCACTGGTGCAGGCCTTAAGCACAGGGTCTGCACCTATGGTCTGGTCTTGGTCACTCATTGCTTATATGCCATTTTCCTTGTGTGGCCTTGAAGTTCAACCAGGAGCAGCATTCCCATCATGCTCAGAGTGGTGCTTTGGGGCTCTTTCCTTCACCTCAGACAGTGCCACACAGCACGGTTCTCTTTTTACCTCCCATGCTTGCTTGCCAAAGGATTCAAAACATTATGGATGTTGGTGGCACTGGCTTCAGACTCCTGCCATGATTTCTTTTATGGCATTGCTCATCTGTCCTTGGATGTCCATCTGTATTATCTCTTTGCCATAGTATCTGAAAGCCTTTAGTTTATCCTTCCATATCAATCAAAGTATGTGTATTCCTTTGGAATAAGAACTGTCTGTAAGAAGAAAGTAAGACCTCAGTATAGACCAAAAGAAGGGGATGAAAAAACTTGATCTTCTGGAAGGTTAGCAGACAACCAGGCCTCCTTTGTCTTCAAAGCACAAACCCAGCTCTGGTGACTGGGATGACTAGCAGTGACTTCCTAAAAGATTTGACCATGAACCTGGCTGTGTTCATACATTACTGGGCTGATGATCACTGGGTACCTGCTTAAGGTTGTGAAGGGTGCTGTTAAAAGGGAAATAAAAGCAGGATGCAATCCTTGCTCTCTCCTTTTCCCCCCTAATGTGTTAATCTTGAATACTGGCTGGGGTATAGCAAATCTGAATTCAAAAAAGTTGCAGGCTCTGAGCCCAAGAGAGGATGACCACTTCAGTAAGGCATATTTTATATAGCAGCAACAAAGCCAAAGCCTGACTTGAGCAGGAGCAAGAAGAACAGTGGCAGCTCTAAGCAGGACCCATGGAGGTTTTCATCAGCATGAACAGAGAAGAATCAGGTCGAGCTGAGGCTGTAGTGCCACTGGCAGTCTTAGAGCGACTTTTGTAGGGACTGGAGTTTGACTAGTACAGTCTTCCAAGTTGTCCTTCATTTACACGTATTTGAGAAAGCTGATCAGCGGATCCATCTTTCCTGCTCTCCTCGGCATCCCTGGCTGAAAGGACCAGAAGCTTTGTGTAATAAATGGGCAGGAGATCGTTTTCCTTTTGATGCGTTTATCAAAAGTGATCAGCCCAGAATGGGGGCACCCGGCTGTTCCCAGGGCGATTCAGAGAAGGAGGGAAGTGCAGCAGCTTTGTACTCTAAGGGGCAGAGCTGGGGGTTCCATCCTCACGAGAGTACTAGGGTGTACTCGTGTCTTACTGCCGGCCAGTCTCGGGGTCCTCACTTGTGCTGTGGTCTTCTGCAGCTAGGGCGAGGGGCGACCGAGGCTTCCAGCATCCCTGCAGGTTCGGAACTCTGTTCTTGATATCTAGACCCCACTCTACTCTTCTAATTTTGAGTTGGCTCGTTGCTTTTGAGGGTTTATTAGACGAGTTTGGGGGTTTTCACCCCCGTTGCACTTTGGGTCTGGGATTCATTTACATATCTCTTGGTATTGCCCTCCCATCCCACCAAGAAACAGTCGTTGACCTGTCTCAGGCAAGGTGATACTGATACAATACAGCGTTAACGACCACATTAGCATACCAATCTGTCAGGGTGCCAGCACTTGGGAAACAGCGGGCTACACCCAGCAGCTGTCCCTGCAGGAAAGGGGTTCAGGCTGGTCTCTGTCCCCCCCATGCTATCCCCGGGGTGCCCCCTCCCCGGCTCAGTTGGGACCCGTGCCCCGGGGGGGGGGCGGCCCGCCGTTCCCGCATCATCCCCGGCCCCGGCGGGACCGCGCCGAAGGTGGGGGGTCGGGCCCCACCACTCCTGGGCAGCCCTGCAGTCACTGAGAACTGCCAGCCAAAAGTACATTGTTAACAGAACATTACAACAACGTGAAATTATAAACCTTCAATAGGACTCTCACTTGGCAGTTCTGGGTTTTAGTTGTAAACTTTGCAATCTAAAAAAAATGGATAACCCCTTTTTTTTTTGTTCATAACACTTTGGTCTTTTGTTAAGAACAGGGCAGAGGTGGATGAAACAGATCTCAGCACCCAAATATTGTGAAACACCAGCAATGGCTCTGGGAACCAGTCCTGCTGTGACCAGGGAGGGCCCAGCAATGACACCAAGCACTGCTGTGACTGTGCTGCACAAACAGTGAAAACCTCTGGGGACTCAGGAAACCTCTCTGCTAACTCATAGAATCACTGTAAAGTAAAACCAACTGAGGCAGCCAGTTACCAGGAATTAGTATTTTGTCAGTTATGCTAGTAATTATTGTTGCTTAGTCAGTCTACTAGCACCTGTTCATGGGCAAAGATTCACTCGGGTGGGAAGGTGAGAAGGAACCTTTTTTATCTTCTCTGGTTATACTACCAAGCCATGAAATTATATCATACCCTTTAATAAACTTTATATCACAGACTTTAATATACTTGTAATTGATTTTAAAAAGCTCTGAAGATGTCTCAGTGAAAGTGTGCTTTACTGGTCACCAATACACAGCCCTTGAGTTACAGCAGTGAATGCCAGGATTCCTTTGTGTAAGTGTTCATCTCAGCAACTGGAATCTCTTTAACAAGCTAAAACTAAAACAGCCCCAACCCACAGCTCTGGTTAAGACTGATAGTCTGATTTAGATAACTGGTCACTAGTGGACCTCACCATGACCCTGTGTCAGTCATAATTATAACTCTGCTTTTCTACTAACCCTCTAGTATTTCCTTTTTCTCTAAAAATAGTTTATTTTCAACCTTAAGGTGCCTCATGCAACCATCTTGTTCAGGGCTATGATGGTTCTTGGACCTTCCAGGCAAGCTTTTTGCTGCCCTTTGTAACAGCACTCATTCTGAGCAGGCAAGTATGGAGCCCAAAAATGTGGTTTTGGCTTCTGTCAGTGATTTGGCCTTTTGTATTTCTTTTTGTGCTCAATGAGGTGTAAGTGGGACACTTTGGAAAAGGGAGTTCCCACCATCATGGCAGAGGAGAGAATTGTGTCCCTGCTGCTGTGTCCTGTGGTAGCTGCACGCAGGGGCTGCGGGGATGGAAGGGCTCAGGGCTGGCTGCCTGCTGCAGCTCCTGCGTGCTGCTCCTGCACCTGCTCCATGCCTGCAGATTTCACCCAGCTGCTGATGATCCTGGCTTCAAGCTTGCGCACCTCTGTGACAGAGGGGGGGTCAGCTGGGTTGTGTCCCCTAAAAAGCAGAGGAAAGTAGAGCAGTGTCAGTTACTGGGCAGTTGGTATTTGCTTCCTGCACAGGAAGAGTCTGCGATTTTAAGGACAGAGATTTACTGGTTTGTGCTTCACATGTGTGCCCTGGAAACCAAGTTGCAGTGTCTGATCTCCAGTACAGCTAGGCAGCAGGCCCAAGCTTGCCCTTGCTGGCTGCTGCCCCCTCTGCTCCAGGCCTAAAGGCAGATGGCCCTGGACGACTTCATGTGACTGATTGTTGCAGGCTGTCTCACACTTGTGCCAACCCCTGCACAAGAACATGATCTAATGACAGTAGGTGAGCTGAGTGCCAAGTTCTGCACAGCTCAGCATCCCTGGAGGCTGAAAGAGCCCTGTGCTGGGGAAGAAGATCACCCTTCCATATTGGGCTGCAATAGCCTTGTACCCATCCTCTTTAGGTACTTGCCCTGTGCTAGGTGCTGGTGAGGCCACACTTCAAATCCTGAGGTCAGTTTTAGATCCCCCCCAAATAAGACATGGAAGGGATGGAGCTGGGGAAAGGTCTGGAGCACCAGGAATGGCTGAGGGAGCTGGGGGTCTCAGCCTGAAGAAAAGGAGGCTCAGGGGGGGGCATCTCACTCTTTATAACTCCCTGACAGGAGATTGTAGCCCAGTGGGGGTCAGACTCTGCTCTCAGGTAACAAGGGACAGGACGAGAGGAAACAGCCTCAAGTTGAACCAGGAGATCTTTAGACTGGAGAATAGGGAAATTTTTTTCTTGGAAAGGGTTGTAAAGTAATGGAACAGACTGCCCAGAGAAGTGTTGAATTCATCATCCCTGGAAGCATTCAAAAAACTTAAAGATGTGACACTCATGGACATGGTTTAGTGGTGAACATGGTGGTGATGTTGAGTTCATCTTAGAGATCTTTTCCAACCTCAATAACTCTACGATTCTGTGATTCTAAAACATCTCCTGATTATTTGAGCTGTGGCTTGCTGAGATCAAATACCCAGGGAATCAGGATTTTGCCAGGCAAAGGAAAGTTTGGTACTTACCGGAGATCAAGGTGATGGGCACCTCCTTTAATGGTAAGTGCAATCAGTGAAGGGCTGAGGCTGCTGTTTATCTGGGAGGAGAAGGAGTAAAGATCAGTTCCCACTAAGTTACTGGGAAGAACTGGACATGAGTTCTGACAATTGGAACATGATCTGGGCAAGACTGAGGAAAAGCATGGGAAGACATCCTTGGTACAGCTGGTATCCACAGCTAACAGTCTGAATGAAGCAGATCACCTGTCCCAAATGAAGGGAATGTTTTCCACAAAGTGGGAACTTTCAGCTGATTCCAGTACAGGTAGTTGGAAGTTAGGTCTCCTTTGGACCCATGTACCCTAAGCAGCCTGTTCCTCCTGGGATTCCAAGCCAGCCTAAAACACTGAGCTTCTGTATTCAATCAGGAGCTCAACTAACACAAAATCCAATCCTGGGTTTTTAAATTTTAGATTCAAGAAAACCTCAGAGTGCTGTCAGTGTCCAGTCTAAGACAAAACATCTCCTAGTTTGTGTCACTGCTCATAGCATCCACCTGGTCTCACCAAGTGTGCTAGGACTAGAGAGAGCCAGGAGCATGTGGCTAGCATCACTGAAACCACGTGTGAACAGAGAAACACACCAGGTTGTGGTTCAGACCCTGGGTGTGGGGTAAGGAAGGTCCTGCCGTGTCTGCACCAGTGAAGCCACATTTGATCCATCAGTATTGCTGGCTGATGGACACTACTCAGTGTAGTGTCCCGAGAGCCCCCCGTGGTTCATCATGAAACAGCTGCTCACAGAAACTCAGGTTAAAATGAATTGCCAGTGCTGCTCTGAAAGGGAGGGAGGGCAGTATGTCACCTGCAAAGGCTGCTCTGTGCTCAGGGTACAGGAATGCGCATGCTTACCCCACCTCCAGCCCATGGGTCCAAGTCTCCGTTTGAAAAAATGATGTTGCTTGCACTTTTCAGGTCTGAAATTCAGAGAGTTTATAATTGAGAGGTCTCCTTCCTGTGCAGTTATCCTAATGTGTTTGGCTACGGCAGCAAACATGCCAAGAATAGAAAACATCAAATAATTGAACAAATTACTGGTAGTTTTTATGTTTTCCTCTTCTCTGGCAAAGAGATACAGAAAGGTCTGTTTGGCTCAAGTCAGCACAAGGCTGTGACTTTCTGCCAGGACTCATTAGTGTGCTGTGCCTGTCCTCATGGGGCTCAGCTGGACAGAGGGAAACAGGGAGACAGCTACAGGGTAACACAAAGGGACAAGCCATCAGCACAACTCACCGTCCCCCCAAAAGTTTGTCCGCAGCCAGTGTGCTCGCGGCCTCACACGCCACTTGTTCCAACAGTACTGCTCACGCATAGCTTCTGTGAAGGGCATCTCTGGGAACATGTCTGTCACATTGTTACTGTTAAATGTTAAGTTTATCTCCGTGCAAACCTAAGAGAAGCACAAGAGCTGTCATGGGCAGGGGCATAGACAGGACAGCAGCTGAAACCTGCTGTGGTCTCTAACCTCTTACCTGGTAGTCCCAAGCCTCTGCATCTGAGCCGATGCCACAGCCCGTGGGGTCAGCACAGGACTGGTACAGCTGGTATATGTTATAACACTGTGCCAAGCCAGAAGAGTTGTAGAACACCCCTGCCAGGTGGGAACACAGCACAAAACCAGTCAGTAACTGCTGTCTCACCCACCATCTCCCACATGAAACTTCATGGCCAAAACCAAGCCAAGGGTTGCGTGAGTGTGCAAGGATGGGACAGAACTCACAGAGCCTGGAACTGTGCAAGGGTACAATCCAGCTTTATGGCAAAGCTTTTACATGGGGCTGACAAATTCCTTCAGATGACACAAACTTGGTTATTGCCCCCAGTTCAATGCAATGTTGTCCTGTTTAGACAATTTCCTTTGTAATGGGTTAAAAGCCTGGATAGCAGGTAGGGCTTCAGCTATGCCCAGTAGAACAGGTCCCTATGGCATCTTGCTCAGCTTACTCCTCTTATTATTTCCCAAGAAGAAAACTCTTTCCAAGCCATGCCATTCTGGTATTTTATTCAATTTCTTTGGAGGCTCTGATTGCTAAATGTGGATCAAAACTCTGGCACCCTGAGCCCTATGATGTTCAAACAGATGTTGGGACACTAGTTTCCCTTATGAACCAAGCAAACCTGATGTGACAGCAATACCACTTGAGACATGATATGATGGGTAAGTGCTAGTCTGGTTCTCTGCAGGTAGAGGAATGGATTCACATTAAGGAGGTGGAGTATTATTGCCCTGGAAGCAATCAGTATCTCCATTCACATTGTCCCCATTCACCTGCTGCCAGTTCAGCATCACAGCTCATGGCACTACACTCTACCTGGCAGGAGGTGAGCTGATGAAGCACATGCAGATAAAAGTGTTTTCCTGTATAACACAAAGGGTCAAGTATGGAGGAAAGCCAGTCCCCTGCCTAAAGTTCTGGCAGATCATTCCTCTTGTATGATTAAACTCCACCAAGTGAATGCAGCTGGGGAGACAGGGAGAGGCATGAGGTGCTCCCCTAGAACTGGGAGGAAGAAATCCACCCTTGGCGTATTCATCTCAAAGAAACAAGACTCTCACTCTTCCTCACAGAAGAAGTAGCATGTGAATACATTCAGTAGATCTGACAGTGTTTGTCAAGATATTAGTGTTTTAAGAAAGCTTCTAGCTGCCAGCCACATATCTAGCAGTGATTAAGGATTGGTACATTTCTGACTTGGAGCATGAACATCATTTGGAAAAACAAAATTGGCTCCCAGTCATACTAAATTGCATTAAATCTGTAAGAATTCCTTAATTTTTTTTTTTTTGGTGCCCCTCAGAACCTGTTTTTCTGAGTAATGGCCAAGGTAGAACTTGTTTTTAATAAGGAACTTGAGAGATTTTATGAGGAACTCTTCAAAAGTTCTTTGAATTCTATCTCTAATAATAATTTCCTTACAAACACTGCTGGCTGACAAAATAAGTGCTCACACAGATAAATGTTTATGTGTGTATACAAGATGTATTTAAGATTGCCTTGCCCCTGGATGAAGACCACAGGACTTGCTCTCAACAAGGAGACCAGAAAACTTCCTTCATGACAGCTCATGACTGCTGGAGCCAGAGTATGGGTAAACTTCTAGAAAATAACTAAGTATCTCAGAAGTCCATATTTCATGGACAGACAACAGGCTATGGGGCTTCAATGCCTGAGAAACATGACAAGAATAAGTTGGGAAAGGTGAGAGAATGAGCCTATGGGCCACTGTGAGACGTCCCAACAGACAAAATCAACAGGGGGCAAAATGTCCCAGAGAGAGATCAGAGTCATACTAGTTCCCCTGACACAGCAATGTGACAGGTTTACTGATAGATGCTTCTAGAACACGTAGTGGTACATAAAAGATCAAACTGATAATATTAACTCACCAACAAGAGCAGCCAAGCCTTCAATTGGGTCTTTATGGGCAATAATTTGTTCACAGCCAACCTGGGTAAGACACATTACAGGCGAATGGCAGACAGAACAGTTACCAGTTGCTTTGTGGAAGGACTAAGCTGGAAGATTCATTAAAATTATTATTTACATATTTTATGGTTCAGTAGCTTTCCAAAGGCCTAATCCAACAGGTCTGGAAGTTTTTAGCTTCTTCCCCTGTAGCAACAAAATACATAGAAGCAAGGAGACAGGACAAAGGCAGACAGTTCATTCACCAATTTAGGGAGCTGTGGAGGAGTCACAGTGATACACATCAGTTCCTCCTACAATCAGAATATTTTAATGCCCTTTTCAGGGATTGGGGGAAATGTGCAGAATAATTATTTCCATTTTAGAGGTCATAAAATAGACCCTAGAAGGAAACTGGATGCCCAGTGGAGCATCCTCTTATATCGTCTGCCAGAGGCAGCATGTCCAGAGTTCCAGTGCAGCAGAGCCTGTGAGACCACTTACACAGTGTGCTCCAGGTAGGACAAGAACCCTAAATGCCACAAAGCCAGAGGCAAATGAAGTCCCATGAGCTTGACAACACACCAGAAGACACTAAGAATTGCAACAGCCTCTGGTGATCTGGGATGAAAGCTGGTACCTTTCAAAAGCAGCTGGTGTCTTAGAGGTCTTTGTAAAGCCCTGAAAACTTGGCCCATTTCCTACACTTTGCCATCTGTGATTCTCTTGAAAGTTCACCTGTTTCCCAGCCCCCATAGCAGCAGGTTTTTTTCTGCATTATACCTGAGGTATGTCAGCTTCCTGGGCAATACTTTCAAAAGAGCCTGATTTTTACATCTTCATCCTTACCCACCAAGAAAAGTACATCTCTGAAAGCATGTTGAGATGGGCTACAACAGAACTCTTTTTTTCTTTTTTTAAAGTTACAAGTTTTTAGTATTTAAAAGCTGAAGTCAACAAGCTTGCACAGGTGATTGTGTCTAAGGTAAAGGCAGAGCAGAATAGGAGTGACTACAGCAAACCTCACAGCAGTCACCATCACAGAGAAGTTTCGATTGTGTATATTTAGTCAGACTGGAAGGGCTGCAACATCCACCACTACTGGTCACTCTGACACCAACAACCTGTCACCCTGTGACCAACACCAATGGTGTCTGTCTGACAGTGTCCTAAGCTCCAGTCACTCACTCACAGCAATGTCCTCACCTTCACTGGATTGGCAGGGAGTTTCCCCATGAAGTCCGTTTTGTATGGATAGTCCATCATGGCCATCATGGTGAAGGCATTTCTAGCAAAACCAAACAGCTGGTAAACATCCTCCTTGTTAGAAATCTTATTGCATGTGGCCATTTTGCTGCTGATCTCATCATAGGCTGCAAAAGAAAGGAAAATAAAAGACACAAACTTCAACAGAGGAAAGTAATACCAAGCTTCAGCATCTCATTTCACTCAGGAGTAAGAAGATGCTGTAATGTAAGATGAGGTTTTTAGTGGAAAGGACATATTGCATCTAAATTTACACACACATGAACAGAACGTTCAGGCATAGCTTCCCTGAGCAGTGTCACAACCTTGTGTGGTACAGAGCCCATGCTCTGCCCCTCATGGAGCTCCCTGGGGAGCCTGGAGGAATCAGCACCGGCCAGGACAGAACTGGTCCCAGCTGAAACAGTGAGCAGAGCAGCTTGGTACAGCCTGTCCTCACCCATGCCCTGATGGCTGCTCCTGCTTATGCCTGCAGACCCTTTCCCTGGCTGGGCTGCTGCGTCCCACAAGGCAGGCTCCCCAGGCAAGGTCTCGTGCAGGAGAGCAAGGTACAACATATAGGGCATAATGAGATTCAAAAGCTGGAAAAACTGGCAGAAGGAAGAAAAAAAACAACTAACATTTAAAAAAAAACAAACCAAAACAAAAAAACCAAAAAACCCAATCCCAAAAAAACAAACACCACCACCACCCCCAGGGAAAAAAAAAAAATAAATCGCAGCTTCCTGGGTGAATCTGCAGTAAGAACTGCCAGATGAGAACAGTCTTCACAAAGGATTCTCAAGATATCAAGACATGCCTTCAAATATCAGTGGGATGCAGAGGTCAGCTGGAGTCAGGAAATACAGCTTTAAAGACATTCCTTCAACATGTACCCATACACCTTTGCTTTTCTGCTGCAGAAAGCTGCTCCCTTCATTTTCATCCTCCACATTTTGGAGTCACAGATCCTGTCCCCATCCTGTTCTACAGCTGACCACTAGAGCATGGCTGCTTTTGCTTGGAAACCCACAGCCTGGGACCTGACTCTGAATACACACTTGAGGGCTGAAGCCTTAAATATGACCACCTTACCCCCAGCTGCAGGAAGCATGGCCCCAGGCAGAGCTGGAAGGGCTTGACTGGTTAACAGTAACATTCTTGCTGTGACACAAAGCTAAAATGGCATTTTGATCCTTGGGCTCCTCTGGCAGTTCCAGGACCAGCAGCAGCTGGAGGAACACAGCTCCTGACACACAGCATGACAGACCAAGGCTCAAGACAGACCCAGAAGCCACTACATCTGTCCCAACACCACATACAGCTTCCAGGAGATGCTGCATCAGCCCATGGCATCTGATCCAGCCTACTTAGGAGCCACTGCAGAGGTCTTCACCAGTCTATCCTAACAGTCCAAGACTGGAGATGGAAGGGACTTGGATGATTGCTTCAGGACCTAGACTGTCCTCCACATATTTCTCAGATCTGTCCAGTGAGCTGAGTCACACAGCTGTCATACACACCAGAATAGCTTTTCATGCTGTGGATATTGAGGACAAGTATCTGGTGAAACATATGGCTTTACTAACTGTAAATACTATGCAAGTGGTTTTGCACTGTGGTGCAGAAGAAATGGTTTCATTAACACTGTGCAAAGCTCCACAGAGCTATTTATGTGTGGTGCTACATTTTATTTAAATGGTATGCTCTGTCTCACCCCTCAAAAATGTACCGTTTATTCCAAGCCTGTGATCCTCCCCTGAAGTATCATGTATCTGTAATCCCATTGGCCAAAGTCTTATTCCGCACCCACCTTGAATCTCCCTGTTAGGCTGTGCGAGGGAGACCAGGCTCTCTTTTGGCCCTTTTCTCCCTAGGCTCTCCCTCTCTCCCCCTCCCTCCCTCCCACTTTCCCCCTTCTCCTTCAGAAACCATGCTGCTCCTGGGCGTGGGACTCCCAATAAAATCTCATCAAATTAGCACCCTCAGAACCTGTGTGGAGTCTCCTTGCCTGCCTGCTGCTACCAGTGAACATATGGCTTAGGGGGCCCGCCGGGGACTCCCCAAGGACCACAAATGAACAGCAACAAATGGCGCCCAATGTGAGGCTCAAGCACTGACAACACTAAGACGAAACTGGACCTCCGCCGCCCCACTGGCACAGCACGGAACCCTGCAGAACACCACTTCAGTGCCGCCTTTGCCACTGCGGGGTGGCAATGCTGGGCTGCAGCCGTGGCCCTGCCACCACTGCACAGAGGCCCCACGAGACACCGTGCCGCCATCCCACCACCACCAGCCAGTGTGGCCCCAGCACCCAGAGAAGCCACGCAGAGTGCACCCAGCCTGCTGCTCACCGCACTGTGGCTGCGGCGGCAGGGCTGAGCCTGCTGCTCCCTGCCCAGAGGCAGCGGGACAAGGCCCTGCAGAGCGGGAGAACGCCCCACAGAGTGGGTGGGCTGTGCAGACCGCCAAGCCCGAGCAGCTGATGCCCTGGAGCACAGCAGCGGTGAAAGAAGGCACCAAAGCCCACCAGTTTCCATGGGGGAGCCACCAGAAGAGGAAGCAGATTTCAGCTTTGCCTGAGCCCTGCATCCCCCAAAACTGCTTTTGTCAGTTCTGTGACCTCCTTCCTCAGTCTTACTCTCTCCTCCCTTCACTGTTCCTTCTCCCTAATTCCACCCCTAACCCGCCTTCCCCTAAACAAGTCCCCGGGAATCCACTCCCTCCTGCTAAGCCCGGCATAGCAACCACATGGCTAAGCCTCAACATGGCTACCACCACGTGTGCTGTGGCTGCACGGTCTGGAGATCCAACCTAGCCATAACCATGTGTCAGCCAAGATTGCTCCAGCCACATGGCACAGCACCATCTTCTACTTCTCCTCTCCAAAATCCCTTTCTTCCCACCTTTTCTCCCCCATGCTCCACCCCTTTCCTGTCTCTCATGAACCAACCCCCCTGTCCAACTCCTACTTCCCACCTTCCGCCTTCCAAATCCCACAGGGTAGGAGCTGGAATTGGAGAAGAAGCTAAGAAACCAAAACCCAAAACTAAAGTAATTTTGTAATACCAGTTTTAACAGCCTTGTATATGTCATTGAATTGAAAATTCTACTTTATGATCTCCTTCCCGTGTTATTCCAAGAGCAGGATAATATCCTTCTCTGCAATCCATACCCCTTTTTTCCTTATTTTGGGTAGTTTACTGGGAGCAAACTGCTCAAAGGTGCAGGGTACCCTGAAAAGGTTTTTCTTTTGCAGAGTCCCTGGCTCCCCATTGTAGCATGCACAGCGCCCGCTAGGGCCCCGTGGAGGGCAGAAGCTTAAAGATAGGAAATGCCAAGTCACGGTGAAATAGCAAGAAGCCCCCCTCTTCTGCCTTTTGGACCCCAGCTTATCCCTCTGTAACCCCCTAGGTCACTTCTCCTTAACCCCTGCCACTGGACAATTTCTGATCCCCTCTTGCCCTATATAATGGGCTGCTTTAGCCCATTCTGGCTAGAAGAGCTGTTGCTGGAACGCTTCACTGACACCCCAATAAAGACATCGCTGTGGAACGCCAGGATTGCCTTCTCCTCTCTCTGCATCTGCCAGCCGGCCTGCAGCACCTTACAAGCTAGAGCTGAACTCACAAAGAGCTGATAATCACTAAAGAGCTGATATCTCTAAAGCTTGCTAAGGTTGCTAGTGGCTAAAACCTGCTTGGAGATCCGGGCAGTCTGCTCCCATAAAGGACTGAGCTATCGGCCCGGTGCTGCCTGCTCGGGGGCAAATCTGCTCTCAGCAGGAGGCCGGAATACCCGGTAATCTCCCCAGTTCCCAATTCCTATCCACTTGAGCTGAAAAGAGCTGGTCAGCTAGAACTTTTATCCTAAAACCTTCTAACCTTTTCATTGTTCTGATCCAATACCTATCTTCTCTCAGATTCCCTCCCGTCCCCATGAAGTAGTTTTTACAATTATGCTTTTCTAGTTTAAATGTGTGCTCATAATGCAGATTATCTGGTTTTCAGTTTTAGAAAGCAGAGGCCTGTCAGGTCACAAGGGTAGATCCAATGAGAAGCAGTTTTTGATTGTTTCTTTAATAGCGAGTGTTCAGTATTAGACTGCTGAATCAAAATCGGTGTTGGGTTTATGCTGTCCTCAGTAGGTTCTGAGGACGATAACCTAAAATGGTGATAACCTAAAATGGTGTCTGGGAAAGTATTTTGACAGTTTTTGTGGTAAATGCTCCCTGAGTATAGGTAGTAGCTGAAGCCAAATTTGCTTTTTTTCTTTTTGTTTTTCTTTTAAAGACCTAAAACCAGGGGTCTTCCAGGTTAAACCAGTTGGATGGTGAAAACATCAGTAAATCTCTGATCCAAGGGTGAGAATCTGAGGCCACAAACCTGCCTGGAGTCCCGGGGGCTCCAGGTAATTTCCTGTCCCTGAGAGGGGGAGCAGAAGTCGGTGCCATAGCCTAAAACTGGGGGCTGTGATGGTACGAAAAGCCAGTTAGAAAAAGACACCACTGGGCCAGTCATGCTGAAAAGGCCAATCCCAAAACTCTCATATGAGCTTAGTGCCAGAGGCTGAAGCCCTTTAAGCACTTGCCCATGCTTTAAACTCTTTAAAATCTGCAGTATGGACCCACATAATAACCTGCTTATTACAACTAAATGCTCATTTTATCTTTGTGCTGTGTTAAAGTAACTGTACCTTGCCTTTTGCCAATCCCCTAACTATTCCAGAAAAATAAAAAAGGTTACTCCCCGACAGCTGCAAACTACTTAGCACCCTTTCAGAACTGAACAATACCTCCCACCAAAGGCAAACATCAAGTCAAATGGACTGTTTAAATCATAATCCTCACTGCAATTGTATTTATTTTTATGCTACAAAACTGTGTAATTACTGCTTCATTCTTAAATTGTTAATTGCCATATTTCTCTTCCTCTTTTCTTTCTAACAAAAAAAGGGTGAACTGTGGTGTTACATTTTATTTAAATGGTATGCTCTGTCTCACCCCTCAAAAATGTACCGTTTATTCCGAGCCTGTGATCCTTCCCTGAAGTATCATGTATCTGTAATCCCATTAGCCAAAGTCTTATTCCACACCCACCTTGACTCTCCCTGTTAAGCTGTGCGAGGGAGACCAGGCTCTCTTCTGGCCCTTTTCTCCCTAATTTTGTGGGTTGGTATTTTTTGTTTGTTTGTTTTGGTTGGTTTTTTTTTTTTTTCCCCCTTCAAATGCTTCAGCTTCTCATTATTGATGGACAGTTGTGCTCTCCCACCCCAGGACCCATCAGAGTGCTGGGTGAGGGGGGGCTCTGGGGTGGTGGGAGGTTAACATGACTAACACAGGAGACAACACTGCAAGGGGAACACGGGAAGCTCTGTGCATGGAGCCAACACCCTTCCCCTGCCCCCATACCCGAAACAGCCAGCTGAGAAAGGCTGGATCTGCCTTGGATTGGGTCTGGACAGGCCTGTAGCTATTACAGGAGGGGGAAGTAGCAGCTTGCCTCAAGCAAGGAGGAGTCCAGCAGAACCGTTGACCACGCATTGCCTCTCCCCTTCCTCAAAACCCCACACCAGGGCCAGAGAAAGGGACATTTCACACTCTGAGGACAGTCACCAGGAAAGAGGAGTCTCAGCAGCATGCAGGAACCTCCTACGCTGACTCCAACACACATCAAGGTAGGATTTTAACTACAGGAAGAGATTTTTTAAAAACTAAACACTTCAAGTATATTTTTATTTTAGTGATTTAAGGTCTCTTGCCTCTGCTGCTGCTGCACTGGGTGGTGTTTAGCAACCTACGTCCACTCTAGGGACAAGGACAACAGCGCAAGCGATGGCTGGTCTACTGCAAGGGGAGACAGGGCAGTGGGGCGGTGGGAGGGGGCAGGGGAAGGAGGCCGAGTGAGCGCTCAGGGTACGAGCACCACATGCATAGGGAAGGGAAGGGAAGGTTCAGGGAAGGTTCAGTTCAGGGAAGGTTCAGGAAGGGCCTATGGAGAAAAGGGTCATAAGAGAGCCTGGTCTCCCTCGCACAGCCTAACAGGGAGATTCAAGGTGGGTGCGGAATAAGACTTTGGCCAATGGGATTACAGATACATGATACTTCAGGGAAGGATCACAGGCTTGGAATAAATGGTACATTTTTAAGGGGTGAGACAGAGCATACCATTTAAATAATATGTAACACCATACTTATGTTTCAGTATTGGTTACCAATTTTAATGCTAACTGAAACTGTTAATAAAAGAAAAATATAAATTGTACAAGCAGAAAGAGGAAGATATATGGGCATCTGCACTGATTTATCTGAACAACTATCTGAGGTAAAGCTGTATCAACATTTTCCCCCCATGTCTGGGAATGCTGGCTGCCCTTGGGAGCCATCTGCAGGGCTCCCTTCTTACCTCCACTCAGGCACAGGTCCTTGATCTGCTGGAAGGCTTTACGGACAGCTGTGACACAGCCTAGGCTGGATTTCTGAAAATCCTGAAGGGACAGAAAAGATATGAGATGACAGTTTCCCACAGGAGATACTTAAAAGGCCGCAACACAAGGAACTTCCAGAAAGATCTGAAGATGACAGGGGTTATTGGCCCGCTGCTCAGCACCTCATTTGCATTTCCATGGGCAGCGACACCAGTGCTTCTGCCTTGTCTTTCAGAGAGTCAGCATGTCTCTGCAGAAGCCAACACTGGACAGCTCAGGCCAAGCAGCAGCTGTGTCACCAGGTCTGGCTGGGATGACCTGTCAGACAGAACACTCTGCCCTTCATGAAGCATCAAGCTGAACGTGAAGCAGCAAGAGAATATGAAGCATGCCTCAGAGAGAGGGGCAGGCTGCAAGGGTCATAAGGGTTTTGTTGTTTTTAAACACAGAGCAGAGTCCTTGAAACTGCACTTTGCCTGTGAGAAGGAGCCATAGGAGAAGTCAGTTATGCATTGGAAGTACAAGACCAAGATCTGCTTTTCTTCTTAAGCCTGCTAGTGGCCTGCCAAATGACCATGTCCTCTTTCTTAGGAAAACCATTAGTGATCCTGAAAAAGCACTTTAAGTTAGGTTTGAAGAGCTGTGACTGGTTATGGTGGATGAAGTTGTTTCTGTGATTGAAGGCCCTAAGAACTCAAGGTCTTTCTCCTCTCTCAAGCTCTAAGGCAGATTAGATCTGCTGGCAACCAGTGTTTTGTAACAAGAAGAATTATTAGCGTTCTTCTAAGGACTCTTTACCCTGCTAGAGCAAGGTAAGTAACCACAAATCACTAGCTAGGCATTTTTCTTATAAAGACCCACCCCCACCCTCAATTAAAAAATAGATTTGGCACCTTTCTTTTCTTCCTAATTCTGCCTTTGTCGGATAATTATGTTTAAAAAAATAATTTTGGACTTTTCCACAGTTTACCTGGGCATCCCTTTAGGAGTTCCAAAAATCCTTCTGGATGTGCTTATTGATGTTCACCTGCAAATGGCTCTAACTGGAGTGTGGGAATAGTTTGGCCTGGGGCAGAGGAGCAGGTCTGCTCTGGCTGCTGTGATGGCTGAGCTCTCCTCTAGGCACTGCTGGGCTGCTGCCAAGCACTGCCTGGCATGAGGACCCTTACAGACCAGAAACAGTTCAGCTTAGCAGGGCCAGGAGGAACTGCAGTCATTCCGTGTGCCTTCATTAGGATTAACAGCTCTCATGGGTGTTCTCAGCAAGAACAATCAGATTTCAGATGCATAAATTGCAAATCAGAGCAACCTCCACACTGAAGATGGAAGGGAGTACTTTGAAACCACATAGTGCTTGCTTAAGAGTTCAGCCCGGAGCTTGGCTTACTAATGCAGAGAAAATAGATTTTAAAATTAGTTGGAAAGTTTTTTCACATAAAAAGATTTTTAAATTAGTTTAACCCTAAGTTTGAGAGTGTGTAATGACTCCCAGCATATTTATAGCTGAAGGAAGACAAGGATGCTGAAAGGAAATTCCCACTCTAGGGCCTGTTAGCTGACTAAATTGAAAAGAATAAAATGAATGTGTCTTTACAAACAGATTGTGAATCTGCTTGTAGATAGGGCCAGGGACTTATAGATAGGGAAGTAACAGAAGAAACTACCAGTTCTAGAAAATGTTACTAATTGACATGGACCATTGCTCAGCCAAGGCCATGTTAAATTCCTGAACTTGGATAAAAAGAACAAAGGCTTAATAGAATTATGAATAGTGTTTTGCTATATAAAAGAAAAAAAAAAGGAGGGGTGCACTGAAAAGGGGGACATAGAGTAGGTGATTCAGGAAGTCTGTACCTTCCAAGTACCTCAGCCAATGGGGAAAGGAAGAGGGTGATGCATCCAGGAAATTAGGATAGAAAGGGGGCTGTGTGCCCCAACCATTTGAAAGACCCCAGGGGAAATGCCTCATGGCCCCTCCCTTTGTTCGAATAAAATTACAGGACTCCTTTGTCTCCTTTTTGGACATAAACCTCTGGCACTGTGAATTTTTCCACACAAAATGGTATTACATTTTTTGTTTGAAAATGTATAACTCTAAGACAAGATGTCTATTATTCTTTTATGCACTTAGGAGTTTCAAATGTGTTTATTTTATTGTAATAGTCTCTTCTTTATACTTTTTGGTAAAGCTATCTGTTTTGTAAGTCTCTGCACAAAAACAAGTTGTTCATTTATATAAATAAGAACAAAGAGACCACAAGTTACATACACAGGTGTGGTCCTTGAAGTGGAGAATAACAGCAAACTAACACAAGAGTGACAAGATTGTGTCAACAAATATAAATCACCTCCAGACCAGAGGGATGGGGAGAAGAATGCTAAGGTGGCCCAAAGGTAACCTAAGACTAAGCAGCAAGGTAAAAATCACCCCTGAGACATCTCACATGCTAATGTCAGACCACCCTGGTATAGTAAACTGACACTGACTGGAGCATGTGCAGAAAAGCATTAGTTAGGTTGACCAGTGAACAAGTTCTGTGCAACTTCTTTGTTGTAACTTGTATAAAAGCCCGCAAATGCCCCAAAGAGAGGTGCCAGCTTAATGAACTATAGCCTAGCAATAATTTTGGGCAGAAAAGCATGAAAGGTCTCAACTCTGTGTGCTCACTGGCTCCTGCACCAGGCACAGACCTCAGTCCCAACTGAGGGACAACAAAGATAGTTCATACTAAGCCATCTGTGTAACCCAGATCTAGAAATTCATATCAAAAAAGAGGCAGAACAGACACTATCACAAGATTTCAGAACAACCAGCTAGGACATTTCTTTCCTTATAAGATAAATCAAAGTCAGTTCTAACACCAACTTTTCATGGCCTTAAACTGCAAAAGCCACATTTAAATTTTAGTTTAAGTGATCCTGAGATACCTTGCACATTTTTAGTCATGAAATAAAGATTTCCAAGTTCTTCACTGAAATGCAATCACCTTGGACTAAGGAGATGCTGTGAATCATTGGTACCAATACAGCATTTTGGTAGAGGATTTGAAAAATAAATTATCCAAAAGGGGTTCAGCCAGGCAGAAGAGAAAAACTTCAGGCTGTAATACAGTCAAGCCAGCAGAAAAGGGAAAGTCAATTCTTAGTGGTATTAAAGGTACTGGCATGGAGTTGTGCTTCTTGAAGCAGCACCTTTGAACCCTGAGCTGCCGAAGCGGAGGCAGTGCTCAGCCATGCTGCAACTACTGCTTTTCCTTTCAGGTTGCCATTTAATTGCACTCCCTGCTTAGCAGTGATGCCATGAAGACAGATATCTACCTAAACACCTAGAAAAGAAAAAAGAAATAGCATTCCTAAAGGAAGAAAATACTGCTCCTGAAAAGAGATGCTACTTACTGCTGTGACATCCCTGAAGAACTGGGTAGGGTCTCCAAGCCCAGCCACAGACAGCAGAGGAGCACTGGCAGCTAATGCTCCAGCCACGACATTTGGGTATTTCATCCTCAGGTAAGCGCTCAGCATTCCTCCATAGCTACCAAAGAGAGACAAGAGTTATTTCCTTTAACAGACAACTTATTCTGTAATAACTCAGAAGTTCAGGCCAACATTCAAAGGCTCATCTAAACCAAGGTAACAGTGAGCTCATGGGTATCTGTGATGCCTCACGTTTTCACACATGCTCCATGATATGCATGATGTTCATGGATACATGTGAAGCTTTGTGCCTCATCCTCATGTTGATCCAGTTATAGCCAATGACCAGCACACAGTGCTCATACTGGCCTTTCCCCAGATGTTCACACCAGCTCTGGTGCCAACACAGCAGCTCAGTTTGCTTCTGTAGTCAAATGTAAATCCTGCCTCAGTATTTAACTTTGCATCATCCTGAACATGTCCCAATAGCTTCACAGCAGAGCAAAGCAGGGTTTGAGCAAAGTACCCACTGCTCAAAGAGAGAAGACACACTGTGCATTTTGCATACAGAATGACAAGAACTAGTTAGAACTAGCCAGAACTTTGCCAGGGTTTTGGCAAAGGGTATCCATGAACATGGCAGAACAGGCTCGACTCCTGGAAAGTGAAGGCTATACTCCCTGGGCACCCCAAATAACAGCTGCGTAGTTGATCAGCACAGATACAGGGAAGGGGAAAACTTAACAAATGCAACAAGAAAAGTCAAAGCTACCTTGGTAGCTTCAGTGCTAGGGTGAAAATCTACACATGGATCAAAAGCTGCTAGATAGACACAGGATGACAGAAGTCATTAACTTCCTGATGGTTCCTCTGAGGCTACTGGGGGTGGCAAATGACATCCCCAAAACACAGATTAAACCTCATCTAATTCCAAGCTTAAAAGCACTCAATCTCCCTCTGCAGCGTCTCAAGTGATTCAGTAAGTACCGTTCCCACAACACCCACTTGTTTTTTGTATTTCTCTCGCCCTGGAGACAGGCATTACCTGAAATCTGCTGCAAGCAATTTCAGGTTAATTTGGCACAGTTATAAGCACCAGAAGTGGTCTGTTTTTTCTCTCCCAGGAAATGCTGTACTTCTCCAGCACTGCCATATTTCAGTGTTTTTCATTTGGGTTCAGTGTGTTCAGGGCTGCTGCAGGCTGAGCCCTCAATTACACACAGAGAGCTGCAGTCTAATATACAGCTAGGAGGTTTTGCTGAATCCCTCTTCCATCTTCCTATCCCAGGACAGCTTCTGGGCCTTCCTACTCTAGCTACTGTCCTGATAACCACAGTATAAACCTCCGTGAGATCAACAGTTCAGTCACCCCATCACAACAAGCTGAAGGCTTAATGATAACTATCATGCCAATGCTTTTTAGCTCACTGCAATTGAATTCAAAGCCCTGCACTTCTGGAAGACTTTTGGAGGGAAGCACCCCTCTAATACAAGAGAGGGGATCCATCAAGAAACAAGGACATCACATCCACCCAGCTGCAGCACAGTGAGCACTCTGGGAAAGGACTGCTGCAAGGAACCAAAGAGCAGCAGAACAGAATTATGAAAAGGCCCACAATGAAAATGGCTGGATGCTGTTAAAGAGGCTGTGTTTAATAAAAAGCTGTGTGGCCCCTTGAAAGAATATTTTATCAATTATTAGTTTCCCATGTTTCCAATGTAAAATGTTCTGATCCTGCAGGAGGAATTTCTCATTTTCATAGGTATAGAATATGCTGAGTTGAAAGAGACCCATCATGATCACTAAGCCTAACTCCTGGCCCTATGCAGGACATTCCGAGTATCCCACCCTGTGTCTGGGAGTATTGTTCACACTCTTCTCAAACTCAAACCAGCTTGGTGTATGACCACTTCCCTGGGGATCCTGTTCCAGTGTTCAAACACTCTCTGGGTGAAAAACATTTTCTTGATATCCAATCTAAACCTCCCTTGACACAGATTCATGCTGTTTCCTTGAGTCCTGTCACTGGTCATGAGTGAAGAGATCAGTGCTATCTCTCCACAGGATACTGAAGAGGGCAGTGAGGTTTTCCCTCAGTTCCCTCCAGGCTGAACAAACCAAGTGATCTTAGTCACTCCTCAAAAGACCTCCCCTTCAGATCCTTCCCCATCTTCATGGCCCTCCTTTGGACACTCTCTAATAGCTTAATGTATTTACATATTTACATTGTGGTGCCCTAAACAAGGAGGCGCCACCCCAGTGCAGAGGGTGGGATAACTGCCACCCTGACTCAGCCAGCAGCGCTGGGCCTGATGCCCCCCACTAGGACACGGCTGGCCCTCCTGGCTGCCAGGGCACTCCTGACTCACATCCAATATGCCATTGGACCCCCAGGTCTCTTCCCACAGCTGCTCTCCAGCCTCTTATTCCCCACTCCATACACACAGGCAGTGTTGCCCCATCCTAGGTGAAAAACTAAGCACTTGCCGTTGGGTATCTTCATACAGTTGGTGACTGTCCACCTCTCTGACTTACTGAGGTCTCTCTTCAGGCCTCCCTGCCTTCAAGGGAGTCAATGGCTCTTCCCAGTTTAGTGCTGTTGGCAAACTGACTTAGTATTCCTTCAAGTCCTGCATCCAGGTCATTAATAAAGATTTAGAAGAGAAGAGGGCTGAGGATGGAGCCCTGCAGAATCTCACTAGTGACTGGACACCAGCCTGGTGTTACCCCAGACACTGCAACTCTTTGTGCCAACCAGTGAGCCAGTTGCACACCCATCATATGTTGGACATTTTACCCAGAAAAATCTTTGGAAGAGATAGCATCAAAAGGTTTGCTGAAGTCCAAAGTAATGACATTTACTGGCTCTCCTGGATCAACCAGGTGGGTTATCCCATCATAGAAAGAAATCAGGTTCAACATGCAGGACTTTCCCCTCCTGAAGCCAGCTGTCACCAACGACTGCATTGCTGTCCAGGTGGTTTTTTCAATACATCCCAGAATAATATTTACCACGATCTTTCCAGATTTTACCAGCACTGAAGTGAAACCAGCACGCATGTAGTTTGCAGGGCCCTCCTTCTTACCCTTCTTGAAAACTGGGACAATGTTTGCCAGCTTCCAGTCAGCCGGGACCTCTCTGGATTCCCAAGCTTGCTCAAAAATCATCAAGACAGGTTTTGCAATGACATCAGCAGCTCTTTGAGGATTCTTGGATGAATCCCAACAGACCTCATAGATTTGTAGGGATCCAGATGGAGCAGCAGATCTCGCACATGTTCAGGGTCAACAGGGAGCTGATTATTCTTGCATTCATGGTCCTCTAGCTCAAGACACTGGGGCCCTTTTGGTCTGTCAACCATGGTGAAGACATAGGAAAAGAATGCAATAAACACCTCTGCCTTGTTTCTGCTCCTATTTGTGAGGTGACCATCCTCATCCTGGAGCAGGCCAATGTTATTTCTACATTGCCTTTCAAAATTAATGTACTTAAAACTTAAAAAACTCTTTTTACCATTTTCTAGTTTTGGCAGTTTCAACTCCAATTAAGCTTTAATCACGTGAATTTTCTCCTTATAGTGGGGAGCAGTGTCTCTCTATTCTTCTCATGTCACCTGACCTTGCTTCCACTGGGCATACAACCCCCTTTTTCATCTTATTTCCAAGAGAAGATCCCTGTTCAGCCAAGCTGGCCTTCTGCCTCACCTGCCTGACTTTCAACATTTGGGAATTGCTACTCCTTTGCCCTTAACAGGTGATAGTTAAAAAGTAACCAATACAGATGGACCCCATTTCCTACAAAAACATTTTCCCAGGGGACTTTACTCAATAATTCCCTGAGCAGCCTGAAGTCTGCCAAAGTCTCTCCTCATGGCCAGAGTTGAGGTTTTGCTGACGCTTTTCCTCCTGTCAAAAGAGGAAAACTCGATGGCTTCATGGTTGCAGGGGCCAGAACAGCTGCCAATGCCCACTTTGCTCACAAAATCCTCTCTGTTGACAAGCAGTAGATCAATAAGGGTATCTTTCCTTTAAGAACTGTGCCATAAAGTTGTCATCTGGGTTTTTCAGGGAATCTTCTGGCCTAGATTGTACTGTGTGATTCTCCCAGCTGATTTCTGGCAAGCTGAAGTCCCCCATAAGGACAAGGGAAGTTGACTTGAAAGCATCCTTAGTTCCTCAAAGAATAATTGTGGAGGAATGGTTACAGGGTAGAGGTCACTCTGACATACTTTTGTTAGCTGACCAAGGAAGGACTGGGAAAGTACCAAACCCAGCTAATCTGAGTTTCTGCACCTGCAACAACATTGTGTCCTTGAGCATAGCAGTAGTACGATAACAGTAATGAGGATGAGACGTGAGAAGCAGAAATGTAAGTTCTCAAGAATGAGGAAGAGCTGATATTGTAGTATAACCAATAGATTGCTTAACTTACAGAATATGCATGAGCTTATTACTTGTTGTGTACAAAAGTCTGGTGCTTATCAACAAATTTGGAGCTTGCTGATTCTTACATTAAGAGTCCCAAGACTTCCCTCACCGCAACAAATAATTTGTTTGCATCATCATCCTGTCTGGGAGATCCAAAGTAGACTCCCACTGAGATATCTGCATTATTTACTTGTCCTTTGATTCTTACCCAGGGGCTTTCAACTGTGCCATTGCCAACTGTGAGCTCCAGACATTCTATCCCTTCCACTACATACAATGCCATTGCCTCACCTCTTCTGCCCTATCCCTCCTGAAGAGCCTGTAACCATCCAACAGGACACTCCAGTCACAGGACTTGTTCTACCAGACTTTACTTTTGCTATCGGTGCCAAATTTCTGGGCTTGGGCCTAACCTTTGAGCTCCTCTTGTTTGTTCCTTATGCTGTGCGCATTAGTGTAGAAACATTTCAGATGAGGTTCATTGTAGCCAACACCTCGTGAAAGCAGACTGAGGGACCCCATTAGTGCTTGTTTCCTCAGGTTTTGGCATACCATCACATTGCTTATGACTGGTAAGGCTGCTATTTTCCCTTTACCCTTTCCAAGCTATTTTTTTTCCTGAAGCTTTGGATGATTCAGACAGTGAAGAAGCTTAGAAACATCCAGTCAGGGGTGCTTCTACAAAGCAACCACAAATGGAGACTAATTCCTGATGGGAAAGAAGAGTGGGACCTGGTGATGAGCTCATGGGAGCTGAGGCACAGGCACATCTGCTCTCAAAATGATAGCTTAAAGCTCTGCCTTGAGAACTTTCTTGAGAGTAAAAGACATCTACAGCAGCATAACTTTGGCTGGAAAAGGATGCAGAGAAGGGAAGGAGTCCACACAACACATACCTGCCTCCAAAAGCGATGACAGGGCAGTCTGCAGCACCAAACTGCTGCTTAAGCTCAGTAATGAGCACTGCATAGTCAGCAAGGGCTTGTTCCACAGTGAGCAGAGCAGTATTCCTCAACCGTGTTGATTCAAGTCCAAAGGGAAGAGACTTCCCATAATACCTCTGAAACAAAAGAGATACACTACGGCAATGCTCCTACGGGTCTTCTCTACTTTCACCATAGCGCTGGGCTAAGTGTGCACTAATATGAAGAGATAACAGAGTATGAGACGTCCTCTAACTTGTCCATAACTGAGGAAGTGCCTTGTCTCCTGCACCTCATACACAGACACTTTCAGGACAGATCATGGAGTGGATGGCCAGGACATTACTGCTTCAGTAATGCTGCTTTAGCTGCTTCAGTGGGTGCCAAGTGGGTTCTCAGCACGTAGCTGAAAATTCTCAGCACGTAGCAGGAATTTCTCTACTGAAATTTCCAGCTACAAAAGGGAACAGGATAATATCTTCATGCCTAAAATGACAGATAGTAGATTTAATAGTGTGGGAAAGGTTGGCTTGGGACTTTGCAGGGTAGAGAGATGAAATATTATCCAAACAAAGTATCTCTCTACTCCAACATGGAGTTTAAGGCCTGTAGAAACTGCTTACAAAAGCAAATCATTCATAGCATAGGCTGTACTGAAACAGCAGTCTCTATCCTGGAATGCTGGGAGGTATAGTAAAAAATTACTCAAAAGCCATGATTACAAAAATATCTGCTGTTATGGGGAGAAAGCTTATAGCAGGTCTGACTCAGCTCCACAGGAAGAAATGGTACCGCTATTTCCAGACCTGCAGAACGCTGAATTTGGTAACACTGAACAGAAGAGGACTCTAAAGAATGCATAATGACTAAAATACTCACATGTTCAGCAAAAATGACAAGTGCTTGCTGTTCCTCTGCTAATTCAAATATGAAGTCAGAGTTCTGAGCAAAAGTCCAGATGTCACCTTCATTGCCAGTATAGAAAAAGATGGGTCCAAATCCTTTCTTCCAGAACTTTGCTGAGGCAATTGAAAGAAAGAAATTAAAAATTAAAAAAAAAAAAACAAAAAACAAAACCTACAAAAAACACATAATAACCCCCAAAACACAACAAAGAATATATGCATGAAATGAGTCAATTTTTGATTTTGGGCAGGAGCTTAACAAGGAAGAACTCTTGTGAACAGGCTGATTCCTGAGACCTGATCTGGGACACAAAGTGTTAGAAAGGTCAGGCTCCAGAAATCTCTCATTTGGGTAGGGGTAAATAAGAGCTTCCATAAGATCACTACATGGCCTGAAAATTTCACTTCTGCCTGAAAAATACCTAAAATCTCAAGTTTTGCAAGTCCTTTGCAGACAGCTGCCCCCCAAAAGAGTGATTTCCCATTTATTTACCCTTTTTAGCTCAACTCACTTCAGAACATTTGCACAGCTAAATTTTCACACAAAGCTGACATTAGGGAATTGCCTGCATCTTTCTGATACTCCTGCTGTGAGGTATAGTGTTGTAAATTACATATCATAGGATGATTTGAGTTGGGGAAACCATCAAAGACCATCCAGTTCAAGCCCTCTGCCATGGGCAGAGACACCTCCAACTAGACCAGGCTGCTCCAAGCCCTCTGCAATCCGGCCTTGAACATTTCCAGGGAAGGGGAAGACACAGCTTCTCTGGGCAGCCTGTGCCAGGGCCTCCCCACTCCCACAGGGAAGAATGTCTTCCTTATGTCCAATCCAAATTCACCATCTGTCAACTGCAAACCATTGCCCCTCGTCCTATCACTACTGGCTTTGGTAAAAAGCTACCCCCCACCCTGTTTTTTCACAAACCTTTTGTAAGTACTGGAAGGCCACAATAAGGTTTGCCCAGAGCCTTTTCTTCTCCAGGCTGAAAAAACCCACTCTCCCAACCTGTCTCCGGAGACAAGGGAAAGCTTCAGACAAGCCCTGGCTTGGCCTCAAATTTTGGCAACATTTTAAATTTAAGGAATCACTCTGGCTCACAGTTCTAATGACAGTAAGTCAGATCTACTTATAAAAATGAATTATTTATAAAACAGACAAGAGATAACAGACAAAAGATCTTAACCAGAACTACTCAGTATAAAGCTAAAGAACTACTAGTCGATAACAGTAAATCATAGAACAGTGCACTATATCAAGGTATCTGTATTAAAACTGGCAAAAGAAATAGTACTGATCAGGAGTCAAATGTAATTTACCACCAAAATGGCAATAATGTAGAGAGATTCCTTCACTCAACCCCTGGAGAGTAACCATGAAGCAGATGTCCCTGCTCATGGCAGAAACTCCACACATATCCAGAAAATATATATATTTTAGCAGATTTCTGCTTTGTGAAGCAGAATCTATAGCAGATTTCTGCTTTGTGAAAGTTTGGAGTGGTTTTTATAGTTATAAAGTGAACGGCTATCAGTCAGTCAAAATCCAGCTTATCTTGTCAGATCTCATGTCAACAGTAAGGTATCTACTGGCAGTTGGGAAATACCAGACCAGTGGTAACCTACAGGCCCAAAAAACTCACAATAACACAGCTTGTCCTGTTTGATTTATCTGACTGGCTAACAAACAACAGATAAGCTCTTGGGAGAGGGTGAGATGCTCTGCTATATCAGCTCTCAGATCATCACTGGGGATTCCTCTGGACTCACTCCAGCAGCTCCACATCCTTCTTGTATTGAGGTCCCTGGCCTGGAGGCAGTTCTATCAGTGGAGTCCCGGTAGAACTCCCTCCTTCTACCTGAGCAGAGGGACAGAATCCCCCCACACACCTGTTGCCCACACTGTGGGGAGGAGCCCAGGATATGCTATGTTATATATGTAACACACATGCATATGTGTGTGTGTGTATATATTATGATATATGAAGATGATGTGCTTCATCCTCAGATCACTTCATAACTGAAGGCAAATTGAGTCTGGCAGGACAAGCTGAGCTGTGATGCTAACACTGGCTAATCTAACAAACAGTTGCTCTAATGCTTGCTGACTTTAACAAACATTTGATTTTGGCTTAGTGATAAACTGCACAGGAATTAGGAGGGATAACAACTAGTTTTCTTCAATGACAAACCTCAGACCGTCAGTTAAGTGTTGATTTCAACACATTATCTAAAGAGACGCTGCACAGCAGTTGTCCCATGGATGTTGCTGTCACATGAGGCTGTTTCCATGAACAGAGAGGCCCAAATTTAATTCTTAGCATTCTCGGCAGAGAATTGACAAAGCCAGATTTGGCTTGAAATGGGATTTGAAACCTCTCCTTAGTGAAACTGCTCCTCTTCATTAACAAAGAGGCCAACTGACTATGATGGATTTGCTTTGGATATTGGATAGGTAACTGGAGAGCTCAGTGTTCTCTTTCCTCTGGCTCTTCTCCTCATGTGCTTCATGGCTCCTGGAGTAAACAACCATCACAGGAGCCAAAACAAAACCAGATGGGCTCCTTAGAAAGGTATCTATTTTTTGACTGAAATCCTGGGGATTTGCTAGCTATACTCAAGAGTATCAGATTCCCTGTTGTGAAATCAGTATTTGTTTTCTTGCTGATAATCTGAAAAGTCTCATATTGTACAAAAAACAGTAGGGGGAAATGGAATCACAGGAATTTTTAGTAAGAAACTCTCTATAAACCAGAAGAACTGCACTAATAATATTTTACTCCTCACAAATCTTATTCAGCTCTGCCCAAGACTCACAGACAAAACGTAACACTTTAAAAGAAAACAAATAGAAGTTGCACAATGCTTTAAACCATGTAATTCCAACATTCTGTTCAAAAAGGGCCACCTAATTAGTGAAATCACAGCCTTGGGTATGCTCTCAAAATTCAGTGGTTTATCCATATCTTTGGGTTGAACTGATCCATGAATTCATGCTTGGTGAAACACACTACTTGGCACTGGTGCTGAATAAGCTGCAGAGCAACAGGCAATGTGAACGTGAGCTGGAGCATCTGAAGACTCCAATGCCGCTGGGAGGCAGCAGCAGGTGAGCACGAAGCTGGGCAGTGCTCACGTTCACTGTTATTCCCAAGTCCACCTTTCCTCTCTCCCTGCAATTTGCTCCCCAATTCCTCTGCATAGGCAGGGTTGAAAAACTTGTGACACTGGTTATGGAAATTGCCGTATTTTTAGTCACATGCTGTTTAAAAAGGCCTTTTCTCTTTTGCTGTCAGTGACCCAAAAGTGAGACACAGCTGGCTACTTGCTGGCAGTGCTCATTGTTTCGCATGGATTAAGCTATCTACAGCTGCATGATTTTAAATAATGCAAACCGCTGACCCAAGAGACCTTTACTCCTAAAAATGATGGGTACAGAGTGCAACATTTCAGTCACTATTTGTTTTTCCTGATACATTCAGAACACTCAATTACATGCACTTTTAAGAGATGCTGGCATCAACTAAAAACACACACACAGACCCAGCTTCGGTGCAAGCCTACAGTTCCTGCTTCTAGTCTACTCTTGCTCCAGAGAGGTCAGTCCCCACAATCCCCTCTACACCACAAAGCCAGAACAGAAAGCACAGAGTGAATTCCAGACTGGTTTGTGCTGGAAAGGACCTTAAAGCTCATCCAGTTCCACTCCTCTGCCATGGGCAGGGACACCTTCCACTACCCCAGGGTGCCCTGTCCAACCTAGCCTTGGACACCTCTAGGGATGGGCTAGCCACAGCTCCTCTAGATAACCTGTGCCAGGGCCTCCCCCACCCTCACAGGGAAGAATTCCTTTCTAATGTGCAGTCTAAGACTACTCTCAATTTAAAGCCAGGTGCCCTTGTTCTATAAGTACATGCCTTTGTAAAAAGTGGATGAAAAGGAAAGGAAGATATAGACAATGCTGGGGAATGCCTGGCTCGTACAGGGTTGGCCCGTGGCTAACACTGATCTTGGCTGCCCAGTGCTCTAGCTCCTGCTTTACATCGGAACAGAGGCACTTTAAAGCTTAAGCAGAAAGGAATCGAGCCCGAAGCCACAGCACCCACGGGACCTACCCGACACCAGGTACCGCTGCGGGAAAGTCTCGTTGCCGCAGGTCTCGAAGCTGAAGTGGTCCCGCACCTGCGGAAAGAGCCGCTCCTCCAGGCCGGGCCACACGACCCGGGCAGCTGGAGGGGGCATGATCAGCACAGGATAAACAGACAACAGGCGATGTCACCCGATACGGCACAACCCAGCCTGTAAACTGGGACCCGGGGAGCTCGGAGCGCCCTCCCGGTGCTCCCCAGGCTGGCTGAGGGTTCAGCCCAGCGAGGCTAGTTCGGAGTCCTGCCCGGGGCCTGGAAAAGCTAGTAGAGGGTCCCGTCCATGAGAAGGCCAGGGCTCTGGCCGAGGAAGGAGGAGATCAGGCAGCGGGGTCCGGCCCAAGCAGCAGGGGTGACAGGCAGAAGGGTCCGGCCCGAAACACCCACCGGGAGCGGCGCGGGCGGATGGCAGCGGCGGGAGCAATAGCAGCAGAAGCGCTGAGAGCAGCAGCACCGACTCCATAGCATCTGCTCCACCCGCACCGCGCAGCGAGCGCCGCCGCGCAGGTACCGGTCACGTGAGCCACAGCTTCGGGATCACGTGGTGACTCAGCGTCCCTTCCCGTGACCACGCGAGCGCCATGGGTCCGTTATGGCGGCTCGACCGACCCGGCGGCTTCACTACTCAACGGGCCGGGCCGCCGCGTCGCGTCGCGTCGCTTCGCCTCCTGACTCTGCTGGGGGTGGAGGGGGCCGTGCCACTGTACTACAGAGGCTAAAAAGGCAGCAGATAAGGGAAGTTAGTTCTGTAATTTGCACCCTCTGGTAAAGGTTACCTGGCCACGCCATCCTGTGTACCCTCAGGTTAGAACTAGGAGAAGGGGACCTCTCCTCCCCGATCAGGTGTTTGTTGTGGTCCCTCCCAAGGACAGGTTCGTGCCGTTGCATAAAAAGCAGGACCAGGGAGCTGAGCCAGCTGAGAAGGAGGTCTGCTTTTCTTTTGTTGAATTAATTTAATGAGGGATTGCTCTTGGGGTCTCGCTCACAAGAGAGTCCGTGCAGAGGCCTGTGCCAGCCCAGGAGGGAAGGCAGGGGCAGCTGAAGCAGAGGAAGGTGAGGCCGTGCCTTCAAGCAACAGCTGGATTTCTTCAGGGTTGTGGAATTCGTGTAGCCCAGGAGAACACTATGGGACAGGTCTCTTGTTTTGATTCACTCCAATGCTGAGCTAAGAGTCCCCCCAGGCACTGACTCAGTGAGATGGGTATTTGCTTTATTTGACAGTGGGTACGTGGGGGAGTGCTCCTCCTAACACACTCAGCACTTTTACACAGCACAATATATGACTAAATTTCATGCATATTCATTACGTTCCTTGAGATTGGAGTGGTGATACAAATTGCTTCTCGGAAATCATTAATATCATTAGCATATGTGACGCTCGAGCACAGTGTACCCTAGTGGTCGCACTGAAGAAGGCTCCGAGTCTTCCTCAGTGGTCGTTCTGATGAAGTCTGGTAGTCTTCCTCACTTTGCACTTTTAAGCTTTCTTTCTGAAGCATGTGCATCCTTTGTTAGCTGGTTCAGCATTTTCTGCTGATAATAGATTTTGTTCTTACCTTGACAAGGTGCATTCTGTGTCTCTTATTTTGACAAGGCTAAGGTGCTTCCTGCATCTTAGGCTTGTGATTAATATTTGCTAACTCTTAATAGTTAACTCATGCTTGTATGAGTTAACTATTGATCAACTTCTTTCACTTCCAGTGAAATTATGATGAGAAAGGCTCCTATGTCTGACTGAGAGAAACTATGGTTTGGCATGGTGGACATCAGGAGAAAGGTTTCACCTTGTCTTTTGCTGTTGCTGTCCCTGTAAAGTTCTGGGTGGATGTTTCTGGGGCCATGCTAGCAGCTGCCTTGAGCCAGAGCTCAGCATGATGGCACTGGAGGGACAGAGAAGCCATGTTCCCGTGGAGTGCAGGGAGCTGGGAGTGGCACAGCGCTGAGCCTTGTGCTTGGGAGGCATCATGCAGGTTTGTGCCAGCCTGGTGACCAAGCGGTAACATAAATCCATGTGCAGGCTTGTCAAAAACTGCACAAAGTGGTGTTACAGCACCAGCCCCCAAAAAGATTCTTCAGGAGGTCAGGTTTGAAGGCACTGTAACAGTGACGTGGCAGTTCACTGAGGAGCGATACGACTGCACTGCTCAGC